>NW_017728915.1:27037933-27086215 GCF_001723895.1 Crocodylus porosus | reverse complement strand
TCTCCATTTTCCTACTTACATTCACAGCAGTTTAGGTCTTTACTTATAAAACCCTTAGGAGTTGCACCTTCTATAAAAAGCCAAATAAATCAAATATTGGATTTTTTTTAAAGCTGTAAAATAATGTCCTCTTGCTGCAAACATGAAAATTAAAGCACTGTCTTATAAATTCTGCTATACAGTAACCTAATTCAGTTAATCTTTAACAGTATTCTCTGCTTTGGAGGTTGAATCTTGATTTGCTTTTCTGCTGGCAGAATTCATACAGATTAATCTAGCATTACAATTCTGATATTTACACTAGTGCAAACAAATAATAAAATGGGACTAAGCAGTTGCTTTCTTTTTAGCTCCTATGCAAATGAGAGACAAGGGCTTATCCACATTAGACTTCTTGTTCAATCACATAGCCCAGAGTTAGTCTTTTCAAGGTAAAACTGCCTTCAGCTGGCACTAGTCCCAGTGTCTTATTCTGGTTTTATGGGGCTTTTCACTGCTACAGCTGTCAAATTAGTGACAGTTCAGTATGGTTTGTTGATGTGCACTCTCAAAAAAATAGAAACAAGGCTGAGACCATCTGATCTCTCTGCCTTTATTTCTTACACTGTTCTGAGCTGTCACACAAGAAGTATTTCTTGCTAGTACTTCAGGGTAGGATGAACTCCACAGTGGGTCTAAGAGGTTCAGAGCTAAGTTCATTAAGTCAATTTGTTAATCATCTCCATGACTTACACTCCCATTTCTTATGAGGCTTTCTGTAATAGATTTTGTAAAACACTTAATGAAAATCTAATAAGAGCCAAAGGGTCTTTCAAAGATTTTGATGAAAAGAATCATCCAGTGGTTGGGAGGGGTAATTTCAAGCCCAAACTTGCTGCAGATTCAAATGCAAAACCCACAGCCTGCAGCTTTGTCCAAAGTGAGTTTTTACTTACAATTTCCTATTGGTGCAGCTACATAACTGATAATGACAGCTGCCTAGTGTAGACCACTTGCTAGCAGCAGTCAGTGCTTTTAATTTACATCATCTATATTTATTCAGAGCAAAGCCAAGAACAACAGGATGGTAAAAATGCCAGTACTGCCTTTTCTATACCAGTGCTCCAAGGGGGAGCTGCCTCAGGGGAGATGCTATGATAAGAATTATTAAGAAAACACTCAATGCAGGCATGCTTCTCATGGGTACTGGAGCAGACCCTGAAATCACACTAAAACACAGTCTATCATCAGTCCTCAACAGATACATCTTCCACACTTACATACTTTGCTCAAACTGGTCAGTGTATCTATCTCTGTTCTTATCTCTGATCAAGCTGCCAATGTTAACCATTCCCAGATATTCTTATTATGTTTTGAGTTGAATATATTACTGGCAAAGTAACATTACATTTGAGAGGTGAAACCCTTTTCTGAACCTAAATAGATTTCAGGACTCTTTGGACCTACATGTTATAAATACACAGCACCAAAACACTATAAAGTCAATAGCTAAATTGTAAAGATGCTTTTCAAGGTTGCCTCTAAGCTACTTTGGTTTCCAGTGGCCCCTAGCAGTCAATGTGTCAGCTGGGAATCTGTCTAGTTACACAGTCGTTCCTCCCACCCTGTCCTCTGGCCATGACTTTTATACTGGCAGCACGGAGCCCACCCAAAGATCTTCTGCCTTGGGACAAGCAACTAAGAGACATTTATGATGAATTCAGGGACATAAATAGTCACTAGTCATCTCAGTGTGAGACCTCTGGTGGCCCACATGTGGTATGTTTGGTAGAAAATGCCTTTTACAGGGGAAAAAAAAAGTTTTTTTACTTTAAGCACAATGTTAGTTTAATAAAAATGTAAGGCAAGTACAGACTTTTTAAATCCAGCAAGTAATTCCCAGATGGGATAATAATTTTGTAACTCCTGTAGTTCTTCCTCAATACACTAGTTTATAAACACATAAGCTAGGTAGAGACAGTCAAAAAACCTGAGGCTGAACAGATTCAGTCTTTGCAGGTTAGTCTAAACTGCACAAATTGAATTGAAACAGAAGTGAACAGACCTTTGATTCAGGAAATGCAGCCACATGCCTGCACTGGCTCAGGCCAGTTGGGGGATGCTCTCTGGCTGTGTGTTCACTTCCTCTTCCTCCTACCCCCAAGGTCTATGGGATTTGCAGTCCAGAATTACATCAGCAGAACTCTACAGGCTTGCTCATTACTGCCTCTTCCTGCTTCCAGGTGCCTCTGGGATTTGTAGTCCACAGTTGCAGCCAGCAGTAAGTTTGAGCAGGGGAAGGGGTATTTAACCCCCTCTCCCTGTCCCCAGATGGGGTTTTCCTGAAGGGGCAGTCCCCCTCTGCACATTGGGCTGCATCCCCAGCTGAGCTAATCACTTTCCCACCCCCCACTACTCCAGCTAGACAGCAGAGCGGTGGGACCAGTCCTCTCTGAAGCAGACAGCACAGCATAGGACTGTAAAGCATGCTGGGATGCTGAGGGACTGTGATTTAACTTGAACCAGGAAGGGGTTTGGGACAGAAGTTGCATAAATCGGTTTGACCCAGATCACTTAAGTCTGAAACTACATTCAACCAAATTTATCTTAAACCAGTTTCAGGCATTTTGAAACTGGTTAATGTGCTCTGAGCTTCTGTTCTGTTACAGGTTTAAACCAGTCTCTGATCATTTAAACTGGTTTATCTGTAACTTCTGTCCCTAGCCATAGAAGACATCCCAAAGAGAAGTGCACAATATGTATGTCTAATTAAATTCAGCTATGAAGTAAATCTGGAAATCGGTGAAGTCAAAGTTACACAAGGGATGAATGCAAGGCCTATAAAGGAGAAATGTTCATAATGACGTTGCAGTTTTATTTTTGAAACTCTTTTGTTTTATTCATTTCTTCTATAGTTTTCCTTCTATTGTAGTTTTATAGCAATCTATTAAGGTGGAAATTTTTTAGTTGTGACTAGCCATATTCAAAGAAGAACAAGCATGCTGATAAGTTTCCTCAAGGGTAAAAAATATCCTTGGAAGGGTCTATACCTTTCATGTCACATGTTTGTAAAACTAAAATCAGCAAAATAATTATCTCAAACACAATTAGTTTTTGTACTAAAGCTACAGTAACTACCTTGCCATTTTATGGGACTTTTCCCCCAGAGCTCATTTTGGAAAGATCCCTGAATACTTTTCAATTGATTTTAATTTCATCCCATCATAAGGTGATTCATTGCTGCACATATGCATTCACTGAAGCGCAATCAGTTCAAATATTTGTAGGCTTCATGCAAATACTGTAGGGAAATAAGGTATTGTATATCATCTGATTCAAATACAAGAACAGAGTCTTATCAGATTAGATTTTCAGGCTCTCTCTTGGTCTGATCCTTTCATTTTAACTGAAAACCAGAAGAAGAGGCCCTGGTCTATACCAAGGTATCTGTTTTCTGTCCTTAAGTATTTTTATCTGAAACCATAAATTGGTGCTGTTTTTTCAGGTATGTACAAATTCTAGCACTTTTGGCATCTTTTTATAGAAAATTGATGCCACTTGGCTACTGAGTATATTAGATCCTTTCTTCCCCCTTCCCCAAACCATCCAAATCTGCAATAAAACTACACATACACAATTTTACTCAGGAAGGGAAATGGCAATATTTTACCAATCTAAACAACATCCAAAACATGCTGAAGATCTTGATGTATTTGAATAATCAAATCAAAACATTCTGAGATTCAGCAAAAATAAATGCCAGGTTTCCTATTGAAACGAACAAACAAGTGCACCAGTGGGGGACCAGATCCTGACGTCTTTGTTCAATGCTTCATCTGGCAAACTCTCTTTTGAAATCAACTGACTTGGCTCAAGTATGAACAGAGTTAAAACTGAACAAGGCTGTTAGGATTTTTCCCCTGAATAAGCTGTCTAAAGTCTAGTGCCACAGAGAAGGATCTGCATGTCATAGTAGATAATAAATAGAATACAAGTCAACAATAAGACGCTGTCACATGAAAAGCAAATGCTATTTGGGTTGCAGCAGCAAGCAAGTAAAATAAGCAAAATTATCTAGCCCCACTCAGCATCGATTAGACCTCAGTTGGAGCTGTGCATATGTTTTGTAGCAGCACACTTAATAAGAGAGGGACAGATTGGAGAGAGTTTCGAGGAAAGCAACTAAAGTGATAAAAGGTTTGGAAAATAGGAGCTGTAGTCTGAGGAAAAGCTACATATTAGGAAACATTTTATAAAGGGCACTCAGGAAATGGAACAAGCTGCTAAGAGAGGTTTTTGCATCAAAGTCACTGGAGTTGTCAAGGTTAGATTAGATAAACTTATATTAGGGATGCTTTCGTAAATAATAAAAGCAGGTCTGATCCTACAGAGGTCCCTACAGACAGGGTATGCAACAGCGGATCAACTACCCCCATATATGAAGCCAAATGGTGAAAATGTTAGACAGACCACTGTTTGGAAGAGGTCACAGCACAACTCAGTAGTGACCTTTCTCTCCCAATTAAACAGTAGGGCAAACTTCACAATCATTCCTAGAAATACATATGGCATATATTTTCAAGCAATGGAGCAGAGACCTCAACTGGCATGAACTGCCATAAATGTGCAGTGGCCAATGACTTTACACCAACTGATGATTCCCTTAAGTTACTGAGGTCCAAATGTTCAAAAGTGTGTCCACCAGGGGCCTACAAAACCTCACTGGAATAAGATGACCTGTGTGTACACATGAATGTCAGATGTTGGCATGCACCTAAATAGGTACACCTAGCCAGGAAACTGAATTTTCCCCTAAATTAAAAAAATTAGAGTATCTGACAAAAATATTTATTCCAAACCAGGTTGAAAGTTCAAACATTTTTTCTTAAATAAGTCACCTGCCCAAGCATGAGGAATATTTTGTTTTTCACCCAACAAAATATACTTGAACTTTCCTACACCACAGCCAACTGTCAGACCAGCAGCCCATCTCTTCAGGAACTATCATTTCATTTCTTGACTCCCCTCTGTCAGACTAATTCCCTGGTTTCCATGGCAGTAGGACCACAGCTCACAGACTTCCAAGCCCCTGTCCCTTCCTCTCTTGGGAGGCAAGAAACCACATTGCCTAACGAACTGACAAGTTGATCACACGTGGGGTAGAGTGCCCAAGGGCTGAAAGTCCAGGTAGCTCCCCATCAGCCCACTGTGTTGGCTACCAGGTGAATGGGGTCTCAGGCAACCCAAGACATCTGGGAACCCCACAGTCTGGAGAACCAAGGAGTCCTTAATGCTAACAGCCTGCCCATAGGCTACCAGCAACCCAGGAAGGCCTGCACGAAAGTGGTTGGCAAGCTTGCCTGCCTAACTTCTGTTGAAAGTTAGTATGGGATCAACACATGGAAATACAACTACAGGGGCTGAAAAAATGCTTTATATTGTAATTGAATATATTCTGTCTGTTAAAACTTATCAAAAGATGACCAAGACAAGGTACAGTTATTCAGAAAACCTGAGGCAGAATCGATTTAAGTTCTGTGGTTTTCTGTAAATGGCATAGTTTAGGTCAGTAGAGGTGACTTGATTAAAGTGCCTTCACAGGGAGAAAATACCTGGTGCTAAAGTACTGGTGTTTGGTATAGCTGAGAATGATATAGCAAGAACCAATGGCTGAAATAAAGTCAGACACGTTCAAATGAGAATAAAGCTATTGAAGTTAACTACTAAGGTACTATGTGGATTCTCCATTTCTCAAATTAAGATGGATACCTTTCTGGAAAAGATGCAAACATACTGTTTTGGAGCTCAATACAAGGATAACTGGATAGTTTTTTTTGGTTTATGCCATCCAGAAGGTCAGCCAGCCAAGATCCCTCTCCTAGCTGTTCCCTTCTAGCTTTAGATTCTATTAACATGAATAAGGAATAACTTTAATATTGTATTTCAAGTCTGGAAAACACAAAGTGTTAGTTGCAGTCATGGGTGAGGTGACACACTGCTTTCTAAATGCACTTTAGATTTAGTACAATAGTACTGCTTAGTGTGGGAGGAAAAGTGAGAACACTGCAGTATGCAAGATGGGGAATAAACAGCAGTTGTCTCGATGAAAATATACTGTCACCTAATCAAAGTAGAGGACAACTAGCTGTCCCCTTCCACTACTGTAATTTGCTCTCTGTGTCTCACAGCGTGAAATGAGAATGTACAGTAGGACACAATGCTGGCAGTGCACATGCAAAGCCTTATTTCCCTAGGTGTGGATGAAAGATTGTATTATTCAGACAGAAGTGATGACACAAAAGGTATATTGGTAATAAGAGATTATTTTAGGATATGTGCAACCTAAACAGAACTGAACTGTGTCCCACCGCCTTATTACTTCTACTTCCTCTTAGCTACTCCAGTGGATCTTGGAGTAACTGGAGCCTACTATATTCTCCTGGGAACCGTAGAGTTCCCCCTGTCTATCTCATGTAGTTTTATAATGGATCCCCCAGTGGCATATTAATTTGCTATATTAAGTTGTGTCACCCGTTATGTAGCTTTTGTGCTTTACAATCACCAAACAAAGCAAGCAAAAGTCAGCCAGAGTTGGGAAACCTTAGGCATATTTAAAAACCTTACCTTTAACGTTTAGGCTTCATCAATAACCAGGACTGCTGGGCACTCACCACAACTACATTGGGTCCCGTACCAGTAACTCGCACCTTTTATTCAGAATGGAAAATGTAGTTCTGTCAAATTCTTGTTTTGTCCCAAGCAGATGGTTGTGGTATGAAAAAGTAGAACAAACTCCAGTGTCTTAGCAGACAGTATTTTAATTAACCACACATTTATAACTGGACAGTACAAATGAAGGATTCAAAACTCCCAGAGGCTGGATAATTTTGCCCAAATTTATCTTTTATTCTAGTCTTCATTTGTAGTGCTACACTTCATTTATAGGTGAAATATTCTCCTTGGTTATTATACACTCCAGGGCAACTTGTGAACAAGATTCAGCCTCTTTTTTTTCAGGGTGATGTGTTCCTGCAAAAATTTCACTTACAAAATGAACTGCTGGTAAAACTCTGAATACTTGTGCCATTACGTACATGATTTGTACCTGTAATCTCATGAAGATAAAATACCTCAGCTTGCACCCATATTCAGAGTTTGAGGAGTGGGGGAGGTGGAAGGACATCTGAAAATTGAGGTCAAGAGAGAAATTGTTTTGAAAAAAGTGTCCACAAACTTATTTAGAAATGGGACTTAAATGTAGTTGTTACAGCCTGTATCTAGACCGGTACTGTATTAAGTTTAGTCTAAGGTTGAGGTTTTATATTAAATCAGAGCTAGCGTTCAGATTCATATTATATGCTGGACACTATTCTTTCATGATTGCATTGATGGAGGAAATTGCCATATCCAAAGACTTCCAAAAATGGTTAGATAAGTGGCTTTTGAAACATTTCTGACATAGCAAAGGGACCTAAACATTGCCCTTTTTTAGTTTTGAATCTGAGTCAAACTTGAAAACCTTAGCTCCACGTATATTTTAGATCTCTCTCTCTCTCTAAGTACAAATATAATTCTTTGAGATTCATCTAATTATTTCCCTCAGATTTGTTTATAATATAATTCTGATACAAGGCAATAAATACAATCTTATCTTTCAGGTAGCATCTGAAGCATTCAAATAAGTCTTGCAAGATTTCGTTGCTTTGTCAAGTCATTGCACGGCCATGACCTAAAGGGGAGGCGAGTTCAGGAAGAGTGGTTGATCCTCAAGGGAGCAAGCCTTGATGCACAAGCTAATGCTATTCCGTCTCAGAGGAAAGGCAGTAAATGGACACAGCAGCCCCCTTGGCTCTCCAGGGAACTAACAGACCTCCTGCAGCTAAAAAGCAAAACCTGCAAAGGATGGAGGACAGGATCTACAATGGTCCAGACCTGCAGGGAGTGAACCAGGAAAGCTAAGGCTGCAACTGAACTCCAACTGGCTACTAGGATCAAGGATAATAAAAAGTCCTTTTTAAGATATGTAGGTAGCTGGAGGAAAAGCAAGGGCAACACTGGACCCCTGCTAAACCAGAAGGGACAACTGACAACTGATGCCCAGGAAAAAGCCAACCTATTAAATGGGTGCTTTGCATACCCATCAGTCTTTCATCAATCCTCCCACCCCCAGCGCTCCTTGCTGCCCATGGCAGGGGGTCGGACTAGATGATCTGTCTGGGTCCCTTCCAACTCATTGATTCTATGATTCTATGAATCCCACAGGACGCCCCTGCCCACTATGGGACAGGGAGGCCTGGGTGAGGGAGATTCCTTGCCCTCCATCAATGCTGACCTCACGAAGGAACACCTTGAGAGGCTGGACACCTTCAAGTCAGCTGGCCCTGACAGTTCACATCCCAGGGTACTCAAGGAGCTGGCTAGCATCATAGCTCAGCCCCTGGCACAGATCTTCAAGAACTCCTGGCACTCTGGTGAAGTGCCCAAAGATTGGAAGAAGGCCAATGTGGTGCCTGTCTTCAAGAAAGGAAGCAAACTACAGGCCCATCAGCCTGATCTCTATCCCAGGGAAGGTCTTAGAAAAAAATCATCACAGAGGCCATTTTGAATGGACTGGCCAATACCAACATCCTGAGGGATAGCCAACATGGGTTTGTTATGGGTAGGTCTTGCTTGACCAATCTCATTTCCTTTTACAGCCAGGTGACCTATCACCTGGACAAGGGAAAGGAGATTGATGTTGTATACCTTGACTTCAAAAAAGCCTTCAATCTGGTATCCCATGATCATCTCTTGGCAAAACTGGCTAACTGTGGCCTCGGGTCCACCACGATCTGCTGTCTGGGGAATTGGCTCCGTGGTTGGACCCAGAGGGTGATGGTTGACAGAAGTCAATTGTCATGGTGCCGTGACCAGTGCGGTCCCCCAAGGCTCTGTCCTTGGGCCTATATTGTTCAACATCTTCATTAATGATGTGGACATTGGAGTCAGAAGCGGACTGGCCAAGTTTGCCAATGTTACCAAACTCTGAGGACAGGAGGGCGATCCAGGCAGATCTTGCCAGGCTCATGGAATGGGTGAATGAGAATCTGATGGTTTTCAACACAGAAAAATGCAAGGTTCTCCACCTTGGGAGGAAAAATCTGCAGCATCCTTATAGGTTTAGCAGTGCTACGCTGGTTAGCACTACAGATGAAAAGGACTTGGGGGTCATGATTGACCCCAAGATGAACATGAGCTTTCAATGTGATGCTGTGACTAGCAAAGTTAGCAAAATGCTCGTTTGCATCCATAGATGCTTCTCAAGCAAATCCCAAAACGTCATTCTCCCGTTGTACTTGGTGAGGCCACAGCTGGAGTACTGCGTCCAGTTTTGGGCTTCACAATTCAAAAAGGATGTGGAGAAGCTTGAGAGAGTCCAGAGAAGAGCCACATGCATGATCAGAGGTCAGGAAAATAGACCTTATGATGACAGGCTGAGAGCCATGGGGCTCTTCAGCCTGGAAAAGCGTAGGCTCAGGGGTGATCTGATGGCCACCTATAAGTTAATCAGGGGTGTTCACCAGGATCTGGGGGAACCTTTGTTCACCAGAGCGTCCCAAGGGATGATGAGGTCAAACAGTCATAAACTACTGCAAGACCGTTTCAGGCTGGACATAAGGAAGAATTTCTTTACTGTCCAAGCCCCCAAGGTCTGGAATAATCTGCCATCATATGTGTTCAAGCTCCTTCTCTGAATGCCTTCAAGAGAAAATTGGATGTTTATCTTGCTGGGATCCTGTGACCCCCGGCTGACTTCCTGCCTCTGGGGCAGATGGCTGGACTCCATGATCTTCCGAGGTCCCTTCCAGCCCTAGTGTCTATGAAATCTATGAAATCTCTGAAATGACCTCAGGCTAATATTATTGCATCTATGTCTGAAACCAGGGGCGGGAAATTATTTCAATTGGAGGGCCCCTTAATGAGTTTTGGTGAGCTGACAAGGGCTGCATGGGCAGCCCTTCCCCTTGACAGTTGCCCCTCCCCCTGATTGCCATATTGGGACTGGAAGTCCCACCCCCATAGCCCCTTACCTTTGCCACCAGAAGTCCCTCCCCCTGCCCCCAGAAATACTCCTTTTGGGAGGTGGGGTGTTGCCATATTAGAACCAGAAAAAAAACAAATCATACACTAGAATTCAAACATCTACTAAAACATATTTTAATTTTATTACAAAAAATATTTGTCATGGTTTGTGTTTGTGTACTGTATATAGAAGAGATTGCATAATAACTCAAAATCGAAGTCTCATTCTTTTATACTGTGTGGAAGGCATGGAGGGGATGTGTATGGTGGGGTGTGGGTGTTTGTGTGGGTGGGTGTGTGTGTATGGTGGAGCATAGGGTATATTGGAGTATGTATATATGTGGGTGGTTATGGACACAGGGTGTGGGTATATGAAGTTTGTGGGGTGTGAGGGAGGGTGGGGGGCGTGGGGATGCCCACACACTCCCCCACATGGCACGCAGCTCCCACTGCCAGCAGCAGCAGCAGGCAGGGGACTCAGGTAGCTTGTGCCCAGCACAGTAACTGGCACCCGGTGGGACACAGCTCCAGCCAATGTTATGCACAAGGCAGGGTAGGAGTGCAGCCTGCTCAGCTGCCTCTATCATGGGGGCTCTGCACTGCACTCCTGCATTCACATTGGGGGGAAGCCCCATGGTGGACTCTGCAGAGAAGCAAGAGGTGGGACACCTGTGCAGCAGGGGGACCTTGGGCAGGCAGCTGGCTCCACCACGGGGCTTCCCCTGTTGCAGGTTCCAGTGTGGGATCTGCAGTAGCAAGGCCCCCATAATAGAGGTGGCAGCAGGAGCCAGCTGGGAACTGTGGGGCCTGGCTCCTGCTGCATTCTGTGGTCCCAGTGTTGCAGCCAAAACCACGCAATGCCACATGGAGCTGGCCAATCTGGCTGGGCACCTCCCAGCAGTGCCCAATACTTGGCTGCAACGCCGGGGCTGCAGAGTGCAGCAGGAGCCAGCCCGGCCCTCGCAGTTCCCAGCTGTCACCAGCCCTGACCCCCAGGCCCGGCACTTTCACCCACTGCCACTCTCCCCCTCACACATGCTACCACTGCCTTTCCCCTGCTGCTTCCCTTCCTTCCCCACTTGTGCCACTTCACAGTCTCCACCTGCCTACCCCTCCGACAGTGTGCAATTCCCAGCTGCTGATGATGATCCCACATGATGCAGCAGGAGCCAGCTGGGAACCATGTGGTGCCAGCTGGGCTGGGCTGGCTCCTGCTGTGTCAGCAAACTTCCCCTCTCCTGTCCGCCTGTTCTTATCTGATTCTTCTCTCTCAGATAGAGGGAGGGTAGGCGAACAGCCCCAGAGTCCCAGGCCAGAAGATTCTGCTAGGCAGAAGCTTCCATCTGGGGAAGGCAAGGAGGGGCAGGGCTAGGCAGGCCTTGCTGCCACTGGGTCCTGCCCCTGGCTTCTCCTGGGTCCTGCTGCCACTGGTGACTTGTCATCTTTGACAGGCATCCAAGGACAGATAAATATTAATTTTCTAAAATTTTTAGGGGCCCTACGGGCTGGATAAAATGGCCTGGCAAGTCAGAGTTGGCCCATGGGCTGTATTTTGCCTGCCCCTGGCCCTGCCCTAAGCACATTGAAAAATTACACATCTGATCAGTTCAACCCACTAAAACTTTCATTTTCCATTAGCTTCAAGACAGTCCATTTCAACACTGTGCAACATTAATCAAAATGTTCAAAGGATAACTGCTCAACTCCTTTGATCATACACTTTCTAATCTGAAGTTCAGGTATGTTAAATGCACAGAGGTTTACAGGACAGCATGACCCAGCACCTGCTCAGGCTTGTGTGCATGAGTTATCTCAGTGAAGTCCATAGTATGTCCATTTATGAGGAATGTGTTTGCTAGAAATAGAATGTCAACACAATCTGTCATATTGGGTGCTGGAAGAAATTATTGTTGTTGTTCAAATAATGAACAGAAAAGTTACATTTAGGGATTTTTAGGACATTCTCTGCTCATATCTGATAATATTCTAACCAGGAAAGTTTGAAGGTTTCAAACAAGTTCTCCTTCTCTTTCTGCAAAAACATGAAGTCTAGGTAATCAGCTCCCAAAAGCTACAGTCCTGCTCTCTCTTTACAAAACATTAAAATATTCTATAACTAAGGTTCAGCTGTGTTTAGGAATCTAAAACTAGTGAGTGAAAGTAGCTGGTAATGTTTGCAATTGTATATGGCAATAGCTATAATATTTATAATTATTAAGGTTATACTACTGTCAACATGATTTGCTCAAAGAAAAGCCACTTATACAAAAAACACATTTTATGCAGAGCGATAACTTTAGAAAACTAAATTATTCAAATCTAAAAAATTCTGAATGGCATGTTCTAAGCTAGGCTCACACCACTTGTTTTTGGAAAGTAGGATGTCCACGCAGCTCATTTTATCCAAGCAGGAGTATGGTATAACTAACTCACCCCCCTTATCATATATTAATCCTCACTGTTTTACCTCATGGATGTGCACTAGCCTAAAAGAACATCTAATTCTGAGGACCCCAAATATATTTCCAGTTCAACATCAGGCATGGATGTAGAGGTGCTGCAGTGGCATAGCTATACCTCTTCCCCTTTCTGACCACGTGGCAGAAACAGCACCCAGGGATTTTTTTAGGCCCCAAAGAAAGTCAGAATTCCCCCACCCCCTTGCTCTCCATGCTCAGAGGCATACACCCTCCTCTCCTCATTTTATCCCCTTCCCCTCTACTCCCTGTCCCTTCCATTCCCAACCCCCACCAGCCTGCCACTCTTCCCACTGTCCCAGGGCAAGGGAAGCTCCTGACCTTCTCCAGCCAGGCTTCATGGGGGCTGGGCTCAGCCTGGGACAACAGGAGCAGCAGCAGTATGAGGGTGGGTCCCCACTCCCTACCTGGTCCCCCTAGGTGTCCCCTGCTAGTCTGCAAGCTAGCACAAGGAAAGGAGACTCTGCCTACCCATCACTACTTGCTGTCCTAAGCTGACCCCAGCCCACACACAACTCAGCTCAAGTGATTCTGGAGCTCTCCTCCCCCACCCTGAGACAGTAGGGACAGCAGAAGCAGCAGGTGGGGAAGAGGGGAGAAGGGACATGACTGTAAGCAGGGAGGGGGCAGAATGTAGTAAGGGGGTAGAATTCACAACTGTTATGGGACTACAAAGTTCCTGGCTGGTGCTCCCACAGTACAACCTGCCCACCTCAGTGGGAGGGTGGAAGGAGGCTGGGAGTAGGAGTTACAGCCACCCCCGCAGCACTACTCACTGCTTCGGCATCCCCCTTTGTAAAAATTAACTTCTACTCAACATCATATTCACACTTTACTGATGGCAGGGAACATGTGTGGTGTTTTTATGGGCTAGTTCATTGATGGTTATTTCCCCAGGTCAGCAACCTACAACAGCTAACAGTCCTGGATTTGTTAAACTTTAGAAACCAAAGAACACTGGAAAGCCTGCTCCATGCCTCACTGCAGCCTCTGAAAGCGGCATGCCTCCATGTGTGTCCCGCTGCTGGGTGGGCTGGGAAGTGAGGCACATGGCACTGTGCAACCCACCCTTGCCCCATGCATAGATGTGGGGGGGAACATATACCTCTCTTGGCTTCCCAGCACCACGACTCTGCAGGAGCCACCAGGCTCCACTTGTCTCAAGACCCGGCCTGGACAGAGCTCTATTCACCATGAATGGGGGCCTGGCTGGGCCGAGTCATGGGGCAAGCAGAGCCCAGTGGCTTGTCCAGTATCACGGCACATTGGAGCCAAGGGGTTAGAAGAACATGCCACCCCTCCCCTGACTCTCCAGCAGTACACACAGCAGCAGGAGCCATTGGTCTCCAATTGCCCAACTACCTAGCCCAGCCAGGGCCCCATTCTCTGTGAATGGGTCGTGGGACCCCCATAGTGCAGCAGGGACAGGGGTAAATGATTTGGCCCTACCCCTACCCTGCTCCTTCCTGCACTGTGGGGGTCTTGATCTCCTCCACCCCTAGCCCAGAAGCTAAAAGAAGAAGAAACCTTACCTACTTGTTTGCTGTGCTGGGCCAGCTGCAAGCCTGTGGCTCGGTTGCCCTGGCATTTGGGGAGGCTAAGCCCCATTAGCCACCCCCCTTCCACCGGCCCTCAGCGTCCAATCCCTACCGCCGGTGGAAGTGCCCCCGGCACTTCTCTTGTAGGGGGACACAGCCAGTCTCAGTGGCTGCACATGCACCCCATACATATCACCAGTGCACCTCAGTGAATACCAGATCTATGTTGCCCCAAGACCTCTCTACCACATTCTTATTCACTAACGTTTTGGGCAGATCTTCTCAGTTGAGTAATATGCTCACCTAAATAAAACAAGATGAATCTGAGATTTCATAAAACAAATGTGAACTAGAAAAACAAGCTGAAAGTGACAAAAATCAAATCACTCACAGCATTGTTAGTCATAAAAAGATGTTATTTCCCGATCAATTGTTTTCACTTCTCACTCAGTGTACCAGGGAGGCAAGGTCCTCCTGTCCTTTTAAGAGGATGCAGCAGGCTAAGCCAGCTGTGTAGGGTCACAGCTTCAGGAATGCAGACTGGACCTTAATTAAGAAGGTAAAACCCCTATGCTGGGCTGGGGAAGGCATGACAGAAAGGAGGTTTGGCTTCTAGGCACATAAGCGCAGGGCCTGAAACCGAGCGGGCAGTCAGGCCTTGCAGGCTGCAGGGAGAGAGCCCCCACTATGGAAGCTGACTGTGGGAAGCAGTGCTAAGAGGTGCCTAAGCTACCTGCAAGGGTGAGAGAGGACCTAGCCTTGGGAATTACAGTTTGTGATAGGACACTGATGGACAGTATGAAAGCAGTTTGTTTATGATTGTTTATGATTGGGTGCATCTACACACCTGCCTACAGTGGCATTGTTACTGCACCGTCCTTTAGTATTTCCTTTTGCTACATCACCATAGCACATCATACAGCAACATAGTGCATCACTACCATGACACAGGGCGACATGTAGACGCACCCTTTATTGAATAACCAGGGGACTAAGAGTGGCTGTAAGGGCTTGAGGAGGCCACAAGAGGGGTACTTGGCTACAGCCTGAAGAGCCAGGGCCCAAATCAGTGGACCTGGGCTGAGGGGCCTTAGCTAGAGGATAAAGAGATTGAGGCTGAACAGACTGAAGCCAGGACAACAGGCAGGGTCCAAGGGGTCCAGTATGTGTCTGACCAGAGTGAGAGAGAGAGACTTTGGGGGCTGGGGTGTGAACAGCAAGCCAAATGGACTAGGATGAGCCCACCGAACATAAAAAGGGGACTAGAAAGAACATGAAGAGCTCACCAGCTTCTAAGGGCAGCCTCCTTTCTTCATTAGCAACATGAAGGCATGGCAGGTGAGATCTCAAGGGAAGACCCGGAGGCACTTTTACATGTGCACTGGGAGTGGAGGGGACAGCGCTTTAATTAGAGTGGCTCTGAGAGATACTCTAATTAAAGCATCACAGTGTCTCATGTATCAGCATCCCTGAGCTTCAAAAGAGCAGAGGGAGCACTTGAACCAGCTTCAGTTCAAGCAGCCCTGCTGCCCTTTTGAAATGCAGAGATGTTGATACACGAGATGCAGGAGGCTGCTGAAGTGCAGTAATTGCCATACTCTGGAAGCTCAGTTAATCAAGTCTGCTCCAAAGCACTACATAGGAGAGGAGCAGCTTCCGGGCTTATGTACAGGCACCCTGAGAGACCAGAGTGAAGGCCAGTCAGGAGAAAGGCAGCCATCAACGGGGTGCCATGGCAGCCCTAGGACATGTCCTGTCACACTCGGTCTTTACTCAGCTAATATCTTCATTATGAATTTTGTTTGAGCAGGGATTTAAGTAATTCAGCAACAAAAGGACATGTGGCCAGCTAATGACTGTTTCTGCTGTTTGCAGCCATTCCCAGAAGTAACATCACCCAGTATTATGGGTTGCTGTACTATTAAGTTATTTTAGGATACCTGCTGGTACAGTATATGCCCATTATTCATAAGATATTTCAAACAACATACTATGAATATTTCAATAGCTGCTTTTCTTTGTATACATTATAGAGAAGGTTTCCTGGAAAGCTTTCTTGAATAACATTGCACAATTTGTAGCGTATCATGAGCATACTAACTATATGTAAGACAATACTAAAAATGCTACTTTTCTAACGGCATAAAATGAAAGTAATTCAATAGATTAGCTAAGAGCTTGTCTGAAGTCTTTGCTGCTCTTTAGGGACTGCAATCTCCACAGGTGAGACTGGATGTTGCAGCCATAACAGTTTGAAACAAGTTCCTGAAACGTGATGTGTCAATGAACTAGAATATTGTTGTTAAAGAAGGGGTGGGGGACATGAGAAAAGTAGACAGCTTTGGAAAAGTGCCTATTACAGACTGAACCAAACTTTATGCTCTCTTTTGCAGTGTTATCAATGCTGTACCGAAATAGTAGAGAAGTACTGAGAGATTATGAAGGGTGTAGAGTTGAAAATGAGGAACCACAATGGTAAAGAAGGATAGATTTAGCTCTACAGTTAATGTCACTTTTGTAAAGTACTCAGACCAAGTTGGAATCCACCAAAGACCATATAGATCTGTACATTACTACAGAAGTATCCTACATCTGAAGGTCACCCCCTGCAACTGTTCAGTAGGTGGGTAGCCCTTACATCCTAGAAATCAATAAAACCCAGGAGTTCACAGCATTATTACATTTTCAATTTCTGTTGTAGTGCAAGAAAGTGATCTCTTAACCCTCGAAGATTTCAAAAAGTCATTCTATTAAATAATAATAAAAAGAAAGAAAATGTAATATAAACAATGAAGTATTTAAGTGAACTTTGGGGGGAAAAAGGCAAAAAAGGCAAAGCATTCTTGAACCATCTTGTTTTCAGTTTATCATGTCATTCAACAGCTGTAAATGAACATAAAACTTACTTTATGATAGCACAGCAAACTTCAACAGAACAAGCATTTTTAACCTTTTTTTCAAATTTATATTTACAAACTTTTTTTTTCTACTCCGATGGCACATCCACACATGCAAACACGTGCGCTTGGGTCCGGGCAGCACAGGGGCCCTGAGGGTGGCAGGGCTTGGCACGTGGTCCCCGTGCACTGCATCGGGTCCTGCTGTCCTGGGCCCAGCCCAGCTGGGCAGCACAGGAGACCCAAGGGCGGCAGGACCTGGCTGGGCAGGGATGGGGGGGGGGCAGTCTGGACAGGGATCAGGGGGACTGGTGAAGGGAGGGGCCAACCAGGGATCAGGGGGCCTGGGGGCGTGGTAGGGGGCAGCGGGGCCTCCCAATCACTGGAGCCCTCGTGCTGAACATGCAGCCTGGCCGGCCACGTGTTTCAGCACCAGGGTGAGAGGCCAACCATGGTAGCCCCATCTGTCACAGTCACAAGGTTTTATGGCCATTTGTGTTTTGTTTCTTGGTTGTTTCCTACCTAGGTAAAGTCATTTTACGTTTTAAACAACTCACTCTAAAATATCAAGAGCAAAACTTATATAGAGCCTACACCTATGTTCAAAATGCTTCATATCTAGAAGGGAAACAGTTATATTTAAACACTTTGCTTAAATATGAGCCATACATACAACACTGAAACAAATTTTAAATAAGAAGCATAGTAGTCAAGCCTATTTCCTCAGGCACTTTGTACACTAAATTATTCTCTTTTTTTAACTGTCTTTGAAATGACTCACAAAAATGTCAGTGCCATCTAGAGAGAGGAGTGCAAATGTAAAATATTGTAGCGTCTAACTACTGGACCTTCATACGTGGTCACAAACTGCAATAGTAGGGATATGTGTCTTACAGGATCTAATTCAAACCTCAGATCATTACTCAGGGCATTATTATTGTGGATTTTAATGGAGTGTACAAGTCTACTGTGAGTTAGTTCCTCAAATTTGCATGTCCAACTGCTGCTCGTACGTAAGTGCTTTTTCTTCTATACTACCTCCATCTGCATTCAAATTAAAAATCACTTAGGCTGACTTTTCCCCCTCTTCTCATACTTATTCATAAGATGACATTTTACAGCTCTGAAGTTGGAAAAGTATCCAAAGCCTTTAGCATGCAGGAAAGCAACAATATAAGGCCAACACTGCTGACCAGGTCACTGATCTGGAAAGATCTCAGCGTTGCTAATATATTAGAATTCCTGATCATGTTTATATTGCAATTTAATAGGATTCATCTGTTTTATTGCAATGAGATCCTGTTATCTTCCATAATATATTTAGGCTGCAAGGACCTCATTTTATCAAGCATTTCATCCATTCCTTAACCTTCATGCCAGTTATTGCAGTTTCATTACAGATAACTCTTTGTTCTCTCTCCTTTCCTTTGTCTAACACATCAACCAAGGCTACTCTACTCAGCCATTCTTTACTCTGCTCGTGCTTTAAGAGCAGATCTGTTGCACCAGTACAGAATAACTAGATAAAAGGGATAAACCCGGCTAATGTCTCTTCACTACTTTGATCTACCTGTAGAATGGCCAACATGTGTCCCTGTGGACTTCTCTGCGGGATGCTTTGAAGCACTTGTCTACCTTCTTAAATTTGTTCTTTTCTTTTAATTAGAATGAACACTCTTTCTTATGAGGAATTTTCTCAGAAGCCAGACAGAAGAATTCCTCCCCATATTCTCAGGCACACAGACTATGTCTGCTGAAGATTTTATTGTAATCTCAGCAGTGTTCTGTTTCATTATTTTTTCACTAAAACAGTGATTAGAGTCTTCATCTGATGCTCTAATCCATGGGGATTTAGGGATAGCAAGAGAACTGGGAAAAAGAAAATAAGTTTAAAAAGAAGTTGAAGAAATGAATATGGAAAAGAGATTTTGCAATACAGTACACCTAATTTAAAGCAAAATTAAGTGACTGTCACCAAAATCAATCCTGGAACAATCTTTGTAACTGAATGTAAATTAAAAAGAGCAATGTAACCATAAAATAAAATTGACAGAACGTAGTTAAAAGGCATATCTTAAAAGATCTGTTGATAATTCTGTTATCTGTTCATGAAGTCTTACATAAGAATATATATGCACTATATGCTAAGTGGTAAATTGCAACATAATTGAAGCAGATAGCACTCAGAAAAAGGAGATATTCTTGTATGCCAAAAGGAGAGGCTTTTTGATCTCATCTGACTTTCCATGGAAACCAGGCCTTGAGAAAGCATAAGTATGGCTCCAGGAAGGCACTGACCCAACTTCGAGCACATGACTTCAAATGGGCTAATCATGTACTTAAAATAGGATATATGCTTAGGTACCTTAATAATGTGGAGAAACAAGACCCTATTACCAGAAGCTAAGAGTCTCGTTTCCAGTAGTGCATTGTGGGGTGGGCAAGTAGAACAAGTGCTTTGGTCTTAACGTAAAGGGAGGGGTGCCAGAAGGACAGGGAAAGGGCTCTTTACCCTCCCATCTCTTGCTCCGCCTGAGCTTTCCAGCTGTAGGAAGCAGCTGGTGTAGGCAGTGGGATGCAGGGAACTTCAGCCAGTGAAAGCCTGTTCTAAACACACACGGTAGTCTATAAGGTGCAAATTTACCCTGCCTTCTACCCTGGGGGAAGAGGAATTGACTCCTTTTTTTGCCCCTGAAATCAGCACATTTTTCCCTCTCCCAATATGGATTTCAGGGGCAAAAAAGGGGGGAAGTTTCCACGCGGTAGCAGTGAACCCCACTATCACTCTAGAAAACCACAATTCCCAGAATACCTTGCACTCTGTGACACACGGGGTGCATCCAGGGAACTGCGCATGTGCAGTTTGCTGTGCAATAGACCCATCTGTGGCACCTCAAACAACATGCGCCACACATGCTGCTAATTTGCCCCAAGAGGGTCCCAGGTTCCCAGGTAAGGCTGCTGGAGCTAGCCCAGGTGCTAGCCCCAGCTCCCCATCCCCACCTGGAGCATTTTTCCCCACACTAACCCCGCATGCAGAGCCCTGCACCAGGGCAAAAAGGAGCAGCACAAATCCTGCTCATGGGGATGTGGCCATGCTGCCCAATCCTGCAGCTTGCTGCTGCTCCTGTGCCCTGTCTCATGCTGAAACCCAAAGATGAAGGGAAGGAAGGAGGCGGGGGGAAAGATGAGAGAGGCTGTCCCTGGGCACGTTCTTCCCAGGTTATACCTCTGCTTGTTTCTCTTTAGGAAAGATAGGTTAAGTAAATACAGTTCAAACAAAGGGACTAAAGGTCAGGCTAGAATTTAGCAGCAAGTCCAAGAGTTAATCCATTTCTAGCTCTAATATAATGGAGAGAAAATCTAGTGACTGGTTTCCAAAAAAGTTTGGGTTTTTGGATTTATTTTTTTTGTGGGGGGGGAGGTTGGCATTTTTCTTTTCTTTTTTTTAAACAAGGGAGACATGTTCATCTTTATCCCCTGTAAAGGCCACACAAGAACGGACATTAAAAAATATCAGCTATTTGAATTTGAAACAGTACCAGAGCAGGCCCTTTCTGACTTTGGATCAGACAAGGACCTAAATCATGGGATGAGGAGACTTTAACCCACTGTCCGGTAATTGGAAGGAATCAGCTGCTGTTTATATGATGAAGGTGTGCAGGTGATTTAGAATCATAGAATCACAGAAAATTAGGGGGAATGGCCTCATTCAGAGCTTTAAGTCCCCTCTACATCTATTTTAGGGTTTTCTCTTTTACCATCCCTGCCCCTTGAAGAATTTTTCCTTTCTACTCCCAAGGCTAGTAGAAAGGGCCCATATCTCCCATAGTCCCTATTTGTCAGTGATGATAAAGGGATCAAAACCCCGTTTTGTAGTCCCCCAAAGCGTTTATGAGGAACAGGGGAGAAAGGGCAGAAGAATCTGTTGCGAGCAAGAGAAACGGCCCCAAAGACTCTATCGACAAAGTGCTGTGAAAGATTGTGTGTCATCCGAGATGAAAGTGTGTCAACAAAGACTGTGACTAGGTTGGCTGGATCACACCATCTCCTTCCTATGGGGGCAGAAGAAGAAAATAGTGAGGAGAGGTACCACAATAGGCGGCATGAGAAACTGGGAAAAGATATGTCACTTTGGGTCATCAAGGCACACGAATCCATTGGAGAATCGCAGATGTTGCGTCCATGAGAATGGCTTTGAATAATTCCTGGATGGACTAGCATATCTCCACTGCCTGGGCAGACTGCTTTTGGCAATGGCTGCAAGGAAGCAATTGAGAGAGCGTAGCTGACAGTGGCAGATCTAAGCAAGTTTACCCTTACTTACATGTCATGTGAGTGGGTTAAAAAGCAGCAGAGACTACAGCCTTGAGCCCCCATGCTACCTCGTCTTCAGTCACGTTTCTTCCCCAGGCAGACTCTTTGTGCCTCAATTCATTTGCTGGCCTTTCACTTCTCTGGCTCTCAGCAACTACATCAGGCCCCTGTGGCCTTCTCTCCTTGGTCTCCTGAGGGTTTCCTGGCCTCACAAGGTCAGTCCTGTTCTGAACCTATGTCTCTTCTGCAGCTTCTTGCCTGTGTTATAATTTCCCCTGGGAAGACTGACCCACTTATAAACTAACCTCCTAACCAGTGTCTGGAAAACTAAACAAACAGTTCAGTTTCTAGACAAGTTTATAAAGATTTTGACAGACCGTTTGATAAAATGCATTCCAGATATTTTGGAACATCCCTAACTTTAAACAACTGACCATTTTTCATTTGCAGGATATGGTTTCAGTGTTATGCAGATATCATGCAGATATAACAGTGTTATCTAATTCTGTTGGCACTATAACAGTGTTAACAGACTGTGCAATGTTCAGGCATGGAAGGCTGGGAAATTTATGAGATTTAAACCCGAGCAAGATTGAAATGTTGCTGATTGGTCCCCAGCACTTGCTAAGCATGATGACTCCTTTGATGATTAATTCTGACAATAATTCCATTTTAAAATCTTCTAATATAAAAAGTCTTGGCTGCTACAAATGTTCAATAAGAGATAAATCCGAGAAAACGTATCCATTACTAAATCTTTTTTTTTATCACTTTCGTAATATTTCCAGATTAAGATCTCTGCTTAGAAAGCAGTACTGTATATGGAGATTTTAAACACTTTTGTCAGGCTATAGTGAACGTGTTTCACAGTTTCTAGGAATAACTGTAGTTAACTCCATCTTTTCCAGTTACGGAAATTCAATTTGTAAGAAAAAGCTACTATTTTTAAATAGGGTCCAGTTGTGACTCAAAAACCCAGGGACATGGAAAACTTGGGAAATTTTTCAAACTTAACCAGACCAGAACTTTGTAACTGGCCCAAAATTCAGACTCAGACCTTGCCTCATGGCCCACTATTAGTATATGCAGTCATAGGTTATCACATCAACTCTCAGCCTTGGAGCCTCTAGGCCCTCACTAAAATTTGGAGTTGGCTGTAAAGGGTTATAACTCCTGAGGTGGAAAAAAAAAACTTCTGAAAGTTGAACAGGCTGGATTTTGATGAGGCTGCAGTACCCATGACCAAGTCCTGCCACTGACGGTTTATATTGACAACAATTTTTCAGCCAAAGTTGAATAGCCCCTTAGGAAGGCCAAGATTTCACCCCTAGTATCAATGGCCAAGGGCCAGATAGACTGTCATTTTTTTGTCTCCACTCTGCCATGAGACATTTTCTCTCTTTGCCCCTTTCTAATATTTTCTTCATAATCTCTGAACATAACAGTCCTGTCCTCAAAACAACACTGGCATTTGAACTGAAATTTCAAAACTCAGAAGAAATTCTGGTACAGAAATACCCAATAAATTAAAGAACAGTGAAAAAGATGAGTAAAAATATAGAGTGAGAGGCAGAAGGAATGTGGGTGTACTGCATCTAAGATAACCTGACACCCCTCAGTAGGTCATCCTGATTATCAAACTCTTTTAACAAGGAAGATGGAATAGCTGTAGGTTGGATCTGGTTTTCCATCTTTGAAATAGCAGCTAAGAATAAAAATTAAGATACAGATGACACCCCGCCGAGTTTAAGACACTGCTTAGTGCTAAATCCTGAGACCCAAAATCATCCTGCTTCTAGGCCAGTGGTGCACAACCTTTTTCCCCAGGGGACCAAATGGGCAGGACCCCACCCATCCACAGGCCAAATCCTGCTGGTAAGTCCTTATCTGGAACTGATGCGGTGGGCACCATCCAGCCATGCAGAGGAAGATGTGGGGCAGGGCAGCCCAGCCCTAACCCAGACCCATGGGGGGAATTGGGGTGTAGCTTGGTCTCACAGGGGGTGGGGGATAGAGAGGAAGAGGAATGGCCCACCCCCAATCCAGCCCCATGGAGGGAAAAGGCATGACTTAGCCCCACAGGGGAAGGGGACCATGGCTCGGTCCCAACCTGGCCCCACAGGGTGGAGCGGGGTGTGGTCTGGCCCCCAATCTAGATGCGGGGGAGAGAGTATGGCCCTGCTGCAACAACCAATGCAGGGCTTGGGGTTAGGGAATTTGACATGGGTAGGATGACCATATTAATGGCCACTGCCAAATTTACAGCCCCATGGGGAGCCCCAAAGCCAGATGTGATTGCATAGGTTGAGCACCCCTCTTCTGGGATGGTGCATACGGGCCGGTAAGAGGAAAGAATCCTGGCCTAATTCCAACAACTGTTAAGCCTCACTTTGCATTTGGAGACTGTAGTCCAAAAGCACAAGTATTGCTTCTTCATTTAGTTGTTCACTCCCCCTTCTTGTAAACAGGCATAGAGGAATCTTCACACAGGATAAATGTTCCTGTCCCCACCAGGACCAGCCTTATAAGAGGTGCTGCTCCACTGACCTCAATGTAAAAAAAAGTCTCTACCATATAGAGAATGGTAATCCTCCTACCTGTGTACCCCAAATGGCTGGGTACGTTAGGAAATAGCAAAATGTGCTCCCATATGAAATCCTGTTAGCACATACAGTTCAGTATTGATAAACTGGCCCATTTCAAAACCATGGCATGCATCATAAAATATGAGCAACAATGCAATGGTGGTTTACCCTGGTCAAGAAAAAATAAAAGAGACACTGCAGCTTTATGTAAACTAGGAGAAAAGATAGTTATGGAGAAATTAAATTGAATCATATAAAATGTTAAATGGAAAAGATAACATCCAGTTGAACTACTATTTACTGTCCTGTAAAGATAATAGAACAAAGAGGCATAAGTAAGCGGTTAAAGACAGAGGGAGAGAGAAATTTCAAGTAGACAGCAGGAAGCAATTATTCATTCAGAAGATCATAAATGTATAGATAGGCTCATCAGGAGAAATTACTGAGGCAGAAAGACAGAGGTCAGCGTGGACTCTCACGATTTACATCCTAGAGTTTCGGGGTACTGAGAAATGAATTTGCCTTGGCAGTTTCTAACTCAAAAAAATAAATGTTATTAAGCTGCAGTTTAAGCTTTATTTTCTCAACACTGCACAAATAGGAGGTGATTTATTATAACAACAAAGGATTTGACCCTTCTCCCAGAAAAAGGGGAGTTTCTCCTTTTAAAATGTAACTGGAGGTAAATGAGGTGTGAGCCATTGTTAAAAACATAGAATCTAAAACATATTGTCATTAGATATTTTATGCTGCTAGCAACAGACTTGGAAAGATTTGAACTTTTAGTGGTACTGTGGGTGCTGTCATTACTGTACCACTTTGGCCATAGGGTAAGAGAGTGATCAAACTATTTGTTGTCTTCTAATTCTGGCAATTTTTTTTCTCCACTGTAATTCTCTAATTAAATTTCAGACTTAAAAGAAAACAATGATAGTTTGATTTCCATACAAGGGGTGGATAGTAAACTAGGCCACTTTGGCTGACATTCAGAGACAGATGAAAAGGGACTGTGTTTGAAAAGAGCATTAAAAATAAAGATAATTGCTAGCTAATGGCTTTTATTTTTGACGGTTTTAAGTTTCCTGCATTGTCTGTGTTTGTCTGTTTTCTGAGTCCTACTGTGCCTCCAGTACGTGGGGCACAGCAAGTGATGATAATGTCATATGTAGAGAGCTGTAAACGCCAAGGTGTAGAAAAACATTGGAGCCCCTGAATAAAACATAAACAAAAAGAGAAGTGATTTTTTTCCCCTTTAAGGTGATTTTGAAGAAGACGGGGCTAGAGAGGATAAAAGGAAAAGAAAAACAATTACCGATTTGTTTTCTTTTTACAAGCAAGGTAATTAGAGCCATCCATCACTTATGCTTTTGAACCTGTTGTGCCGCAACTTAATTTGAGTGGGACAGGCTATCAGTGAAAGTCCAACTGAAGAACAACATCTTTTGCAAAAGAAAATAGAATTGAATCCCTTTGATTTAGTGTGAGAACTTCATCTTTACTACTTATATGCTTCTCTGCCCAGAGCAGCTCCTTGAACAAACAAATCAAAAGTTGGAGATAATGGTAGACAAGGGAATGGGGTATGAAAGCCGTATATGTTTTACCACAACTTGCATCCATCACATCATAGGGTTAGAAGGGACTGCAGTGGTTGTCTAGTTCAACCCCTTGCATTCACGCGGGCTACATTTCATAGATTTCATAGACATCAGGGCTGGAAGGGACCTCGGAAGATCATCAAGTCCAGCCCCCCGCCCAAAGGGCAAAAAGTCAGCTGGGGTCATAGGATCCTATATATTATTCCTATACAATCCCAGACAAATCTATCTAGTCTCTTCTTGAAAAACCCCAGTGAAAGAGATTCTGCAGCATACAGCAGCCCCCATCCACTAAGCAACACTTTCTGCTGAGCCAATGCCACATGAGTGCCCCATGTACAACATTGCAGTAGAGACTAGAGTCTTAGACCTCCCCCTACAAAGCTCAGCATTCGCTGTCTGTGACCACCTCTCTCCAGCCCCTGAACATAACGATCATAGGAGCTTTACAGTGGGCACCAAAGTTCATTTTAATCAGGTTCAGCGTTTTCACACTCTTCCCATACATGTTTGGACTGCAGGGCACTTTGCCATATATCAGAAAAGAACAGTCAGTTAATCAGCTTGTTATTGGCTTACATTTAATTTCTGGCTCAGCTCTGTTGCGTGCATGGGCACAGCTCCCTGCCTCCTACACATTCTCACATTCGCCCATGTGAAGATACTCCCTACTTCTGTCCATGAGAGGATGGATTAATTACACAGGGAAAGGTTCACATTCACAGTACCACACATCTGATGGGGGAGAATGAATTAGCAGGAGTCCTTTCCTGCAAGGCAGAAATCCTGAGACCGGAGGTAAACTGCAGTGGTCTTGATTGGCTTGTTCAATTTTGTTCTTGGAAATTTGATAACTGCATATAAGAGTCACTGAGGAGACAAACTGGATAAAATGTAAAAGACTGCAAACCTTTTTTGGCAGTCTAATTAAAGCCAAACAGGACCTACTAGCAACAAAGTTTATGCCACCCTACTGATTCTGATAGGCCCTTCATTCCAAAGACTTCAAAAAGCCCACATTATCTTCTCCAGCATCACCCAATGAGCAGTAGGGTGGCCATTATAGAAGACAGTCCAGTTGCCCTCTGTCCTCTATTGATATGAAACCTGACATCTTTATATCTTCAGTAGAAAAATAGAGGCTGTAATGGTGTTGGGTTTTGTATCAATAGAGGACAGAGTAGCACTAAACCAGAATGTCTTCTATGATCGCCACCCCAATGAGCAGTCATCATCCTCTCTCAACTGTCTACTTAATCTCCTTCACCTTCTTCACAAGTGAAAGCTCAACTGCTTACTGGTCAAGCCATCATGCCTAGCTCTGAGGACATCATCTGTGGCAACACAGAGCCATCTTATATGTAATATATGAAGAAGGAGTACCTCCAATTACAGTGGAAGTTGCAAAGAAATGAAGAGTTGAGGGACAACACGAAATGCACACTGCCTGCCTAACGAACAGAGATTTCATCAGGGACAAAGAGATTTGTATTTCATGCAACCTTAACTTTGGCCAATGAGTTTATACATTTCCCTTGAGGCTGTTCTAATTTATTCCTAGGAAATGCCTCAGCACACAGCAGACCTAAGACTAGAAAAAGGCAAATATAAGCCTTACTCCAACGAATACCCTAATCTTTACGTCCATATTGATTTGCATGGTTCTTCTCAACTGGCCTACATAGGTTCTCTTTGTCACTAGCCAAAGATATAGCTTATATACCCTGTATAATCTTTTCAGTCTGTTCCACAGCAGACTATAGTACAGCCCATAAACAAAAACGTAAGCAGAGTTGTCTATTTGACCTTTTGCACAAAAAGTTACTCAATCCAATCTTACTGCCTCTCTTTGATTGTACACTGGATTTATAACCCTTCCACAAAACCAAAATGTGTATTCTATGTCTGGAAAAAAGCCCTGGAGAAGAGAAACAGATGTTTGTGCAGCAGTAGGTATTCAGCACTTTGGATGCAGAGTCCTGATAAAAGGAATCAATGCAGAATAGCTTGTTTCCAGCTAGTATATTTGTAGTCGGAGTTTACCTCTGCCAAGATCTTACCTTTCTCTAAGCTTTCCAAAGTATGATGCAAGATGTATTAATTATATACATACACAGAACCATTCCTTTTAATATTTTTCCTTGCTTTATCTCTGCATCCACTCATTAATCGTTGAAGCAATGCGGTGCAATAAATTGTGCATTACGAAAGCAAAAGCAAGCAACAGGGTGTGAGATTACCGCAGGATGCAAGCCTGCCTCTGGTGTGTTTCAAGGCATACGGTAGCTCTGAACCATTTGAAACAGGCTTCCTTAGAAAGGTAGAGCCAACAAAAATGTTTTTGAACTGCCAGCCAATTAGAATGCGAGTGCTGAAATTTTAATATTGTAGGCACACAAAAGGTTTGTGAGCAAAACAGTATTACAGAACAGCTTGACATTGCTCGCCTTGAATTATTTGAAGCAGGAAGAGTTAATAATACAAAAGGGCTGATATGGCTAAAGTGGTTCAGAAAACATCAAATGCTTATGAATACCTGCCAGTCTGTTCAAAGGGTGGGTGTCTCTCCTACCTGCCCAGTGGCTGGAGATGACTCCACCAGAGGGATGTTTCTTCCCTCTACTTCAGAAGTCACTCTTGCTTATACTTGCCTTTTCTTTGACATCCTGACAAACACTTTCAGTTCCTTGCAGTGTGAAAAATGAAACATCATTCCCACCACCTAGCATCTAATAGGAATTTTTTTTTGGTTTAAAGTACTCACATATCATCTTACTACATGGGAGACTATAGCTGGCATTGAGTAGCCAGTTCCTCTGTCTTGTCAAAGGTCAGCAGAAGCTGGAAGTACTACAAAGGCACCATACTCAGTGCTTTGTACCGAGAAACAACAGTCCTCCAGCATCTTACAGAGTGAAGCTGACAAGCGCTGAAGGGCATTTCGTTTAGTTGTCTGTGTGGATGAAGCCTCGACAGGCAAAATGTTTAAGAGTGAATGTACTGGGGCCTTCTGACTTCCATCAAATATTTGGAAGACTTCAAGTGGGTGAGGAAAATGAGCAGCACATTTGGTATTATAATTTGTCCCTCCTCCTTATACTCTGCTTTATGCCTGTCCCCTCACAGCATCTACTTAAGCAAACTTGGGTTCATGAAATCTTGTGCTCTCTTTACATATCTTACTTAATCTATAAAAGTGCATATCTACCCTGCCTTCTAGCACATGATGAACATCTTTTTAGTTGCAGGCTTATGGCTTGCTGAGTTGTTTTATTATTGTTAGTGCGGTCAGGCCAAAATGGAATTGAATTTTTACATCGTAGATATTCAGCTGTTTGTCCCTACTATGTGCTTTAATCAATGCAAGGTGTCTAAAGCTTCAGATCATTGAGATAGATGAATGCCATGAAAATTCATAACTCTCTGGCCTGGTTTCAGAGCAGATACAGACATGAAATAAAACCGTTTGGAGAACCACAGCCAAAACTAACAATGTAATGATCTTACTGACACAAGGATAGTATCAGTGATGCATCTACATTTACAAAGTGCTTCAACCAAATAAGGATCTTGGTCAACGTATTTTGTCAAAAAACCCCAAAAGAACAAAAACTGTTTCGCTACAAGGATAATATTCCCCCTATACAGTGGACCCACCTACATCATTGCTTACATCTGAACTGGGTAGCGTTCCATTGGCTGTACATAACCCCCCCCCAACACGGGGCAATTTTGCATCCAGCGCAGGGTAGAAATAGACGTTGCCTTTGTGCTGCCATAAAAATGTTTAGGATGGAACACAGGACAAGCAAACAGACATCCATACACCTTGTTACACCACAAATAGCGACCACAGTGAAGGTGGTATGAATTTTCTAAGAATCTATGAAATGGTGTCATTATTTAGTGGTAGATGTCTGCTTACTTTATGGTGTGAGAGAGTGGGCAGCCTGGTCCTTTCCATGCTCTCCAGCCTCCATGGGCAGATGCTCTGGGGGCTCAAAGGGCCCAATCCTGTATACCCTGAGAATTCCTGGGAAGGATTGGGGCCCTCACGCCCTGGGGGCACTCGCCTGGCTTTCCTCACTTACTGAGATGTGTCCCTGGGATCTCTGGGGAAAGCTGGACAGATACTCCCAGGGTTTGGGGTGCCCAATCCTGCCCAGGAATTCCCAGAGTGTGCAGGATTGGCCCCCTCAAGCCCCAGGAGAACATGTCATCCTTTGTCCTGCAGTATCAATAGGTGGGAAAACAGGCAATGTGTCCTTTGCCCAATGAAATGGGTCAGCTGTGCCAAGCACAGTTGAAGTGCTTCATTTGGTGACATCTATTTCTACCCATTGAACAAGGTTTGCTCCAAGACTACAGATTTGGACAGACAATATACTGGAATCCCAGAAATACATAAAAGAATGCATATGACATCATCTCTGCAACTTCTCTTTTCTTTAGATTAGTTGTAATTTAGCTATATTTTTTTACCCTGTTAGAATCCATTAAGGTGGTAAATCATTGAATCAAATCTGAATACTTTTTTTCCTATTTAAGAATTTATGAATCCACCTTCCTGGGCCTGCCTGTAATTGATGCCTTCTGCTCTGCCTTGTTGGAAACAATCTTAGAAGACAGCCTCCCCAAGCCAATTAAGCAGTTTAGAAAAATAAGTACATGCCTTCATCTAGCTGCATTTATAATTTGAACTGTAAAATTGGACTTCACACTCCTGAGACAGAAAAGTTAAATGGAAACATCAATAGAAAAATATTTTAGAACTAAACTGTAATAGCATCACTTGATCGGAAGAGTCACATGAAAGTAATGCCAAAGTAGAGTGGAACAGTAAAATAAAGGAAAGAGAAAAAATTCTAGAGTGGCTGTGAAAAATACTCTGTATGCTAACCTCTAAAACCAAATCAATTTTTACTCACCTGTGCACTTGGCGATTATAATTTTATTAAACTTTTTTTAGTGATCAAATAGACCGTGACATTGACTAAATGTTTTCAATTTTTTGACAGAATTCCTGAAATTGAAAACAAAGCCAGATTTTCTGCCATAATGTATATTTGCTGAGCACAGCAAAGGGACACAGAGACAAAGGGGCCAGTTTTAGCTCTTAATGTTGGATCTGGATCAACCATTGCCAGCCTAAAATACACATAACCAAGGGGCCAACTTCCATGTCACAGATAACAGGGGCTCAACAAAACCAGAGCCATATTTTGTCACGTCTCTAACTTCTCGATAAAATGAAGTTGCAAAGGGGTGGTATGGAAAACAGTCACTCTGACTATATCTCCACTCAAGACTCCTCGCTTGCTGGGGAAAACTGCATTCAAAAACCTCACCAGTTTACAGGCCCTTTGCATAGCCTGAGCAATGGAAAATAATTAAATAAGGGAAAAATCAAGGCCCCTGTTTGGGTATTTATAATACCTAGGCAGTACCAACAATAAACTAAATATCCTAAATTATAGTATTCTGACCTAGAAATTTATCTCAATATCTTTCTTAAACTATTCGTATTCCCTTTTTTCCTATCAAACTCTCTCAATCTTCTTCAAGCCAAAATGTTAGAGTGAAGCAGTAGCAACACCAGTCACAGTTGCAGCACAGCTTCATTTTAGATACTATATGTACTGTGACAGACATTTTTCTATAATAACAACCTGAAATTCAAATTCCTAAAAGAATTTCCAAACAAAGGGAGGCAACCCCATCTGTGTGACATAGTAAATCAAAAGGCCTAAGCATTTTTCCTACCATTGCACCTACCATAGGTGTTCCTTATTATTAAATGGCACACTCTTCATGGCTAGGGACAGACATTCAAAAAGCCTGAGCCTGAATTGATTCAATCTTTGCAGTTTAGTCTAACCTGACTAGGCTGAACTGGTTTGAAACTGGACAGGCATTCTCTCTGGGCTGAGGAAATTCAGGCACATGCCTGCAGTGGCTCAAGCTGGAAGCTGGGGAGGCACTAGAGCAGCCCTCCCTTCCCTTTTGCAGAGAGCTGAACAGAGGGGCGGGGGGAGTGAGGCCAGGCGCGGGAAGGGCTCCCTGATTAGGGAGGTCTGCCTGCACAGTCCCAGGCTTTTCCCCACTGGCTGCTCAAGGGGCAGGAGTGTTGCCAGCCTCCAGCCCTGGGCTAGCACTGTGAGGCGAGGGGGAGGAGGGGGGTTGCCGTGCATGCATCTGGTTATGATACGGAGCCTTTCAATCTCCCTCCCTGGATACTGTCTTCAGCAAACTGACAGCCGAGCAAGCCAGCTGGGGGGTCTTTATCACCCAAATAGCAAAACAATAGCCTCTCTCCACATTACTTCAAACCTCTTAAGCAGCTTTCTGGCTGACCTGTTTATTAGCTCCAAAAGCCCTAAGTGGTCACTGTTCTCTCTGCCTATCCTAGTGAAGTTGGAGAGGGGCACGCACAGACACTTCTCAGCATTAGCTAGCATGCCAGATGCTGGCTATGGTCCCTGCTGTGGCAGAGAGGAGGAAGGGATCTGTGCTTAAGCAGCGAGTGGTGAGAGGGGGTGGGAACGGGGGGAGGGCACAGGGAAGACAGCCGGCCCAGCTGTGCCTGCAAGTCTGTGCTGAGCTCCAGCCAGGGAGCAGAGAGCCCAGCAGAGAGCATACCGGGATGCTGGGGGAGTCTGATTTAACTTAAACCAGCAAGGGGTTGAGCCAAATCAGTTAAGTCTGATACTACATTCAGCCAGGTTTATCTCAAACTGGTTTTAGCCATTTTCAGACTGGTTTACGTGCACCAAATATCTGTCCTGTTACAGGTTTAAACCAGTTTCTGATCACTTAAACTGAACATTTATGTATAATGTCTAGCCCGTGTAACCCCCTAGCCCATGTTATCTCTGTCTTTAAACAGCCCTGATCCTCTAGCGTTCACCACTTCCCATTCTAGGATTCCCATTCAGTGGCCTGCTACCTCTGAGATCAATCTGTTCACTTTCAGGCCCAGTAGTTCAGCTTCAGATTTCATTTATCCATTTTGCATCCTACCTGGGCAGTAAGGACCACAACTCACTCTTGGACAGACAGGTTGGCTGGGAGCAAGATATGGCATGTTCTCTGAAGCTACCCATTTATTGTTTGAAGACTTTACTAAAGTATCTTGTTCTTTTACCTTTTGGACATATATCAAATGAATTCTCTCTTCTAGTTTAGTCCTTAATAAACTGGCTAAATCACCTTAGTGTCACCTAAGCACTTAAATACTCCAGCGATAGGTGCAACAGAAACCCTAAGATAGATAGATGTGGGAGTTAAGACAAAGACTTCAGAGCAGCCCTTCTTAGCTTCCTGATTATTAGATAACCTCTGCCTGCAAGCACCAACATGCCACAAGGTACAGATTGCACAAACTCCATCTAAAGTTCCTTTCAAAATGAAAGAGAGCGAACGCAGAGAGCCACAGACAGGATAATGGCACAGATAATTAGTGGTCAGAATGAACTTTCCTTTAATACAGTTGTTAAAATACCCTAAGTAAATTGCCAGACCACATACTCTAGCCCTATGTACTGTCACATGCTAGGAGTCTTCACCTCAATTCTTCTGTCAGTTCCTTTGGTGTAAATCGAAACTAATAACAACAGAGTCACTCTAGATGTATACCACATTATGAGAGACCACAATCTGATTTACAGAGATCCTACTAGGCAAAGGGCTATTAATAATACAAGGCACATTTGACCAAATCCAATCCTGACAGGCACCCAATGCCCTGCCAGTGATTTCAAGACTCTTACCTGGAATTTAAGAGGAAGACAAATTTGGCCAATGGTTTAGACCTGTACACTCACGGCATTTTTATACGTGCTCTGGAGGGTGGGGGTCAATTTAATCAGAAAACTGCCCAGGGCATCTCTTGTATCAGCATCCCTGTGCTTCAAAATGGTGGTGGGGGCACTTGATCCAAAGCTTGCTGGACAAGCTTAATTAAAGTGCCCCCACAGCCATTTTGAAGCATGGGAGCACTGATATGTGTTTAACCTGGGTGTACCTGATTCTTCTCCAATTGAAGAGAAATATTAGCAGGGCAGGTGTGCTGTGGGGGGAAAACTGCTGGCTGTACACAGCTTCCCTTCTTCCCCTGTAGAAAACAAAGCCAGGACACTTTATAACTTAACTATATACAAATTTTTTTACATTAGAAAATAAATATCAACAAGAGCATAAATACATATATTTACATATGCTACTAAACTTTAAACCTGCTTATAGATATATACTTGGCTATTATCACTAAACATACAAATAAATCAGTGCTAAATATCAGGTAAATAATAAAAGAGAGTCCCAGCAGGCCCTCGATAATAATCATATACTCTAAACTCTATTAAACTACAACTTTATAAATATAAAAATACATTATATATATTGTGTATTTAGTGTACATATAGTGTATATATAGTGTAAAAAATATATAGTGTATTTTTATATTTGGAAAGTTGTAGTTTAATATATATATCTCATAACTCTAGCTAATAATATTAGCTGTACAATCCTATACTCGATATAAATATAAATTTTCAAATATACATAACAATAAAACTAGGGGTATTGTCTATTAATTACTAATCCACCCTTCCATATACAGACAAGCAATACAACAAAGGTCAGGATTTCAATCAAAAATTAAACAGTATTACAAATAGTCACTCACTTAAACATCAAATATAGACATACAAATATATACACTCTTATACCTCTATCTTAAACAAATAGCCCAACAATATCCCACTAAAATCTCCATATACTCTAACAATCTTAAGCTCTATCAACCTACACTCACGAACACACAAAGTATAGGGCGCCCTTTTACGAGATATAAGGCACAGCAACGCCTAAACACAAGTTAACTCTTCTGGGACACAAAGACCTAGGCTGCCCTGGAGCCTTGGCTCCATTCCCGTGGCTGCAAGGGGGAGGGAGAAGCTCCTCCAGTGCCCTTCAGGCTTCCCTTTCAGCCCAGCCAAAATATTTCTTAACAACCTAACCTCCAACCCTGGGGAGCCCTGTTCCTTTGGGCTTCCCTTCCAATGGTCAGACTCACTGACACGGGTGAATTCCCCCTCCCCTGTGGGAGTCCTTTTTCCTGGCAACTTACAACTCTGGGGCCTTGCTGGAGGGGCCTTGTCTCATCTGGTGAGTTGCCACCTCTTTTGCTGAGGCTCCAGCTGTCTCTGCCTCCCCCTGGGCCCAGCGGCCCTGTGACTGCAGGGTGTGCGCCAGAGGGCGTTACTCCTTTTCCCAGGGTTGAAGCCCCGAGCCACCTCACAGGGTTCCGGGGTCTCAGTCCTGACCAAGACCTTCCATGCAAGACTTCCTCTTTAAATGCCTGGTTTCGTGCCAGGGGGATGCAGACCCGAGCCACCCCATGCAGCTCCCAGGGCCTCAGTCCACTCCTGGACTGCTCCAGGCAGCACGGTCTGCACTGCAGCTTCCTGGCTTCATGCCAGGGCTGGTGACCTGAGCCCCCTCATAGGGCTCCAGCGTCTTGGCTCGTGCACTGCCCATGTACCAACTGGCTTGGACCCAAGCTACCCCATGCAGCTCCTAGGATCCTGGTCCCACTTGGACTCGCCATGCAGCACCACCTGCACTGACTCCCCCTGGCATCATGCCAGGCGTTGGAGACCCAAGCCACCTCACATGGCTCCCAGGCTCCTACCCCATGCACTGTGCTGTACACTGCTCCTCAGCAGCGGGGCTGGGACACGGCCACTTGTTGCTCCCTATCCAGTGATGGGAAGGAGTCTTTGGGCTCTTCTGAGGGCAACTGCATTCACCCCGCTGGGCAGCTCTCCCCAGCTCTTCTTCTTTCACCCGCTTTCTTCTCCACCCGTTGACGTGGCATGTGCATGTGCCAGGCACACTGTTCTTTTATACCAGGGACGGGCAATTATTTTGGGCAGAGAACCGTGTACTGAGTTTTGGCAAGGCATTGAGGGCTGCATAACAGGCAGCCCAGGGAAGATAAATATTAATTTTCAAAATTTTTAGGGGCGCCGCAGGCCGGATAGGTATGTCCTGGCGGGCTCATCCAGCCCCTGGGCCGCATTTTGCCCACCCCTGTTTTATGCCCTCCAGAGGCTCCGCCCCCAGACTCCAAAGGGACCAATCAGGGTGAAGAGCAGTATAGTCCTCATCCAAGTCCAGGCTCCTCACCTCGTCCCAGGCAGGGGCAGGGCAGCCTCTCCCTAACCACCACCTGATTGGTGGAAATGCTCCACCAATGGCTTGAAGCCCTTTCGAGCCAGCAAGCCGGGCTGCTACTAGCATACCCACCACACATGAGATGCAGAGACTGGGTAGAGCATAGTAATTACCTCATTCCATCAGACTCGATGAATTGAGTCTACTCTGATGCACTGTAATTGCAGCACGGTGGAGCAGCCTCCCAACTCATGTACAGGCACCCTCAGTCCTCATATCTTCCATTACATATTGGGATTCCCACTAACAGTAACCACATAGTCACTGCTCCCCTTTGGAGAATCAGTTGTGACACACCTATCTGTCTAGGAAGGCCCTGCAAGTTGATCTTGTGCACGCAACACCAAGTCACTCAAGGAAATGGAGCAGTCAGCTTTCTTCTATGTAAGAAACTCCTATGTCGTTCACAGTCATTCATGTTACTTTAAACTCCAGGCATGGTAGAACATCACCTCCCTTTGACCAAATACATGGGTGAAACTTCATCTGTAGAACTTAAATCATACTGAGACAGGACACTACAAAAGTCTTTCTAAAAACTCACCAATGACTCACTTGGAACCACCCACTCGAAAGCTATTTTGGTGCCAAAACATTTCTGCAGCCTGGTCATTTTTGTTGTGCTCCTCTCTTTGTCAGTTTGTGCGCGTAGTTATTTAATATTACTTTGAAGTGGGTCCCCTAAATTAAAGTTAACCATAGTAACCCTATAGATAACTTGGTGAAAAGCAGCATATTGCCTTCTTTTAAATTAGAATGTTATTTAAAAATTAATTGGGTTATAACAGTGACACTGTGCACTGAGTAATTGAGTGAAAATTGCTATTATACAGTGACTGCCATCACTATATAATTAGTATACTGGCAGCCCCTACTTAAAGCATGAATTCTCTGCCCTGAAACTGCAGAGGTCAGGCTGTTCAAGTGGCCCTTAAAAACAAAGACAGCATTCCTCTTTTGATTTTCATTTAAACTTACAGAGCTGTAGACCCCTGGGTGAAACAAACAGAGGGGAAGGAGAGAGGGGAGAAAATAAAGCAGGAGAAGTGATGAAGGATAAAGTGATCAAAGTTCTCTGATGAACTTTTATGCATTGCATGTTGCTACAAGCTAAGCTGTCTCCATTCCACAATTCAATCCTACCCTGGAGAGCTGCCTGTATTTTCTCTCTCCTCCGGCTGCCCACATAATTGTTCTGCCTAAGCAATACCAGCTTTTCTGTTAAGCTTGTTTTCTTTAGTTTTGAATCCCAGTGTCTGCCCTGTGCTAGTTCAAATGTTTTTTTTTAAATATTATACTTAAAAAAGAAAGAAAGAAAGAAAAAGCCTGAATTCAGAGCTCAGACAATAATGAGACCACATGATTGTTCAGCCTCAGCATTTCTTTGGTTTTACAGAAACCTGTGCTGGAGCTAATACTGTGCAGTGGATTTTCAGTGCATCTAATGAGAAATAATCTAGGATCAAGCTCTCAGTAACCTGTTTCATGTTAATATTGGGCAAATCTCAAATGGTTAGGATAGCTCCGTTCAGATGAGATTTATCCTTTCTGGTTCACACGCTGATCCAGAACTTATTTGAAACTTTGCAGGAAAAAACAGCCCCTCACGGGAGTTCAGTGCCTCTTCTCCTGTTCTTGAAAGCAAAGAGTTGTGCAAAGGAAATATGTATTTTTGCAGCATCTGATTTTCAAAAGACCTTGGTCGGTACCCACAAGATGGGCCAAAGTCCTTAGTTCCCAGGAGCTGCCATCAATGGCAGGAGTGGCAGTTTGCTCACTGCTTCACTTTGGTGCCTGAGCAAGAGGGAGGTGGCTGGGGAGACGGGGAAGAGGGGGGCTGGAGGTGGGCGGAAGATGTTTAAAAATAAAAGACAAACAAAAAAAGCCTGGCTCCTAGAGTTTGTCAAAACATGCTTGGACTATTGGAAAGCTACAGAAACCCTACAGCTTGCTAAGTTTAAGAAGGACTTCTGATTACGTTTTTTTCCAAGTTTCGGACTTGTCATCATTAGCGCAGGCCAAGCTCCTTATTCAAGTCACCAGCTCCACTCTCTCTGGTACCTGGGTGATTTTTGCAGGTCTGTTTTCAGGGGAAAAGTAATTAGGGAGTGACCCTTCTTAGCTGATGAGGTCAAAGCCCTTCCTGACATGACCATCCACTCCTAAAGTGTCTTGCTACAGGCTAAAGCGTTAAGATGAAAAAAAGAAAGGCCTTCTCTGCCCTTTAATATGGGTTTATAAGCAAAAGTATCCGCTGCTTACAGAGGGCCCAATCTAACTCCCATTAAAATCAGTATGGAAGAACAAGCTTGGGAGAACAAAGAGATGCCCAACTACTCCATAAATGTCTCAAAAATCCCAGTGATCAGAGTCCAAGCTGGCGTAATAGCACAGCCACAAGATCTGATTTCCTCAGATACATTCAGAGAGTATCCTGAACTCTCTGTGCACACGTGTGTCCTGTCTGGAGCCAAACCATAATTGTGCCTGTCTCTGAGGAAGCCACAAACTAATTTCACAATCCTGAAGCAAGGAAAAATGAAACGGGGGAGTTTTCCACTGGAGCAGACAACATTCCTGCTAGAGGCAGCCACAGTGCATCCGAACACTGACCTCTTGTGTTAACAGAGTACTCGATCAATCTGGTACTCACCTTCCCCAAAAAAGCTTCTGCTAATGCAGCATGTACACAAAACAAGTCAGCCGACTCTGTAACTTTATTAGCATAGCAGTTGTTACACACAGCAGGAACTCAGTCCCTCCCGTGCAACATTTAGGTTGCATGAACCACAGAACTTGCAAAAGCTCGTGGGGCCAAACCGTGACTTGCACTAGCGAGGAAGCACTCCTATCGTGTCACTCCCTGGGACACACAGAAGCAGCTCTGCTCAAAACCAAAGTGCCACAGCTGCTTACTCCTTCCCGAGCCGATGGAGGGTCACTGTGCAGGAAGTTAGCAACCTTCTACTGGTGTACGGGTGCGGTAAATCATTATGCCAGACAGCAAGGAGCTAAGAGGGAATTCTGAGTCAAGCAGCAGGGATTTTAAATTCTTTGGAGGCACAGGCTTTTTTGTTCTGTATTTCCAGACTTGCAATCTTGATCATGATGCGGTTTTTAAACTGCTACCACAACACAAATAATTAACTGGAAGGCAAGGCAGACCTCATATCTTCATCATTTGTGAGGTCTGCAGTAGTTAAAGGTCATTCTCTATTGGAGATTATTGTTCTGTGGTATTTTAAAACAAGACTTAGAAGGGCACTAAAGACCTATTCCAAAGTCACTGAACTCAGCGTTAAGTTGCCGATGGACTTCCGTGTCCCTGTGGTGTCTGAGTTCATTTAACTCCCTTTTGAACTTTTCATTATCTTATACAAAAGTTTAAAAAAAATACCAAATTTCAGCCCAGCAGGAATTTTGAACATGAAATTCTAAAACCCCAGAGAATGAGGGTTTATAACTGAAATGTGTGCACAGCTGTAGCTAAAGTATTACTGTGGTGGGGTGGCCAACAACAGAGGAACTCAAATTAAATCGAGGATCCAGGATAAGTTTTGTTCAGCCCTAGCATTAATTTTAGAGCCAGGAAATTAATTTTCTATGACTGTGTTTTGGGGTGGGGGGAGTTGTTGTTTGCTTGTTTTCTTGCTTTATGTTCCTGCATCATGAAGTGAAAATCAAATTAGACTGTAGAAGATGAAGACAAAGACAATTTCTATTGCTTATTCATCCACATATAATTCTGCAAATAGCAGGCTCATGAAATTATGGTAATTTTGAACCAAACAATCAGGTTCCCTGCCCTTTTTTATAATTTCCAATATAGCTTCGTATTTTAGGGTGTTTGTTATTGAAACTGCCTCGTGCCCTCCTTGAAGAAGCACAGTTATGCCCACTTTACAAATATGAAATCATAGGGACTTTTAACCCATATATTTGAAATGGAGAATATTTTGTGGCATAAAATATATCCAAACATGTCACATTCTCATCTTCAAGAGCTCCCTGATCAGGATATAAGAGCAGTTTTAGTGTCTTGAGCTGAATAACTTTTCAGCATGATAGATAGCAATATGGTAAAGAAGTGACCCATAACTTGGAAGATATAGGCCTTCCAACAACGTAAATCCTTCATTGGGTGGAAATAAATTAGATCATGCCGATGCCCAGCAGAATATACTGTACTTTCATGTACTGCATTAAGTATTCAGTTCTTGCTTGACCTTTGTGTGTATTTGGTAAGCTGAGGAGTTTCAAAATCTTGAGTCAAAAACGCATGCGAGTTGCACAGACTTCTGAAAGAAATGCTATCTCCAAGAAATATAAGGATCCAAAGTACACTTTCCTTAAACTATATGACCCTCTACTTGTCTCAACTGGGATAGCCCCCAAGGTTTGGAATAGATCTCCACCGGAGGTGGTTCAAGCACCCACTCTGAATGCCTTCAAGACACATTTGGATGCTTATCTTGCTGGGATCCTATGATCCCTGCTGATTTCCTGCCCCTGGGGCGGGGGGGCTGGACTCAATGATCCTCCGGGGTCCCTTCCAGCCCAAATGTCTATGAAATCTATGAAATGATCCATCAGATGGGTATAATTGACTCTTTGAAGTCAACAGAGTTAGGCCAAATTACACTAATGAGGATCCACCTCAGTGCTGTAGGTTTGTCAACAAAGAATTAAAAGTTATTTTCAGGAGGGGTTGTGGTTCACCAAAGAGGAGGCCAGCCTTTGGCAGTGGAGCTGAAAACTTTGAGCTGAATCACAGAGCGATGGTACTTTACTTTTATCTTCTCATTTTAGCTCAACATTATTTTCCCACTGTGTCTTGCTTTTAGATTTGTAGTATGTTCTTCTTGTTTGAGCACAGTCCTTAAGAGACTGGTAGCCCTGAGGGACCCATCTGCTTGCAGTGCTATAGTGTGCTCTATAGTAAAGTAAGTTCTTTTACACTGTACTAGATGCAAAGCCATACTGCAATATATTGTTACTTCCTATTGCAGCTACATCATCCAGCAGCGCCTCTTCCCCATTTTGGCCTCCTAACCATGGCCAAAATGAGGAATTTGTGCACAGTGTACCACCCATGAAACAGCAGTACAAAAGTGAACAGCCAAGTTTTATGGCAAGTTGTTCCCAGCACTGACTGAAGTAACATAACTGAGCAGCCTGGGGAAAAAGCATCTAATTGGTTAAAGATTTGTATTTATCACCAGCTTTAGAGGAAACTGCTGTTGATGGAGGTGGGAAGCTTTCAAAATGCATATGTGGAAAGTTTCTCTTTAGATACGTTACTGTAGTTACCGGTTCGTTTTAAAAAAGAGGCATATTGGCCTTTAAAAACAAGATAAAAATCAACAAAAAATATATGTGTCAATCATGGCTTGATTTTCTATCAACAGGAATTTCCAATGTGGACACCATTGTGGTATCCATCTGTCAAAGAATCTCTCAAAATCTATCTAGAAAATGGCTTCTTTTAAAATAATGTTGGGAATTGTGAAGCCATCCTAACAGACAAATCCTTCTCCCTTCCCCATGGCTACAAAGGCCCCTAGTTATAGCAACAACCAGCAAAGGGGAGAAAAGGACTGAATTTGGAGAGACTTCTCCTCTTTGTATAGCTCTCCTTGAGAGCTATTTGAATCCTTGCAGAGAAGAGGTGGGGGGTTTCTGGCCTGTTCCTACATAGACGCAACAGCTATTCCACATCTCCAGAGCTTAACCATTGGCTACATTGCTGATCCTCTATATCCCTTCAGTCTGTTGCAAGACATCTTACCCCAAGCCATTGACTGAGTCCTAGGAATGGTCACCAGCATTGGATCAAGCTTCTCTAGAACTATTTTATCATCCCAGGCTCCCTCTATGCATTACAGGCATCAGACAATTAACTGCAAAGTTACCAACTACATGTGCAAAGTACCTATAACACTGTTTATTTGCACACGTAGTTAGGTCTTCCCTATGGCTGGGAGCCCTGTCAAGTGACCGGGTTCCCAATCACAGGGATGTACCATCCCAGCCAGGGTTGAGAGTCCTACAACTGAGGAGACTCTCGGCTCCAGCAGCTGCCAACTCTGAGACCCGCAGCTGCGAGAGTCCCACATCTCATGCCTCCTGGTGATGGGAACAAGCTGGGCCCTGGTAGCCACAGGGAGTGGCTGCGATCTCCCAGCCTCCGGGGTTTCACGGACCTCTGATGTTGAAAGATCATGGCAGTTGCCTTTCCCAGCCACAGGAGTACATGAGGCATGCCCATAGCTGGGAACCCATCAGCTGAGGGGGCTCCCAGCGGTGGGGGCTTTCTTTTTGCCTGCAGCAGCAATGAGGCACAACGCGATCTAATTCATGCAAATGTGGCATGTGAGGAGGTGCGATTGTGTGAATCATGCATTAAATCTCATCGTGCCTTTACCTGCACATGCAGTGGGGCCCTGAGGCAGGCCTTCTTTGACACCTTCACTTTCCAGCATTTAATATGCTTCAACATTTGGTTTTCTGAGAACTGAAAATGTAGCGAATGCAATATGTTCTCATACAGTCTTCGTTTGCTCGCTGGGTTGTTTTGTTTTTTTTAATTCTTGCCATTTCCCTAGAGGCTGTTGCTTGAACACAGCCATGTAATGGTTCTCATTATACAGGGGTGCCTGATGAAAAAGTTTTTACCACTGCACAGTAATCTGTAATAAATCACTCATGTACCTGTCAGCTTAATCTTCATTACAATCTATTACTGCAAAGATTTCTATAATCTGACAGTAGATTTACTGGGTATAAATGACTGCCTGAGGGCTGAATGTAATCAGAGATGGGACAGAACCAAAGTACCCATAGCTCGTTAGTACTTGTAGAGAGAAGTGTGTGAAAAGTTCTTGCCATTGGTGAAACTCATGGGGAGAAAAAAAAAGACCCCAAAAGTACATTTCCCCATTAGCTTTGCAGGACATTAGGGATTTGCCACATACAAAGCACATTCCATAGCATTAGTCCAGCTGAAGGTGCATAGACATCTGCTTTTGCCTTTGGAGAGTGTGTTCATGAAAAGAAAGACTGTTTTTACTAAATTAAGAGTGCTGTCCAAATTTCTGGATTTTTTTTTAAGCAAATTGTTTGGGAAGTGAGACTTATTTCTATTCTGTGCCCTTTCAGAAAAAAACCTAAGACAACAAACAGAAATAAACATTTGGCTGATCAAAATTCATATTGTCACAAGGCTGCTGTTTTCTGCTATTTAAGCCTCTTCACAGACACTTTGCCCCCACTGGAAATTTTGTTTCCCTGGTTACTATCAACAAAAGAAAGCAAAAAAATTGCAAAACTCCAATGCAAGGACACAATACGGGGTTGAATCCATGTAATCCCATCTTTCTTCAGTTACTGTTAGGTCCAGCCATACATTTTGTGCACGCCAGTCTGAAGGCAAACAGGTTGCTCGTTCAGCAGCTTCCCCATCTGGAACCATCTCAGACTCTTAACCCCATGTCCTTGGCGCCAGTGACAGTATTGTCATTCTTAAAACAGGGGCGGAAGTGCTCATCCTTCTGCAAAAGCACCAGAGGCCTCTGTCTTTTGTTGACACTGTACTTAGTTGTGGTGAGTGGGTAGGTGAGGTTACACATTCATTTCTCAGTCTGGGTATTTTAGGTAACCACATTACAACTGAGGCTTGTGCTAAGGAGCTACAAACTGTGTATTCTAAGAGATGTGTATACACGTGTCTGAGGAATGAATTTCATTTATGCATAGGTAGTATACTAAGCAGAAAATACTAAAATGATTTGGTAGTTGCTTCCCTTAACTGCAAAAAAGTAACTGAGCTTCCTGGATACAACACACATGCCCACTTTGTACTGAAGATGAACACTGCAAACAGCACAGATAGGGTAGCCACCTTTTTAGAAGATGTAAGTACTGAAAAAATGTGTTTTCACTATTTTTTAGTGAAAAAGCAACTGGTAGGTATATGTGACTATGGCTAAATCTATTTTGCTATATGTAAATCATGCAGGGAAGTCAGATGATCTGTGGTAACTTTCCACATTTACAGAAACATTCACAAATATGAGACCACAAATATGACGTATTTGTCATGAGGCCTCGGTTTCTTGCAGATTCTGATTTTCTCTGGGTTTGGCTCCATGCATTTCTTCTGATCTCATCTGTCCTCCCTGTCTATTGCTTCCCCAAGTGTAGCTGAGCTTCCTTACAAGCAGACATTCAAGCTATTTTCAGTTTCTTATACTTGAACTACTTTCTTTTCTTGCTTTTGTTTTTAAAATTGCTGTTCCTCTTGCTACAGACTCTCTCCCACTCTTTTGGCTGTTCCTGGTGGCACACACCACCATCCTCTTTTTAAGGGGCCACATCCTTCCCTGGAATCCCTATCAGCACTGTAGAGTTTATTTTCAAATTTATCTTGATGTGGCCTGTCAAGGCTACATCATCTCATCCTTATTCAGCAGCGTAGGTCACCTTCTGCAGAACACATACAAAGAAGTAGAATCATAGAATCCTAGAAAATGAGGGTCGGAAGGGACCTCAGGAGGTCACATCTAGTCCAACCCCTGCTCAAAGAAGGACCATCCCCAACTAGATCAGCTTAGCCAAGGCTTTGTCTAGCCAGGTCTTAAAAATCTCCAAAGATGGAGAGTCCACCACCTCTCTGGGTAACCTGTTCCGGTGTTTTACTACCCTCCTGGTGAGAAAATTCTTCCTAATATCCCACCTAAACTTCCCTTGCTGCAACTTGAGACCATTGCTCCCTGTTGTGTCATCTGCCACCACTGAGAAGAGTCCAGCTCCATCCTCTTTGGCAGTTGAAGGTTTCTCTTAAATCCCCTCTAAGTCTTCTCTTCTCTGTGCTAAATAAGCTCAGTTCCCTCAGTCTCTCCTCATAAGTCATGAGCCCCAGCCCCAGCCCCCTCAGCTCTACTGGACTCTCTGCAATTTGTCCACATCCTTTCTGTAGTGTGGGACCCAAAACTGAACACAGTACTCCAGATGTGGCCTCACCAGTGCTGAAGAGAGGGGAATAATCACTTCCTTTGACCTACTGACAACACACTTACCTATGCAGCCCAGGATGCCGTTAGCCTTCTCTGCAGCACTGACACACTGCTGACTCACATTCACTTTATTGTCCCCTGCAACCCTCAGATCCTTTTCTGCAGAGCTGCTGCCCAGCCAGCCACCCCCAGCCTGTACCGGTGCATGGGATGGTTCCATCCTAGGTGCAGGACTTTGCAGTTGTCCTTGTTGAGTCTCATGAGATTTCTTTCAGTCCAGTCCTCCAATTTGCCTAGGTCACTCTGAATCCTAGCCTCCAGCACATGTACTACTCCCCTTAGCTTTATGTCATCTGCAGACTTGCTGAGGGTGCACTCTGTGCCATCTTCTGAGTCCTTCATGAAGATACTGAACAAAACCAGCCCCAGGACAGACCCTTGGTACCAGCTGCCAACTAGACATTGAGCCATTGATTAATACTCTCTCACCCTGATGAGCCAGCCAGTTTTCAATCCACCTTATAGTCCATTCATCCAGTCCGTACTTCCTTAGATTTCCTGGGAGACTGTTTTGGGATACTGTATCAAAAGCCTTGCTGACATCAAGGTATACCACATCCACTGATCTCCCCACATCCACACAGCCAGTCATATCATCATAGAAGGCAATCAGGTTGGTCAGGTATGACTTGTCCTTGGTGAATCCATGCTGACTGCTCCTAATCACCTTTTTCTCCTCCAAGGGCTTAGAAATAGATTCCTTGAGGATCTGCTCTGTGATTTTTCCAGGGACTGAGGTGCAGCTGACCAGTCTGTAGTTCCCTGGCTCCTCCTTTTTTCCTTTCTTAAATATGGCCACTCTATTTGCCCTTTTCCTTTCATACGGGACCTCTCCATCAGTTTTCAAAGTTGATGGCCAGTGCTCTGCAATCACATCATCCAACTGCCCCTGCACCCTCTGGATTGCACAAAATCCTTTTTGTGATTTAGTTTACTGAAGAGTGTCTTAAGCTAAGTCAGTCTTCTTCCATACTAACTAGTCTTCCTGCACATTGGGATGGTTTGTTCCTGAACTCTCAGTAAGGCTTCTTTAAAGTACATCCAGCTCTCCAAGACCCCTCTCCCACTCAGACTGGCTTCCCAGGTGATCCTGTCAATGAGTTCTCTGGATGAGTTGATGTCTGCTTTTCTGAAGTCCAGGGTCCTTACTCTGCTGCTCTCCATCCTTCCTTTTTTCAGACCCTGAACTCTTATCTTCTCATGGTTGCTGCTGCCCAAGTTGCCATCTACTACTACGTTCCCCACAAATTCAACCTTGTTTGTGAGCAGCAAGTCAAGAAGTGCATGGCCCCTAGTTGGCCACTCCAGCCATGAGGAAGAGGTGGGAAGGAAGGTGGAAGCATGAGGAAGTTGTCCCCAGTACTCTTCGAAAACTTCCTGGATTGCCTGTGCACTGCTGTACTGCCCTCCTAGAACATGTCAGGGTGTTTGAAGTCCCCCATGAGAACCAGGGTCTGTGATCAGGAAATTTCCACTATCTGTTTGAAGAAAACCTCACCCACCACTTCCTCCCATCCATGACATGACCCTTGTCCCTCTCCACTAACCCAGAGACTTTTGAGAGCCCTATCTCCAGTTTCGTACAGGAGCTGTGAGCAATCATATGGCTCTTCATATAAATTGCAACTCTTCCTCCTCTTCCCCACTGCCTGTCCTTCCTGAACAGTTTATACCTATCCATGACAGCGCTTCAGCCATGCTAGCTCCCACCAAGTCTCTGTTATTCCAGTACATCATAGTTCTGTGACTGTGCAGAGATTTCCAATTCTTCCTGCTTGTTTCCCAGGCTCTGTGCATTCGTGTAGAGGCACTTGAGGTAACTGGCCAATTGCCCTGATTTCTCAGGAAGTATGAGAGTACCTCCCCCATTTACTCCCTCATACTTGCTCTTACTCCAGATCACCCACTTCCCCACTTACCTCACGGCTTTAGTCTCCATCCCCTGGCTAAGCTAGTTTACAGATCCCACCTCTTCCTAGCAATCCTTCTTCTTGGAACATCATCCCATGGTCAAAGAAGCCAAAGCCTTGCTGGTGACACCACCTATGCAACCAGGCATTAATCTGCAGGATGCACCTGCTCCTGCCTGGTCACCTTTCCTTGACAGGAAGAATTGAAAATAACACCACCTGAGCCCCTTCACCCTTGCACCCAGAGCCCTGTACTGACTTTTGATCTGCTTAGGGTCTCCCCTGACAGTATCACTGGTGCCCATATGGATGAGCAGCATGGGGTAGTAGTCAGAGGGCTGGATGAGTCTGAGTGATCCTTCTATGACATCTTGAATCCAGGCTCTGGGCAAGCAGCAGACTTCCTGAGACAACAGGTTAGGTCAGCAGATGGATCCCTTCATCCATGGTAGAAAGGGGTCTCGAACCATGACCACCTATTGATTCCTCTTGATGGCAGTGATCTTGATCCTTCCCATCTTGGGTAGGCCTGGCCTGTCCTCCTCCATGAATAAAACATGCTCCTCACCTCTGTTGCTAGGGCTCCATATCTATTCTCCAGATTAACAGCTGCAGGTGGGAATGAAGACTTCTGCTTGCTGCCAGAGGTCACAAGCTTCCAGCTTCCACCTTCCTGGGAGTCCATATTCTCTCCCTTCTCTAGCAGTGCCTGTGGCAGTTCTTCCTCCACAGTCCCAGAGGTCTTCTCCAGCATCAAACTGATAAACTTCTCATGGCAGAGGATGTTCCTGAGCCTCACCACATCCTACATTGACAATCTACACCCCAGGTACTCAAGGAGCTGGTGAGCTTCATAGCCCAGCCCCTGGTGGGGCTTTGAAAACTCCTGGCGCTCTGGTGTAGTGCCCGAAGACTGGAAGAAGGCCAATGTGGTACCCATCTTCAAGAAAGGGAGGAAAGTGGATCCAGCTAACTACAGGCCCATCAGCCTGACTTCTGTCCTGGGGAAGATCTTAGAAAAGTTTATTAAAGAGGCCATCCTTAATGGACTGGCTGATGCCAGCATCCTAAGGGATAGCCAGCATGGGTTTGTTGTGGGTAGGTCTTGCTAGACCAATCTCATTTCCTTCTATGACCAGGTGACCTATCACCTGGACAAGGGAGAAGAGATTGAAGTCATATAACTTGACTTCAAAAAAGCCTTTGATCTGGTGTCCCATGATCACCTCTGGTGAAACTAGCCAACTGTGGCCTTGGGTCCACCATTATCTGCTGGCTGGGAAATTGGCTCTGTGGTTGGACCCAGAGGGTTGTAATTGATGGCAGTCACTCACCATGGTGTTCTGTGGCCAGTGGGGTCCCCCAAAGCTCTGTCCTTGGATCCATATTGTTCAACATTTTCATAAATGATGTGGACATTGGAGTCAGGAGTGGACTGGCCAAGTTCAACGGTGACACCAAACTTTGGGGCAAAGCATCCATGCCAGAAGAAAGGCGGGTGATCCAGGCTGACCTGGACAGGCTCAGGAAATGGGCGGATGAGAACCTGATGGTGATTAACACCGAAAAATGCAAGGTTCTCCACCTTGGGAGGAAAAACCTGCAG
>NW_017728915.1:27034871-27037423 GCF_001723895.1 Crocodylus porosus | reverse complement strand
ATTGGATGCTTATCTTGCTGGGATCCTATGACCCCAGCTGACTTCCTGCCCTTTGGGCAGGGGGCTGGACTCGATAATCTTCCAAGGTCCCTTCCAGCCCTGATGTCTACGAACTCTTGCCTGTTCCCTGAGAGACACCACCAGGAGGCATCACTCATACCACAGGCACTTCCCCATCTAGCCATCACCGGAAGGAGCCTGCAAGCCACGGACGCCACATTGCCAAACCCAGACCCAGGGGGAAGTCTCGATGGTGAGCAGCCCTGCCTGTACAGAAACTTCACAGGTGCAAGCAGAGACAGTGAGAGTGGCTCGTTCTGGCATTGCAATATCCTCCAGCCATTTGCCTGGGTCTCTTAATCTGCCTCTTCCCTCTTACTGCCCTTCTTCCAAGCACACCTTCCCTAGCAAACTCACCTGGAAGCTGACCTGTTTACTGTTCCTTGGCCCCAGAGGGCTCCTTTTTCCCTGCTTTCTCACACCGAACTGAAAGACCCTCCCCTCAAATAGGGGGTGGGGAGGCACAAAACGACCTGCCAACTCACCAGCAAACTGCCTGCAAACTGCTTGCCCTGTTTGCTGCCCCTGTTCACTGGCTTGAGGCAGCGTATGGAAGCAGTAACACTTCCTGCTCAAGGGATGTTCAAAACAGACAAAGCCCCAAGTGCCCAAAGCCCAATGCTGTGTAAGAAAAATGCCAGGAAATGCCTGGTTTTGGACTACGCTGTTAGAAATGGCCTTGGAGCTGACCTACAAAAACACTGATAACAAGACGAAGCTTTCTCTTCTGATCCGGACAGACTGTTTACTGAAGCTAATGATTTCTTAGTGCTTTAAAACAACTTATTTTTTGCCATCATTTTCTGCTAATTAAATTGGCCTGTTGGTGCCATGAAAGGACAGTTGTGCTCAGGGCAGTTGACTTCCTCCCAATCTACAGATGGAATTTGTCTCCTCTGGGCATGCAACTGAAACAGCCCAGACATTCAAAGTTCAAGAATTCTCCTGCTTTGCCAGCACAGTGATTCAGCCAACTGCAAATCTGTGCTTCAAGATATCACACTCACACCAGATAACATCCAGAACTCCATCTACTTGAAGGATTTCTGCGACTCCCCCATATTCCAGAAATAAGAGTTGAATACGATCAAATAATCCACACCATAGTCGTTAATTTCAGCTCTGTAACTTTTCTAAATTTTAAGGGTGGCTTGACATGCAACGGATTAAGTCCTTAAATAACAAGTACTTTTCCTCCAGATTTTAAATATGGCTTGGTTATTTCCAGTTCTGTTTATTTTATTATAATACTTCAACAGGATAAACATTTAAAATATGGGGAAAAAATGTATTCCCCATGGTGGTAAAAATATTTTTTCTATACTATTCAACTCCTCTTTGGTATACCTGTAGGAAAATATGGATGTTGCAGGATTCTCGTTTATCCCCGCCCCCGATTCTGATACAAAATGATCACTTTTCAGGTGTAGTGTAAGTGCTCAATAAACCCAGAAAGCCATAAAATAATGAAAAATATAAAACCATGGTCCATCCACATTCCAGGGCTGCCCTGACTTGGTTCCACATGCAGTGGAGGGCCTGGCTGAGGCCTAGTGCAGGGCTAGCTGGCAGGCAGCCCCGTGCCCCAGCCAGCCACCCTGCAGCACCTGGCACCCCATCAGAGCAGCCCTGGGATGGCAGGCTGACCCCTGCCCCACCTCCCCAGGGTCCTCTGCCAACCTGGGCTGCTCCAGCCGGGCTCCATGTGATGCAGATGAATAAACTCCAGAGCAATAAGCTCCAGCGTTCAATTCGTGTGCATTCATTGCAGGTGTAGACACACTCACTGTCTGCTCTGCAGGCTGCATTCTAGACAGCATTTACCTTATTCCCCCTGCCAGTCCTCTCTGCCATTATTTCACTCTTTCGCTTCACAGCCTCACTCCTTCCTTTGACTTCCTGTTCACTTACCTCCTCCCAACAAAACTCCCCCTAAAGAAGAATCCGTGCAGCAAAACTGCTGTGGAAGTAGCATGGTATTTTGTATATTCACTTAAAGTTATGTCCTTTTCTCCTCTTGGTCAGCCTTGCCTATTTAGACTCCTTGGGACAGGACTGGGTCATTTTTTATTAGGCCCATGTTGGACCACTACAACTTAAGGGGCCTCAGTGCAATTCTAATACGAGTAATAGTATGGCTTGTGTATCTCTCTCTAAAACTATTTGTTTTAGTGCATGTTTATTTCAGCACAAAAGATTCTGGCCAGACATTTGCATTGCATTATTTTCATGCTTCAGGGAAATCTCAGCTGGGGATTGATGTCACTTGCTTGAAATATTTGCTGTGGAATAAATTTTGCTTATTCTCCAGCTAGTAAATAAGTAAACACAGTGCAAGAAATATAAAGGGACTCTTCTCAGCTCTTTCTGCTGTGGACAGTGCATGCTGCATCCTTTGTGGAAGTGGTTTTGTCAGCTTTTGGCCCTGTAACCTGGCCCTTACTTGGATGCACACACACACATGCACTCACGCATGTACCAAAACCCAGTCC
>NW_017728915.1:26985759-27034526 GCF_001723895.1 Crocodylus porosus | reverse complement strand
CCCTCTCAACCCTTCTTGCTCCTTTGGACAACCAGACTGGTATCTGTCTCCTGGCATATCCACCCAGAGACAAAGCACTGGTTAGCTCTAATATGCAATGGGGAAAACTGGTTTAGAGTGAATGCATTATAGGCACAATTCAATCCTCACAATTACATTTGCATCTGCTCATCAGCATTTGCCAGCATTATTACATCAAGAACATCATGGCTGTAGCCATACTGTAAAGGCCCTTTTGTGCTCTGGGTTGCCCTTCATGTGCCAGAGTCAGTCCAAGAAAAAAGCTTTCACTTTTCTCTCCAAATTAGAAATTAAAAGAATTGTTAAAATTTATTCAAATGCAGATACTTCACCATCCAAAAAACAATTTCAGGTTTTTAAATGCGCTGAAAGTACATGGGATGAAAGACTCGTTCCAATTTCAGAAACATCATTGATGGAACATTCTTCATTATGGATTTACCATTAAGAGCTAGTGCTGACTGGAGTGAGAGGATGAAAAAAACACTGTGATACTCTTGCTAATCTGGGCAACTGACTGTCCACATTGCAAGGAGGGTTTCATTGGGGAATATATGCACACCTTGCAGCTTCTCACCCTCTGATTTAATTGTGGTATGCTTCACTTCTATCTCAGGTAACGGAAAGTCAAAGTCAAGGGTATCTGTCAGAAAGAGACTGAAAGTAGATTGGCTGGAATGTATTGAATTGTTGAATATGATGCCCAAGGTTTCTTTCAGACTAGCTTCCTGTTCTCCAACTTGCAAATTGAAATATAAACTAGAAAAGCCAATATTTTTAACATTCTGTTAGGCCATAACATTAAAGTGGGTTCAATGTGACAGGAATAGCAGGGTTGCAGCTTAATGTGCCTGAATTTTCTATGAATATGCCCACTGAGAAGGTAGAAGGTGATCCAGACCAGAGTTTGCCTGAGAGCAGCAGAACCAAACCCGAGTTGCTTACCTGGATCAAACTAGAGTCAGAGGCATGCCCCATAGGGCTTGCATCCTGGGCAGCTATGGGCTCTGGTAAGCATCCAGGACCCAGGGGACAGGTGAGGGAGATCCATGGGCAGCTACAGGTCCCTGCTGCATGGAGCAATAAAAGCCAAAGAGGCATCTCCCCTGCCGGTACCCCCTATAAGAACCACTGAATCCAGTGCTGAACCACACAATACAATACTTGATTGGTAGCCGGAGGGAGGAAGGACTGAACGCCCTTTGCTTCCACGCCGTTCTTCCCATGCCAGAGCTCTAGTTGCAGCCCTTCCAGTGCTCCTCTGCACTGGAGGGAGATCTGGTGCCCCCGCCATAGTCAGTTCCTGGAGCTCATGCTCTTCTCGTCCACCCCTAGCTACGCTATTGAGTCATCCGGGGAGAAGCGTTCTCTAATGGTGGATGGCAGAGACCTGAAGGTAAAAATGACAGAGAATGTTGCCAAGATACCAGGTGACTCATGAGCCTACAGAACAACGTATTTGGGACAGATAGCGGAGCTGTTATACTGGTATGACTGTGACTGAAGCCATTGCCCTTAGAAATCTTCCAAACTATTTCTATTTAATACCTAACATGCCTATGTAGCTTTGTTATTGAATAAAATGGTGTGATCTGTCATTAACCTTACAAAGCAGTTAACAGAGTCAGAGTGCCTACAAAAAATTCTTGCTCTGCATAAAGAGTGAGTAGTTCCCCAGGGTAACATTGCCTCTTACACAATATAATGTGATATCGATAACATCAAAGTAACTCTTCTCCGAAACCTATGCAGGGATCTTTGTCCCATTTCCACTACTATTTCTAATAATAGAACATTGCACAAAATTACTTTGCTGACATAATGGAAGGAAAAAGCATTGACTTTAAAGCTATTAAGTTTGTACTGGAAATGCAGACAGTGTAATCTGGTGGGTCCCGTCACTCGCTGCACAGTGCCATTTGAGAAACCCGTGTCTTTGAGCTAAATATATCCAGAATGCAAGAACGGGTGGCGATAAAGTATTGAGTGGAGCTGGTTAATTTAGGAAAGTGATCACACTGCCCTTAAAACATCTACTTATGTCTGAGCTACATCCTGGCAGAAGTTTAGCTACCATGCCAATGAGTCCAATAACAACACATATTCAGTCAATAATATCTAACAGAGAAAGAGTTCTCAGGGTCCACAAGTTTTAAGCAAGAGAAGGACCTAAATGCAGCCCTGTTTGCTTCAACAGAAAGATTCTTCGCTGACATCTGTGGGCTTTGAATTAGTGGGTAGATTCCTAAATATTTGCTATGACTAACTGGCCAGATTGACAAATCCTCAGATTCTGTGACTGAGACAAATGGGTTCGAAGAACTGTGAAAAGCTAGGCCATTTAAAAGCGGAAGGATACATCTACACAGCAGAAATGAAGTGGACATACCCAGCCCATCTCTGAATGGGTTAATAAACCCTCATGAAAAGTTATGTGTTGTGTTGCAGTAATGTGCCGCTGCACCTGAGCTCGTTCAGGTAGCTCCCTCCGTAGTTCTGCATCGTGCATGTAGACATACCCAAGAGACCAACTCAGCATAAACTGAAATTCACTGGGGTCTCTCAACTAACTTTGAATCAGGCCTCAATTTAGGCTTCTATATTTTTTTAAATTGTGACCTATGTATTTAGTATCACCTGTTTCCCTCTCCCCTCCCCCCAACCCCTGCATAAAAGTTATTTATGTGGCCGTAAATTGTAGCCAACAGGACAATTTCCTCATCCTCAGAGAGAAGCTTTATTAAATGTATAGCATTTTTTGTTAAAAAAATATAGTTGAAAAGGGGTCATTCTTGAGAGCTGGGTTTTTACTACAGTATACTGCAAACAAGCTACATTACACTATATTCATTACACTTTTGGCTATATGGGGGCATTGCTGAGAAGCTGTTTTGCCTATAACTCATATGCATGTTAATTACAACAACTCATTAGATTGATACACAGGACATTTCCAAAATTTTTTTGCTTCAGATAGTGGCACAATTACCATGGGAAAGCATTTCATTGCTTTTCAAGGCTGTTCTGCTCTAGTGTGCAAGTTAAAATTTATTTGTTGTCAGAAACAAGCACTATTTTCTTTAATGGATTGGCATTTCCAGGTCAGATGAGGTCAATCTATACCAGCAATGTTTTTGAGCTGTTACTGTGTTATGTAATCAACTCAGTGCTAGTTCAGCCTGGAGCCATTTAATTTTTGTAAGCAGAATTTAGCTGACTTTAAAGAAGAGGAAAGCAAGCTTGCAGAAAGAGATTGATTTCAGCGAAAGATAAATTCATACGTACTAAAAGCCTAACACTTCTAAATCAATTATAGTAAGATGGAGATGGAATGACATATGATGTCTGTTAGCAAATAGTTTAAAGCTATTATTCTGGAAGGATTATTTTCCCTCACTATTTTTCCCATAACATCTGCTTCCTAGACTGTAAGCCTCATACTAGTGAACCTTAAGCCAGTCAAGTAGGGTGGGAATTATTCCAGTGAGATAATCCTTTATTCTTCATGGAGCCTATTTCGTACAAGTTACTCATTTCAGCTCATCAGAGGTCTGTAGTAGACACGACGCTGGGTCGGTTCCCAGCAGACACGGGAAATTCTCTTCCCAGATCCACCATCAGTTTCAAATGGGGCCTTCAAGTCTCTTCACTTCTCTACTTTTCCTCTCATCCCTTGCCTTTACTTAGACTAGAAGCTCACAAGCAGTTGTTGTTGTTTTTATAAACTGTGCATTTATTCAGTGACTAGCATAATGGAGCCTGCTCAAAGTGCAACTGCAATACAGATGTCAATATTAACGTGTATGCTCATTAGTTTGGGATATTTAAGCGTTTTAACGAGCTGTTAAGGAAAAGGAAAGATTCCTTTCTCTTTTTTTTTTCCTTTCCTGTGCAGCCTGAATAAAAGCATCAAAATGCATGAAAGCACTGATAATTTTTAAGAAAGTTCAGGCTGAATAAGGGAGTGAAAAAAGAGAGATTCTTTCTGAATGGATACCTAAGGCACTGAGCCACAGTAAGAAAATGAGCGGATCCAGCTAAACAATAGGTAGAACTTTAGGCTCGAGAGAGACTTTGAGATTCCTCGAGGCAAAAATAGAAGTAGTCATTCCCCAACAATAGAAGTCTGCCTCTCAACCCCAGGGGTTATGAAACAATATTCAGCATTAGCTGCACATTTATTTGTTTCTAAACCTTCTGTTGATGACCTGCGCATGCTCTTGCTCTTCTCTCTCCTCCAACCTCTTTTTAAGTTTTTAATAATGTTCTATCCACTCAATTCCCATCAACTTGAATGGGCTCAAAAAGAGTTAGAAGTCAAATGAGATGTAGGCAAAATATTTAGAGCTGCATCCTGCACATTTTAAAAGAAAGCAGATTCCTCTTCTCTCGCACACAAAAGCACTGCTGAGTTTCAACAGTTTGCTTTTGAACAAACCCACCCAAAATTCTTCTTCAAAAATCCCTTTTGCAAAAACCCTAGAAAACAATGTTAGGCATCTCTCCCTACCAAAGAAAGTCAGTAGTACTGTGTTGGGATGGGGGGGTGCTAACTTAATCCTATCTACCAGACAGTCAAATTTTCCATTTCGTTTCGAATTCTACAGGTTATCTTTAGTTCCCAAAAGTAAACAGCTCAGATAGGTACATAAACCGATGCGTAAAACATGAAGCACCAAAGTCATTATCACGTAGGTACAGCTTGCTAATATCTCCTTAACATAGCATTTCCCAGCATGCTCCTGATAACTGCTTCTGCACCTCACAGGAGTCCTGTAAGAGGCATAAATATTCCTCAAGGAACCAAGAGAGTGTTTAAAAGTCTTTAATAGCTATCATAAAATGAAGGATAAAATGTGTGAAAGAAGAGCTGTCATGCTAATAGTAGAAGATATGAAGAGCTGTGCAGTTCGTATCAGTCTTGTGAATTTTATATCAATGAGATATTACATCAAATTCACAAAGGCAAATTAAATCCTACCGAGTCTAGGGTGAAGTGTCTAAGCTGAACTTGACTTCAGCTAACCTGCAGTACTAGTTTTGATCCTGGCAGCTCACAAGGGTCAATAAAGTCCTTAATACCCAGCTCCAGTTTGGCTGCAGTCAGGATGAGGGCTGGGAGGGAGGGACTAAGGAAACTGATCTGCCATCACCACCTACAGTTCCAGCTCAGTGCAGCTAGTCTTTCAAAGTAAAGCCTAGGGTATCTTCATACGAAAGTCACCATCCGAGGGATGGAGGGAGATGGGGGAGGGAAACACGCAGTGACAGGCAGTCCATACTCTCACTTTTCTGTTCTGCTGCAAAATACAACCTGTAAGTTGAGGCATAAGGAATCCCAGTGGAAACAGACTTTACAATGCATAGAAGATATGGGCCCCTGAAATGGTCCACTCCCAAATCTTATCCTACCACCACGCTGGATTTGCCCTAATCACCAAAATTAGATGGGGATTTCAGGCAACACGTAGGACATCTAGCGCAAGACAAGCCTGGGGAAATGAAAAGACACAACAAGCATGTAGATAGGAACAGTTTCATTTGCATCTGCTAAAAACTGTAGCAACAAAACAAATACTAACCTCATGTCTCCTTGCTGACAGACTGTAAACGGATATGCTTTGGAACAACTTCAAAAGCCACAAGTACAAACTGAATGGAATTTAACAGGCAGGGCCCCTAGGGTAATGGAAAGCCTTTGCTGTATGTATTGTCTCTAGGCAATATGGGGAAGTCATTTTAAAAGGAAATTAGGATGCTCACTACAGGTAATTTAAGATTATAGGGTAAGTCTATGAAAATTATGATAAGGTTAAACAGCTGGTATGACTCACTTAGAATTTATGTTCAGTGGTGGTAACTACATTATAAAATGATGTTGTAACACCTGAAAAGATAAAGAGGTTGTTCCTGGGATTAAAAGGTATGGCTAGAAGGGCAAGCATAAAAGATTTATACTGCATAGTTTTAGAAAAGATAGCAGAGTATTATACAGAAAGAGTGGGGGGGAAAAAAAAGCTTCACTAAGGTATAGAAAGAAAAACGGGAATGCGTTTCTTACCAAAACATAACGCTTTTATGGTGAACAGGTCCCCCATTTGAGCTCCAGTTGAGCAACTCATTTAAATACATGCTTAACCTTAATCCCATCAAAGTTAATGGACGTATTCAGACATCTTAACTACATCGCTGAACTGGGGCCTTGTTCCTCAAACAACCAAGTCTGGGTTTTTGCTCAAAAGATGACTGAGGTTTTTTAGAATATTTGTGTGTGGCACAACAAAGATAACCGAACTATCGAACGAGGATGATTAACCCTAGCAAACCACCACTCTGGCACAACAATATAAACTCCAGAACCCAAAATACCTCATTTGGAGATACCTCAGGTATCTCTGCAAGACACTGAATTGTATCTTATACCCTTGTACCTTTACTGACTTCCAGCTGTTTTTGGCACTTCTTGTACCATTTTGACCCTGCAAATTTATTACCATCAACATGTTATACCAGGTAGCATGGACTCATTTTTCCAGTACTGTGGGCTAAAACCAGGGCCATTCTGTTTCTCTTCATCTCTTGCTATTGTTGTTTTCAGTGGATGCATCTAAACATGCCCCTATGGCACCATTGTTATTGCACCATCATAGATTCATAGACGCTAGGGTCAGAAGGGACCTCAACAGATCATTGAGTCCAAGCCCATGCCCTGTGCAGATGCTTGTCCTGTCTCCTCTTGAAGATGCCCAGGGTAGGGGAGAGCACCACTGCCCTTGGAAGCCCATTGCAACCCTAACTGTGAAGAAGCTCTTTCTAATGTCCAACCAAAATCTGTTCTCCATCTATTCATGGCCATTGTTCCTAGTTACTCCAGGGGGTACCCTGGTAAATAGAGCATCTGCTATTTCCTACTGCCCTCCCCGATGAATTTATAGGCAGCCACAAGATCACCTCTCAGCCTTCTCCTGCGAAGGCTGGAGAGATCTAGGTCCCTCAGCCTCTCCTTGTAGGGCCTTGCCTGCAGGCCTCTGAACATACGTGCGGCCTCCTCTGAACCCTCTCAAGATTCTCCGCATCCCTCCTGAAGTGCGGCGCCCAAAACTGGACGCAGTACTCCAGCTGCATAGAGGGGAAGCATCACCTTCCTGGAGCTATTTGTCATGCATCTGCTAATGCATGATAAAGTGTGGTTAACCTTGTTGATCACTTTGTCACATTGATGCCTCATGTTCATCTTGGAATCAGCTATGGCTCCCAGATCCCTTTCCATTGCTATGCTCCTGAGACGATCATCCCCCAGCCTACAAGTGTGTTATCTCGAACCTGAACCCCCACTCTGCCTGCTCCCGCCCTTGTGTGGGCTGCTGAGTCCTGTGCTGTTCGCTTCCACATCCTTTTGGAAGTACTAAATGATAGCGTAGTAACAGCCCATACTGCACTGTGCCAGTGGCACACAGTTATTTTTAGCTGCTATGTCACTGTAGTACCACGCTATAGTGAAGGAGTGGGTTGCCATAGCGACGTAGCAGTGGCATCCCAGTTTGTGCCCACCAACACTATGTAGCATCTTGTGTGGATGTGCCCAATGTGTAGTACCTTTCATTTTTAAATTAAACTTCTATTTTTATGCACGTAAGTTAGCACGTGAACATGCACATGAGACGATGGACATGAATGCAAATGCCCAAATCATCAGCTAATGGTACCATTGAAGTAAGCAGAATTTACACCAGGTTACTCGCCCCACATACAGAGATCTAATAAAAATACTTCTTACAAATAGCAGTCTCACTTTCCCTTTCACATCAAGCCTAATACTAGGAAAGAAAGAAATGCGATTTCTCTTTATTTAGGTAAAACATTTGGTGGTTTCTAACCACGGGACTGACCCAAAACAGTAAGAGATTTTTGTTGCTTCTTCCTATTCCTTAGAGATTTTGTAAATTTCTGATTTATGGTATTCTTAAAGAAATGTATGTTCCTTGTTTCCTTTGTGTCTGCATTAGCACGTTCAAGAAAAAAATTAAAACCAAAACCTTGAGAAAGGATGTCCCTAAGAAAAAAAAGATGAAAAACCAGGGTTATTGTGGGGCGGAGGTGGTATTAATGGAGTCCAGGAAAAGTATCACGTATAGCACATGCAAATAAAATGATAGACTTTCAAGCTCACTTTATTTTTGCTTCTTAAAGGTTACTAGTGAGTGCTCAAAAAATTGCTCAGGTTAATTAAATCAAGCATCAGTATGATAGTCCACATTATAGTGATGGAACTCCATTACTGTCCTAATGCATCAATTAAAGGACTGTCTCTATTCAGCTCCCATCTTCAAAGGGAGAAGAAGAATGTGGCTAGGGTTAAAGCATTAGCCTGGGACCATGGATGTCTGAGTTCAGTTCTTCTGTCTATGCTGCCTCCATAGCTCTTAAGCCTTTCATAAAAGCAACCACGTCACACTAGCTGTAAGTACAGCACCTTGCACAACTGGTCCCTAATCTTACTTGAAGCTTGTGAACACTGCTAAAATACATCTACATCATCAGAACAGTACAGGTCTTCTATCAAGTGTGTCACAACATCTTTAGCCACTTCAAATTTAAATTGTAGGCATAAGATCTTATGAAGCCAACTCCATGAAATCACACCGTCATTGGGTGTATTTGTGTCTGTACACTTTTGGCTGCTTCAGCATGGCTCACCCCAAAAAGCATCTCCCTTTTCTACATAATCAACTGGGATTTGGAATGATGGAATTTTTTTAAGAAATGGAAGAAATATAGTGATGACTTCCTGAGAGCTGGAAACAACAGGTCTGAGAAGTACAAACTGCCTCGTTCTTAACAATTTGTTAACTCAGAAATCTAAAGATGAAATTTTAAACAAAATCTGCAAAACATGAGGAGCAAAAATTAAACTGAATTGTGTGTCAAATTAAACATCAGTGGCTTATATTATTAACTTATGCGTTGCCTTTCACAAAAGCTGGGAAGAAATAAGAACTTCCACAAAAGCAACCCTTGGGACTTGGCTGTAGGATTTAGGTTGGTTTGCCACATCATACCCAGTTCCTGGTCATAACCCATGGGGTTTAGCTTTCTTCATTTTTACTCTATTTTAAAGATTTAGTTTTGGATGCATTTAAAATCCAAACTCGTGCTCCAGATCCTAACTCTGCAAAACACCCCTTTCACAATGGGCCAAATCAAAACACAACAGGGATGCATTTATGCTATGGTGTTCCTCCAAGTCTGCGTTTGGATCTTAACACTTGACTTCATCCTTCAAGAGCAGCACAAGAACATCTCCTGGTCCATAAAGAAATGGTATCTTGTGTCCTCCTCAGCTTCTACCAGACCAAAGCCTAGAAACCTTTTATTAATACTGTGCTATAATATGTGCAACGTAATACTTTGAGAATAAGTGTTGTCGTAAATAAAAGCAATCCAAGCCTCTTCAGCATCTAGGATTTATGTGGAGGATGCCAAACTTGGTGGAGTAGTCAAATTAACACACTGTCCAAAAAGGTTCTTGTCTACATCTCCTTACTCACATGGATCAGAAATTTAGTACTAAGCATCTCAGAGTTTTAATTCAACATGTCAGTGTGAATGAACACAGTTCCTTCACAGTGTAGTAATACCACAAGTTGTAGCCACAATAAATGGATGTCAAGGAGAAATATAGCAAAAGTAACTGTGTTTGACCTCAACCTCTACTAACCGCCCAGATTTCTTTCACTTTGAAGGTCTGAACACACAGTGCTTTACCTTTTTATTTGCTTTTCAGCTATTTGAACAAAGAAATAATTCAGTGTATTAAAGTGACTTCGGGACCTGAATGCCAAAAAGGAGAAAGCAAACCAAGGGGTATTTTAAACTCACAAGACAACGATGACTGCATAAACATTGTAAAATGTCTGGCTCTAAAAGTTAATTTTGCCAGAGAGTTCATGTGAAACTTGTCTCCCGCGGTTGTATTTCAGCATATTTTTAGAGGGAGGAGGATTTGGCTTATGAAAAAGAAAATATTGAAAAATAAATAAATAAAATAAACCCTATGTTTTCTCTTTGTACGTCCCAGTTCTCCAGCTTGTGTTACAGAACACTGCTCTCACTTGGATAAAGCCCTTACTGAAGCCAACAGGCTAAACTGGTGCCATATTTACCCAATGGTCATGTACTGATTTATGTAAAAATGAGTTTGTTAAATTTGCTGTTTAGAAAGCAACATATGGATCTGCTCAGAAAAACTAATGGAACCAGTTTCCACTAAAAAATGCAATTCTATTGTAACTGAGGTCTGGTACAAGACTGGTTGATTTTCTCTCAGAAGTCTTCTGGGAACAAAAAAAGGGGGATGTATTCTATTTGGTCCAAAAAAAATCAATTGTGTTCAGAATTTTCTTTCACCGAGTTTTGAAATTTTTGTTTCATTCGCCAACAGAACAAAAGCTCATTTTAAAAAGTGTTCTGCAAAATGGAATTTGTGTTCTCCACACAGCTGTAGTAACATTTGCATTTGGTTTTGTACATGATGTGTGAAAGACATACAGCTGCTTTTTGTGATTACAACACAAAGGTTCATTTTTTGCAAGTACATGTGCCAAAGGCACAGACAAAACCTTAGTTTGAGTCACGCTGCATCCTCCTTTGTCTCTGCAAAAGGACTCCGGGTTCTGTATGGCAGGCTTTACATAGTACTACAGGAAAATGGAGCAATCAAGCAATACTTTTAAAAATGGTTTAAAAGTATTAAACCAACTGGGGGGAAATGGTTTTTAAAAAAATATTTGTAACTCATTAGTCCTAAAACCAACCCCCGCCCTGCAAAAAAACAAACCAACCCAACTCTGTCAAAAGTCCAGCTTAATTTAATATGCTATATGTTTTCCAAAGCATCCAAAGGAAAACCTTAATAAAATTGTTCATGAGACAGGGACACTCTTTCCCTGATGCACCAAGTAAGAATACACTGTAGGAGATGTCAACCAGACTGAGATAGGACAGATTGAAAATAGTCTCTTCATTAAACCAGGTCTCATTGTTTTGGTTGCATCCCATCTGAGTACTGAAGTTAGAACTGCAAACACAGTTCCTAATTCTGCTAACCTAGGTCTACATTAAGTGTAGCTAGTAAAAAAAATGTGACATTTTACTTTAAAAAAAAAAAACCAAGCAAGAACATTTCAAATTGAATTTGACTTTCTCAAGGCTTAAAATGCAATATATTTTCTTTCAAACTATTTTTTTAATGTTGTCTTCATGCTTTTGAATTTTAATTTTTTTTCACAGCTGATTATAATAAACTCTGATAATAATAAAATCAGACAAGAGTTGTTGTTTGTCCATTTTTACACATTTCCTCTCCTCTGGCATTGATAAAATATGGTGGGGTTCACTAGAAAAAAGTGTAATGATAGCCTCAGTTAAGGGCTGAGAAAAATCCTGTCAACAAAATGAGAGGAAAAGAAATGCAAAGAATTTCTAAAGGGCAGGAAAAAAGCTGGCTCAGCAATTTCTCTCTGATCCCCAAATATCCATTTCCTCTGCCTTAGCCTTTCTACTCTTACCTTGGTTTAGTCACCCAGCCATTGCTGAGAGTAGTTAGAACACCACTTCCAGTTCCCAGCTTGTGCTTTTAACCCAATGCCAGAATCATTCAAGTTTGAAGGCCTTAGCTAGTGTGTTAAGTTTACTCAACTCTGATGAGAAACCAGGGGCAAATCCTGGTTACCTGAAATTGTTTAAGAGGCATGGAACTGCAGTGGCAAGCAAGACACTGAGCACTAGTATTTGTGTCTTTTGCTTACACCTTCAAGTAGATCTCGACTATGAAATCATGGAGCTCATTCCAGTGCCTAATAAGAGAAGAGACAGAAATATTCTGCTCTCCGTATGACTGTCCATGTATCTCCAAATTTTCAAGGCAAGGTTTTCTGAGTAGATGCGATATCTCTTATTAGAGGTCTCATAAAATACTCAAGCTAATAAAAGATATGGCATCTGCTCAAAAAACCTTGCCTGCCTATGTCCTTAGACCAACATGTATACAACCAAAAACCCAGCAAACTTTGCAAGACTTTTTTAGCATTGTGTATGATACGCTGTCCCGCAGCACGTTCCCTGCTGCTTTAAGTATTCCACTGAGGATGCACCGCATTCTGTTCAGTTCCCCAAATACGTAAGTTTTATCTTCTCGGAGTTTGCTCAGACCCTGCCTTTAAGACTCTGTCCTTGTTCAAATACCACGGACAGTTTCGTGGTACAAGTTTATTCTTTAATATTGGTGCAGAACTCACAGTCTAGGAATCACTGAGCTACGTAAACCCAAGTACCCTATAACTTATACGATATTTTTAGGGAATAATACTTAAATCACAGTTTCACAGATTTCATGGAAACTGCAAAAACCAATGCTGTCCATGATGACTGGGAAATCCGACACTGGCCTCAATTTCCTGTGAAATCAGCCAAAAAAGTGGTAGCGAGGTAGACTGAGTGAAGGCACCCTCCGTCAATCAGTGGCGGGGGGCAGGGCAAAGGAAGTGGTAGTGATGTAGATTGAGTGAAGGTGCCCTCCACCAATCAGCGGCAAGGGGCATGGCTACTGCAAAATGCCCACAGAACTGACACTGAGCCCTGCAAATGGGCCACAAAATAACCACTGTCTCACTGCAACTCAGGTAGGTCCCTTCATATTTTAAGACTTTTTTGCCTGCATGGTAAAGACGGGACTATCAAGAACATCTCTCGGTAAATACAATATCATAAAATTACTATAGCTGATCTACCACGGTAAAAGAGAATGCTATTGTGGAATAAAATGATATGCGGCAATCATTATATAAACACGCACACCACACACAGAGATAATTTTAAGTATTGACACTTTTTAACCCAGAGGTATAATTTGGTTTTGAACACAGATATATTGTAATTTTACTGTTCAGTATGCTAAAGCAAATGTAGCCACTCTATTTGTGAGCTGTCACCATTTTTATTTTCTTAATAATTTCTCCTAATTTCAAGTAATTTTACATGAACCTATAAAAAATTAACGAACTTTTTGTAATTCTCTTTTACCAAATACTTTGGACCTCTAATCAGAAACAGCACTATAGCAGCATTCTGGGAGCTAGGCCAATATTAAAAGAAATTGGCAATCTAGAATAAAATAGTAAATTAAGCTTGGTATTGAATAGTAAACTAACAGCATATTGCATGTAATGACATTATAGTTGTGCTTCAGGATCGACAGAAGAAGCTGTCTGCGTTCCATTAAAATAAGGCTGGCTCAAAGATGTAAAAGCTAAAGCAGATTAGAAATTGCAGTGAAATGGCGTCTCCATTCCTGACTGCTATGAAGCAAATTCTGAAGTCCTTGTGCACACAAAACTATTCACTTTATAGAGGTTCACTCTGAAAGGCCATTTTAGAGGTTCCACACTGTTTGATAGGCTTTTTTGCATTAAAAACCCTACTAGCTCTTAGTATGCCGAGCTGTGGTATTATCTGATTTCTCTCCTCTAGCATTTTTGTATAACTTACAAAGAATCTCAGTTTTTCTTAGTTTTGTCCTTGAAACAGCAATAGAGACAAAGAAAAGTAAAGTAGTTTACAGGAGGGAATAAAATCAAGAGAATTCACGGCTAAGGGTAAACCTAATAGGCAAACTGAGAAATTACTGTGTATAGGTAATACCTCTAACACTAGGTCCCAGAGGTTTGGCTGAGCTATGAATTGGCTTGGCTTTATTACACTGTTTCACTCATTTACAGTCACTGCATATGATCGTGTCCAGTAATCTTGCTGGGCACAGCTGTGACCCACAGCAATGCATTTTTCAGCTGGTGAAGGTCTTGAGGCATTTTGTGGTGTGGTTTGTTTTTAAAAAGGTCTGATATTGGATACTGTAATTATGTAACTGTGATCCTTTTAGCATCCACTGGAATTTACATTCTGTGGACAACGTTCTTGCAGGGTATTAAGCGAGATAAAACTGCATAAATGGCACAACAAGGATTGCCAGCACAATCCTTCAGGAGATCCTTTCTTACCTTTTCAGTGCAGGACTTGAAGGACAGGCTAAAACAATGCTAGGCAGATCATTCTTCTAGCAGGAATTGTCCTCTTGCTGGAGAAAAGTAGGTTGGGGAAAGCTGCTAGCATAGAGGTGCACTCTAATAATGTTTTTCCAGCATTAATTATGCAGCTTTTCTGTTTTAGATTTAGATTTGCCTTTGATGGCTTTTGCTTTTTTCAGGTCTATGATACTTTACATTTTGAAAGTGAAATTTCATACAAAACTTGGCAGCAAGCACTTTAATATGTTTGACAGCTATGACAGGAGCACACAGAGGTCTCTATGCAGACAGGCACATCTCAGGATTTAGAGAACCAAGGCAATCATTTGATTGCCATTAATAAACACAGACATGGTCTGTTTTGCTATGTAATTACTCAGCTTTCAGTCACTACCTGAGGCTGCCCTCAGCTGGTTTCCCTAGTACTAACTATCACGGGGCTGTGTATGCATCTCTAAAAAAATTCCCACTATTCCTAGAACTTCACCACAGCTACCCCGAGTCTGATCTGTAGGCTCCCTTCAGCCCTACTAATTTGCTCAGGATTTTGTCCTCAATTCCAGCCAATCAGCAGGTGATTCTGGTCTGTGCAACAGAATCACTTCCTCTCTCCAAAATCCTTTTTGTAGCACTAGTAGGGCCCATTGATTTCAATGAGGCATTTTACTGAAAGGACTGCTGGGTCAGTTTTGGCTCCCCATCCACCTAGACTCATTAGACATATTATTTGATTATCAAACAAAGCATGTTTTCAATTGTATGCTCAATGTGTCTTCTACAGATTTAAATGCAGTCTTAAGTGTGTGTTTACAGGCCATGTACAAATACCCACACTGGTTTTAACCCTCTTACTGTAATTGAGGCATCATGTCAGTGCTGTAGCAACAAAGTTTGGCACCTGGGGCAAAGCCCACAGTGGCAGCCCGGCCCTGCCTTGCACACAGATCTGGGGGGTGCGGGGGCACCTCCCCCATGCTTACCCAGGAGTGCACGCAACCGCGAGAGCCACCCCCCCCGTCCCATGCCCCCCAAATGAACCACTCATGGCTCCGTCCTGTGCCCCGCCCTGACCAGGCAGCACCTATTGGCACCCCTTTGTTTCAGTGCCAAGAGCAGTTGCCCCCCCCCTTGCTATGGCACAGGATCATGGACTTCAGTGCCTATATCTCAGCCCAGCTGCTATCACTAGCCTGCTAGTATTGTCCGATTGAACTAATTTAAAGCTAGTCTACATAAGCTGCAATCATGCCTCCAGATTGCAGAGCAGACATACCTGAGAAGCATTTGGGGCTGCCATCCCTCCCCCATGTCCCTCATCTTGTAGTCTCTCTACAGCGGGGTCACACAAATGTGTAGGGTGCACACAGAGCCGCAGGAGCTGCTGTTCTTTAGAAAACACTGGGCTACATGCACACAGTACTAGCCTCTGTCCCAACAAGGGCTCAAATAAGAATTCAATAGAAAGACTTGAGTCTGCAAGTAGCCAATTTGTATGCAAAATTGGAGGGCCCTACTTCACCGTTTTTTTTTCTTTTTTTACAACATAGATCTTGCAAGTGCAAACCACAGCCTTGTCTACACTATACATATGCTCATGCTCTCCTGGCTTCCTTTTGGCAGTTGCTATCTGCCAGCAAAACTTGAGTTCTGCTGGCAAAATTATATAGTTCTGCCCAAGCTGACAAGATGCTTAATAAGTTGATACCTCCTGCAGGGTACATGAAAGGTCCAGGTACTGTCATGTGTGCATTGTATAATTTCACAAACAAAAGTGTGTTGTGAATAGAAAGTCTGTTGTATGGGGTCTTGTCGGCACAGTGCAGAGTTTTCCAGTCTTGCAACTCTTGCAATATCTGCAGAAGTGACTGTGATTAACATTAACGACGCCATTGTACCAATGGAAAGAACTTTCTGTCCAGGCACACTTTTAGATTAGCCTTTTTAAGTGTTCTGCTAATTGTTTTTCTTCACTTGCATCAGCAGGAGGCTCAGTTATAGCTCTATCTACATTTTGCAATAACCTCATTTTTAAATAGCAGAAGTCACCTCTTCACCTTTTATTACAGAGAAAGCTTAAAGATCTGATACAGAAAAGAGCACAAATCTTGAATTCGGTTTTTCAAAAATGGGATTTTATAACTGTTGGTCACCTTTTTCAATTTAATTTCAATCACATTTACATCCTTATACTTTCTAGAAGCAGCACTTTCCACAGCTATGGTGTTCTGTATATAATTCTATGTTTCATTTTATCATCATATAGACCCATTCCTATTAAGCCCCAAAATGTTTTGTTGTGTTTTGTTTTTTTAGTGGGGAGGCAGTGGGTTGATGTGTTGTTCACCTTTCAGGGACGAAGACAATTGCATCCAGCAAGGGGAGGGGAGGGAAGGAGAGGGAAAAGAAGTGGGAAAGAAAAAGGGAAGGAGAAAAGAGAAAAGGAGAAAAAAATGGAAATGGAAGGAAACGAAGTGTGGAGGGGGCTAGGTCGCATGAGTACGTAGGTGACTTGTAAGTCCAGCCTTTGCTTTGAACAATCTGCTGCAGCAGGGGCAGGAGAGCGATGAGGACTAGATACGGGAGGTTTTCATTTTCCTGGCCAAGTGTTTCTTCATTGCTTCTGCCGTGCGTTGCTGTTCAAAGGCCAGTGCTCCATTCTGAATTTGAGACCTTCAGGATGGATAGTCACAAGCAATTTGCTTCCACAACTCTGAGTCAATGGCCAAACTCTTTAGGAACACCTTTAGGGTATCCTTGTACCTTATTTGGTGCACCGCGAAAGTGTACTCCATTTGACAATTTGCCATAAAAGACTTTCTTTGGCGGGCAAGTGTCAGGCATTCTTGAGAGGGGGCCGGTCCATCTTAGCTGTGCCAGTTTCAGCAGGGTGTGAATACTAGGAAGAGCTGATCTTCCGAGCACCTTGGTGTCTGGAATCTTGTTCTGCCACCTGATCTTCAGTATCTTTTGCAGGCAGCACAGGTAGAAGCGCTTTAGTTTCTTGGCATGATGCTGGTAAATGGTCCTGGCTTCACAGACATAAAGGAGGGTCAGAAGGATGATGGCTTTGTAAACCTTCAGTTTTCTCGACATTCTGATGCCTCTGCAGTCCCAGACTGACTTACGGAGTCTGCCAAAGGCCACACTAGCTTTCACTGATTTTGTGTTGACATTATCATCAATGTGGACAGCACAGGAGAGCGTGCTGCCTAGATAGGCAAACTTGTTGACCATCGACAGTTGATGGCTTTTAACTGAGACATGTGGTTCAACATCACTTCGGTGTTCTTCGTGTTAATAGTGAGTCCGAAGTTGTGACAGACTGATGAGAGTAGGTCCATAAATTGTTGCATGTCACCCGTTGAGCCTGCGCATAATACACAGTCATCAGTGAAGGGGAGGTCGTGAAGCCTGGCTGTCTGGACTTCGGAGCTTGCTTGGAGCCTGCACGGGTTGAAGATGTCTCCTTCAGAACAGTACCTGATCCCCATACCAAGGTCATCATCTTGGAAGGTTCCCAGCACCATAGCAGAGAATACCATGCTGAAAAGGGTAGGTGTGAGCACACAGCTCTGCTTGACGTCATTTGTGACCGGAAAGGGGTCAGAGCATTCGCCATTCACAAAGACGTGTGCCATCATGCCATTTTAGAACCGTCTAACCATATTGATGAATTTTTCAGGGCATCCAACTTCTTCATGGTTTCCCAGAGACCTTTGCAGTTCACCATGTCAAAGGCTTTGGATAGATTGACGAATGTGAGGAGAAGTTCAACATTCTGTTCCTGGCAGTTTTGTTGAAGCTGCCAGGCTGCAAACACCATGTCAGTGGTTCCTTTTCTGAAGCCACATTGACTCTCAGGCAGCAGGTCGTTTAGATGGTCAGTCAGCCAGTTGAGGAAGACTCTCATGAGTATCTTTCTGGCAGTTGAAAGGAGGGAGATGCCCCTGTGGTTGTCAGAGAGTTGGCGATTTCTCTTCCTCTTGTACAGATGGATGATGAAGGCATCCCTGAATTCTTGGGGGACTACCTCTTGTGACCACATACTGCAGAAGATCTCAGTTAGTTTCTCTGTAAGGCTGTGACCACCTGATTTGTAGACCTCTGCTGGAATCATGTCAGCTCCAGGAGCTTTGCCACTAGACATTTGTTCTATGGCCTTTTGGATTTCCATGATTGTAAGTAGAGCTTCAAGCAAGCTGTTGATGTGATTTGAGGATTCTGCATACGGAGGAGGTCCGATTGAGGATGGCGCTGAAGTGTTCAGCCCATCTCTGGAGGATCTGGGCCTTGTCAGTTAACAGTGTGGTTCCATCAGCAGACATCTGAGGACCTGTGGACCGTAGACAGCCTTTATGGCATCAAAGAACTTCTTTGTATCGTTCCGGTCAGCATAGTGATGGATCGTGTCTGCTTTGTTTCTCAACCATATGTCCTGCATCCCTCACAGCTTGAGTTGAATGGTCTTCCGTATAAAGCTGTAGGCCTGTTGTGCTGACACACACCTATCATAGAGGTAGGCTCTGTGGAGACATTGTTTCTCTTCCAGAAGCCATTGTATCTCCTCGTCGTTTTCATCAAACCAGTCTTGGTGTCTGTGTATGCTTGGTCCCAAGGGCTGCGGAGTGTATTGATTCATGGAGCCACTTCCAGCTGGCTTCGATGAAGTCAGAATGGAGCCGTATAGTGTGAAGCTGATCTTTCATATAGTTTTCAAAAGACAGCCTAGTACTGTCATTTATCAGCTCTGCGGTGTTGAGGCACTTCGGACCACTTCATCCTTTCAGACACCGTCTGGTTTGAATCATGATTTTTAATGAGGGGATGATGAGACAATGATCAGTACAGCATTCAGCACCACACATTGCTTTGGTTACAAGGATATCACGTCTGTCCCTCCTTCAGATGATATGGGTTCATATGGGACATTTAAATATGCATACTGTAAAATTTCCAGTGGCAATGTTTATCACAAAATGTGTCAAACAATCCACTGACATTCATCTAAGGGAATATCTCTTAAAAAGAATAAGTAGGCCAGTTAAACATGGCATGAAGGCTCTTGACCATGAATGTTACTTTGCAAAACAGACTGGTGTGCAATAGGTATAAGGGAAGGGGTCAGACCAAAGTAGATGCTGGCATAATGTCTTAGAGTACATAAAAAAAATGGCATTAGTTGTAATCTCAAAAGCAGCAGCTCTTCCTCCTCTCTGGAAAGTGTCTGTAAACAGAGCTGTATAGTATTTAGAAGTAACTGAGCAAAACAAACTGGAAAGACATATATTCTATTTGAAATATATTGGAGTGATCAAGGTAATAAATTATGGGAAAACTTGCTTATCTATATCCTGGGGATCTGAATCTGTAGCAACCATGTAGTTTCTATTCTGAAGGCAATCTTACAGTAATTTAACAGTATGACGAGTATTCTAAAATAGCTCATGGAGGTTAAACATTTGAAAGATACATTAACTGTAATTAATATATTAGGGGGGCAGAGGAGTTTTGTAAGCTTTGAAGAAAAATGAGCCTTTTTAAACTCCACTAAGCACAACAAACTCTTTCAACTTAAGATGAAAATCCTGCACTCACTAGAAAAAAAAGAAGGTTAAGCAGGGATAGAAATGAAATCCCTAAGATGCAAGGGGAATAATAAAGGTGGAGTATGTCTGACTCTTTAAAAGAGTGTATGTTGAATGGAACATTGAATGGAATGATAAACCCGAAAACCCTACAAATTCCCAAATGTCAGTTTTCTACTGAATGGACATTGTAAGTTCCCAGCAGCTCAGGTGAGAAGCAGCCTCCCGTTAAGAAGAGTGGAACACCTCATTCTTTCTGAAGCTATTGTTTCAGGCTCTGTAGAGACTCAGACAAGCTATAATTTCAAAGTTTGCGGCAAGAGGGTTAGAAATATATTTTCTTCTTTGCTAATGAAAATTAGCATTATAAATTTCAGGACCTGATGCATTAAAAATGTTTTTATCTTGGCCTTACTTTCCTTTCTGCACAGAACTGAATCCTGTATTCTGTATGTCTTAATGGTTTTTAGGCTGAATAAAAGGACACTGTTATATGTAATTAAATATATGCTTCCCATAAGTAGATGTAGTGCTTACAATTGGCTGGAGGAAATAAGCACGCAAAAACAGGCTAGCTAGGAGTTGGTATATATGCACAATGAGCCAAGGTGCATGTTCTCTTTCAAGCTACAAAAACATTTTTCTTTGCTGCCAGTGTCAGCATAATTAAGAAATAACACTTGCTGCATGGTGACTTGTCGACGGAAAGGGTCAGCACAGCATAAAGAAATGTGAGCAGCAGTACTGTGACAAGGTCTGTCCTCATATCCAATGAGCGCACAAAGAGCCTTCAAACAGTGCACAGGAAAAAATATATCTAGGCTATGCTAATGTGTTGTGCCAATCAATCAGAGTACACATGATGAATCATAATATACAATACATGCTATGGAAAATTCCTGGACTTTGTTACATCCTAATTCATTTCTGAAGATCAGTGACCCCACAGACACTCCACATCTCATGTAGCAGGGGCTGCTGCTGCTGTTACAGATGTAAATAGCTGAATTCACTTGGACTGCAGTGCATTATTGATAATTATTTTTGGTTACAAGTTTCTGTACCGGTCCTGGTTAAGAACCAGGCCCTTGAGCAAAACCACTTGTATATTGAATAGAATCGTCTTCAGCATGCTATCAAAGTTCAGTGGTCTTCACGAAATGTGAGCGTAATAGGAAGTGCTCATATCCATGGACAACCTGTATGGTGAAATGGACTTTTTTCATCCACCTAGAGAAACATCAGCTTTGTCTAAAAGAATAGCCTTTCTGACATGTGTTTTGAATATTACTCTTGTATTCATTATTACTATCAAGCTCCTATTGCATTTTTATTTGTGGGGGATGCTATATTAATAACTATTGTGTTAAAAGTCATGCTTATTTTAAATACTTGTCTTGTACTCGCAGGTACTATTAGGCCAGTACTGCATTTTTACCACAGAACATGGACCATAATTTAATGTAGTTTATAATTTATTAACATTCATATGTTTATTTTTTCTAACCCATTCTGTTAATTTAATATTTTAATGTATTTGCATCATGACCTAAGTAATAAATGCATTTTTATTAATTGATATATTGGGTCCTGTGATCAACTGTGTATTAATGAGCATATTGGCTAAGTGAACATTTTGCTTTCTTCCAGAGAAGTGCTCACTTAGTGAGGACTACTGTAATAACTAAGGAGTAAACTAGCACATATATTTTCAATTGCCCTCCACTGAACAGAAGTAGAGTAGCTCTAGATAACCTCCTGTACTTCAAATGATAAAAGTCTGCATTTTTAGTTAAGTTCCTCTTGATAATATGGCACCTTGATTAACCATAATATGCATCAAATTAAGAGCGAAATCTTATGGACCTACTTTTTGGGGATACTGAGCGTATGCAGGTCCCATAAATGCTTAGATAATGAACACAAACTGATATCAGAATTCAGGGTATGTGTTAATAGCAGGCTAAGAGAGACTAGCAGACCTACTGAGCTGTGTGCAAACAGCTCTATTTAGCGATATGGAGAACAAGGCCACATTCTTACCCCTTCATGTACCTCTGCTACTTTTGGGGAAGATATGCGTCCCAGAGAACATGTAATTGTAGTTTCTTTCCTTGCTATGACAGTTACTGCTGTTGTGATCCTGTCACAAATCAGGTGGTTTGCCATTTTTTTGTTTAAAGCAAAAACTTCTTCCACTCCCATGGACCACTTCATGGACAATGAGAGTAAAATGAGATTTCCATCTTTCCTCCATCTTCTCTGGATTTATGCCCCACCTTTAGATGCTAAGGAAGTGAAAGGGAGCTTCTTGCCATTTCCCAACCGTAGACCCCTGGATGGAATCCAGGATTTGGACCACTCCACTTCTCTCTCCCCAAAGCCCCCTTTCGTCATCCATTTCTAAAGGCCTTTATCCTTCATGTAGGGTTTCAATTCTTCCTCAGCTGGGCACTCATAGGCTAAGTACAGACATTCAAAAAATCTGAGGCAGAAGCAATCTAAGTTTTGCACTTTAGATTAAGTGCCCTACATTAAGTTGGGAGTGAACAGAACAGAGGTTTGCCCTTCATTATCTGGGGGCGGGAGGGGAGAGAGCACGCAGGCTGCCTGCGCCGACCAAGGCCAGGAGGTTGGGGGTGCTCCTGCTAGCTTCCCAGAAAACTCCCCCAGCTGGGCCATCTCAATTTACTGCTAGACACAGACAAGCCTGTCCCCCCTGGCAATGTCAGCCACAGACATGACAACCTTGTTGGCCAGGCCCAGCTCTAGTCCTGCATGAGCTGGCACAACCCCAGGGAGCTAGACCAGAGCTGAACAGCCCTCCCCACCTCCCCCAACAGCAAGTACCTTCATCCTCATGCCATGTGGCAGGGAAAGGGGCAACCCATAGAAGAAGGGATCAGGCCTCTCAGAGCTCTAGCAAACTGAAGCTAGTGGCAGCAGGCACCCAGTGCAATTGCAGGAATCACTTTCCGTGGAGCGCTAAGGGACCTGATTCCTCCTTCTATGGAAAGCCTCTCCAATTCTCCCACCTAGGGAAATTGTATAAAGTTAGAAAAATAGTGAGCTACATACACTTCCTTCCCCACCCTTCCATCCTGGCCTTTGGCTGACAGCTTGGAGCAGCAGAGTATAAGCCAAGTTCCAGCACATCTCCATGCAAGGTGGGGAGCAGGGGGCTGGGTTGCAAAGGCACCTGAGATGCCGGCAGACTGCATCTAACTTGAGTTGGGAGGGGATCTGGTACAGAAGTTCAGTAGACCAGTAGAACCTAAATGGCTTAAGTCTGATACTACATCCATCCAAGTCTATCCTAGACTGAGGTCCACCATCTTTAAATGGGTCTATGTGCATTGAACTTCTGTTTGGTTATGGGTGTAGACTGGTTTCCAGTATAAGTATAATATTTGTACCAAGCTATGTTTTTCTGTTGGGGGACCACAGTAATTCTTTCTTGTTCTTCAGAGAAACTATGATCAAGACCCTCTTCCCTCCATATTCTTTCCAAAAAGACCAGAGCTGCTTTATAGTGCTGTCCTTTTACTCCTATTCCCAAGAGTCCCAGAACCTATGACTTCCAACATCTCTGTCACTTGTCTTTAACTGATATCACACCCTATTATAAGTTAAATCCAGGGGTTTACTGTGTCTGTTACTATGTCTTGCCATTGAATGCAGAACTGTCCCTACACACACTTACGGGCTAAGCAAGAAGCAAATCCTTAAGGTGAAATCCTAACCTTACTGAAGTCACTTTTTAAAAAACCCTATGAGTGTTTTACCTTTTATTTTAGTAAAGCCATGATGTCACTGTTAGTCTCTCTCTGGGCCCTAGCACAATAGAGTACTTTATTTTGCTTAACATCACTTGAAACAAAGATTTTAAAATGTCATCCTGTCATGGGAGACAGTATGTAGAATGTGTTACCTTTCAATTTAAGTGGTTTATGTCTCTAAATGTCCATTGCCTAACAAGATGCAATACCTACTCTTTTTACTTTCTGAGACATAATTTAATGTGTCAGTTACTGGCAAACATCTTTCAGTATTGCACACTACAAACATGTAAAAATATATCAAATGTGCTGTATTATTAATAATATGGTTGTAAGTCATTGTGGTAATTAAATTTTCATTATACTTAAATCTCTTCTGACCCTAGTGCTGTGTCTATTATGCCTTTTTGTCATTAAACAGTGAAAGTAGAGATAAATGTATATTCCATGTGAGAACATAACCAGTGTTGCTAATTTGTTTTAAATGCTTTTAAACATTGTCTTTTGGTAATGTAAATTGGCAGCAAAATAGCACAGTGGGATACTAATAAAGATTTAACATCCAAGGGCTGACTTCAATTTTTTCTCTAATTTATTTATTTCCCTACTTAATAAAATGCCCACTTCTAGCTAGGTATGAAAAACCATAGGTAATTCAGTCATAGTAATTTAACTAGTCAATTTGTTTAACTGTCATTCTGAAATAAATAGAATAAGGGAAGCTGAAATACTATCAGGACAAAGTGGGTTAACATGTACCATTAGCTGGCCACATGGACTTATAAGGATTATTAAGATGCACTCTTTGGGTGCTTCCACACATGCAAGCATGTGTGCTTGCAGCAGCTCAAATAGAAGCGGTGCAAATTTGAGCAAGGCCTTTTTGTCTCAGTGCACGTGCTCAGACATGCACTTTGTTGTGGAGCAAATTGTGCCACTTGAAGCAAAATAACCCTGCCTGGCTCCTCCCAGATCTGCAGCCAGGGGGAGCTAGAGCCTAAAAGCTGCCCTGTCCTGGCCCCAGCAGTACAAAAACCTGCCCTGGCCAGAACCTCAGGGTTACTTGACCTCAGGAGCTTCTGGGGCCCAGGAAATTGGTATCTGGGGACACTAGCCCCTTGTGTCAGCTAGACTGCTGAGGCAGCATCCCAAATTCACTTTTTAAAATACCCCAAAATCCACGTTCTTCCACAATTAGAACAAAATAGAGAGAGAAAGGAGAATTGATCAGATAGGCAATGTTTTATTGTTATATTTAAAATGTTCAAGAAATTTGGAAGCCTATCAGTGTCTCTAGCATCATAATAAAATAAATCCTAAAAATCTATGTTGTAATGTTTGCTTTGGGTTTCCTTGTCACATGGTGGGTGTGTGATGGGGGGATGTAGGGTTTGCAGGAGGGGGTGGGAAGCGGGGTGGGGGGATATGGGTGGTTGTGGAGGGATATGGGAGGGTGAGTCACTGTGTGGGTAGGTGTAGGGGGACTGTGAATGTGGGGGCTGCTTAAGAGGGGTGGGTCCCCTACATAAATGCTGCATGCCCTTGGCGGCTGGTGGGGCTGGCGGCAGTGGGAGCGTGGTGGTAGTGGTAAGCAGAGAGCTCCTGCGGATGCTGCTGGCACTGGCAGCAGCGGGGAGGGGGGGGGTTGGTGAGTGGCGAGCACCCACAGACACCACTGGCAGAAACAGCAGTGGCCAGCGGCAATCACTGAGTACCCACAGACACCACTGGCGGTGGGGGGGTGGCAAGCAGCAACCGCCTGCAGGCACCACCAACAGTGTCAGCAGCACCTTTTTTGAGGGGGTTCACTGCTATGCTCAGGGAGTGCACGTGCACCCCCTAATCATCGCTGATGTCCCGTTGTCCCCCCCCCCCCCGCACATGGACTACCCTGACTGGATTTACCAGATGATTGGTCTGACCCAGTCTGGCACTTTCTATGTTCTTCTTATTCTTCTTTGCCAAAGAGAGCAGGACATGAGACCATGGCAGAAGTTAAGTTTAAATTGCAGTGAGGCAGATCTAGATGAAATCCCAGGGTGAGAGAAAGGATTCTGTAAGTGTAAGAACAGGAGGGAAATGGAACAAGCCACCTGGGAATATGTGGAATCCCCTTCACTGGTGGCATTCAAGAAGAGGTGGATGGGGATCTGCCCAGGGCGGCTTAGGAAGAGCAAATTCTGAATTTGTTTAGGTGTTTAGACTAAATGACCCTTGAGGGACCTTCCAGCCCAAGGATTTTATGAGCCTGAAACAGGGGAAATGATCCTTTCTTTGCCTTTTCTATCTAAAGCTAATACAAAAGCAAGGCATCTTATAAGCAAGTTCATGCAGTGTGTGCTTGTACAATGCCTAGCAAAATGAGGCTCTGAACTTTCCGGGCGAGGCCAGCCCTCGGCACTGCTGTGATGTTAATGATGCAAATGCCTTCACTACTGGATATGAGGTTTGAAGCTTCAGCAAAAGCAATTGCTGAAAAAATTGCAGGTAAACGCTGGATCCCCCCCACCCGCTGTTCATTCTCCCAACACCCACACACTCACCAGCAGCAGCAGAGAATGAGCAGGAGGCTGGAGAGAGCAGGGGAAGTCTCCAGCTTATCTCCAGGGGCTTGTCTCCAGCCCCGTGCTCCTTCCCCTGCTTGTCTCCAGTCTCAGGAGGGAGCAGGAGGCCGAGACTGCCCCTGGAGACATTACCCTGCTGTCTCCAGCCCCCTGCTCCTTTCCCTGCTCCGCTGAGACTGGAGACAAGCAGGGGAAGAAGCAGGAGGATGGAGACAGCCAGGGAGACATTCCCCTCCTGTCTCCAGCCTCTGGAAAGCAGGAGACAGCAAGGGAATGCCTCCGGGGCTGTCTCCAGCCCCCCTGCTCATTCCCCTGCTGTCTCCAGCCTCCCAAGGTCCCCACCCCCTTCCTCCTCCAGCCCCCCAACCCCCTGCTTACCTGGCAAAAGCCAGGTGCCTGCAGCGTGCACCCCTGCCAGCCCAGCACAGGCAGGCTGCATGCTTCAGAAGCAGGGAAAGGGCCAATCGTAGAGACACTCTGGCACTCTGCCAGAGCATCTCTGGAGCCTCCAGTTGCCTCAGGGCATGGTCAGGGACAGTTTTTTCCCCCCGAGATTTTGTTTGACCCCTGGATATCCAGGGGTCTAATTTTCTCCCCAGGCTGCAGACTTGCAGCACAGAGAACATTTTTTTCATTCCTGCACGTACTTCTTGCCCCGCCTCAAAGGGGTTTGAGACGGGGCAAGAGGCACGTGTCCACTTGTCTGGACATTCTCTTTTTGTCTTCCATTTCTATCTCCTTGATATTGTTAAGATGTCTAGACCACACTAAGAAAAAAAACCCAAAGAACAAGAGAGCACTTCAAGGAATTCAACCAACAAAGGCCCCAGTTCAAAACTCCTTCCTTAGGGAACACTCAGCAAAATCAGCTGGGGTTGCTGGGCCCAGCAGCAATGACTTCTTCCCATAGGGGTGTTGATAACATTCAGAGCATCACATGTGGGAGCTCCTGGCTACACTCTCTCAGTTGTGTCACTAGGCCAGGGTGACTGAGGCAGGCGTTCTGGGTGCCAGCTTGGAGGGTGAGGTTGCAGGACAGAAAAAGCTCATGCTGCCACATCTTTGGTGGCACAGTGACAGCTGGAAGTTGCTGCTGCACCCATGTCTTGCAGCTGCCCCTGGTGGCCAGCTGAATTGATAGACCTCTGCACTCTGTGTAACTAGGTTGCAGATTTGGGGCAAGTCGAGGGAAACATAAGACTAGCATGAGGGCCAGAAAAGGGTTTTTTTGTATATTGTGCATAAGTCTGGTCACCCGTGTTCCCAAAAAAGATGAACTCAAACTGAAATAGCTGCAGACAGGAGACTAAAAAAACAGCTTGGCTTGTTTAATGAAAAGAAACCAAGAGGGAACATGACTACTGTGTATTAATAACCCAAGAGCAGGAGTGGGGACAAAAAACTAAATGGAGCTTGATCAGTTTTTGAAAGAATTGTAACAGATGTTTGTCTGCAAGAACAGGGCGCGGGACTCTATGGTCCAGGAACACTCATCCAGGCCTGCATTCCAGCCTTCTTCTTATACGGCCGGGAAGCAGACAAAGGAAGGGAGAGAACAATGTTCATACATCAAGGTGTAGTGTTGCTGCAGGACAATAGGTAGATGTACTCCCTAACACAGAGTACACCTGGAAGAAGCACTGAGTCCCCAGAGTCCATGATAAGTCAGTCCTGAGCTCAGGAGGAAACACTGGTTAATTATCAAAGCAAAGAACTGAGAATCATGAGCCTGGATTGCATTCATGGCTAGCTCAGAAGCTTCACATGTAAACTTCCTACACATAGTTTTTCACTTTGCAAAATGAAGAACATAAGTAGAGAGCAATGAATACAGGGTCTTTCCAAAAATCCCAGAAAACACCTAGATGCATCTTAGGGTATCTAAATACCTTTAAATATCTGGCCCAACTTCTTTCAAGTTGGTGAAGCATTGATAGAAAGGTGCTAGAGAGGTGCCAAGTATTACTTTAATGTTTAATTACACGTTTCCTTGGATACAACACAGGATAAATCACACATTATTTGCTAATAAGCTTTAACAAATTATCTACTGAAGGAATTGTACAAACCTAGAATACACTGAGAAGTATGTGAATGATGCCTGCAGAATGAATATTATTCTTTCACCATAACTTGCTTGAAAAATTGAAACTGGGCATAGGTTTGTCTAGTTGCTTCTCTGAGCCTTTGTACCGTACAGAAGCAAATGGGACGGAGCCTTCTGTGCTGTACAAAACCAAGTAGGGCCAAAAGAGAGGTTTTTATCATTCCATGTTATTCCTGTTGCTAAGGAAACTTTCCTTCATCTGTGCTCAGTAAGGTATCCTCATTCAGAATTTCCTCATAGAGGGATGATGCTAGATGCAGGTGTCAGGGAAGAAAAAAACATCATCCAACAATTAACCTGAAAAATTATAGTTACCATAAAGGTTTTTACAGGAGAGTTCCCCTTTCCTTTTATAACCCCCAAGATGATTTTCAGCTGGGAGGAGCCTGACTTAATTCTAACTCCAGGCACTACAGCAAGTCTGCACAATTGCTCTTTGTCTCCAAAATATTACCCTCAAGAGAAAAAGTAAAAAGAAACAAGAATAAAACTAATTATTTGGGCTGGATTTATTTTATTAGCATTGTGCTATTAGCTCACCTCTTTTATGGTCTGTATGGTACTTTAGAGAAGATAAGCCAATTAAAATCTAACCAGTTATTGCATATTCTCTACTATCATCTCTGTGTAAGATTCCTACCAGAAAGAAGGAAATGCAGAAGTATACACACACTTCATGGACTAGACTCCAATACCTCTCCTCATGTTCAGTCGCTATAGCCTGTGCTTAATTAATTTAAGCGGAATGATTTACAAAATAAGGTACTACTCATCCTCAGTGGAGGTAATAAAATTATGCGCTGTATAAATAACAGTAGAGGGTTGATTGCCCTTAGTTTATATTGCGAGGTATCCTTTTTTGCATCTCCAGCAAAGGTTTCTCTCTTTTAATTATATACATCTTGAAATGCAAGTTAGAAATTAGTCTTCTTTTTTTCCTTAAAAGCTCACCAGGTACAAAGAATGTGTTTACCAGCGTATCCTTTGGCACCATGATAATGTTCTACAATATCACAGTCAGGAACACTACCCTAATAAGATCTCACCTCTTCATCTGACTCTATCTGACGTTTGACTAGCAGACCCAACGCTTTCACAAAAGACAAGGGGCCAGATGTTTGTGTTTATGCTTACTGTGGCTGAGAAGAGAAGGGGAAAAGGGCTCTTAATCACCTTTCCATTCCTTTCGTCTTGGGCCAGCACAGGGGATATTGTAGATTATGCCAGAGACTTCTGTGCCACCCGAGAATCAAACAAAACACTGTACCCCATCCTCCCCCTTCTGTGCCTGGCATGTCTTATCCGGTAGAGGAATTCCTGGCACCTCTTCAGCTGGCCTTCTTTGAGCAATGAGCAAAACAGGAAGAATCAGGACCAAGATCATTGTGGATCAGAGCACTATTGTGCTACCATAAAAGGTGTGGTAAAGGGAAAAAAAATGAATCACATAGAGATTCTGACCCAAAGAGCTTAAAATCTGATTCGAGACAGAACACAATCATTTGGCACAAGCAAGGGCAAAGAGGTCAAGTTGGACAGACAGACTTTTTGACAATTTTGTATCCAAGGTATTGTTGTTTCTTTTCTTCCACATAAATTTTTTCAGTTTTAGAATTCATGGCAAAAGCTTAAGTTAGATCTCTTTTTATCCAAACACATTAAACAAACCCGAATGAAATACAAGTTCCCCCTTAGAGAAAGAGCATTAGAAGTCTTACCTCTAAGCCTTAGGCTCTCAAACTGCTATACACCAACCATCTTCATTGCAAATTCCTAAGTCTGACTCCTAGTGGTAGTTCACCACCTCATGGCCTCCAGGGCCTGAGGCAGAGTCTCCCTCCTAGACATGTTCCCAGCATGTTTAAAACTCACCTGAGCACAACAAACTGCAAGCACAAGAGCATGAGCAACTGGTGCCACCTGAGTCGGGGGGGCACATGCCTCCCCACAGCCAGTCAGCGACTGGGAGTCCCCCCACAGCCGATCTCACTGACCGGGTGCAGGGGGAGGGCCCGTAGCTGATCGTGCCAACCCAGAAATGCAAGAGGGGAACCCAGAATTGCCAGTGGGGCTACTGGAAGTGTCAGTGGTGCTTCTCCTGGCACCCCCACTGCTCAGCTGGCACTCGCAGAGAGGGTACCAGCACTTCTGCCTGTTGCCCCTGCCCATCACCTAAGCAGGGACCGCTGGCTGTCAGGGGGGTACACATGCACCCCGTGTGCCCTTACACATTGCCACTGTACAGGAGATCCACCAACAGTAATCCCACAGCTTCCTGCTCTTGAGCTCTAGTCCATCTGTACTCCACTTCTTGTCTGTACAGCCCATGATTAGAACTAAACACAGAACGGCAAGTAGCCTTCAGTTTGACTCATAAAAGGGCTTTGCTCAAGGAACAGAAAGCACAATATTCAGTGGCCATAAGGTAAGTTACACACAAGAAGGGGGCAATTCATTTGGCTTGGGCTAGCTGAGGGGGACCCTCAGAGTTGACCCCAAAGATCAGTATCAAATAGGGTGCTCAACGTCTGGCCCGTGGGCCAAAAGTGGCTCACAGAGCCTTGGAATCCAGCCCATGGGGCCCCCACAGCTCATGAAGTTTGGCAGAGGGGGGAGCAATGGCAATTAGTACTGTCACCCCTCCCTGCTGCCAAAATCCCAAACCCCACATGGTGGGTCAGAATTGGGCCATGACTTTCCTCCTGCATGGCCAGACTGGTGCCAGGCCATGCCCCCCTTCCTCTGTGTGGCTGGATCAGGGATATTCCATGTCCCCTTCCTCCCGCTGGGTTGGGCCACACTCCCTTACCACTTGTGGCTGAATTGGGGCTGGGTCATGCCCCCCTCTGCCTGCTGCAGAGCCAGGATGGGGCTGAACCCCTCATTATGACTGGATGGGGCCTCGACATGCCTGCCCAGATTGGCATATTAGGTCCACTGGCTGTATCCAGCCCATGGAGGGACTGGACGCTGCCCACCTGGCCTGCTGGACAAAAACGTTGAGCACCTCTGATATAGAATATATCCTTGGATACAATTACCACTAAAGGAAATCTTCCCTCATGTTATTGCACCTATCTCAAGCAATCTCTAATCGTGAACTTCATACAAAGTGTTGGATACTGAGTCATAGCCTTGAATGCGTAAGTACATGTGCTACGAATGTGATTCGGAGCTTGTTACAAGAGAAGAAAAAGAAAATTATATTTTAGGTTTTCTGCATTAGCAACACAGTAATATAGCTGAGCTGTGTTAAAATAGAAAATGATGTGGCAGATAAATTGCAGCAGGAGCATACAAGAAACAGGACACCGGTTCTGTAAGACGTTGAGTGCTGCCAGCTCAAAAGGAAGAAAGAAGGAGCTGTATGTCGTACTTACTAGTTCCAGGCCCCAAGCAAAGAAGCAAAATTAAATCGCTTCTGACAGTCTGGCTCAGTGACATCTCAAAATGAGTAACATTTATGTCTTACATGCCAAATGTTACTGTAAGTAGAGTGAATTACTAGTAAGACTCTAATATGCCAATTATTGTCCATAGACAAGTTTATAAAATGTAATCTTTTCTGATGGTGTTTGAGAGTCATTTTTTTTACCATAGCTCAATTCACATTCAGCTGAGTTATGGTTGGGCTTGAAAGAACTTGTTGGACACCTAAAATGCTCAGCTTAAACCGTCCCTTAAGGTATGCTGCCCCACTCTATTCCTGTTCATCCCAGGAGTTACGTGTGTATACAGAACCAGCCCTGCTGGCCTTGATATTTAGGCATGGACAAACAACACTTCATTCAACAAAAACTAGAATACAGAGAGGACTTTATATCATATTTTGTTCCCTCTTTCCTTGTGTACTTCCAGGAAAAGGGTTTTATACTAGGCCTTTAAGGTTTACAATTAGCTAGTGATAGTTGCTATAAGGTGACATCAGAATAAACCATGGGGAGGGGGTTACATTCAGCTACATCTTTTGTGGGATGGGTTGGCTCCATGTGTAATTATTGCATAGGCTGTAGGGTTTTAGAGGTCTTACCCAAGACTAAATTATATTCTACGAAGTATTTTCACCTAAAGAACTATGGAGAACAATTCGTTGGTCTTGATTATATAGCATGAATTTTATATCTAGTATAAATCTACTTTCTTCAATTGCATTACAGCAAGAATTACTTTGGATCATATTATGAACGATGATAGTTCAGCAGACCATGTCCTAGTTTTCTCCTCCCCCTTACGATCAAGTACATCAGAATTTCTATGTTCCTCTGAGTTGGCAAACTGTGCCTGTGACACAAATGAGCATCAATATAGTTTTTAACAGCATATTCAGTGGTACTCCACCAACTTTAGTCTTCTCCCTTAGAATGATATGAGCAGTGTATTTCTAAGAAGCTTCGCTAGTCATATGTATCCTCTCCATTTTATTTCCCTTCTTCAGTCCCCAAACTACAGCGAACAACTAACTGAGCTCTCCACCTATATTTCTATCACATAACTCTACCCTTAAAATGGCTCTTGCCTCTTTCTAAGATGTCTTCCTGTTGCAGGGTATTTACAACAAGACAAGAATATCTAATATAATTTTAGTGCTCCTGTGCATCATTGTCTCTCTCTCATTTTTACTTCACTTCTGACTGTGAAAAAAATTATCAAAAACATTGTCCGACCTATTTATTTCAAGGATGCTAACAAAAGGAGAAAGAAATGTACATGCATACTCGGATAACGTAGTGAATGGTCCGCACTATCACACTGAATATTCAAAAGTACAGGCCACAGTTCAGGAAAGCACTTATGCACAGACTGAATTCCCATTAACTGCCATGAGAATTGACCTTCCTGTATGTGGTTAAGGACAACAATGCAGTCCTAAATGACAGCCGTTAAAATGAAGAAGTCCAACGGGGTCATGAACTATAAATAATTTCATTTTGTTAGCATGCCAGCATAACAATGCATAAGACTTTTCTGAACACTTTTCCTCAGTATTTGTTTTCTGATCTCCTGCCATATATGGAGGTCTTCTCAGTTTCTGGGGATTTTTTTGTAATAATAAACCAATTTCAGTGGTATAGCAGATTCCAAATCTGAAGAGCAAGCAGCTCCAAACTGTGCCAATTCTAGAAATATTTTCAATATCTTGTTTCCATGCTTGCCTTTTTGCACTGATATCGCTTTGAAGATGGTAATTTTAAGTGTAAGATCAAAGTCAATAAACATTGATTACCTCTTTTTCTGATTTTAGTCTAGCAAGTATGACCTTTCAGATGAAGTACTTCCTAAAGAGATGCAGTTGCAATTAGATAAGGTATTCAAATACTCTTGACTTTCTGTCCTCGCTATTGTGAGGAGCTGCTGTGCTATTTTAAATAGCTTCTATTTCCCTTTGTGTGATTCATACACATTTTTATACATAATACATATCTAGATATTGCTTTTAGCCACAAGATTTGTACCTAGCTTGGCCCTGTGTATTCTAAAGTCAGGTACAAATTTAATGCCAAACCCTGTAATTTATTGATTTTTAATTGTCACAGTGATGTTCAAGGGTATTTTTGAGCATCCGTAACTATTATATCTACAGACCTATTTTCCCTCCAGCTAATTATAGCCATTTTCTCCCTGACAAGATATACATCCTTAGAAAATGATCAGGAAAGTTGGTATGAACTAATTTCATCTCTTCTTGCTCCTTCCTCTTCTCCTCTGAAATAATCTGGGTTTCTCCAAGACAGAGGCCTGACCTTCTGTACCCAGCTGCAGTGTGGCTAAGTGCAACTTTACTACTCTAGAATTGGCCAAAGGAAATGTCACCCTATGATGTACAAAACTGTAAGTGGATGTCTTCTCTCCAACAAATTGAAGGCCTCAAAGAGATACCAATTCATTTTAGATGCTTCAGGTTTTATTCACAGGACCCCAGCTTTCATCTTTGCTAGCAGTGAATCTGAAGGAAAGGAAAACACTAAAGTGTGGTGGTGTGGTTGGAATATGAAAGACACAGTTGGCTGTTGGCTTTTATAATGTCTCATGGAGTAAAGCTGAAAGAATATGATTGCAATATCGTTAGAACGTGTTGCTACTCCAGCGGTAATGTGGATGCCTTGGCATATAAACATTTTGCTTAACTCAAAACATTGTGTGCAATTGGTTGGGAGATATGGGCTTCCTAGAAGAAAATGATCATCAGGCTTTTGAATGAAACCTGAACACTCATTTTTTTCACCCTTTTGAGACACCTAGAAATAAAAATTGTGTGTTATAGAACCAAACACTGAACGGTATGCCTTAGGCATAGAGAAGATGGAAGATAATGATGCATGAAATAAATGCAGAAGAAAAGAAGAATAGTGTAGAAAGTAGGAATGTTGAAAATAGTTTGACTGACCAGCGTGCTTTGTCCCATTTCTATGGAGATGAGCTCATTACTTTTAATTTTTTTTTTCTTTTTTGCTCCTAGTTGATTCATGAGGTGCTTTCTGAATTTCAATAAGTATTTCATGAATCACCAAAAAACATTTGAACAAAATATTCAGTCAATGATTACCATCTCCCATAGATAATCAGCTCTCTGTACACTTTGTATAAAAGAATATGAACTAGAAAACTCAGCCTTCTCTGCAGATGCCATAAGCCTATATTATATCCACTTGCCAAGAAAGGGGGTCATTCCCCGATGACTGTTTTGCAACCGGTATCCCCCTTTCTAAGATTTGACATTAAATGAGAAAGATGCCTTTGAAATTTTTTTTCCTGTTGTTTCCATGCGTGATCTGTTTTAAAAATTAGCATTAGGAGAATTGGCCCTGGAATTGCTTCTCATTCTTGAGAAATGAGAGCATCTGCAGCATTCATACGAACTGTGCTTTCCATTGGTAACCAAGTCAGTACTTCGCTGTAGGCATTCCTAAGCAGTCAAGGGAAATGCCTGAGGGCCAAAACATTGGTTCTGCTTAAAACCTTCAAGATATTTAAATAAAAATCAAATAAAACAATTTATTTACACAAAGTCATCTTTATTTATTTTTATAAAAATTGGCAATTTCCAAAGTGCCTATAGATATGTGTGTGCACGCGGACACACACCAGTATCTACAGTAATCTGGATTTTTTGCAGAACAATAGACTGGTTATACTTAATGCACCCATCCTGAAAACCTTTACAAATTCTCCAGACACTTCAAAAAGAATGCCCCTGGCAAGCACTGTCTCTCTGCTAATTTACCCTGTACTAATTCTTAAGGTGCGTGTGTAGATCACTATTATTCTCTGTCATGAAACCTGTAACCATGTACTTGCTACAAATTATATGAGACATAGCTGATCATTTTGTATGTGTGCACAGGTTCACTTTTCCCCAGCTGTTCATGTACTGAGATCTGCTCTACTCTATCTTTGTTCTTTAAAATGCAACAAGATGACCAGCAGCAACTGTTCAGCACTGAGCATGACTGAGTTACTCCAGTGATGTAATTAAGTATCAAATGTGGCTTTCAATATTCAGCGTACAGTGTTGTTATGTTTTAAAGCCGATAACATATAGCGCATAATGGAGAGAGAGAGAGAGATATTTGACCGTGTATATTCACATACAATTGAGCAGGAATTTGTAAGACACCAAACTACTTTGTTCAAATACTTCCCGCATTTCCTTTTCACGTCTCACATCCTACACTTGTAGGGACACCAGCAGCATGAAGAAATCAGCATTTGAAGAATAACAAAGGCAGAGTATTGATGTGGAAAAGGAAAATATCAAAAGCTATTTCCCTTTGCTGTGGAGACTTGTCACAAATAGATCTGGCATACAATGCAACTTTGGGGAGTGAAGGTTTTTACATTCTTATCCCTAAGACCTATGGGCCAAAACTCACTCTGATCTCAGAGGCACCCAAGTTCTCCCAGGAATTTTAATCTCCATTTGATTTTTGGCTTTACAGATGCTCACTGCATCCTCTAACTCCCTGAAGGGGAAGCTATATTATAGAAGGGAAGTGCAACTCACAATCCATAGTTCTTGTTCCTCAGCAGTCCTAAAGCGAAAGTGTTTAGCTTCCCCATTTAATCAAAATATGTACTTCATTTTTATAACCTATTTTGACTTCCACTTATGAAAATGTCATGTGAGCTGAATGGTCCATGTCACAGGAGCTACAGAAAACATGGCTCCATAATGCCAGGCATAGATAGCATCAACATCCGGATACAGGTGTATACATGAATATAGTTATATACACAAATATACATATACAGTTACATATCCTGCCTCAAAGAACATACTATTGAGTTAGACAAGGCAAAGTACAGGGGAAAGAATCAAAAGCAAAAGATGTGAAAACCATATACAAGCAGGATGATTGTCAGCAAGTTTCTTATTAGTGCTACAGTCCAGAAGCAACATAACTGCTTCTTCTGTTTAGCTTTTTGGATGGGGAGCTTCGGCATGGATTATAGGGCTCTGGGAAGTTTCAGTTGGTGGAGATTTGGCCCAATCTGTTGGCTTAATCTCCAAATCGAATTAGGGGACCCTTGAATCTCTCTGAATTGAATTGGAATCCTCCGAATCGATTTAGAGAGATTCAGAAAGATTCGGAGGTTTGGACATAGACCTGGCTTTAAATGTTTTTCCTACATACCTCAAGGTACCAGGCGGCTCGTGAAAGCCGCGATGCTGGGGCGGATGGAGTGCCCCACAGGAGTGCAAGGGGCTCCCCAGTGCTCTTGGCAGCAGACCCGGAAGTGGGCCAGAAGCACTGGGGCCGCAGCCCCCATGTACCCCCCCAGCTCAGCAACTGGTGCCTCCTGGATCTGGGAGGACCCCCAGGATCCCCCCCATGGCTGATTGCTGAGCCGGGGGGAGGGCAGGGGGGCCCCCCAGCACGCTCCCCAGCAGACCCAGAAGTGGACCAGAAGTACTCCCAGGATCGCCTGCACTCCTGTGGGATGCTGCATCTGCCCCAGAACTGCAGCGTTCACGAGCCTCCTGGTACCTTGAGGTATGTAGAAAAAGTGTTTAAAGCTGCGTCTATGGCCGAATCGCTGATTCTCTGAATCAGCATCGAACCTTCAGATTCGCATTTGGCAGAATTGAATCAGGGACAGTGATCCAAATCTACTAATCGAATCATTGCCCCGGTGCGGGCCAAATCCCAATCGAATACAGCCCATTTTGCACATCCCTAATGGATTAGTGGGGCATAAAGACTATGGAAGGGATGGGGTACATTGGCAAGAGAGCATAGGAAACAGAAAAGATATGATGCGAAGCTAAAGCAAAGAGATTGTGAAACAGCCACGCAGCACAGGAAGCAACCCTTCTGTTTTGCATACACATACATACCCATGCAAGCTCACATTTTGTTAGATCTCAGATCACTTAACCAATGCTCCTTCCTTATCCAGCCTACCCTCTTCTGGGGCAGTGCTGATGATCTGCACAACAGAGTTGGAGTTACAGATTGTCTGCTGTTTAAAGCAACAGTCACAGGTCTTTGCGTCTTACCTCTGAAGAAAAAGTGCTAGTTCCCTTCTTCATGGAAGTTATTATACAACATTAGTTTCTATTCATCTCTCTTCTCTAGTATGCCTTACGTCCAGGAAATATTCAGAAGAGGTATAAATACTGCAAAAATTCCAGTTCTGCAACTTCCTTTAGCAACTCCAAGATGAACAGTTTCGCCTCATGCTGGAAGCACACAGCTACCCCAGACCTGCTGCAGGAATTACATAGGAACTTCCACACGTGTCGTTGACCACGACCCCATGCTGTTTCCAGAACCAAGGCCTTTTTTTTCCCTTCAGACATACAGTCTCTGAACTTTAATTCTATATTCATCTGCTCCTTTTTTTATTATAATATTCTATATTACTTTGACCTTTTCAACATACCCTCATTTGATTGGGTGGACATTCCGGTTTTCCCCTGCTACCCCTGGTGATCTTTGGGGAAAATATGAAATGGCAAAGTATTCCTAAAACAGAAAAAACTGAAAGGTCAAAAAATTTCCTCATCCAAAATGGCAATGTTGTTATTTCATCTAATTAAAAAGTGTCTTAAAAAAAGTGAAGAGTATGTGCATGTCGTAATCGTTCCACCCTCTATTAGGGAAAGGCAGACAACTCAGGTCTGATCTCTGAAAGTGAAGGTTACCTGCAACTCCAGTGGAATGTGTAGGGGCACAGCAATTTGAAAAAATCAGGCCATAGATCAAGGGCATCATTTGAAATCATACCATCCCCGAGGCACCTCCTGAAAGTAGACTGTGTTGAGGGCACTTGATTTAATATATCACTAGCACCATGCAAATAGTGTTGGGTAAATAATTTTATTATAAAGGACAATTTCAAAGAGTAGCCAGTTCAAAGGCATATTTGGTCTGTCCTAAAAAAACCACCAGCATTAAAATAAAGGTGCACCACTCTCATGAGAAGAGTTGTAAGAAAAGCAGAAAGTGTCAGACACGATTCCAGTGGCATAAAAAAAAAAAACCACTGTAAAAGAGAAGAGTGCAAGAGTGACTCTTTCTTGTTGCAGCTTTCAAGCTGTGAACCTCTAAGGAACATTATAGTCCACAGGGAAGCCGAAGGGGGTCTTTCCCTAGGTTCCAGTGGGAATTAGATTGGCCATTAGTCCTTTTTGGATTCCATTACGAAGCAGAGATATGCTGCGACTGAAAAACCTAATGCAGCTCCCAGAACCAGCTCTCCGATGTTTTTAATTCAGGTGTACCAGGAAAAGCAAAAGGGAAATGCCATAATGGAAATGTTCTCGCACTGTATCCTGCTGGGGCGCATTATCCACAGATTGCTGGCTGGGCACCTGGCGTTCCTTCTCCTTGACAGCCGCTAAATTGCATCAGACCACTGTAAAATAAACTAAGTATCACTTTTCCCCCGTAAACAGTTGCTATATGGATATGTTAACAGGAGATAATTTGTACCTGGAGGAGACATGGTACTTGAGGCAATCTTGGTATTAAAATATGATTCAATCTGTGAAAGCATTTGCCAACTCCTGCCCTAACATCTCCCTGTAACGTAAGTTTTGATTCCTTTGAAGAACATTTTTGGACATCAGGCACCCCTCTATAGCTTTTGTGAGTTGAGTGGCATCAGATATTAAAAAAAACAAAACAAATATATGTAGTTTATATATACAGTGCTTACCTCCTTGCAAAGAGGCTGGGCAGTGCGGGTAGGGAATCATCCAGGAAGGGAAAAGCCTAAGCCTGTGCTTATCTATTTAATTTATCTGCTTATCCCTTTACACCTCACAGCCAAAGCAGCACCCTGGTTGAGGGTCACTGGAAGAATGAAGCAGCTTCACGTCTCATTGGCACATCATTACTGGAAGTACAACTATGAAGAATTAAACTTTATTTACAAGAGTTAGGGTTTTGGGTAATTTTTAAAAGAATAACACCACTCTCCACTGAAGGAGCAATAAAAATGGTCAGTCCTCCCGCAGTGTTTCATTTACTGTATGCCCAACAACCATATGGGGACTCGATTCTTCATTAACTAAATAGTTCTTTATTAAACCAAGTATTTACTGTCCCAATTGCATCTTAGGATACCTAGCCGGATACATGCAGAGCAACTTCCTTGTACCTCATCCAAACTCTACCTTTTGACTATCTGTGCTGTTCCCCTCAGTTTCTTAGTAGGTTGCCATACATGGGCTCCTACATATTTTGCTTAAAAGCTCTTACATTATTTGAACAGAGGCAAATGCATAATTTCTGGACCATCACAAAATCTACAACATCAGTCGTGTACTATCAGTATTAGAACGGTATTTCTAGTGAAACACTATTCTATTCTTAACAGCTTCACGGCTTTCTTCAAGACCAACAATGCGCACCATGCATTTAACTGCTTAAAAGTAGTGCTTACAGGAGAGTCAGTGCATTGGAAATAGAAGTGCTAATTCCCTGTGCTGCAGTACAGCAAGCTCTTTAAATAGTCTTAGCAGTATCTATGTTAGCAATGGCATTCTACTGTCTTTCTTTAAAATCAGGTCTCCCATGTAAGAGAAATATAACTTCAGGACTGGATCCCAATGATTCAGTGATATTTGATCCTTTTTTCATACCTGTGAGGCAGGTAAGCTTTTCATTTCCTCCTACATTAACTGATGAGAAAGGCTGTGAATTGCAGGCCAATAACATGCACATGGCAAGCACACACACTGGGGAATCAGAAGCACCTAAGGCTTATGTCCTAAGCAAAAGGCTCCATTGGGTTAATGCCACGCCTGGCTGCCAAGTCTAGCACTCTGCTGAGAGTCTTATACAGGGGACACTGCTTAATGTCCGGTGGCATTCTGCTTTCTTTATCCTGCCTAGGAAAAGAAAAATGTCCTCACACCTCCACCAAGGTACAGGGGTACAGAGCTGCACTACCCTATTATATACATACTTCATAAACAAGCATGCCAAATTAAAAGCATTTACAAAACCCCTTTTTCTGTATTTCCAATTAACAATACTTTCATCTTGAAAAATTTAAACACATGTTTTACTTTTCATCATATCAATGTTGACAGACCTCCTTTATCAGTGCTTTAATTAACAGCAGGTAAGGGAGGCAAAGTGAGTATGACATATTATTACTTTTGCTTGATTTAAAAACTGCTCGTGAGATATTTCCTCAGCTCATCGTTGAAATTGTCTTATCTTGTGTGTTCCCAGGATTGCTGTTTCATGTAAATGTCATTTTTGCTGTCCAAAACATTAAAAAACCACACCAGTGCAATATAACTACTGTCTCTTTCCAAGAGACATGAGGGAGGCTGTATGCTTTTGATCAAAGACAAGAACCAAACTTCAAAGTAACACCTCCTCTGTAAATACATTATACAGTACTCCTAGTAAAGAAAGGGGACTCCCTGATTTCAAATAACCTAAGGCTTGTATCATGGGAATTGTCTGCGTTTTCAGAGTCTAATCCTACTCCTATGAATACTTACAGAAAATTACTGAGAAAAACACCATAGATCATGGCCCTTAGTTCGTCTCTTACTTTCACCAGTTTTACAACCCATGGTTTGCAGTGGAAGTATTCCTGATTTACTATGGGCAATCATGCCCAATTGGAGTTTCATAAGTATCATGCTGTTCTTTTAAACCAGGGACGTCTTTACAAACAGTGGAACACAGCACCTGGAGATGCCTCTTGTCTGCTAAAATTGATCTCTACAAAAAAAGTGTCTAACAATTTTTCTGTCTCATCACTGAACTGCTACACGGTGCTCCTGGGGCCACAAAAACCATCCAGAGATTCAGGAGACAGTCTAGACAGGATGGTGCACAGTCCTGGAGCTCAGGCTGGCTGCTCAGCTCAGTTGCTCCCAGGCTTCATGTTATTATGTACAATTAAACTGAAGCAGGTTAGAAGTCTAATCCCACGGCAACCAACAGAGCATGCCAAACTTTTTCTCAAGAAAAAGATATGGATTCAAATGATGCATATTTAATTGTGTGTCGATTTCACTGGCTTGTATTTCAAAAAATTAGTTCTAAACAAAATGTTTGGTTTTGTCTGGCTGGATATAGATTTCCATTTAAAGTATCCCCGACTTTATTAAAAACAGTTAGGGGGCTTTTTAAGTCAAAATCAAAACGAAGTATTTTGATTGACCACAAATGCATTTTCAAATTTCTAAAAACTTAAAAGCATTGTTCGTATTCCCCATCGGAGGGTCTTTTCCTTGAAATTTCAGGAGACTCAAACTGGAAACATCTGCTTCAACCCGTTCTACTATCACAAAACACATGCTTGCTCGCATGCTTTTTAAACCTCTGCAGAAACAGCGAGCTGCAGAAGACCAGAGCCAAACATGTGGCACCTGGAGGTGAGGACAATCCTATGTCTTATTTACTACATGATAAATGGAGTTATAATCCACTTATAGTCACCTCCACAGAACAACAGCAGTGTCTCTTCTTCTTACATACCCTACCCAATATCACATCACACACAGGTAAAAGCTTCTTGCATTTCACAAGAAATGAGATTGCAATGAGTCTCCTGCTCGCATGTCTGTTCCTATTTGATTGAAGCTTTCACATACTTTCTTCTATTTCATTCCTGTGACTTTTCCAAGTCAGTGCTGTTGAAATCACTTGGAATCGCTCCAGTCAACATTGTCTCCCATGGCCAACTGATAACCAGCCCAAGCAGCCAGCCAAAACCTACACAGAGCCTTGAAAACATTCCTCTGTCATTTTGTATACGACCGATACTATTCTAAAGTAAGATGTCTCTTGAACAGAAGCTGCCAAGTTGCATGGCAGCTTACTAAACTGGAAATGCCTACTGAACACCAGACCATTTATGTAAAATATGCAGTTTAACCTACAGAGAAGTTTTCATTTTACACAAAACCAGATCAGACTCACCCCAGCAAACATGCTGTAGAGGACTAAACAGGCATTATTTGTGCCATTAGCATAGAATGTGATTACTTTCACATGCTTGGTTGCATTTTGCCATCTCTCTATTACTGTCATACACCAGAACTCCCACAATCTCTTATTGGGTGAAAAATGAAATAGCGTTGCAATCCACAGGGAGTTTGCTCTATACAAGCTCAAGCTTACATTCAAAGTAAAGAGAGAGAATTAAAGCTGAACATTTATCTAATGATTTTTTATATCTTAAATAACACTCAATTTGAAACGGTGACATAAATCTACTGTGACAGGCACCAGGTAGTTTCCCTTTCCGTCATGGATATACATCTCCTGTTTCAGCTTCCCTGTGAAAGATGTGCTTATTTGATCCTCCGCAAATCTAAAATGCTGTCCTCCATGGAGTCCAAATAAAACCAATAGCCCTTCAATCGTCTTCTTGGATATGCAGAAGCAATGCAAGGGTCTTTTCCATCCTCCTCTGGCTTCTGACAAGGACTTGTTCCCACCACCAACTTTCAGTATTGCCTCAGGCCATCCCCTCCCTTTGCTTCACAGTTCTTCAGCTTACTATATAAACTGCCTCTCTGTGGGCCTTTTCCAGAGCAATATCTGACTTAGGTGATCTTCTTTCCCTATAAAGGGAAGGGTGCTTTTTGTATTTCCTGGCAGTCCTTCCTCACATGCTTTGCCATAGTCTAGAACAGTCTAGAAAACACAACTCGTATTTTAATATCAGTAGTCTTACCTTTGTAACACGATGGATGTGCCTGTTTTTTTAAGCAACGTTCTGTGAAGTCAGGTGTAACGTTTGTCAGCTTTAGCCTTAGGTAACTTTTCTGCAGACTACCTGAATGGAGGTCATGGACCAGTGGTGGTCCGTAGACCACAGTTTGAGAACCTCTCATCTAGATTCCTGGTCCACCAAACCAAGCAGTTCCTACAGTCCTTGAAGAACAAGGACTTGGATCATTGATGAGCTGGTCTGTAGATTCATAGATTGTAAGGGTCTGGAAGGGACCTTGCAAGATCATCAGGTCCAGCCCCCTGCACTCTGTAGCTTCCCCTTCCCCTTCCCCTTCCCCTTCCCACCAAGGACCGCTGCCCAAGCTTCTTCCTGGAGCTCTCAGCGGGACCGCTTCCCTTTGGCTGCTGACCTCCCTACTGTCGTCCCACCCAGGGTTTTTATAGTCCTGCCTCTTCTGGTCAGCTGACCAGCCGGCCCAGTTCAGCAATTAACCCCTTCCCCACCAGCCCTCCATGCCCAGAAGCTTCTGGCCTTATAGGGGCACACCTTTTTCCTCGTGACAGGACTTGGGTTCCCTGTCACAGAGGGCTAGCTCCTCCTGCTCATTTCCCATGCTCCTGGCATTAGTGTACAGGCACCTGAGTCCTCCAGTTGAGACCCTCAATTTTCTGTCACGCTGAGGGAGAACCATTCCCTCTTGCAAGAGTGGCTCTCTTAGTGTCCCCAACTTCAGAGCTTTCTTGTGTGCTGGTCCCCAGGCATGCTCCAGTCAACATTTCAACATCCTCTATCTAGAAGATTAGACATCCTGGCCAAGAACTGGGACTTACTCCTCCACATAAGGTGGATGCCATCCCTTCCCAGGAGTCCTCTCTCCCTGAAGGGTGCACTGCAGTCCAAGAAACTGAAGCCTTCTTGGTAGTTCTATTGCTAGAGTAATTGGTTCACTTCTTCAATGCATCCTTCCCTCCTAGGTCTATGGCCAGCAACTGGAATCACAGAGGAAAAGACTACCTGTGCCCTCTAACCCCTTGAGCCTAACCCTGAGAGCCCTGTAGTCACTCATGACCTGGTCCAGATTACTCCTGGCCATGTCATTTGTGCCCATGTGCATGAGTAGGCATGGGGGAGTGGTTTGAGGGCTGGACGAGCCTAGAGATCCTCATCACAATATCCCAGATATGGACCCCTCATGGGCTCCAGATGGCAGATGGGTCCCTTGGTGCCCCACACAAGAGAGTCATCCCACCACCACCACGCTTCTCCTCTTGGCGGTGGCAGTTCACTGATCACCTACCTCCTCCTCTGGTGTCTCCATCAGAGCCTTCTCATGCATGGTGAGGGGAGCAGAACTGTCGTGCAATGCCAGGGGAAGGGCAGCCCTAGCCATGCATGTCCTGGAGCCGGAGACAACCATCTTCCAGGTAGCTCCAGGTGGGTCTCTTTGGCCAGTCTTTTGTTTGGCTACTTTCTCCTCTATCTCCTTCTCTTTTTCTTCACTCTTTAGGAGAAGAGCCTGACTGTAGTAGTCATCAGTCTCCTGCTCATGGGCCATGATGGCACGAAGTCTGCCTACCAGGTCGTAGGACTCAGTCACCTACCTGGGCCTGGGACTCAGTCTCCAAGGGACGTCACTAAGGAGCATACACCACTGGTGGGGGTGACCTTGTTCCCATTCCCAGTTGCTGGCAGCTGTGCTAGGTAGCCCCCGCAGCCCAGGGCCAGAGGCTCCATCTGGGTGGAGGGCTCAGCGGAGCAAGGGAAGGGAGCACCAGTTGAGGCCAAGGTGGGAAGCCATGTGGTACAACATATCCCACCATTGTATGGTAATAAGCTATGCTACTACTCATGAAATGGCCTAGGAACTGACCTACGAACCGCTTCCCCTGTTTGCAGTCCGTGTTCACAGACTGCCTAGTCACCTGGAGAGTCTCCTTTTATAGCCTTTTGGGCCTACGCTGACTCAGCCCCTTTGCTAGGGCTTCTGTCATGCCCAGGCAGCAGTCACACAGCAGTCAGCAATTCCACAACAATCAGCAATCAGTCAGCAGTCAGCAATCACTCCCAGCTTCTCAGAGCACATGCCCCGAAAACACACAGCCCACCAAACAAACACTCAGCAAAAACAAAGGTACAGGCAGCTGGATCACTTGCCTTTCTTGGGCAGGATCTGGTGCCTGCCTTCTCTCCTCCTCTCCTCTTGCCTCCAGCAACTGCCTGCAAACTGCTTTCCCTGTTTGCAGTCCGTTTGCTGGCTCCCTGCTCACCTGGGGAGTCGCCTGGCTCAGGCCTGTAAAGAAACTGCTTGTCCTCTAAAAACAACTAAGAAGTGACTGACCCAAGCTAACCTTTTCTTATAAAGGTTACTGATAAACTAAGGAAGATTAACCAAGATATTAGCAAGAGGAACACATTTTTGGTTCAATTTCTGAAAGCTCCCTATATCCAAATGTTTGGTGCCAGCCTGCTCCTCAGAAGATCTCTTCCTCCCTCTTTTTATTTTCATCAGCAGTAGGCCTAGCTCATTTCAAGCCCTATCTGGTTAACTAGTTTCAGAGACTTTAGCTTCAATTTTCATTCTGCTAATCATAATAGGGGGTCACATGAAAGAAAGGATAAACAATAAAAGACTCCATTAAAAGTTCCAGTAAGCAAGGAAAGTTTTTCCACCCCCAGATTTGCCACACATTTCTTGCAAGGCATCTTCATTTTATTCAGTACTTTTGATTTCTTCCTACCCAAAACAACAGAATCGGCTCCATCATCATGCCCATCCATCTCAAGAAATCCCAAGTTTGGGGTTCAAAAGATAAAAAGGGGGGAGGGGGAGAGAAAACTTCTCTCACTAAGGAAGGACCCTTCCATTACACTGACCTAAAAGTCTCCTGAGCCCTGCTTCAATCTCTCATTCAGCAGGTAGCTATCAACAGAGGGGTGGCCTATCTTATTTCAACAGATGATAGCTATCATGTCCTTTCTGCAGGTGGAATCCAATTTGATGAATGCAAGTGGAAAATGTTATAAATGAGGAAAATGGTCATTCTTTCTACTTCTCATTTCTGCTGCAGAAATGAAACTAACCTCCGAGATCAGGTCTCTTTCAAAGAGCATGTCCCCTAATTGTGTTGATGCTGAGAGAAGTGATTCTTTATTCTGTCAGCTATTCTTATCTTTAGTGACGAAGAGGATTATACAAAGGATAAGCCACATTAAAACATACACAACATGTGCAATCTGGACCACAATTACTAGTATAGTTTCATAGGCATTATTAAAATAAAAACACAATGCAAAAAAAAATTTTAAATGTAAGCATCCTTGTTGCAAGGCGTAGGTCTTCATCACATTTACCTTTGCTCTCTGTTTAACACAAAGTTCATTGCTTGATGCTCCTACATGTATAATTTTTGCAAATTTGAATGCAAGAGATCTACGACAGAAAATTAAGTTCTAAATAGCACATATATTCCAGAACTTGGTTAATATTGTATCCTGTTTCATTAGATCCTAAAAGAAGCATAGTATGCATTTAACATTAAGCACGTAAGCTATGTACTCTGATATCATGCGATTGAAAGACTCTTAAATAAAATTAAGAACATACATACAACCTTTGCATCTGCTTCTTTCATGTTAGCATGTCTAACGTGTTTGTGGAAACACGATTTCTCAAGTCACATGTATAAATATTTACAGAAACTCGCATTTAGCAGGCAGAAATGTTTGTGTGGAAATAGAAAAGGAGAGGAGGTCATTTTACAGACAGTTCCAGGTGAAATTGATATTTAATGTCCCGTGTCACAAATACTTCTGTGGAAAACCGAAAAGTTGCCATGAAAAGAGACACCACACCATAAGAAATACTGATTGGCTGGCATGGTGCTACCATTCCAAGAAGTATTAGAGAGCAAAAAAAGTGTTATGAAAATCAATGTAAAATATCTATATGTAATTAGTAACGTATGTCTTTATTACCTTCATCTTAATTTTTAACCTATAGAATTGCATAAATATGCATATTTGTATAAGCAACTGAAATTTGTGTGTGTGTGTGTATTTATAACTGTAAGACTACTTCCTCAAAGCAAATGTACAATGTGTACAAAGCAGGTTATCAATGCACAACTTTGAGAAAGCAATTCAAGGTCTGTTGAAAAGTTGGGATAGGATTTTCAAAAATGACTGATGATTAAATCTGTTTATTCTCTCTTTCATCTGACCACCTATTATGATTAGCAGAATGAAAATTTAAGCCACCTGTGGAATCCCTAAAGTCTGTGATATATGTATACAGAGGAGTTACTTTATGCTCTGTGAAACAAGCTTTAAGTCTGAAGTTAGAGGCAAGCTGCTATGAATAAAAGAGGAAATCGATGGTTATGTAATGAATGACCTTGAAGCTGCGCAGGAATATGAGTAGCTTGTAAAAAAGAAAGAGAAATTGCTATGTATATTAAATCAAGTATACGTCATTCTCTTAAATGGTATTGGAAATTACAGAGCAAAGGAGCACATTTAGATTTTAAACCAACAAACCACATAATCACGCGCTTAATCTACACAGGCGTAAATTTAAGCACAAGTTTAAGTAATCTGCTGAATAAGGACTGGATTTCTCATGTTTGAGCTCAGTCATAGATTTAAGTGCTTTGCTGAACTGAAGAGTTATTGTACTCTGAGCAATTTATTTATAAAATCTAAAATTCATGGTGCATGCAAGTACATTGTATATTTTGATTCTTATCAGAAGCTTCTATTTTTGTTTGATTTGGTGCTTTGGGTTTTATCTGTTTAGACGATAGGACATATGAAATCTGACCATTTTTTACCTGGATATTTACAACATGGACTTCTGCAGAACTAGACTTCTGAAGTGTAAGTGCAGTGGAGCAGAATATGGTGAATTCTGGTGAACCAGTTGTCTCGTATTGGTCCCCATTAATTTATCCATATTCCTCCAATTGTAAATTCAAGGTTCTGTTTTTCAAAATGTGCAGCAAACTTATATAATTTGTAAACTTTGGTAATTTTTCTTGCAAATTGTGGTGCATTGCTCTTTAAAATAGGTGAGGTGCAGTTCTAAATTTTATTTCCCTTTTCGCATATATTTTACTATGAATTTATGTCACATGTACATCTTAGAAATTACTGCAAACCACATTCTGTAAATATTTCTTCATGTTCTTAATAAAGGAGTCCACAAACATCCTTCCAACAAATGTTCAAGCTGTCAAGATTTTTTTTTATTATTTTTATTATTTAATTATTGCAAAATTCATCATAATAGGATTTGAACATTTCCATTCAGAAATATGTGTGGAATTCAAGTTTTAAACTGGAACAGAGTGGAAATGTGTGCCAGCAACTCTAGCTCACTTACGCTTAGGGGCAACCAACATGGGTTCATTGGAGGCAGGTCCTGTCAGACCAACCTGGTGGCCTTCTATGACCAGGTCACCAAATCCTTAGAT
>NW_017728915.1:26974975-26985294 GCF_001723895.1 Crocodylus porosus | reverse complement strand
CAGGAAGGCCAACTGCACCTTGTCATGCATCCACAGATGCATCTCGAGCAGGTCCAAAGAGGTGATCCTCCCCCTCTACGCGGCACTGGTCAGGCCGCAGCTGGAGTAATGCGTCCAGTTCATGTTCAGTGAGCTTTCACTGCAATAAAGGTAGCAATCAAGGCTACTTGATTTCACACAGCAGGTTACTCAGGTCACCTGGACTTGCAGGGTCCTCACCCTGAGTCTGCTATGACATGGACCCTTCCTCATGACACCATGAATCCTGGTTCTCAGATGTTCTCATGCCCCCCCGCCTTCACATTAGGGGACTTCCTAGGCTTTTCCTAGCTTCCCCAGGAGCAGTCTAAGCACTCAGCCAAAGGATCCCTGGAAATCTGGACTTCCATTTTTGGTTTAAATCAAAACAAGTTGCTTTTCCCAAAACAAAAAAGTCTGATTTTTCCCCAGGAAGCTTTTGAAAACCCTAGTTTTCTTTCTGAACAAGAATTTTTTTTGGAAAAGTTAGAGTTTCCAACAGAACAGAAATTTCAAGTTCTTAGCAGTGATCATTAACACCAAGCCCGCAGAACCCTGGAAAACCAGCCATTCATTTGTTGTCAAACTGGGAGCTGAGCTTCCCAGATTTGAAAATCTGGCGTCTAGTGTGCTAATCAACTTATTTTCCCCCTCCATCATAATTAAATAATAACTTACCTGACATGTACTAAAAGCATTCTTCATCTATTTATATATCTATCTATATAAAAGTTTATATTCCCATTTGGGTAGTGATTTAACCCAATTGTACTGAATTACCAATAAGCCAGGTTCCGTTCAAAAACCTCTTTCTCATCTCAGCTGTCTTTTCTGCAGGCAGCTTAGCTGATAATTTTATGCTATTGCAGTCACATGAGGCAGATTCTAATATTGATCTGAATTTTTCCCCTGAATATGATTTGCATTCGTAGCCTGATCTGACTTTTTCTTCCCATAGAACTTGATTTACATTCTTCATTTTAAAGCCATCCTGAAAAAGTCTCTTTCTAATCATCCTTCTAAATTCATTTGGGAATAATTCTTTCTACCATTGCTTAAGAAAAGGACGTCCTTAAATGAACTAGCACTATTCCTGCAGATTAAAATGATTAGAGGGACCCTCATTTGTTGATGGAATATAGAGATGTTTTTTTCTTGTGGCCTACTTATAATGTAGTTCTGGGACATCTAATTATCAGGGATATGTTACGCCCAAATATTAAAAGCAAGCATTTAATCCTCAGGCTGCTTTAAAAGGGAAAACATCATAAATGGCAAAAGCCAGCCCAAAATCATTTGTATGACATATTATTCTCAAAAATGATCTTTTTCTTCTTTTGTGCAAAGCCAAAGAGCTAAAGTCTTTTGCAAGCAGTTTTCTATGTAAATTGGGACAATGAACTGCCCTTTACCCCTGCCTAATTGCATCTGCTGATATTCCAGAGCAGTTGTGTGGTATGTTGGAGGAAGGAGACCCATAGAAATGTAGATCTCTTAGCTCCTCCCTGACCTGCGAACAATTTTTATCACATTCAGAACCAACAGAGACCCCCTTCCATGATGTGGAGTTTCACTGCTTTGGTCATATGCACAACCAATGCAGTCCCTCCTAAGTTAGAAAAGCATGCAAGCAACCACTCAAAGAGTCAAAGAGGAAGTGCTCAAAGATAAACAAATGCTTAAATCCTAGTGTCTTCTCTCAAAATCAATAATATGGAGGGGCTGGTACTTAGTCCATCAGTTCTGGCATCGCAATCTCTGATTGTCTTCATTACATAAAAAGGGAAGGTTTCTTCTTCCAGAAAACCTCTCCAGCAGATATTAATCCAGAATACAGGATGGTTTTTGCACAATATGCTTACCCTCTTTACTTACTGCCTCTCTTCCATTCTGGCCCACACCCCCTTCTTCTGTCAGAATGCCCTCTCTTCCGCCCATTTCTTATTCTGTGGGCAGTAGGCATTGAACTTGCAGGATCATCCACACCTCAGCAGATCTGATATATGAGAAAGTCATGAGAAGGTCTCAGTTCATATCTTCAAGGTTAATTAATGGCCTACGCCCTGGATATTTACAAGATCTGTTAGAACTCCAGCATGGGGACTGTGAACAACTCTGCCCCACAGATACAGTGTCTGAGCTGGAAATAAAGCTCATTCGCAAAAGGTGGAGCTTTATTCTTGGGCATGTCCAAAATGTGATACAAACTCCTACTTCTTTTTCTACTTCCCATTCTTAGAGCAAAAGATGCAGTTCCTCAACCAGCCTTTTTGACATAATGGTATGTACTTAAAAAAAAAATAGACTACCATCCCATAGCAGTCAGAGTTTGATCATATTATTTAGTGACTCCTATTTTCTGGATCTCAAATGCAACCTAAAACATCTTAAATGGAAAAGGGTATTTTGAAAAGGAAATTCATATGCTTATTGACAAAATACAGTTTCAGGTCTCAACCCTAATTTGTATCAGTTACCAAGCATTTACATGACTGCTCCTATTAGGCTCAAAATCATATATCTTAGATCTTTGCTTGGAATAAGTAGAGATGGAGTGACACAGAAAGCCACCTGTGGCTTCCTAATTCAGACACACTAAGAACAAGGTATACCGGCCACAGAGTGGGCCTTGCTTCATCGGCAATCCCTCGCAGTTGAGGATGATTGTCTTTCACGATTGCTGCATCTGTGGGTCCAAAGATGCCTAATGAGGCCAATCTGGGATTGACAGACTCTGTTACAATTCAGGCATGTGTTTTCACACAGGGTGAGTGGCTCCAGATTCTTGATTTGGTCCACAACACACTGTTTTTGCCATTCCCACTTTTCTGTCTGCGTTTGTCATCATGACGTCTCAAAATACAGGGATCCTTGTGGCAGACTCGTCCTCCATTTGGGGCAGTCCTGGGTGATAGTCTCCCACAAGTTAGTGTTGACTTAATGTTAATGATTTTTTTCAAGTTGGCCTTGAGGATGTCCTTGAGGCACTTTATCTGCCCTCTTCTTGAGCATACACCTTGACTGAGGTGGAAGAAGAAAACTTGCTTTGGGAGTCTGGAGTCAGACATCCAGATGGTGGGGCCAGCCCAGCGAAGTTGATGTCAAATGATCATTGCCTTGATGCTCATGATGTTTGCTTGCAAGAGGATGCTAAGGTTGGTGCATCTGTTCTCCCACTCAATTTGAAGGATCTTCTGCAGGCATCATTGATGTGACTTCTCCAATGACTTAAGGTGTCTCCTCTATATTGTCCACATCTCAGCTCCATAAAGTAAGGTGGGGATCACAATTGCTTGATAAACCATATACTTGGTTTTGGATTTGGCATTGCAATCTTCAAACACCCATTTCCTCAGGCATCCAAAGGCTGCACTTGCACTTTTAAGATTTTGGATCTCTGCATCAATATCAACCTTCTGCAAGATATGGCTTCTGAGGTATAGGAAATATTTAGTTTTCTCCAGAGTCTCACTGTAAATCTGAATTACCGGAGCTGGGAACTGCTTATTAAGAGCTTGTTGATAGAGTACCTTAGTCTTCTGAACGTTAAGTGCCAGTCCCATTTTCTTATACACCTTGGTAAAAACGTCAATGCTTGCCTAAAGATCTGCTTCTGAGTAAGCACGCACTATAGCATCAGTGTACTGGAGCTCAGGGATTGAGGTTGGGCGTTTTTGGCCTGGCGTTGGCTGAGATTAAACAGTTTCAGTAGTTGACCTCCACTCCAACTAAAAGATTTTTGGTAGTCAGATGTAGTTTCATAGTAAAGAATACAGGCTTCCCTCACTTTATGTGGTAGATACGCTCCTGAAAAACTGAGTATATCTCAAATTTGCATAAAGTGAATCCACTTTGCAAAGTAAGAAATAGGGATACATTCCAAGACCTTGACTGAATCTGCAACAGGTAAGTCTGGTGGGGCCAGGATGGCTCCGGGCTCTTTCTGGTGGGAGAGTTGGACTGGGCTGTGCTCGGGGTAGGCAGTAGCCGCACTGGGAGGGAGGTTATGGGGCGGCTGCAGCCACCCCATAATTAGCTGTAGCTCCCCCAAACCCCACTCCCAGCACCACTGCCACCCACCCCAAGTGCAGCACAGCCCAATCCCCCCTGCTGGGAATAGCCTGGCCCCAGGGGCCTCAATCTGGCCCCCTGCCAGTGGTGAGGGAGGGAGTGGGGCTGGGGCAGGCACTGCACAGCCGGGGCAGAGCACATCTCCTGCTGCTATGGGCTGCTGCTGCTGTGGGCTGAGACTAGGGACAGCATTGGGAAGTGGGGTTGGGCTGCACAGTGCTGGAAGGGGGATTGGGGGAGCTACAGCAAATTTTGAGGTAACTACAGCCTCCCCTGCATTCCCTCCCCGTTCCTCCCCCCGGGCCACCACTGCCCAACCTGAGTGCAGCCGAGCCCAGCCCAGCCCCCCGCGGAGCAGAGCCCAGCGTGGCCCCTGGCCCCAGCCCACAGTGGCAGCCCATATCAGCAGAAGCCACATCCCCCCTCTTGCACTCCACCCAGGCTGTGTAGCACCCGCTTCAACCCTGAGCCCCAACCCCAGCCCCACTCCCTCCTTCACCACTGGTGGAGGGGGGCAGACTGAGGCCCCTCTCACCCCAGCCCTTGCTCCTGCCTGTGCCCCGCTTCCTCCCTAGCCCCACTCCCTCCCTGCTCACCACTGGGGCATCCATCTGCCCCCCCCACAAGCCCTTTCCCCTCCCCCTACAGCCAATCACATAAGAGTGAATTTATTTTACATATAATTAATTTGGGGTATAAAAAGGGTCATCACATAAGAGCAAATCTGCATACACAGAACCTGCATAAAGCAAGTGAAACCTATATAGAAAAGACTGTTGGAGCAATGACGCAGCCTTACTCAACTCCTATCTTAACCTCAAAGGGATCTGTGATAGCTCCCTTACAGAGGACCATCGCTTGCATACTGCCATGAAGCAAAGAAAGAGTGGTGAGGAATTCTGGAATTCGGAAGTGCTGTGGAGGATCCTTCTCAGTTGGCAGTGGAAGGCTTTCATGAGGTCAAAGAAAACCGTGTAGAGAGGCTTACGGCAGAAAAGCTGTACCCAGCGCATCCGCAGGTGGTGGATAGTGGAGTGAGCCTCAGAAAAGGTCAGCTGCAAAATTAGCAGGGGTAACTGATAAATAAATTGTTGCAGACCAAGCAGCAGTACCACCACCAGGATGTGGTGCGGAGAGCAAATGGCAAAGCTTTCTCTCCTAAAAAGCCACCTATAGCTTTTGATGCTGCTGTGACATGATGAATGCAGGTCACCACTATAATATGCCTGTCCAGCCCCAGGCAAGTTCTCAGCAGTGGAGCAAGTAGAAGATGTTAGACTCTCAGTGGCTGTGAAGGCAGATGAAAGCTGCAATGGAACGTGATCTCCGGTTGTCTTGGCCTCCTCGCCATTGGATCAGGGTCCCATTCTGTCAAAAACCATGTGGATGCTGATGTGCAGTAGCTTCTCCATGATAAAATGAAATCACACACAGGCATCTTCCGTTTAACTTATATCGCTGGTATAAAGATCAGCCCACCAAACTCAGTCCTCACTGCTACATAGAACCATATGTCAGTGGACTATCAAGTATAATAAAGCACTCACTTTGCCTTTCTCCCTCCTCCAGGACCCCAAGGTCAGCTGCTAAAGGAGATTGCTCACAGTATAACAGCATTAATGAGCCAGAAAATGCTGAAAACCATTTTTATTAGGGAAAATTTTCTCCTCAGTAAGCAAAGGGAAAAGCTATTGTACATCATAACATCTTCAGAATATAATGATTCACTAGAATTGATAAGCCTAGCCTTATACCAGTAGAGTTATATCATAGTTAATGTCCTAATATTTATTCTCCGTCAGGGTTGGGCTTTCCATGAGGCTGGTGTGTGCCCAATACAGGTTGAGGTTTCTCAGCTCCTTGCAGAATTGGGATCTTTAATCTATCATTTCTGAAAACCTACACTCTGTTCAGTCAATGTGCTCAGAGGTTTTTAGGTCTTTACTGAGGTCAAAGAAATCAATACATAACATTAGTCTGCCCATTCTGGTTTATATTCCTATATATTTGTTATTTTTCTTTCTTTTTTTTTTAATACAAATGCATGTTAGGCTATAATTTACAATGGTAACATTTCTGTGAGCATTTCATGCTTGTAACTTTATTGTTGTGGGGTTTGGTAGTATTAGTTGTTTCTTTCCTGTGATGCAACCTGCTATGACTCCATTACAGTAGTCTTCACTATAAAAGCCTTTGTACTTTCAAAGGAACTGTCATGTTTATATTTTTCCAAAGTAATTTCTTGGAAGTATGAGGTTTCTTTAAGTTCCTCCCATCCTTTGGAGCATACTCTTGCTTTCTGATTCTATGCTCCTAGAGATTAAATGGTTCTTAAGTGGCTGGAGGTCATAGAAATTAATTTTTTTTTAATCTTGAGATGCTTATTTTTCTCATTAGGTTTAGATGTTAAATAATTCCTCTCCTCTTGTAACAAACATAATACAACTAATGGGCTGATATTCTACAAAGGTCAATTCTTTGAAGAGTCTAACATAATCATGGGAATAGAAATGTGCCAAGTCAGCCACCTAGCTTCCCTAGGCCCTAGGAAATTATCTATTTCTGGCAAGTCATCCAAATGGCTAATCTAAGGGGGAGAGAAGGGGGAGGAGGAATGGCTCAAACATTTGCTGTCCAAACTCATCCCTAGTAACGTGAATGCTAAAATTTAAGCAGGACACCAAGGAATAGAAGGTTGGGAAGCCTTAAAGAAAGAGGAACGTGTAAATTTTACATAGCAAATAAGAGCAACAAAACAGAGAAAACAGGACTGTCTGGAAATAAATTCAGCATAATCTTTCTTGCCATACATAGATCTACTTTGGCTGAATATACAGAGAGTCTAAGAGCTGCAGAGAGGGAATATATCTGTTCCTAAAGCTGTCTCAACCACATAAAATACTAATTTACAAAGCTGGAATCCTGCAAGCCGACAGATCCAACCCTTGTTGCTAAAGCAGGTCCAGTAGGATATATATTTTCATAGAATCTTAAAATGGTTTGTATTTAGCTTCTCTAGCCATTTTTAACACTGTGGTTCATGGGCTTCACAGTTTCTCACCCCTGCTACGTCCTAGGTGATATATGAGGTAGGCATAAGTATGCTCAAAGGCTGTTTCCCATAAAATGTTGAGCCTCCCAAGCTCCCAGTATTGCTTCCAGACAGTCCCCACTCTCTCTCTTCCATATCTTTCTCACTCAGTGATGCAATACTTTGCAATGACACAGGCAAATTAAAACCTCTTCTTTCTCCCATGATTTATCAATTAAACTGTTCCAGATCCAAAACACTGTACAAATTAGGGCCAAGCACATGCTACTAAAAGTAGAACTGGCTTTCATGAACAGGAGACTGGCTGCACCTGGAAATGAATTTGTTATGAACATGGCTTCATGCCATCCATCAAGATCAGATTTTCATTTGTTCACATGACATACAGGATATTTGTGGTATCTTGGCCCTGCACTCAGCTGCTGTGTGGGAGGTTCCCATATAGCAGCTGTCCCACACTCCCCTTTAATGTCTTTCTGAAGATGTCTGTGTTGTATGTGGCTATGTACTTTTGTACAATAATTAAATCACTAGTATTTCAGAATAAATCACTTGGCCTTATTACTGAAAAAATGCATGACATTTAAATCAAAAAGGTGGGACAAGCAGCAGGATTCATTAAAATGGCCTTGTGACATTGTACTTTATCATTTGGGTAGTGCCTGCATTTGTTCACTAGCAACTTTAGGATGTGAACAGAAGTACTCCTTGCACATTTAACAGCTCTGTAATTTAGAACACTTTTTATAGAGCTATGAAGTTACAGTGCTCTTAAACATGACAGAAATGCAATGTTTGTTGCAGGAGGCCTCCAAGCCTCCCAGCATTTTCCAAGGTAGGAGGCAGGGGATGCTTCACAGCCTCCTGCGGCTTCTCTACTGGTCAAAAATTTGACCGGCATAAAGAAGTTATTTAAAGCACTGTTGGTTGCTAAAGTGCTGCCAAATACAGAGCTTCAAATTTAATTCCTCATTTAACAAGGATTAATTTAAAGTGCTGTCCTATTTTTAAAGTGCTGTAAAGCTGTGCACTTCTGTTAAGTTGCAGCAATACCACACTTTAAATGGTGAAAAGAGCAACTTCTGTACATACCCTTAGAGACTGAGGGAACTTGATCCATGCAATTGGTCATCTCAAGGATCAATATTAGCATGATGTTGATACATGATCAAAAATTAAAGTTTCAGGATTTTGAGTGTAGCTCTGAAACTCTCTCTGATGCTGAAACAGAAGCCTTGACATTTGAGGTTAGAAAATACATCACCATTTTTAGAAATGGCAAAAGATGGTAACCATTTCAAAGACAGCCCTGACTTTTTATGTGATGTATGATATACTTGTGATAGAAGGAAGGGGCTCAGGGCCCCAATAACTAAATATTCATTTGAGAAAGCTTTCAAGTACTCAAGAGCCTGCTGCAGTTCACCTTGCAGACTCACTCTTCTCTGTAAACTTGCCTGCATTCATTAATCTCACAAGGAGAGGAACACAAAGGAATGGGTAAAAAGTTGCACCTCTGAGCAGGTGTGAAAAATAAACTTTTCTAAGCGTGGGAGCAAACAGAACCGCAGAAATGTAAAGTAATGTGTAGAAGGAGGTCAATGAATCATAACTTTCGCAGTGTGATGTTAGTGTCTATGCATGCGTGTATAAGGTATTGTAGAATGTAGGTATAATAGGAGCCCAAGGGCAGACTGGAAACTGTGTCAGATGAAAGAGCAAATTCTCTTGTTAAGGTGAATACATAACTTCTGTTAATATTATGAGTTACACAAATGTACTAAGAAAAGAACAGAGTTGAATGGAAAAGGCAGGGGGAGAGAAAAGAACATGGACTGTTTGAAAGAGCTACTGTCATTTTTCTTTTTTTGACAAAAAAGAACCTGGGAAAAAGAGAATAGTTGAAAGAAAAGTAGGAAATGGATGGCTTAGATATGCCTTTCTGCCTGCAAAACAGGAAGAAAGAAATCGGGTGGGAAGGATGATTTCAGCCTTGAAGTTACTAATGAGAGAATATTAACCAAACAAGAGTATTGATTTGGCTGCCAAATACAGAGAGGATGGGCAAGGGCCTTTAAGAATCTGTTTGTCTTCAGGTGACCAAAGAAAGATAAGGGGAAGGGAGTACAGAAACTCTGATCTGAAGGAGAATTTTAAGAAGCTCGAGAGCCTGTAAGATGCAGTATGGAGATCGTGGGAGTATACATCTGAGCTGCAGCACAACACTAATGAATGCTTTAAAACATTGCATGAAATGAAATAAGGCACATGTAGGAATGCAAAATATGCAATGAAACATTAAAATGTTCTCTAAACAAGTCCCATAATCACGAATACAATTTTAACAGAGAGTTTCATATTTAGACTTATTCAAGTTTCCTGAACCACAAATTAGCACTTTTAAGAGCTTATCTTTTTTCCCCAATTGACATTAATCAAGTGTTTCAGAAGCTGGGAAATGTTTTTAAGTGAGCAGAGCTCTTAAGCAGAGAGAGCCTAGGGAACAGAACAGCAACTATTCTCCCCTCCTCCCTTCCCCCTCACCTCTCTCAATCTTTTCGATTTTTTGCATTTTCAGGGTTTTCGGGAGTACAGCACCACAGCTGTATGGGAGATGGAGGGATATGGGGGCCAAGCAGAGAGACAGAGATATGGGGGCCAAATTCAAACAAAACTTTAAAATAATTTTGACAGTGTCGAGCTGATGCATCTTTTAACTGCTTGCTTTTCTCTGATCTCTAATGCACTTCCTAAGGAAAAGGGACAGGGAGGTTCTTTAAATGACACAGCCCCTTTTGTTCTGTCTGCACACCAGTACATTGTATCAAAGCACATTCACTTTCACTTTAGTAAAAATACACTCAGCCCCCACCCAAAAAAAATCAAAAGCTTTTTTAGGAAAGAACTTTAAGGAGCTTTTTACCAAATGATCTTAGAGGCCCAACCTGAAGTTTAAAACAAGTGATCTTAAAAAAGTCATTGTGAATCATAGAATCAATGGGTCGAAAGAGACCTAGACAGATCATCTAGTCCGGCCCCCCGCCATGGGCAGGAAGGAGCACTGGGGGTGGCAGGGGTCCCCAGCCCGGTGCCTGTCCAGTCTCCTCTTGAAGATCTCCAGGGAAGGTGAGAGCACCACCTCTCTGGGAAGCCTATTCCAGGCTCTGGCCACCCTTAC
>NW_017728915.1:26918157-26974875 GCF_001723895.1 Crocodylus porosus | reverse complement strand
CCCCGAGTCCCTGCTGCTGGCTCTTGATAAGGTTGTAAGCAGCCACAAGATCTGCCCTCAGTCTCCTCTTGTGGGGACTGAAGAGATTCAGGTCCCTCAGCCTCTCGTCATAGGGCTGGCCACGGACACCCCCAACCATACGAGTGGCCTCCTCTGGACCCTCTCCAGGTTCTCCATGTCCCTCCTGAAGTGTGGTGCCCAGAACTGGACACAGTACTCCAGCTGCGGCCTGACCAGCACCACATAAAGAAGGAGCAAGACTTCTCTGGACCTGTTAGTGATGCCCCTGTTGATGCAGGACCAGGTGCGGTTGGCTCTGCCTATTGCTTCATCGCATTGGTGACTCATATTCATCCTGGAGTCAGTCCTGACTCCAAGATCCCTCTCTGCCCCTAACCTATAACCATAATGCTGGTTCCCTCTCCCCAAGTGCAGCACCCTGCACTTGTCCTTGTTGAACCGCATCCTGTTCAGATCCGCCCACTTCTCCAACCTATCCAGGTCTGCCTGCATGTGGTCCCTGCCTGCCAGTGTATTCACTTTACCCCACACCTTGGTGTCATCAGCGAACTTGAACAGGGTGCACTCCACACCCTCGTCCAGGTCACTAATGAAGATGTTGAACAGCACCGGTCCAAGGACCGAGCCCTGGGGGACTCGACTGCCCACACCCTCCCAGTCGACATCGACCCGTCCACCACCACCCTCTCATTGTGCCCCTGGAGCCAGTTTGGCACCTATGTGACCGTGCATTGGTCAATGCCACAGTCCCTCAGCTTGCCCACAAGAATTGGGTGGGACACTGTGTCGAAGGCCTTCTGGAAGTCCGAGAAGAAGACATCGACTTCCTCTTTTGAAAGACTCCTATCAAACTAATATATATCAGGGTGTTAGATGACATGAGAGGAGAATCTCTGGCACACTGGACGACCTGACCCACCCACAAAGCACATTTGCTACCTACTTTGTTTTTACATATGAATATACAGGATTCCATGTAAAGACACTGAAAAAATATGGGCTTTTAATCTCTACCATGCTGCTACACATATTGCACTGTGCTCAGTTAACATCTCCCTCTCTATTATAGCTTCCTGGCATGCACCACTGCCCTTCCTTTGTTTCTAAACTAGCTACATTGGGTGGGGGAGTGGGGGGGAAGCATTCATTCTTACTCTATGCCCAAGCCATTGTCCATCTCTGCCCCCTCATGCCTATGTTGAATCCTGATTATTTCAGTGAGAACAGGGAGTTTTACTTCCCTTGCTGAGCCTCAGACAAAATCATAGCACTACGCCTTGCCATGCAGGCCTACAATGCACAGAACTAGTACTTTGATTCTCTGGATCCTTCTGCCAGACACACACAGCACCTTGAAGCATAACATGTGAAGCCAGTAACTTAAAGCTGAAATTTAGGAAGAGATTAGTAGGACTGTGCATATTGTATTGCGACAGGACAGCAGTTAGGCCCTGCCACGAAGGACTGAAAGACAAGCAAATGCCACAGAGGGGGAAGCTTCTGTATGATCAGACAATTAGATCAAACAATTAGCTACAAGGGACATGAAGCCCAGGGTTGCAATTACTAACATCCACTATGGCAGGGAAAGGCAGAGGACTGAAAGTGTTGCTGATAGGCACGGCCAACAGCCTGGGGGATTTAATTCTGGGTTGGGTAGGTATCTTCCCCAGAAGGGAAATCCTGTAAAAGCGAGAGGCCATGCAGCTGCATGGAGGTGCAGTGATTTCCTGAACTACCTGAGATGGTGTGACAGGTGACAGAGCAGGAGACCAGACTTACCAAAAGTGAGGCTTGCTACAGAAGCATCCTGTGGAGTCTGGCAAGGATCCAGGCGGTGAGTGAGCACTCTCTGTACCAATTACCTGGAGAAGGGAAGGAAGCAGGGAGGTGAACAAAAGTCACCCCTGTGAAGAAGGGGCTTCCCTATAAAGAGGAGTTAATTGGAAGTAGGATTTGTTGGAGGCTGTGTTAACTGGGGGCAGAGCCAGGTAATGACTAGAAGAGCCTGACTGACACCTGAGTTTGATCATAAACTGATTGATTTGATGAACCTGAGGTAATCTGAGAGAGGAGCGTCCCAGGTTATGAGGAATAAGTGATTCAGGCCAGCACAACTGTTAGCCCTTTGAGTGGAATGCAACTAATTATTAAGAAACTTAGGGCTGTGGGGCACATGGGTCTAGATAATGAAGGGTCAGACCCCAGATAAATGAAGTTGGTGACACACATAACATCAGAATGTCTAGAGTGGTAAGGGTGGAGGAGCCCTGCATAGAGGCCAGGTGGCCACTTAAGTTGCAATAAGGACCAGCTAATCTACTTCCCGAGATTTACATCTTCCTTTTGGGTTTTTGTCTTAACATCAAAGGTGTGGCAGGCGAGTTCCAAAGGGGAGCTAAGTGGTCCTGGCAGATGAATGGCAACCTGTTGCCCATCAGGAGCAAGGACTTCTACAATATGTATAAACTGTGGCAAAATCTGGTAAAGTATTAAAACATTAATGCCAGCTCCAGACGAGCATGGACATTTGGTTCCCCAGGGACAAGTAGCTACTTGTCCCCAGGGAATGCCCATGCCACATGTGCTTTGGTGTGCAACAAATTACCCCAGGTGGGATTGGGGCAGCCTTACCTGGGATCCTGGGGGCCTCCAAGGGCTGCAGCAGCAGCGATGCTGTCATGCAGTGCCTAGCTAGCAGCCAGAAGATCCAAGTGGCCCAGTTCTGCTTCTGAGTGACACATGCTGCCTGTGCATACACTGCTCCACCTTTTTTTTCTACAGGGTTTTTTGACCCCTGGATATGCAGGGATCAAAAAAAAAAAAATGCAGGAGAAAAAAGCAGAACACCGCATACACGGGCAGCATGCCCTTCCAATGCAGAGAACATCTAAAAGTGCAGTATGTGGCACCGCAGACCTGTTTGCAGCACCACATACCTCATGGCCACGCTTGTCTGGACATGGCCTAAAAATCTAATCTGTTTTATTTACTCAGAAAACTCCCTTTGCCCTTGGTTAGAATTTGCCCAGCAAAAAGACTCAGGTTATAGCTCTCACAAAAAAGCAAGGGAATTAAGGCTATTTCAAGCTCTGACTCATCCTTACTGTACTCATGTACTACAATAGAACAGCCCAGTTAACAGTCAGTGGTAACTGTAATATTATTGAGAAGTCACTGTATCTTTAATTTGTTTCCTGGCACAGTGTTTTTCATGTGGTTCACTTCTAAAGGCAAATATGAATCATGTCTCTCAGATTTATAGAAGTGTAGTCAGTCTCCAAAGTTGGCAAGACTAACCAGTTCAATGTAGTCACACTGGTTTATGGAGATTAGGTTATCAGAGTATCAACAGTAGTGTAAGAAATGCTTTGTGACGTCATTAATATTTAATAAGATTTGGTTGATAACTGGATGCAGCCAGATAAAAAAGGCCACTCAATTTCAATTACCTACTATTTTGGCTTTAATCGAACTTTGAAGCATTTTTTTAACATTCAAACCTGTATAATAAAAAAGGGGAAACTAAATTCATGAGCTGCTTTCTACATTTATTTGATATGTAATTCCTTAATAGTAAACAACAATGACTTTGAATTGTCCGAGGGGGCAAAATACCACCGTTATATACTGCTGGGCATCTCTGTTGATCACATTGTATATCAATACCATATTTAGATGTACTGTAACCAATACTTAACTTATAATGCATGAGTATTTTTCACTCCAATTTTTGATGAATAGATCCATTCCAGGAAAGTGATATGTGTATTACCTGTCAGCTCGGTGTTCCTGAGGGAGCCCCGGCACCCAGCTTCCTAGACTTACAAAGGACTTTCCCACCCCCCCTACACACACACACATCTCCTCTAACCAGAACTAAGCAGAAGTAAAGTTTAATAAGCATCTCGGGCCATACATTCCCCAGTCCCAGTATGGGAGGCCTATTTAAACTTGATTGACTAAAACTCGGTTTCCGGATTAGGGAATACTGAAGCAAGAGACCAAGTCAGAGGGGGTATGGGAAACATTTGAACAATGGTTAAGGGTTCATCACAGCATCCAGCCCATTGCAGCCCTGACCACAAATGCTGTCATACTTTTCCCGGGATGACTGGTGGAAGTCCTCCCCACAAAGTTTATGAATACTCCAATAATCCCCTTAAGTCTGTTAAAAGACTACAGTAAAATCTGGAAAAGTCATGCTAAGATGAGGCTTATTCACAACAGGTAAAATACAAAACCCTGATGCTGCAAGCTATCTGAGAAGAAACAATGAGGTATCCCATCCAGTATATATCTGCTATCCATAAGAATTTCAAGCTGGCTCCTGAGTGTCTGGTTACTCCTTAAAAACTTATGTTTTTCCTGGTTGTTAATCAGTTTCTTGAGATGTTCCAAACCAGATAACCCCTTGTCAATAGAAAAGACAATTATTTACACAATTAAAAGAATGCTTTGAAGAAGTTAAAATGAGGGTATAAAAAAAAAGCTATAAAAGCAGCAAACAGTGTGCTTCAAGAGAGAAACCTCTCTGACACCATCCATTGTTGCTCTCAAGAAGCTGGAAGAAACAGATCATCTCCCTTCAAGGATTGTGCTAAGAACTTTACCTGGCAGCACTGGAACCCGAATGCCTTGGACTGGTGAGATCCCAGCTCTCGCTTTCTCTCTCTTTCTCTTCTTCTCTCTAGGCATAGATTTCTGAACCTGAATTTTATTAGTTAAGCTTCAGCTAAGTTTCCCCAAATACTTAGTGAAACCAGTGTAGTATTGTAATTGTTTTGACTGTTTTCCTTTGCATGTCTATTATTACTATTAATATGTTATATTTGTAGACCTTGAATGAAATCATGGTCCCACTGAAGTCAATGGAAAAACTGCCATTAATTGTTAATTAACTACATCTCAATCTCATCCCTATTAACAAGTAACAGAGTCAAGACCAAGACATCATGAGACAGTTTCTCATCTGGGCTTCAACTGTATCAATTTAGCAATTTTCTCCTCCTAAGACTGTATTATGCCTTGAGAAATAATTTGGAAAGGCTTCTACTTTTTCTTGCTTCCAGCCAGCTTAAAATATGTGAAGACTTTCTCATACCTGTTGACCTAATTAATGCCTATGAATAACCCCAAACCATTTCATGCTTCAGAAAAGCTTGAAGGAATTGGAACTTTCTATTTGATATTTAAACTTAAATTCTGTTAATTGGTAAGTATTCTTTTTTAAAGTATTTACAGGATATTTTCCCTATTACAGTAACTGCACTGAGATCTTTTTGTGTATATTATTACATGTGATGATGTTTTCTCTATTACATCCAGATACTCTCCCCACTATTTTTTGTTGTTAAAAGAAAGCTTTTGCATTTATTTGCATTAGCTGCAACTAGTCTGAATCTATTTTTACTTGGACTACTAGGCTTATTTTCCATAGCCCTCCATATCTCTTTATTGGTTCATATAATTTTCTACATACTTTCATAGACACATGGGTGAACAAATACCTACCCACACAGTTGCAAGATTGTCACATATGATTTTCCACACACACAAGTGATTTTATTCAATTCTATGGAAATTCTATGTACATCAGTGCAAGCTGAAAAAGGGCCCTATAAGGATAATAGTACAATGATGGACTATTAGTACAATTTGTGAAAATTAGCTATTTTTCCACATAAACATGTTCCCTTTATTCTGTCAGTTTATGAAAGGTACTATCTAGCCTATTTGCAACACTTGTAAAAGCTGAACACACAAAAAAGGAAACTCCGTAAGAATGGCTTGTCATTTTCTGCACACTGTAGTTCTCTGATGTGCTGCCGTTATTTTAGTTCTTTAATTAAGTTCTTCTGCTAATACTTGTGCACCACCTTTGGTAGTACTGCAGCTATACTGAGAAGATACTTAAATGCTGACAATTACATTGTCCTATCAAATTCTTGCAGCCTGGTAAGCTGTTCAACTGCAAAGGAAAAGATTACCGGTGAATATAGAAAGGAAGCATCTAAGCAGAAGTCTTTGGATTAAAGCTGTGGTATCTTGGACAAATCTACCTGTTGGACACATTCTTAAAGAAATGGTCAGGAAAGGTAACTCAATGCAGCTGTGACTGTAAAGATGTAAAGGAACTTATAATAACATGATATCAGAGTCTTGTGTGTGCTGAAAGCGACTATTTTAAAGGGGCCAGAGGTATTGGGGAATCAAAAGGTCTTGCAAAAGATGAGACGTGGCTTAATAAAACCATAAAGAAAAGCAGAAGAGTCATAAAGACCTGGGGATTTTAGTGTACTAGGAATAAAAAATGAGTTAAGAAATTAGTTTAGTACTAGACATATAAAGAAAAATGAAGATAAACTATAAATGTAATAAATGGTGAACAATTCAAGGATCTGGGCTTTTAAAAGGACAGAAGGTAGAGCAGAGCCGTTTGATGTCATTAGATTACCAGCCAAAACTGAAGGGTTAGCATGTATAAACAGGAAAATATGGTAAAGATAGATGTTTCCATGTCAGCAAAAGTATCTTCTCTTTCCACCCTACTAATAATCATAAATCACTAGGGACCAAATCCTACATTTATTCACCAAAGGAAGTGCACACCTAAGGAAAATTCTTCCTGGTTCCCTCTTACAGCCATGTGACTTCTGCAAACCCAACACTACTTCCAAAATTGTACATAATACAGATCTATCTCCACCACACTGTTACAGTATATGAGGAATTTAGCATATGGAATACATGGGTAGGATAGATCCAGGAAATGCACAAGCTTACCTGATCCCTTATATAAAGTAAATGATCAAGATCTGTTTAGTCAAAAAGTGCATGAGTCGCACATTCAGAAAATACCAAGTGCAATTAGCAAGTCAACAATGTCACAGTGAGTAATACTTGTCACCTACATACCTAGGCCTTGCATCCAAACACCTAACCACCAGCAAAGACTTCTCAGAATACACTTCTTTTTGCTTGGCCTGCTTTTTCACACCAGTCTTTTTCACACTGCCCACGGTGGGTAAACCATTGCTGAAGACATCGTTTCTAAACAAAAGTTCAAGGTCATGAGAGCACAAGTGAAGAAATGTCCAGTATTTAAAACATAGTTAACTAATTTGAGCCCATTCTACATTACCATGAGAAAATTTAATGAACTGATGAGTTTTCAGCTCATCAGTTTTGACTGATGTGAGAGAATTTTAATGGACAAACAACATATACAACAGCAACTCCTGGGGACAATTCACCTTTCTGGTTTTCAGCCTGTAAAAGGAAAGGCCCCAGGGATGAAGGGAACCTTGGGGGTGATGATCACCCTTCACCTACCTTACTACGGGGAGATGAATCACAGCTGGAGCAAGGGGCACCATGCCTCATTTCCAGAGCAACTGCTCCTTTCGGGGATTGGAACTCAGCCAGGGAGTGAGAAGCAGTACTCCTGGCCCCAGAAAGGGGCAGCTGGAGAGAGACTGCAGTGTCTGAAGAGAGGAAACACCAAAGGACTCTCCAGTTGACACCAGCCTACAGATACCAGTGGGTGAAGGGTGCATGGCAGCAGGTACAGATGGTTAGACGAACACCCATGAAGACTGTGATCCCCAACAGATGGCCATGGCAACTCACTAGGTGCTGGAGTGAAGTCCTGAAATAAGCAGGTACCTGGGGGTCTGAGTGAAGTGTGGCATGGGGCCACTACCCTGCTGGGGACATGGCAACTCCAGCCAGCTGGTAGGAGGACTGCTAAGAAAACTGAATGAATGACAAAGCATCAGCCTGATTGAAGCACAAGCAAAAGGTTTTAAATTAATTTTTTCCCTCAGTTGGTGTTGTGAATCCCTAAACAAATTGATAAAAGGGGGCAGGGATCAACCCCAGAGAAAAAGAGGAGTTAAGTTTATTTTGTTTTTCTTTGGTTTCATGCAGGACTGTTAATGTCCACTGACAGAGGGTGGATCAACGCCAAGATGAAGGGGCCAGATTGAAGTGAACCCACCAGTTTTGCGTTCAGCTAAGAAATTGATACCAGGTGGCAACCCTGAATGTGAGAGAAGACATCGAGCTATGTACCTGGGTGACACGATTAGTGACTGGGGTAAACTGACTCAAGTTGCTTTATCTTGAAGGACTGTGAGTTCATTGATGAAAGCAAATGAGCCCGGTGTGAACAGTGTATAGGACGGACTTGTCTTATGGATTGACTATCAGAGGATCAATTTGGAGGGTTTGAGCCAGATCCCAGCACTCTAGGAAGAGCCCTTAAATTGGCTGCAAGGGGGCCAGTCCCCTAAATCAAAGAAGTTGAATCAGCATGAAGGAAATGGTAAGGATGGAGTGTAAGGGAGGCAGAGCCCCACAAAGAAATTGCTCCAACAGGCTCGGACTTATCACCCAGCGGAACCACCTCCCTAACTGAAGAAGATCAAAGTCATGGTGGGCGAGATAACACCAGAGCGCAGCTGGCGATAGTGCCAACCTTTCCACATCCTGATGTCGTTCTTTGAGAAGACACCAGGCCGGAAGGGACTTGGGCCTTACAGCACCAACTCTGACACAGCCCAACAATGAGGTTTAAAAGTATTTTCTTAGGTGGAAGAATATTCATTTATTTAACATCTTGTTTCAGCATAAGCCAAGTACAGACAGTCAAAAAGGCCAAGGTGGAATCGATCCAATACACACAGGTTTCTACAAGCTGCATAGATAGGACCACTAACAAACAAAACTCATGTTTGCTCTTTATTTGCCTGCACTGGACAAGGCCACAGGTAGGGGGTGCTCCTGTATGCCTGCCAGCCTACCAGACATTGCTGAGAGCAGCCACCCAGCCAGGCTGGGTGGGGGGAAAGCCCTTTCATCTTGGGCCTCCCCCCAGCTGGGCAGACCCCAGCTCAGGGAGGCCAAAACCAGGGTGGGAGTCTCCATTCTCCCTCCTCCCCCTGCTGCCCCACCTGGCTGACATGCACAGGCAGGACACAGGCTAAGGAGCAGAAGCTTTGCTGCTTCAGCTCTGTGACAGCCCAGGGGCAGGGCCAGCCCAGCTCCACTGGTGAAGGCTAGCCTACCCATCTCGCAAGGCAGAACTTAGCAGGGAGCTGCAAAGCATTCTGCAATCCTGGGGGACTACAACCTATCTCGAGTCAGGAGGGAACCTGGAACAGAAGTTTGATAGACTGGTCTAAACTAAACTGATTAAATCTGATACTACATCCATCCAGATTTATCTCAGGCTGGTTTACAAATGGTGGAATGAAGTTTATGTGAACTGAACGTCTGTTCTGCTCCAGGTTTAGACTGGTTTCTGATCACTTATACTGGTTTACGCATCATTTCTATACCTAGCCCGAGTGATGTCACCTCTTTTCTTTGGCTTTTAACACACTAAGATTGAGGTCCTGATTCAAAGCAGCATTTAAGCATTAACTTAAGTCTCTCATAAGGATAAGCATGTATTTAAATACTTTACTGAAATCATGTTTACTCTGATATTTGGATTTCTTTGATAACTGTAGACTTCTTTGGGGTACAGTACTCCGAGAATTCAGTTCCATTTATTTATTTGTTTGTTTTTAAGCATTTGGTCATTTTACTGCAGAGTACACTGGGAACTATAAGGCACAACAAAACAATACTTAAAAGTACATCTGACATCTCCAGAGAAGCAACACAAGGGTAAGTTAGCACTTGTGGTATTACTTAACTTGATGACAAGGGAAAAGAGATTATACTGAGTTCAGAGAGGAAATAAGCTTAAAGTAGAAAACTGGTTTATATTCATCTCATCTTATTAGCACAAATACACACAATTTACTGGAGAAAAGAAGCAGCCAAAATAAATTCATATCACAGGGATTTATGTGCTATAGTAGCCTGAGCTGCCATGAGACCCTGGCTAACAAGAACATTAATATCAATTCAGGCTGGCTCCATCTTGGTAGGGAAGTGTCTTTCTGAAAAAGCTTCCAACATTATATATTCTTCTACACTCATAACTGGTGCTTTCATGGTGTTATTGATGCTGTCAAGGTTATTCCTAATCCTGATATTTGCTCAGATCTTTTTATAAAATGAAACGATTTTGAAAATTTTAGCTTTGACATGCTGAACACGACACTGGTGGATCACAGCAGGGAAACTGAGTTAGGGCATGTTACGATATTTGTCTCAACTTTTCCTTTTGGCACATTGAAAGAGGAAATACCTTCCTCTGAAAAAAATTGTATCTTTGAAAAAATATCATCCCAAATTTTGGGTGTGAGCATGGCTGAAAACATATTTTCATACGAAAGATTTCCAGAAAAAACCCATTGAAGGAGAATCACAATAGAAGTATTAAGCTTGCTGGCTTCCCATCAAGAAGGCACTTGTCTATTTTACTCTCTTGCTAAAGAGAGAGTAAGGGAAGTCAGGAAAGATGAGGAGGCTGAGAACAAGAGAGGCAAAAGACCAGCGCACTCAGCAACAGCCTGCAGGCAGAAAATGAAATGAACACTGGCAGCCATCATTTCCATTGTCACAACCAGAGGTGCTGACTATGTGGGGGCCTGAGGGCCCTGCCCCCCCTGTCAGGAAGAGGGCTGTCACTTGAAATGTGTAAACTTTTCCACATGTACATCATCTTAGACCCCCTCCCAGCAAAAATAAAACCTATAATCACAAAAAAAAAAAAAAAATCCAACAGTTTGGTGTTGGAAAAAAGCATTTTATGTTGAAAAATCAGCCCAAGGGAAAATACTTGGCCATTTCTAGCTGATGTCAAATAGATACAATATCTAGTAATTAACACTGCAGGCAGTTTCCCTTTGTATAGCAAACACAGCACAACAGACTTGGTCTCCTGCTTAGGGACATCTCGGATGTATTCTTTATTATGGGTCTTATCCAATGGAAAGACTCCCAATGACTCCAGGGGGCTTTGTATCAGCCTCCATGCCACTAATTTTCTTTGCGACTCTTGGAAAGTCACTCAAATGCCTTGTATTACATTTCATCCATTTACAAAAGGTATATTTTGACACCTTCTCAACAAATATTCATATAGGTAGAGGGGAACCTGGGAATAAAACAAAGGATTATTGATTGAAATGCTCGGTCTCCTGTGCATAGTACTGGTATTGTTTACAGGGTGAGATTTCAACAGATGGTGAATACCTTTTTCTTCAGTGCAGGAACAGGAATAGAAACAACTCAAATGCAACCGTAAAGTCCACACAAATGGTTACAACCTGTTCTAGTCCCTGCCCTTTTCTTAGTTAAATAAATGACATTGCTTATATTGGAAAGTAGCACCTGAGATGAAGACTGAAAAGTTTGTATTCCACATAAGCCCAGCCTGCAGCATCAGTTTACATAGCCTATCTCACTGGTCTTCTCTTCTTCAGAGAGTAAAACAACATGGACACAATGAATGAAGAACGGGATAAAATTCCCTATTTGCCTCCATGATTTTTTCTTCATCAGAAAACTACTGTTTTGTCTTTTATTCTGACATCCTTGTGTGTTGCATCTTAAAAGTTAATGAATCAGAATACGTTAAGATTTAAAGAAGGCTTTATTTGCTCTATTACAATTCTTATTACTCATTTATGTCGTGCACCTCCTTGATACAGTATGCAGACTAGAAAAAGCAAGTGTTACCACAGCCTCTTGCCAAAATCAAATAGTCCAATTCCTTCATCACTCCACTTTTACCACCAACTTCAAAATGTTCACCATATACAAGACTGTAGAATAACTAAGATGGGATCTTCTATATTCAGTACGACAGCCAGCCGTCCTAAAGAGAAGCAGCCGTTTATCCTTTACAATATAATTGCAATGATGAAAACCCATAGGGATGGCTCACCGGAAACTAATGTACTGTAAAATTGGTAACTTACTGTACAGGGAAACTGGTGACAACCCAAACCCCTCTGTTGCTTGAAGAATATCCTACTGGATTTCGAAGGACTCCTATATTACTGGTTAGAGGGCTTTGCTCAGTATAATCTGTGTGTTTGGGGGGGGGGTGTTGGGTTTGGTTTGTTTTTTTTTACAGTTGCAAAGCTGCAGGAACTATCTTCATACTGTGTGGTTGCTAGACATAGAAAAGAAAGTACGAAGGCTGAAGGGAATTGGCTGAATGTCGGGATGGGGCATGGGAGGGGTGTGGACTGAGGACTGAAGATAGAGGACTTGTAGGCTGCTAAGAGTAGGGAGAAGTGGAGCTGGCAGTGGTAGGTCTACCAGAGGTGCAGGGCTACCAGAGTGAAACTGGGGCTCAAAAGGGATTAGTCATGAGAAGGTCGAGAAGTGATTTTAACCCAATTAGACTTTATGTGATGCTGCCACCACCCCGGTTTTTTTCTGCCCAGCTTTTTTTGACCCTGGGATCTCCTGGGTTCAAAAAACATCCTGCACTACAAGGTAGCAGCACAGGCAATGCCTCAATGTGCAGTGTGTGGTGCCACAGGCAGGTCTGCAGCATCACATACCGCATGGCCACCGTTGTCTGGATGCAGCCAAGGATTGGGTCAATAAAGGAAGTGAGAAATCCCTGGCAAACACTGGTTTCCGCCCTGTAGATCCCCAGCCTGATTCATATTGGCTTCTTTAACTTAAATATAGCCTTGCCTTCCAAAGAGAAATATATATTTTTTAATGAATCTTTTTTCCCCGTTATCTGTTAGCAGTTCATTTTCCCTTTACCAACAAAAAATATATACCCTGTTTTAGAAGATTTTGAGAAGTATTGGCATCCAGGATTAGACATGAAATGTTCAGGTCTCTGCCAGAAAATGTCAAGGTACTATCTTGGGTCAATAGTTGAAACAACTTGTAGGAGGAGGACGGATGTTTCTGTTTTGGACCCGATTCAAGAGCCACTGAAGTCACTGGAAAGAATTCAGAGGTGCATTATACCTTATGTCTCAAAAAGATGCTCTCCTTCTCTTTACAAATCTTAAATTTCTTTCAAGTAGTTTGGTAGCAACCAACCAGGAGTTTAAGTGAAGCAGGGCTCCAAGCCAACAGTGTTAGCGGTTAGGAAAATTGATTCTTCAAAAGTTCGGCTGTTTTCCAAAACCACATTATACAACATAAAACCTGAGGAAATATATTTATTTCCCATAACATCTAATGGTTAAAGAGCAAACTGGATAGAACCAAGTTGTTGAAGGCTGCAACTGGGAAATGGCTGATTCGTTCGGATTAGCTGTTCTTCTTTTACTTGTAAGATTGTGACGATCATGTAAAATCTTTACAGAGAAAATCCGAGTCAGTCAACGAATGCTACTGAGAAATGACAGACGCTCCAGAACTCAGAATTGTAATTTGATTTTTAAACAGAATCAAACCTTAACATAGCTCTCAAGCCATTACAAAATGGAAAAATTAGCAGAATGACTGAAAGAAAATAACACAGCTGGTGGCTATTGAAAAGGAAGAGCTAGACTGCCTGTTTGTAAGCTCAAACAGGGATGTTCAGAAATAAGTTCGTATATAAACCATGCAAAAATCAGATGTTTTAGAAAACACACAATTGTAAATATATCTTTTTCTCCAGAGCAAAGCTGTGACAACAATTAATTATAATGAAGGCTTCGGGGGGTGGAAAAAAAGCAACTCAAAAATACCTACTGCAGAAAGTGCCTGCAAATGTTAAGTTCCTATATATTCACACACGCATTTGGAAGCAATTGATTGCAAAGTGTGGTGAGATGCATCTCTTGTTCCTGTTCATTATTTACTTTCACTAAATGATCTTACAGGCAAAAAAAAAAAAAATCACATTTCAAAACACCACTCAACTTTTTGTGGTCTTCGGATTCTAGCAACGTTCTACCCCAGATGCTACATCCATGTGCAAAGCTGACTGTGAGCAGCTGTCCAGCTTATGTGCTTGAATTCTTCACTAATTATTAGCCCACAGATTGATCACAGACAATGTATGTCTCCCAAATACGTGAACAAAAGACTGAAGAGGAATAAAACCAGCAAATTTACTTGAGCTATAGATAGCCCTGCAGACTTGATCTTCTATCTGTTTGGACAGAAGTCAGTCTCCTTTGCACAGGATCTCCGTACTGTTCAGTGGAATTCATCCTGCAGAGATGGCTCTACTGGGGAAATTAAAACATGTGATAGAGCAGAGGAAAGAGTCCCAGCACCCCAGGTGGTGTTAGAAAACCAGAAGGAGAACAGGGATAATCTAAAAGTGATGATCTAACTTCCTTGAGACCAGGATACTTTTCACAACCCCAGGAAGGAGCATGGTGGGGGTAGTGATTTTGTGTCTCCTAGCACAGGGTTGTTTGATAAAACTGTGGAGATTAAAAGCAGATCAGCTGGGGCATCTTGTATCCATAATGTAAGCTACAGATCCACACAAGGAACATAATGGGCACCATCAGGAACAGGGCATAATAGCAGGGCTGGAACGTAGGGGTTCCAAGTGCAAATCACAAGCCTCAAACAATCAAGTAGCCCTAGTAGCTGGTAGCAGTAGTATGCAAATGAAATGGTGTCCGGTGTGGAGCATGTAATTTGCTGACTATTGATGCATGTGCATCTGGCCTCACCATCATTTTTACACTACCCATTCCTCTCTTCTTTTGTTCTTTTAACATAGAAGCAGACTTGGCTTCTCTTCATTTCCCATATTTGCAGCTTCTGCAGCTTTCTTTATTTTGCTGCAGATTATTTCATCTACAGCCCAGTCCATGTCTTTCTTGGTAAGCCATCGTCACCAAAAACAGTTATTAAATCTATTATCATGTACAGCGTAACGTATATTGTAATACATAATATGTATAATATAACAACAACAACAACAAAAACAGTAGAAATTACCATAACAGTTTGTTTTGCTTTTTAGCAGAGGTCGCTTCTCCCTGTAGGTTTGGGCTTAACAGTTTGAGAGAACTATATTCGTCTCCCATACTCATTCAGCTGATCCTTGAGGGCTAGGTTGGCATCATGCAATCTGGTCTGGCATAAGGGCTAGCAAAGAGCTGTGCTATCCCAGGGATCTTAGATGGTAACCAATGTCTTTTCTTTCCCCTGGCTCCAGAAGATAAGTAGGAATACCTCCTTGGTTGGTATTATTTACTCCCATTCTCTGCACTTGCCAGTTCATTCGCCTGAGTGGGCTCAACACTCCTGTCTCTGCCTCTGCTTGGCAGGGATCACAATCCCAGGTATGATCCATGATGCAGGTAGCCATGAAAGCAGGTAGATCACTTGTGAGTTGATGCTCAGTGTTAAGTCAATTCAACCCCTTTGATTCTAAGACAAATTCGTTCCTTCTGCAAAACGGTAGGATGTTCTTTAGTCTGATCCGCCCCAAAGATTTCCTCTCCAAAGATTCCCCTATTCCACAACTAGCTACTTCAATCTTGCTTTTACTAAAACGTGTTCACCTTTTTAATTCCCCAGTGAATCTATTTGCGACTGCCAATTTTTTGAAAACTAACATGCGAGTTTTCCCCAGATATCACAGCTTTAAAACCTGGGCTCCTATTGTAGAGTCTCCTTCCTACATTATTGACACTAATCATTTCCTGTGCAACTGAACAATTTAATGCGCTGCAAAAATTTGATAAGACAATTTAATTGCCAGCTTTTATGTATTTTCTTAAAATAGATACATCCCTTGCAAAGGTTGTTCAGGATATAAGTGTTCACAGAAACAATTAAGGAACTGAAACAATAGAACCAGATTGTAGAATCAGAGTGTGCAGAAAAATGTAAGAAATTCCTACAAGATCCTCATTATTGTATTCCACTTTTGCAGACATTGGGCCACACTGCTCACTTCAGAACCAGGGAATTTGATTAGTTATGAATAGGTGGAGATAATGCTATTTACTAATGGAGAGAACAGGAAAGTGAACATGCCTTGAGGGAAAAATACAGTGAACCTGCATGTGTTCAATTAACTGTGGCTCTCTGAACAAAATATTCTTTATCATAAGCACTTCAGATATGTAAGTAGTGGGGGAAACATTCACTTGTTTGTTTCTTGGATTTCCAGCTGCCATGTAACTGGTAATAACTTACCATTTTAATATTAAGGTACCATCATTCCTAATAACAAAGTACACAATGGCCCTGACTAAATGTTCTTTCTTCCTCATTTAAATGCCTGTCCTTTTCCAAATAAACTTGCAGGATCTATACTTCCATGAGTTCTGGAAAGTGAGGGAAGTTCAGATCCAGCTGATCTCTCTTTGTGATTGGCTAAACAAGAACATGCCTCGAGACAAATGTGGCATCTCAAAGGAAATATGTAATTGCCCTTTCTTTAGCAGTTGTGTGACAGTAAGATGGAATTCAATTTCTTCCACTTCCTTATGACAATGATATTAAACCATTGCATGGGAGGTATATGTTTTTTTTCATTACCTTAACTCATTTCCATGCTGAACTGTATGTGCAAAGGGTCAGAGCTGTCTCTGATTGAGATAAACTAGCTATGTGTTGGGCTTAAAGTGCTCTCGAGACTAAAAGGTGCTGTTGATTACTTGGGGCAGTAAGCAGGTCGTAGGTGTGCTGTAGTTCTCATTTCCCTCTCAGAATTGTATTTTGTCTGCAGCCTTCTTCTCTAGACTTACCTGTGAAAAATGATGAAAGAGTTCAGGATCACACAGGTAAGCTTATCCAGTGCTTCATAAAATATTCCCAGAACAATCACCACTGATTTTGATAATGAGGGCTTCTTCCGGTTATTCACCATCTTCTTAATTTTTGTCAGGGTCAGGGCAAGGCTTCATACAAATCTTTACCTATGCAGGCAGAGAAAGCCATATTTCATGTCAAAGAGCAGTTTTTGAAAAAAAGACAAATATGCCAGGTTAACAAATGCCTTCTCAGAGTTGCTAACTCTCACTATTTTTCTGTGATATTTGTCAGTTTTCCTAAAGCCTCAGCTACCAGAATTAAAGATTGCATGAGAATGGCACCTTTTCTATACACCTGGAATTAAGTTTCTAGTTTCTAGCTCTGAGTATCGCCGGGAAGAACCTTAAAATGTGAAGCTAGAATTTTAAGATAATTTGGGGGGAATTTCACTCATGATTTTTAAATGCTCAAGACCCATCTACAAGATCTTAAATTATGTTTATACAAATCTGGCTGGAGCCTAACACTTTCCATGGATCTCCATGCAGAAAATTGTGTTGTGTGTCTCATTTGTTTCTATTCTCCAGTTAATGCTCTTTCATCCTATCCAAAATCAAAAGACAGCCCCTCTCTCATTCTACTAAACTTGACAAAACAGACAAAGCTTCCTGAACAATGCTTAATGAAAGAGTTGCTCTCTGTTTCTGGCCCCGATTTCATATATAGGAAGTCAATGAAGTCTATTTCTCTTGAATTTATCTCTGGTAATGTCATTGTATAATAATTTGTGGGTTTTAATGGTATTATCAGACAGTTATACACCATAACCATACCGCTGTTCTACTATGCACCATATAAAAAGATAGCATCATTCTTCAACATTTTCCAGACAGAAAAAGGTATGGAGATAAAAGGGTTTATAGCAAAGTGATTCAGAAGCTACTAAATTAATCTCACATTCCAATCAATCTGCAAAATGAAAAGGCACTTGACTCAATCTGTCAGCAAAGTCAAACGTATCTGATCAACTCAATGGAAATCCTTTTATAAGCTTGAACTGTGATGAATAATATAGCCCTGCTTAAATAAAATGATGTGCCTGATACCCACATGCATGGTAATAGGGGTGAAGTTTCAAGTCTGAATACCTGATAAAGGGTTTTCTTTGTTTCATGAAAAGAATCCTACCAGTAATCAGCTCATTAAGTATTTAATTGAGCAGCCTTGTACTGTGAAATGATGATATCCTGTGAAATAATGAGCTTGCAAGCTCCTGATGACTGAAAATCCCCATACTACCTGACTTGGGGTAATTCTGAATGTTTTGCTCAGCGCAGTAAATCTCAATAAGAGCAAAGACGTATCAAATTAGGAGGAGATTTCCTGTCAGTATTTAGGGAAGCAGGCTGAAACATTACTTCATGCTTTTCAGAACATTATGTGCACACTGATGGCCGGGATAAACAATAAAGAACCGTTTTCTACTTGTCTTCAATTACCTCAAAGTCCAGTTCATGCTTGAATTTCTCTAGCTCTCCTGGAGACCAGAACTTTCAATAGCTTGTGCCTTTCTTTGCAATGACACAGAAATTAGCACTGGGCAAAGCTTACATCTTACAGATGTTTGGTTGCTTCCCTTAACTATATCTAAGCTATCCAAACCCATGGGCTCTGTATAATTGAAGTGTAGTCACGTTGTAATGGATATATTTGCACTGCAATCATTTAGACCTAATTTAACTGCCTAAAAAGTGCCTAGTTCAGGTATCACAGCTGCAACAGTATGGAGCTCAGCATGGACCAATTGCCTGAACATTTCCTTACAGTCCTGGGTGGATTTTCCACCCCTAGCTCTTACCCCATGAGGCACTGGTTAGACTATTAGCAGCTTGCAAGCTAGTTAGTTTAAAGCTAGCTCAGGTATATATCCATGTCACTGTAGTGTAGCCAGGCCTCATCAAAAGATTCCTTCTCACCAAAGAGTACCTAACAACCTTAGGAGCTGCACAAGATAGGGCATCATGACAACGGAAAACAAGCAGATGGGAGGAAAAATCTCTCAATGATCAAACGTGGTTTGACTAGTGTTTGGAGTAAAAATCCAGGACATTTCTACTGTGGTAAGAATCATGCAAAACTAATCCAGATAAAGATAGGTCCTAAAAGCATATGCCTCGTTCCAGAATCAAACCTGTGCAGAGTACTCAGGTCTATTTTTGGAAAAGATCCATTGACTTCAGGGCAAGTTTTTTCCTGAGTTAGGTCTGAGCAAGGAGGTGAAAAGCTCGAAGACAGTGGTCTTTTGTCAAACAACATGTTTCTTACCATGGCTGAGACTGAAAATAGTATGCAGGGGGGATTCTGGGACTGGATGACATCCATGCAGGATCAGGATGTCTTGGAAGCCAACTGAGAGCAGGAGGCCACCTGTTGTCCTTTTCCTAAAAACCTGCCATTTGCCATGTGGAAGGAGGAGACAGAGAGAGAGGAGGTGTTGATTCCTCATGTGGGTGGTTCATTGCTGACATTTAGCAACAGTAGGGCTGACTTTGATGGTTGCTAATGGGCCAGGAAGTCTAGGAAAAAACTGCAATACAGGAAAAATATTTTTAAAGCAGAGACTGAGCATACAAATATTAGGCAGGGTAAAGCAGTGTTAGCTATTTAAATGGCCAGCATATGTAGAGTCTGAAACAACATAAACCCTGAGTAACCCTACCACAAAGGCTGAAGGGTGTTTTCATATCGGGGCCCTGCTTGCATGTATAGCTGCTTTTTGTTACTAACGCTAGGGGCCAAATTCTCAGTTTGTGTAAACTGACATAGCCTCATGCATCCCAATGGAGCTGCAGTACTTTACACCAGTTGAGAATCTGATGTTAGAATCTGATTACATTTGCAAGAAAAATCACCAAAAAGCATGAAAAATAGTTAGTTTACAAGAGTTATAATGCATGAATAAATCCCAGGTCAGGGTAGCTCTGAATCTAGACAGGGAACAACAACAGCAATAGTGATTTTGATGGTAAGCAATGACAAAACATACAGGCAAATACAAAAGACCTGTCTGAGACTTAGGAATTAAAAAAAATCCTACCATTTAAATTTAAGTGTTACATTTTGATACTATTCATTCCCATTAAATAAATACTCTGGAAAGTGATGATAGGAAAAGTCTCTTATTTTGTGTCTCTGGAACATAAAGGATACATGTTCTTGGCTAGCTCATAATACATAGTAACCAAAAATTGTATCATAATTAGTAATGAACTACATTTACTGTAGCTAACCATTGAGTTTTCCACCAAATATAATATACGTTAGGGTTAATTTCAGCAAAAATATATCTACTTTCCCCTGATTACAATGGCAGGGCTTGTTATGATCACTAGTCCTGTGGACTAGCCACATGACTTTTTGGGGCTTTAAAAGAGTTCATTTACTGAGATACCACTGTCTCTTCTAACATCTTCTGATTTAAAAGTGTGTAAATAGTGCCCTGATATTTTGGTTAATGCTTTAGAAAAATTAAAAATATGAACTGACTGCCCAAAGAGGCTTTCCATCTATTGACTCCTCTGTGAAATCCTATGAAATATGAATTTTCATTTCTACCCAGGAGAACTTTTACAATCTTTTCTCCAGTGCCTGATGAAGGGTGTTTGCACCCTAAAGCATGCAATTAAAGAAATCTTTTTGCAAAAATCTTGTTGGTCTAACAAAAGATATCATCTCTACTATGAGTCCTGATTGCCTTTCCCTCTAGACCAATATGGCTATAACCTGGATACCTTAGAAATTAAAGCAGATCTGAAACATAAAACATTTATACTTGGCATAATACCTGTGGCTGAAAGGATGCAGATAAACAGCATCTGATAAACAGAAGAGCTGGAGAGCATCATAACCCAGCCTCTGGCACAGATCTTTGAGAACTCCTGGAGCCCGAAGACTGGAAGAAGGCCAATGTGGTGCCGATCTTCAAGAAAGGGAGGAGAGTGGATCCGGCTAACTACAGACCCATTTCCATGTTTCCCTTTGGTTTCTAGGGTGCCCTTGCCCCAGCCTCCATATCATATTAAAGAGGCCATCCTTAATGGACTGGCCAATACCAACATCCTGAGGGATAGCCAGCATGGGTTTGTTGCGGGTAGGTCTTACTTGACCAATCTCATTTCCTTCTACAACCTATCACCTGGACAAGGGAGAAGAGATTGATGTCATATATCTTGACTTCAAAAAAAGCCTCAGACCTGGTATCTCATAATCACCTCTTGGCAAAACTGGCCAATTGTGGCCTTGGGTCCATCATGATCTGCTGGCTGGAAAATTGGCTTCATGGTCGGACTCAGAGGGTAGTAATTGATGGAAGTCAATCATCATGGTGTCCTGTGACCAATGGGGTCCCCCAAGGCTCTGTCCTTGGACCCATATTGTTCAACATTTTCATTAATGATGTGGACATTGGAGTCAGGAGCGTACTGGCCAAGTTCGCTGATGACACCAAACTTTGGGGCAAAGCATCCATACCTGAAGACAGGAGGGCAATCCAGGCTGACCTGGACAGGCTCAGCAAATGGACGGATGAGGACCTGATGGTGTTTAACACCAAAAAATGCACGGTTCTCCACCTTGGGAGGAAAAACCTGCAGCATCCTTATAGGCCCGGCAGTGCTACGCTGGATAGCACTACAGAAGAAAGAGACTTGGGGGTCATCATTGACCACAAGATGAACATGAGCCTGCAATGCGATGCTGCAGCTAGTAAAGCAACTAAAATGTTGACTTGCATCCACAGAGCTTCTCAAACAAATCCTAGGACATCTTTCTCCCCTTCTACTCGGCCTTGGTGAGGCCACAGCTGGAGTACTGCATCCAGTTTTGGGCCCCACAATTCAAAGAAGATGTGGAGAAATTTGAAAGAGTCCAGAAGAGAGCTACGCGCATGATCAGAGGTCAGGAAAATAGACCTTATGACGACAGGCTGAGAGCTACGAGGCTCTTTAGCCTGGAAAAGCGCAGGCTCAGGGGTGATCTGATGGCCATGTAGAAGTTTATCGGGGTGACCACCAGGATCTGGGGGAACATTTGTTCACCAGAGTGCCCCAAGGGATGACAAGGTCAAACGGTTACAAACTACTGCAAGACTGTTTCAGGCTAGACATTAAGAAGAATTTCTTTACTGTCCGAGCCCCCAAGGTCTGGAACAGCCTGCCATCACAGGTGGTTCAAGCACCTACATTGAACACCTTCAAGAGCAAATTGGATGCTTATCTTGCTGAGATCCTGTGACCCCAGCTGACTTCCTGCCCTTTGGGTGGGGGGCTGGACTCAATGATCTTCCGAGGTCCCTTCCAGCCCTGATGTCTATGAAATCTATGAAACAAAAAGAAGCTGGTTAAAAAATGATTGCCAATTTTTTGCTTGACAGGGAAGCAACACACCCATATGTGACAATACTTTCCATCACAGGGCAGAAAAATATAGTCACATCTTTGGGTAGCTTCCTTACAAATAGAAACATGGGCTTTACTAACAAATGGTGCTATTGTCCATTCTTGTTTTCTGCACAACAACTTTTTCTCCCAGAAACCAATTTGGTGATATTTCCTGCTGAATAGGGACAATGATCATAAGAAATCTACATTAGCATTTTTCCACTGGGGATTTTGCAGCATAAAAACTCTTCCCAGTAGAGGAGAATGTCCTTATTGGTTCCAGTAGAAAAGAAGCTGACAAAGGACTGCTGAAGGAAGAAAGGAAAGCCTTTCAGCAAAAAAAAAAAAAAAAAAATATTTATACAAAAATCCATCAAGGAGCACAAAAAAATCCTCTTTCAAGTCACATAGACTTAAGCCACTGATTTCAGAATGGAAACAGAGGCATTAAAAACTAAATGATATTCTAAAAATTAAGCACCATGCACTTGGCAAAAAGAAATGGAGAGAAAGAGAGAATATAAATAATACACAAAAAGATGCTAAGATCAACAAAGAGAAAGCCACTTCTAAGCTATATTTATTGGCATTTGTTTTTCTTTTAAAAACATACAATTGCTCTTTTATCATAAGCACTTCATTTTTAATCCATTTGAATACTCTCATGCAAGCTATATCTTGAGAGTTTGTTGTGTGTACGCCAGTTTTCATATAAATGAGAAACGATTATTTAGCTTTTAAATAAAACATGCAAAACTCAGAAAAACCTGCAGAGATAGTTTGTGCATTTTAATTGAATGACTGCTTGGAAAAAAAACGTTATTTTTATCACACTGCATCTTAATAGAGCCTCTGGATTAAATACTAATTAATTTGCCACCAAAGCTTGCCGTTAATCAGTTGCATGTCAGCATACATTCCGACTGACATTTAAATTATAAAGTATAGTGGGATTATCTCCACTCTTGCAAATTACCTCTTTATAAAAGTCAAAGTAAACACGATATGCACACTGGAGGTATCATTAGTCTCCTGTTTACTCTTTGTGTGGTTCTTTGGATTATAGCTTGTCATCTTAGCTTGCCTCAGTCTAGATGATCTCAAGTAACAAGGGTCACTTGAGTGTTAACGAAAATCTTCCAAGACTCACACTCTGATGACAAACCTTACTAACACGTTGTTACTTTAGGTTAATGTATGACCAACTGTGCTTCTAAGACTCAGAAGCTCTTTTCATAGCACGTGTCTGTTGGCATCATCCCTGACCACCGTGTTCTTCATTCGTGCCTTGAAGCATGATAGGAAATGACAGTCCATTTGGGAGATGTGCAAGAACAAGTCAGGTTATATGATGTGAGTATTATATGACAGATTTCCATCAACCAAGGAGAACAGCAAAACAAGATGGGCAAATGCAAAGGATAGTTGAAAAGAATTGTATACCGTCACAAGTATGTCTTGTATCCTGTCACGAATGCCAACCGTTACTGTACCTTGTAGATCTGGCTGCCTCTTTCACTCCTTAAGAGAAACATATGTTTCAAAAAATCTGTTTCAAAACCATATGTTTCAAAAAATTCCTTTCAATAAAAAATGTATAGCTAAGCTGTGTCCAGGATTCAGCCTCTGCAGCTTGGAAGGCTATGGAAAATCACCGTTTTCTTTAAATAAATAAATCAGATGGTTGAAAAGAAGGGATTCTGCTGTTGGGAGAAAAGTAGTTTTTAGACTTGTCATTTTAAGATGACTCTCACTTTTTATAGGTATTGCAGTCATAGTGGGAGCCTCTTTAAGTAGCACAGACTCAGGAGAGAGCCAATTTCAGTGAATTAGGGCTAGGCAAACTGGTCCTTTACACACACAGAAGCTACCAAGTGAGACATTATGTGCAGCATACACATCATCATATGTGACAGCCTGGGCCCATTAATGCTGCAGAGCTCAGACAGTCATGTGTGATGTAGATGAAGAGAGCCTTCAGAGCAATCTTCTAAATTGGTCACAACAGAAGAGAAAGAAAGCTCTGATTTTCACTGAGATTGAAGGACCCCAGAGGCCTCACACTGTGTATATTTAAAGGAAGGAATATGGAAGTCTCATAAGATGCGAGTTGAATTTTAAAGCCTTGCCTAGTCCTACTTTTCTGGCACAATTAAGAAAATACAGTTGTGCCTGCAATGGATGGCAATATAAACTCGCCAAACTCAGGACAAACCATGCTGCGTTCCAGTTGTAGAGAGAATCAACCATCTACTGAGGTTTCAACACTTTGGGCTGGGATTCTCCTTTTCCCCTTGCCTTTCCTTCCTTCCTCCCTGCTCAGCAGAGAAAAGTTATTGTCCCTATAGAAGGGCGGGAGAGTGAGATAGTTACCAAGGAAACGGGCTTAATTTTACAGAGATTTGGAAACCCAAACCAGCTAGAGATGGGAAATTTGAGGATCCTCCCCCAGAAAACATTTGAAAATTAGATGCAATCTGGCAAAAATTAAAGGACAAAGTTAACTCTTATGTCTCTCCTTCCTTTAGACTGTGTTTCATTTGGTGTATTTATTCTTGTTTTTTACATTTCCCTTGGTCTTAACTAAGTGCATTTTATGGCTAACATCTGAAAAGCAAATGCTGATGCATCTCCTAAGCCTAGAAAACAGATCATTCTTCTCTATTTAGTCTTAGAAAAGGCCACATGTGCCATTGGACGTATGCAAGAGACACCAATTTCCATCAAGTTAAACCAATGGGAGTATCCATGCAACCAAGGTCAGAATTTTGTCCAAAAGCTGCAACTCAGGTGGGGTTTCGCCATACAGAAATGCCACTGATTACCCGGAGAACAGCTATAAAATGATTTTAAGGAGTATGGGATAGTTCCTCAGCCAGAGACAGCTTACTTAATGTATACTCAGCTAATTTGTGCCAGTTTCATTACAGAGGAAGTTACATTGCATGTCCCAATCCTGCTCTCAGACAAATGCCTGAGGCTAAAAACAACTGAAGCTGGAGCTTCATGTGTGCATCTCTGGGTAGACTTCAGCCTGTCCAGAGGGCAGAAGAAAGTTTCCATTGCTTTCCTCTTGTATTTCTAGCACAGGCACTTCTTGCAGACCTATAAATGTTCATCATATTTATAGTTTGGTTTGTAAAAAAGCGATAATAAAACCTGTTCAGAACAATGATTAATGGACATGAATAACCTGCACTTCCCTAGCTTAATATTTTCCCCCATATAATCAAAAGGTTGTGGGGTTTTTTTATGTTTTGAGGAAACTGGGAAAACTGGTTGGGTAACTGCTGTCTAAGAGGAAATCTTCCATGCTGGGTTCCCGAACAGTTTCATGGAAATCATGCTACTATTATACATGTCAGGTAGAAGCACAAGAGCTCTCTTTTACAATAGGTTTGGAAGTTAACAGACCTCGCAGAAATAACAAACATAACACACATGCACTGCAAATTAATTTGGGATTTTTTCCTCTACAGTTACAATTGTGCTTAAAATAAACCTTTGCAAAATCTCCTGGTTTCTTTGGTAACACATTAGAAAGGATGAAAAAAAAAAATTGAAGTTACTTAAAGACAAGAGAGTTACTGATATGAAAGTCAAGAAATGGACTCTGCACAATCCCCCCGATAGGATTCATCAGCTCTGGGTGACTTAGATGGTAGTACTTGTCTAGTAGTGCTGGTTGGTGTGCTCACATACCTTTGGTCACCACACCCCAGGTGATGCCTGACCTTTCATGAGATAAGCCTAGGCACTTCGCTGGACATTCAGTTGCTTCTTACCATTTCGTCTTGTCCGTTTTCTGAAGAAGCCTCTAAAGAATAAGGAAAGTTGGGCAGGGAGCATGAAAATATAAAGTCCATCTCAAAGAACTCAACTAATTAATCTTCATTTCTCCTTCAAGCGGCCTCTGTGTACTCCCACTTCCTGAGTGGATTGGCAAGTTTCCCAAGGGGACTGGTAACATCATGAAGAAACGTGGGACAAGGAGAACACATTGAAAATTGATTGCAAAATCAGTTTACCCATCTGAGCCCTGGGTCTGGACGAAAGGTCTAGCTGTGACTAGAGCCCCCAAACAGCAGTTGTGCTAATTTTTGTCACCGAAATTTGTTTGTGGCAGGAAACTACCATGTTACCAGCAGAATGGCATTTTATCTCTTGAGGAATGGGGAAAACACCTCATCTGTAAGTCCCCAGGATCTGGGTAATGATGGGCAAGATAACACATTACCCATTTATTCTCTTCACATGAGACAAACGGTTTTGGTGGATCGCTAAGCTCCTGGTCCTACCTAAATAGTAATCTAGTAAGCTCCCTTAAACATATGAAATATGTAATTTAGCTTGCATAGCTTAAGGCACAGGAACGTACTTTATGAGTTTATGGATTCATTCATGCAGAACTCTGTGACTGCAGAAAGAAAAATGTAGTGGAGACGTAAAGGTATTTTTTCCTTGTGAAAGACTGTAAGTAGGAGCTCAGACCTAAGTTCATGCAACGCACTTACCTCACCAACATACTTACAAATAGAAAAGCTTTAATGGATAAATGGAATAAAGAACATTCTCTCTTCAGCTCAACTGGGCCTTTCATTAAATCTCAGAAACCTAAATGAAGGCCTCAGGTTGGAGCTGGAACTTTAAAAGGTGGATAATGTTATTAAGACTGTTTAAGAATCTATTAACTGTTTCATGAGCAAACACTGATCTATAATCAAGACAGAAGAGAATGCGACTATAGCTGAAAGATAGACCTTCATCAAAGAGCTAGAGATAGACCTGACATTTTAAGATGGAGTAAATATTAAAGTATGGATTAGATTGAAGCTGTTACAGGGGCTATACGGTTCTTATCCACCCACATCATAAACCTTTTCCATTTTAAAATGTAACATTTTCTAGTGGATCCTTCTCTTGATTCTGTAAGATGTTCTGAACAACAACAGAATAGGATAATGCTATGTCTGTTATAAACTAATCACTTGCAACTTGAGCTAAAAAGATTTCTACTCTGGATGTTATTCTCCACAATCCTGTTGATTCAACCAGCTCTGAACACTGGCAAAAGCTTGCATATTACAACCAAAAAGTAAACTCAATCTATAAACTGTTGCTATTTGAGCCAAGCTGACGCAGCCATCTCAGAGCTGTGCTGTTTTATCTTCTCTATGATTTTCTGTAATACAAGGCTAGAAGGAAAGATATAAAGAAATATCTGTCTCCAGGATATGAGTTGCGGGTTGGATGAGAAAATGAATGCTTTTTTCTTCCGGCCCTCAATGAAACCTTGGACATTTTGTGTTCTACTTTGCTGTAAAAAAGGCCTACCTTCTAGCGGCTCCAGCAAATAAAAATGTCCTGTCTACAGTTTCCTAAATTGTGTCTCTTCTCCAGAAGATTTATTATCACTAGATATACATTGTACAGGACACATCATTCCAATAACTTCCTTTCAAGCCTGAAAAAAGTAGAGGAGTTTGCCTCACCATTACATTTTCTATAAAACACCATGGTGGTCAAATCTATAGCTACAGCACTGACGTGGTGCTGAAGGTGATGCAAGTACGCTGAGACACTAGCAGCTTGGCACTCTGACATCTGGAGTGTTTCTGAATCTGGAAGTAGAAAGGAACTGAAGAAACAAGAGTCCCAGGTTTCCTCTTATAGCAGAAGGTAGGGTAGATTTGCACCTTCTAGAGCAGCGGTGGGCAAAATACAGACTGTGAGCTGGATCCAGCCCACCAAGCGTCCTGCCCAGCCTGTGCCAGGTGTCTCAGTCCCACCCAACCCAGGCACAGGGGGAAGCCTGGATTAATGGTGCGTGCAGCCAGTTCCACTGCCCGGGGATGGGGCCGCAGGTGGGTGGGGAGCAGCCTCTGTGAGAGGATGTGGGTGCAGGGCCAGGGTTGCAGGGCAGTGACAGCACAGGGCTGGGGCAGAGCTGCGACCTGCCCCCTGCACGTCCCTGTGACGGGTGCCAGTTCTGTGGGCAAGGACCTGCAGGAAGCAGATCACAGCTCTGCTCCAGGCCCCATGCTGTCACCACGCCACAAGTCTGGTCCTGCCTACCTGTCCAACTCCCAGATGCCACTTGCTGCCTGCCCGCAACCCCAGCCCATGCACCTGACCAAGCATAACCTTCCTGAAGAGGTCCTGGGCCAGTCTCCATGAACACCCTGCCCACCCGCTCTGTCTAGCACCCCAGTTGGTGGGTGCAGACAGGCCATGGCCAGATAGGATCAGCTGCCCCCTGCCCTCTTCATTGCCATGCCAGGCCGGGTCAGCACCTCTTTCCCAGCACTCAACAGCTTACTGAAACTCCTTAAGTGGCCCTCCAGCCCAAAAAATTGCCCACCCCTGTTATAGATGGACTAAATTAAAGATGCATAAGCTTCCATAAGCAGCTGCTTGCTTCATTCATTGCCAAGAAGGCAGTGCCTCATATGAAGCACCTGAGGAAGTATGAATGCATCTCTGATGTAGTTAGTCTGTAAAATGCAAACCCACCTTACCTTCTGCCTGACTGAAGACTAACATGGCTAAGCACTTCTCTCGTTCCTCTCTCACCCTCACGCTGAGAAGGGACTGGAAGGAGAGCTGGAAGGGGGAACGGCACAGGCGTGGCTAATTGGGATCCATCATCAAAGCTGCACATTGCTGGTACATCCCACCTTGCCCATGTGTAGCAATATACAGAGGCCAAAGGAAGGAGAATAAGCCTGACAAAAAAGAGGGGCTCAGATGATATTGGGTAAACAGAAACAAGGCATTGGCTTTAGCTTTCTATATTCAGGCTAGCTCTTAATATACATTTATTGAATAATTATTCCTTTTAATTGGAGGAAGCCAAACAAAGGTAGCTGTCATCCATTTTCATCTGTAATAACAATAATTCAAATAGTCTCATATCAGATTAGAAGGCAACACCTTGAGAAGACACATAGCCTGTGTGATTTAAATTGACTCAAGGAGCATATTTTTTTTCCTTATTTTGAATGCTCTCTACCTTATTGTTAAGGAACTTTCAGTTTACCCATACTGTACTTTTAACTTCAGGGTTTATGATGGCATGATTGAGAAGGCTTGTTGAAGTCTTTTTTTAGCCTTTCTATCAAATCTATCCATTTCTTTTATCAACCACAGAAAAATATATTTGTTTTTCAGTGTTGAGACAGATCAAAAACAGAAGTTATTTAAAGAACAGCTAATTGTCTAAGTCAGACTATGCAAGTATTTCATCTATTGATTTCACTAATAGGAAAAATTGTAAAATAGGCAATTTCAGCATCTGGGAAGCAGGAATGAGAGAACAATGGCAAGATTCAACCCAGATGTTTCCATCTCCTGGTGGAGAACACGGAAACCAGTCCTTGTGTGAACCAGTCAATAAGCCAGATTGTGAGTTGCACACATGCCCGAACCCCTAAATGCAACAGTAGATAAATACACCATAATCTACTTGCCCATATGCCTTTCAGACAAAGGCCAGAGATTGGCCATGAGTTATTTCTTCTCCTCAAAGAGGGACTTTATCTCTACAGTGCCAAAGGGCAAGGTAGTGTCAATACTTGTGAACCTAGCATAAGACCCTAATGTAGTTTGTGCTTGAGCATCATATATACAGTGATGACACCCAGTTCTGTGTCTCCTTTTACTGGACCCAGGCACAGCCACTTCCAGCATATGACAGTATTTGGAACCTAAGACTAATTGGGACATAAATATGAAAAATTCACTAGGACTACAAGAAAATGACCTGAAAAGCAGGCTGATACATTGTGAGGACTTAGTGAAATCAGTGATCCCTATGCCTAGATGTTTGCCAGCTTCTTCTCCTGTTTATGCCTTCACTTTGGACTCTTACACCTTTTCCTCCCCGGCCCATGTCTGCATTTACTTTTTGTGCTTCTCTGGCAGCTCATGCATCCTTTGACTGGCAAAAAACCTGTGGACATTATATAGCAGATGTAGGCAGCAAGGAACAGCAGGCACAAATGTAGCTTCTATGTGTACTGTGGATGACACTCAGAGCAGCTATATGCCGACTGCGCTGACTCCCTACTAAACTGGCAAAATGATTACTCTAAAGTGTAACCTGATGGGGTGGTGATAGTAATCATTACAACCCTCGTGCTGTATCCTCCTCTACTGGTATGTCCACAGTGGATATGGGTGGGAGGATTCACTGGGCTGAGCATCAACAAGGAAGAGGAGAAAATATAGACCCTCTCTTTTTTTTTCCTGTCTGTAGCCAGCACTCAGTTTTATAGTACAGTTTGCTGCCAGCGAGCTGAGAGCAGGCAGGACCAAAGGCAGCTGAAGGAAAGAAGCAATGAGATGAGGACAGAGCTAGGCTCACAGATAGCATCAAAGGTTTTATGATTTCCAGTGGTGATGAAAACAGAAAGAACAGATAATCTCTTCAACCACAGAGATCTAGCTTTTTATGCAAAAATTCCCTTTCCCCTATTTCTGTGTCCCCTCCTTACCCTCTCATCTGCAGGAATAGGAAGTATGGTACAGGCATGGAGCAGAACTTAGGGACTAATCTTCCAACACTTTGTTGACTATACCTGCTAAAGCCAAATGAACTCAACGGATTGAGTAAAGGCCGCAAAACCTGTGGCATTACTGGAGATGGACAAAAAAATTTAGCTCATAATTTGTTCCATGAAAATGCAGGCTCAAGGAAGCTGAAAACATACATGATACCTAAAATATTTGTAATAGAGTATCATATTTAGCAAAGACTCTAGTTAGGAGAAAGAAATAAAATACACCCAGAAATGCCAAAATGTCTCATTTGGTTGTTTCCAAATGTTTTCATCCTTTGAGCTTGATTCACATGGGGACTTAGGTGCTATTCAGTATAAAACTGAGGAGATGTTTCATCCATTGTCCTTTTGAGCACAGTTGCTACAGAATCACAGAAAGTTAGGGTTGGAAGGGACCTCAAAGCAGGACCAGCCCCAACTAGATCATCCCAGCCAAGGCTTTGTCTAGCCAGTTCTTAAAAAGCTCCAAGGATGGAGAGTCTAGACCCTCTCTAGATAGCCTGTTCCAGTGGTTTAGTACCCTTCTAGTGAGAAAGTTCTTCCTAATATCTAACCTAAATGTCCCTTGCTGCAACCTGGGACCATAGCTCCTTGTTCTGTCATGTGCCACCACTGTGAACACTCCAGCTCCATCTTCTTTCAAACCCCACTTCAGGTAGTTGAAGGCTGCTATTAAATTCCCCCTCAGTCTTCTCTTCTCCAGACTAAATAAGCCCAGTTCCCTCAGTCTCTCCTCATAAGTCATGCACCCCAATCCCCTAATGATTTCCATTGCCCTTCACTGGACTCTCTCCAATTTGTCCACATCCTTTCTGTTGGGGGGTACCCAAAACTGAACACAGTACTCCAGATGTGGCCTGATCAGTGCTAAATAGAGGAGAATAATCATCCTTGCTCTGCTAGCAACATTCCTACCAATGCAGCCCTGTATACTACTAGCCTTCTTGGCAACAAGGGCACCTCATTTTCACCTTATTGTCTACTGTAACCCCCATGTCCTTTTCTGCAGACATCTGATGCCCAGCCAGTCAGCCCCTAGCCTGTATACTGGTGCATGGGATTGCTCTGTCCTAAGTGAAGGACGTTGCATTTGTCCTTGTTGAACCTCATTAAATTTCTTTGGGCCCAATCCTACAATTTGTCTAAGTCACCCTGAATCCTAGCCCTACCCTCCAGCATATCTACTACTCCTCCCAGGTTGGTGTCATCTGCAAACTTGCTGAGGGTGCACTCCATCCCATCTTCCAAGTTGTTGATGAAGGCAATGAATAAAACCTGCTCCAGGACCAACCCCTGGGGCACTCCACTTGATACCAGCTGCCAACTAGACATCAACCCTTTGATTACTACTCTTTCAGCCTGATGCTCCAGACAGTTTTCTTACAGTCCATTGATACAGCCTGTACTTCCTTAGCTTGCTTGCAAGAATGCTGTGGAAAACAGTATCAAAAGCCTTGCTAAAATGAAGGTACACCACACAGAGAGAGTTACCTTGTCATAGAAGGCAATCAGGTTGGTCAGGCATGACTTGCCCCCAGTGAATCCATGCTGACTGCTCCTAGTCACCTTTTTCTCCTACAAGTGCTTAGACATGGATTCCTTGAGGATCACCTCCATGATTTTTCCAGGGACTGAGGTGAGGCTGACTGGTCTGTAGTTCCCTGGATCCTTCTTCTTCCCTTTCTTAAATATGGTCACTATATTTGCTCTTTTGCCAGTGGCCCTGAAATCACATCAGCCAATTCCTTCAGCACCCTTGGGTGCATCCCATCAAGCCCCTTGGACTCCTACATATCCAGCTTTTCTAAGTAGTTCTTAATCCATTCTTTCAGCATGTGGGAGACCACTCATCTGCTACATGGGAAACCACTTTGTGTAACTTTTCTGTTCCACTTTGTGTAATCAAACCAAAAATTAAGTCAATCATTAAGTGGCTCTCCAAATGTCCATGGACTCTCATGGTCAAGGTCATGGTCAAGGTCCACACCAATGGGGTAGCATACTCGGATTTTAGTCCCCACTCTAATGAACACTTTGCTTAGACAAAGTGGATCAGCTTCAACCCATCCACAATACCACATAGCCCGACAATTAGGACACTCTCTGAGAAGGCAGAGGACTTCAAGTTAAATCTCTGCTCTGAATAAGACAAAGATGCTGGAGATTTGGAATAGGCATGTCCCAGGGCCAGTTGAACGCCTTTACCACAGGGCACTGACACATGATAATTTGTGAATGACATCTAAGGCCTCCTGTGTGTCCATCCCTTCATTTCCAAATGTCTTTGTTTTTGGTGAAAATGCTTCAAATATAAAGGAAACATTTCATTTTGGATCGTACAAAATGTTTCATTTGATCCAAAACATGTTTTTTTCCCAATTTGCCAACTATTCCAAATAATTTCAGCTTGAGTTTGAACCAAAACATTTTTTTCAGTTTCTTTGAACCACCATGAAGCTGAAAAATCAGTTATTTGAACAGCTGCTGTCATAATAACACTACAAAGTCTTCTGTTAATCGCTATATTGCTTGTCAAGGTACCACAAAAGCTGGGGCCTGCTAAGTATCTAGACTAGCATCTCCATTTTATTTCAGGTTAAAAAGCTTTTCCTCCCCTTATTTATGTGCGTCTTCTGAGGAGAGGATGATTTGATGCCAGAATATAAGCATTTTAATTTAAAGTCTCTTGCTTTTCACTCAGTCGAACTGTTAATACAATTGCAGTAATGTCATTGTCTGGCACAGATATATGGTAATACAACACCATGTCATGCAGCCTGACATATTTTAAATGAGCAGACAGACCTTCCCACACCAAGCACTAGTACCGTAAATCAGACACACATTGTTCTTGAAACGTAATTGTTTTAAAACAATGGTGTTAATTTTAGAGGGTTACAGATAGAGCTTGCCAGTTGCGCAAGTGCTAAATGAGACAAGCATTGACCTTCAAGCATCTGTCCCTGCTTCAGTCCTCTAATACACCTGCATTGTGTGGAGAACTGAAAAAGAGCATTCCTTTCACAGCGCACAACTATCAAAGAACATACTAAAGATGTTCACCTTTAGCTGTACCCGCTGTATTAAACAATGGTCAATCCAGGAAGGGTTCTGGTTGGCTTGGTCTTCAGTATCTGACTGACTCAGCCAGAATTCCTGAAAACCTGGCACTATAAGAGCTAAAGTCCAATCAGTTTAAAATTGCCTAGCAAAGGAAATATTAAAGCCAAATCAAAAATACTGCTTAAATTGCAGGAAGTCAAGCTCAATCCAGTGAGTGCTGATTGAGTACTGATTCATGTCAAGCCCCTGAGTTGGGTCCATGTTTTTACCAGCACGATTTTATATCACTTCTGACCACAGATAAAGGTCGATTGCAAACATCCCCAGAGAAAACAAATGGCAGGCCATAACAATCCTGGTACAACTCTAGTTTCCAAGCTGCTGGGTCCCAAGGGTGGCTAGCCTGCTGCACGGGTGGCCTGTGTGTGTGTGTGGCATGTGACATCAGGCAAGGGACAAGCAGCACAGCAGGAAATAGGGCAGGAAGCAAAAAGGCAGAGCAGGAGATCCAGGAGCATGCACAGAATAGGAGACAGCAGCAGACTGGGCAAAGGAAAGGGGCAAGATGGGAGGGTGGAGGGCTAATTTGTGGCATGCCTGCCAAACAGGTTGGCCCCCACTATGCCAAGCTCGCATGTGTTCTCAAAACTTAACTCCATCTCGTTTCCAAAACACCTCTTCCTGGGAACAGGCTCTTTGTCTAGCATCTCTTCGTGGGACATATAGAACAGGTGACTAGGTCCAAAGAGCTGACTTCTCTGACACCCCACCCCCACAACACTATCATGCTCTTTCAACACTCCAGTTGTGTGGATACCCAGGGCTTAAATTGAACTCTTTAAGGGCATGTGACAATCCAAAGTAAACATACACAAAGAGGTTTCTAAATACAATGACTCATTATATAAGTAACACAAAAGAAATCTTTATATGGCCAACGCGCCTACATGCATTTTCCTTCCCCAGTTTCCTCACCAGTATGGAGTGTTTGATTGTCATCACCATGTTCAAGATTCTTCTCCTACTACTCCTGGCTTATCTAAATTGCAGAGTCTTTCTTCGTGGCAGTTTCCTGCTACTCTCCTCTGACTGGTGTCACCACAAAAAACGTGCTTCACTACTATGAGAAACAACCTCTCTCTTGGCCCATCCTTGCCATGTCTATGATGGCCCTCAGTTTGCAAATCCAGCACCCAATATCTAATTCCTGTTCTCTCCTTCTGGGGAAATCCCACTGCTCCAAGCATTTATCCTTCAGACAAACTGGTTTCACAGGTCAAGCACCCACTTTAGCATTTTGTCTCAAGGGGCTCCCTTCTGAAAGGGGTTATAACCCTCTAACGTTTTGGTTTGAAGGCATGTCACAGAATGCCAAGAGCAAATGGTGGACTCTGCATACACTGAGACATTCATGATGTGGCAATTTCATAACATCCAGCAGAAGTCATAAATTGTATGGAGACAATTCCCCCAGTTATTATTGCATCCAACCTGACTTTGGTCCAAATATCCCCGAAAGGTTATTTAAGACCATATCTTTCGGATATCTTATCTGAATATATTTTGAAATTTAGTGACACTGTTCTGAGCTACTTCATGTGAATAAATGTCATATATTAAGAATAAGTGAACGGTACATCATGAAGAATCGTCAAATGGCATTACAATCTTTGAAGGTCTCTATAACTGAGTGTCAGTTGTTTAGGTCATGCTATTTTTAGTTGTAGGGCAGTTCTTTTCAGAAACTTTGTATATTGCCAGTTTCTCAGAGTCCCATTCCCTGAATCTCTGTGACTGGTATCAAAATATCACAAGTACCTTTTTATATGGGCTTGCAACCAGGTTGTTAGAGAAGCAAACTCTCAGATATGATTTGGAGGAGAAAGCATCCTGCTTGCATAGACTGATGGATTGATGCAGACTGCAATCCAAATGAGTTCAAAGCCAGACATGTCAAACAGGCCTGGAGTACTAATGAGCATGTGTTTTTTATACATTTTAGTACCATTGATAATCTCGCCTATGTTGACAGTCAGTTCTGTAGTTTGAAGGAGAATCCCAGACCAGGACTGGCAGGCCCTGGCAGTCGGGCTGTACAAAGTTGGAGAAGTTCTGTGGTTTGCTTCAGCCAAAAATCATCAGGCCTCAATACTTAACCAAATCTAACCACAACTCTCTGGATACATGAACCCGTTGTGAGAATTTTGTTAAACATCTCTCTAAAAACCCATTTGTAACATTTTCCTGTGGCCATTTGGCACCATCACTTCCTTGGTTGGAAGTAGGATGCATGAGCTACACAAAAAATGAAAGCCAGCCGGAAATACAAAGCTATCCATATTTTGTGAATTTCATAATAGGTTTGGTTCAGAGTTTGGATGGATTACACTGGTTCTTCTTGATTTGTACCATCTCCACCACCGTCTGTGCAATTTCCATTAATAGTTGTAAGTGATTTGTGTGTCTAATTTCCCATGCAGAGTGCTGAAAATTTACCCTAGAGCTATATAAAAAAAATGAAAAAAGCATGTATAATTGAAAATAGTCTTAATCACTGGAATATTGAAATCCACATGGCTTGGAATACTTGAAAGATTTCTTGTTTTAGCAAAGTCAAAATTGAAAAGTGCTGTCATTTTCTTTAAATACATTCTTTTGAATAAAACATCCATTCCTGGCGCCAGCAGCAAGCTTCTAAACATGTTCAAGATGACATGATTGATAACAAGAGGGCTCTTCTCAAGATGTTTCTAATTTCATCTCTCCAATTCAAGAACGTTAACTTTCCAACATGATGTATGGTGTAATAATAATGAATATTTGAACCAAAGATTAATATTTTTCTTAGGACAGTTGAATAATAACAGTTGAGTACATTCTAAAAACTAATTAGTAACTCTTAAAAACAAGTAAATTCTAAAACCACACTTCTAAGTACAAAGAAAGTTCTGATTCTGCAAACAGTTACAAAATCCCTAACTATAAACATATGCGTACCCTATTCTCTTCTGTGGCTCCTTCATGTTTGAGATTTAAAGATGTACTTAAAACATTGTAGGGATGGAGTTTAAAGGAGAATACCTAATAGTGTTTCATGCTGGCTAGCTGCTAGAAACCTGCTTTGATTGGCACCCAAATGCAATGAAAACTGGGAATCTCGGAATATACCAATATACTAATATCCTAATGTACTAATACAGTAATGTCCAAAATCTTGGCCGCAGCCCACTCAGTGGCAAACTTGGATAGCTCTACATAGCCGAGCCTTTGTGTGACCACAGAGCTTTCCTGCAACCCATTCAGGGAGCAGTAGGGCAGGCCATTTCAAAGAAACTAGCATAGCTGCTCCGGTATACTCACAGTTTTACTGCTGCCAGTTGTAAAAGGGGAAAATTGAACTCTGGAAAAAAACTGGAACGTCCTTTCACACCCTGCCATTCCAGCACTGCTTATAACAAAAAACTGGGATATTTAAACAACTATGTTTGCATTTCAGTTATAATCAAGGGAACCATTATTGAAATTGCAGAAACTGTTTTACAATATGTTTTATTGGGCCCCTGCATGGTCTCACCAAGATACTTCTTCCCAGTGTAATGGTCTCTCTCAGCACTAGGCTTCAAAATACCAACTGTAATTAAAACATTTATTAAGCCAAATAGATTTCACAAGTTCCCTGGTGAACATTTCAACTGGGGGACTAAGAAAATGGGTGCACTTTTCCTTTAAGTTTCATAACAACTACATAAACAGTTTACGAGTGTCAAAGCGCCGGAGTGGGTGAAGTGACGAAACAGTAAAACCAAGCTGAAGCTCACTACTGCGCTGGCTTTTCCCGCTAGCTTCATTTACTTTAAAATGCACTAAGTGAAGTATTCGGTTATGCTGGGAGTCTAATTTTTTAGCCTTTTCTCAGGCTTATAGCAGCCTAAATAGACTCTCAGGAACGCCTACCAACTTTGTAAGATTTCAGTGCCATCCCTAGTGTACCAAATATCTAGATCAGCAATTATGTACCAAGATATTTCAGAGTATGATAATGTATGAGGCATCACACACTCCCACAGAAAGAAACCCTTTATTGATGTTTGTAATGTACAATTTTAGAAGGAAGCACAAAGAATTTCAATTTTGCCCTCAGGCACGTGTACAGAGTCTGAAAAGTTACAAGCTGGGTTTGGTGACCAAAACGATTAGCCTTTGTATATCTCCAGCTAACAAAATATAAAAATTCCAATTGTTCAGTTTTAGCTGAAGGAATGTATCATTAACTCTTATATAAACATTGTTCTTCATTACACTGTCGGAATTTCCTTGAAAGGAATTTCATCATGCTACAATTTGAAATAGCTAGCAGGATAATATTAAAGCAATAAACTATGTTCAAGTATGCATTATGGAAGGCTTGATAGATAAGTTGGACATCCTGAAAAGTTATTACCATGTTCTCAATTTACTATCACAATACCTAACTGCAACTCGTAACACTAACTGTTGTGCTGTTTAGTCATTTTTATTGCTCGTTGGAAAAATAAAGTTCTCTGCTGTCATTTCAGATGTTTCTGGAAGGTAGTTTGTTATACAGAAACAGACAAAATGTGTAACTTGTATATATACCGATTACTGTCATGTTTACAACCCAGAGACTTTAGAAGTTAAATTAAGACAGTTGTTCAAAAGCTAGTCGCTGAAGCAAAATACTGCAGCAAAATGAAGGACAAATTGAGAGCTTATAACTAGCTGTTATGAGAGTTATGCAACATATCTTGACTGGCAAAATTAAAATGCATTTGAAAAAGAATGACATTTGTAGCCTGAAATGCACTGCTATGTTTTTTTATTTATTTAACGTATGATGATACAGTGAACTCAGAGCCAGGAGAAATATATTCACAATTTTATGTCCACATGTTTCAGCCAGATGATTGCCTCAGGTGTAGTATTGTGCAGATCCAAGAGGGCTCCATTAAATGCATGAAGAGGACATTCAGAGAAATGTGATTCAAAGTTTGAAAAGGGGCACTGCAGTTGCAGTTCGGTGAGCTGGTCCAGCCCCATCGGTGTAACAGAAATCCATATCTGCCCTGTCCTGATTCAGTTTAGAGAAAAACAAAGATATCTAGGGAAATCAAATCTAGCTGATCTAATGGTGGGATTTGTAATAATAATTTCTGTATTGGGGGATGAATCGAGCCACTCTTTTGTCCAGGCATCTTGGATGTTAAATGAATCTTGCTCAAGTTGAATTGGTGTGCTCCAAACAAGATGTCGAAATTTTAATCTGTGAACTGTGTTAACAGGCACTATTGTGTTAAGAGGCACTGAAAAAAGGTAAGTGGGCTCTGCTAATTCTGTGAAACACTGGGTGCTTAAACCAATCTCCTGTAACAAAGTTGTGAGCAGCCTACCTGAAATCCTTACAAAAACATGGACTACACTCAAGTTTACAACATGTTGCACAAATTATCCACTTCATCCTCACACTAACTTCATTTTCAACAATCTATACTTCCGCTCAACTATGTGCACAGCTATGGGCACAAAGATGCCCTCAATATGCCAACCTCTTCATCAGCCACCTGGAGGAGGAATTTTTAGAAAACTACTCCACCAAACCTGCACTCTACCTGCATTACATAGATATTATCATCATCTGGACTAAACACCTGGACTCATTTATTGACTTCTACCACAGGTTTAACAACTACCACCCTTTGATCCATCCTCTTTGGAATATTCCTATCCCAACATCAGTTGTCCAGGCATTATGATCCACATCTAAGATGGCACAATACAAGCCACAACATACACACTCATGACCATCAAAGCAGCAATCATCCCAAACACACCAAAAACAAGCTGTAATCTACAGTCAGGCCCCCAGAAGCCATTTCATCTAGTCTGCGGGGAATATTCAGGACACCCACCTTGCCAACCTGAACACAGCTTTGTATAAGAAGGACAGTTCAGCAGAGAAATAGCCTGTGTCAGAAAGAGCCAGCTAAACACTCTGCAATAACTTGCTACAATACAAAAAGTACTGTACCCCAACACCCGAGGATTGTACAAGCCCAGATAATCAATTACCACTCCACACCTAAAGGTAAGAGAATCAAACTATTACAGCCTATATTCAATAAAGATCAGACCTTGAGAGAAATGTTTCAAACCCTGCCCTCCTTTTTACATCCTTGTTTCAGATAATGTGTGCATCTAGTGTGTGTCTCTGGCCATTGTTAAGCAAAGTCTTTTGCCACATAGAGTCTGCACAAAGGTGTTTAAGTGACTGCTGTAAAACTTGAGCAAAAGTCAAAAAAAAATCTCTTAGTGCATCCATATATTCACCCTGGTGGAACGGTAAACGTTTACAAATACTTGGAACAAAATCAAGAAAACTATTTTATTCACGTACCATAGACAAATCCACAAAAATCTCTTTGGAAGGACCAGCTGTCTATTGATTCTCTTAAGCAAAAGTGAAAAAGAAAACCTACACAGGGCTCTCTGGGAAAGTTGTTCAGCAAATTAAGATCATCATTAATGAGGTTACCCATTACTCCTCTCCTATATGTAAAAGAAGGATAATGTGTGATCCATTACCTAAGACTAATTTAGCCACATTTTTCTCTGCAATTAATGGCAACAACAATTGGTCATAATCCTAACATTTCAATTACTTTTAAATCTTTTTTTTAAACTGCATCAAAAATTACATTTGACCAAAATTAATTTCTAAAAATCCCAGTACTAAATGGAAACATCATTTGCCCAATTTTCCAAGCTTCCCTTTGCTATACAGTAAGGAAACATAAATATTATTGGCAGAGTCAGTACCATAAACAACATGAGCTAATATACTTTTACAGCAATTTTCCAAACACCTGTATGCTAGCTACGTATGCACATACGTATTTAGTGCTGAGCATGAAAATTAAAAGATCTTCTAGCACAATACAGTAACACTCAAAATGGGAACAGTATCCCTATCATCCCAAAGTGTTGTATTGTTGTCTGTGACATACATTAAAGTTATAGGCAAATCAACTTACGGTGGGAAGTCAATGAGTATTAATGTAATAACAGCAGAGTATGCATTGGGTCTAAAGCTGTATACTTTGTATTACAGTTAAACTCTTCATTTAAATTGTAACTTAAATTGTAACATGTGGATGTACTTATTTACATGGCTTCTTAGTCAAAGTGCATCTCTCCTACTTCATTGCCCTTTCCCATTCTCCCCGCAACTCTCCACCCCATACAACACATCCGGTAGCTCTGGTTTCCACCCAAAGTTCCTATCATTATTACAATCAGTTCAAGAGCATGTAATTCCCTATGTGCATGATACTAATCAGGACTAAAGTGGCCTTTGATCACTTTAGATTAATTCTCAATTTACATCAATCTAGAGCTGCTTTACTCATGAATGACAACATCCACACAGGTCTTTAACCCATCTTAACACACACATTGAGTTCACACTGTAACGTGCCTGAAACTTTCCTAAACATCTGCATGGCTGTTGAGAAAATGGAAACCTTTCGCTAGCCTTAACAGCCAGATACTTTTTTGAAACGGTTCTAAAACAGACTAGAATGGTTAAGTGAATATGATCAGTGCCAACTGTGATTTACATTGTCATTAGAAAATTAAAAGGTGTATAATAAGGTCCAGTCTGTGAGGAAACTTGGGGAAAAGTAAAACAAGAATAGACTATCCTAGCGCTCAGATTACTTCTTTCTTTTGCAGTTATTCACCATCACTACCTACGTCCCCACCCTTTTCTTCAGAGGTGTAGTGTTCTCATGACCTTGTGCTTCTTTTGGCCCAGACAGCTGTAGTTTGGCACCAAGTGAATCCTTAGGGCTTCTACACACATGTGCAGAGCCTGCTCCGACCCACTGGGAATCCAGTGCATCAGAGCAGATTCGATTAAATCGAGTCTGCTGGAGCTCAGAAGTTGACGCGCTCACACGCATCAGCGTCACAACGCATCTCCACACTGAGGAAGCAGCAGCAGGGCGCTTTGAAATAAAACACGTTCAATGAGCTTTAGCTCAAAGTGCCCCACTGCCATTTTTTCAGCCCGGGGAAGGGCAGCAAGGCTGATACACATGACGTGCGGGCACTTCTAATTAGCATGGCTTGCTAATTAAAAGCGCCCTGTGCTGTGTCCCAACCCGCATAAAATGCCCTTAGAGCACCAAATAGTCTCAAAATGAACAGTAATCTCTATTTTCACATCGTAGAAAACAGACTGTATCTCGTCTGTTCTGCTATATTTTATTCCCAGATGCTTTTTACATCCTTGTTTCAGATAAAAAAAAGATATTGGAATCTTTCAAGTGTCCCGGAGAGCCCATTTCATCAACTGTTAAAAAAAAAAAAAAGACTTTTCAACTCTGCACAAAAGGACTAACGTGCATTTTTTGAGGACAAACAATTGCCATGCGCTTCTTACTGCTCTGACTGCATCCTCCTTGTAAAAATGATACACGTTAACTATTTAGGTGCTTACAACATAGAGTCTAAGAAAACGTAGGCTAAGACAAATGTATGAAGTCTGGTTGGACCAACAAACAGATACCAGCCTTAACCCCCCTCAGAAAATATTTGATAGTCATACCCAAAAACTGTATCTGAAACAAAACAGTGTCCAGAACCAATCAGAAGGCTTTCAGTACCCTTTTTTCAACACATATTAAGAAGCAGAAAGCTATTCAACTTTCAGAGGCCTTCTAAAAAGTGCAGACACCATTTCGCCAACATTGCATTTAAGGATAATTGGAAGCTCCAGTCCCACCAATCCTTTATGCCGTAGGGGGAGAAGCAGGCAAGACCACCCTATATTCTACCAGGATCTCAAATATGAAATGTACAGGAAAAGAAGTTCAAAAGAGCGAGGCATCTAACTGAGGCAGCCAAATAAACAGCCAGTTTTCAAGAGCTCTCAGCTGACATTTAAGCACCTAACTGAAGCAGCCAGATTTTCACAAATGCTCAGCGTGAAGTAGCTGCCATTTTCAATGAAATGCCAAAAATCTGTACACTTCATTTAGGTACCAAAGGAGAAGCTGAACTATGACAAGACTCATCTCAACCGTGGGTGTTGAGCTCTTCTAAAAATACCGGCCTTAATTTTTAAAAGTAGCTACTTTCTTCCCTCAACCCATTGCCTAACAACATCAGTCTGCTTTTTGCTATAAAAGATGGCTATATTAAACACCTGGGAATGAGAAGAATCATCATCCTTTTCTCATCTGTCTAAGAACAAGTGAACAGTGCATGCAATTTTAAACTGTCAGCAGGGAGCCTGTTTTTGTCAGCTGGAATAGGCATGTTGTTACACTTTTGTAACACAGAAACATATGCACCTAAACACTAAAGTGAAGCCTTTACATTCAAAGTAGGTGACACTACAAATCAGCCAAACTAAAGGGCACATGCTTATTTTGTCAAAGTATTTTTGCCAGGCAAAATCTACTGACAGGTCAGAACAAGCATACGGCTTATAATGAGCAAACTGCCACCTGCTCACACTGAAACACAGGTGGTCAGTCACAATAAGCTGCCCCTCCTCCCCACTTCAAGATTGGCTATTTTTCCCCCTGAACTCAATAGGTTAAAAAGTACAGGGAACTATATAACATAAAACAGGATGTAGGGACAATGTTTTTTTTTTTTCCTCTCTCCTAGTACAAATGGCTGCTCCAAAAGAAAAATAAACTCGTCACAACCAACATTAAATCATTCCCAGGAAAGTTTCTCTTGGGAGAGTGAAGGTCTGTATATGCTGCGGCTTCTGTCAGGAGCTAACATAGTCCTCTATGATTCCCTTCCCCTTTTCCTCTCCCTCCCCCAGGGGGACAGTGGTCATTTGCTGGATTTTGTTGCTCCAGCAGGGAGCAGAACATGCCCCCTTCCCAGTCCCCACATTTTGCTACAGAAAGACTTCTCATGATCTATGGTCTATGTTTAAATCAGCCAATCAGAGCTTCCATATGCACTGCTGCCACATGTCACCAGTTAGACTAAGGGAACCTGTAGAGCAGTCTGAGATGTGTGCACAGCCCCTCCAACCCCTCCCCCCTTCCATCTGTATATTGTCAACACTGCAAACTCAGGACTCTTTAGAGCTTCAGCATTCAAATGCATCTACATGCAGCTCTGAGTACTTTTTTCTCCCAGGAGAATTCTCCAAGATTATTTAAATGTGTGTACACAGCCATTAAGTCATTAGTATTTCTCACCACTTACTCCTGCCCCATATAGAGGTTTGATGCTGTTGTAGCTGTATTTTTGTTTATTTAACATGTATAATACATACAACACAATCTCCAGGTGTGTTTACAAAGGAGAGATGTGTGTTTCCTACTTACTCTACAGAACTTGAGCACGTTTTAAAAAAATTTGGGGCCAAACCCAAAGATTTTGGTGCAAATACATTGCATAGCAGTCAGGACAGAATTGAATAGATCTTCTCATTTTTACTGTAGAAGCAGGGGGTTTTCCAACAATATTGCTTTTGGAAAGTTTTTTGCCTACAATTGCATGTTTATATATATGTTTCAACCTGCACCTGGCACAACACCCCAGGAATCACACGTCTAGGCAGCACGTTCTCCCCTGCTGTCCACATCGATGATGAAATCAATGAGAGGCTAGCAAAAGCCACCATGGCCTTCAATAGACTCTGTAAGCTGGTCTGGGACTGCAGAATGTCAACAAAGGTGAAGGTTTTTGTAAGCAACCATGCCATTCACCAGAGCACATGGTGCATGCTGATCTATCAGATGTCACCGTTGTCCATGGGAAGGATAGTGACCAAGCGAGGTTCCAGAGGGCCCTCAGTGGTTCTCACCTGCCATGACTTTGCTGAAATAAATATGTTTAGGAGGGAAGATGTACGTTCCATCTCACATGGTCCCCTCCTTCAATCCTTTCGTCGATCTTCCTGTTTGGGGGCTCCACCTCCCCTACACCCCACCTAACACCGACCAGTGATGTCGTAACCCAGTCTTCTGGGTTTGGGTCATAGTCTTGGTATACATCTTGACCATCCAAGATGGTAAGCTGTGTACGGACGTCAGTTTGCCTCACTCAGCACTTGCCTCTGAGGGACTGCCATAGCTTCTATCTGTCCCCGGGTTACCTGTGTCTCCTGGTGTCAGTCTCAATCCTGTTGGCTTGTCGTCTCTGTGGTGTAGAGAGCTGTCTCTCCTTCTCTCCACAGGCTCTGAGACAGCCCAGTCTGCCTGGAAGACATCTGGAATCCATAGATCTGCTTCTGGTAAGTAATGGTGCCCTCCTGGGCTCACACTCTCTCAGTCCCCTCTTGGGGCTGCCACCAATTGACTTCTGTGGGTCTCGGCTCTGCCCTGGGATGTTGAGTGCCCACAGGGGAACGCACTACCAGTCCCCTGGGCTTCCTGTTCATCAGGGTTTCTTTCCCTGGTTCCATGGGCCGGCCAGTGAATTAGCGCCAGCACGCAGCCATAAACCATGGCCATGCCAGCACAGGAGCTGATCCCAGCTCCTCCCAGCTCAGCTGTTTGATGTTTTTTCTTCCACTGCAGCACTTCCTCTTGCAGCAGCTGTGCGCCTGCTGCTCCCTTCACTTGGCACGGTCTCATGCTGGCTCTGATCTCCAAGCCCAGGTTAGTCCCCCTCTGGGGTTTTATCCTTATCACATTTTACAAAGTCATCATTCTCCCACCCTTCTTTATGCCTGCAAAATCTGGACTGTCTACCAGCATCATGCCAAGAAACTAAACCACTAAAGATGGTTAGACGGAAAGATACTACAAATCAAGTGGCAGAACAAGATTCCAGACACTGAGGTGCTCAGAAGATCAACCCTCCCCAGTATCTATACCCTACTGAAACCAGTGCAGCTAAGATGGGCCAGCCACCTTTCAAGAATGCCTGACATTCACCTGCCAAAGAAAATCTTCTATGACAAACTGTCAAATGGAGTATACTTTTTTGGCACACAAAAGCAGTGGTACAAGGACACCCTAAAAGTGTCCCTGAAGAGTTTCAGCATTGACCCAGAGTCATGGGAGCAAATCACTCATGACCGTCCATCCTGGAGGTCATAGGTCCAAAGCAGAGCACTGGCCTTTGAGCGGCGGTGCACGACAGAGGCACTAAGGAAGTGCATGGCCAGGAAAATGAAGACTTCTCGCATCCAGTCCTCATTGATGTTCTGCCCCTGCTGCAGAAGATTGTTCAGGGCAAAGATTGGACTTATAAGTCACCTGCATGTCTACATGACTGAGCCTCCACCCCCCTCCTCTCTCTTTTTTCTCCTTTTTCCTCACTTTCTCCCATTCTCTTTTCTCCCTCCCTTTTTCTTTCTTGCTTCCTTTTTCTTTTCTCCACCCCTCTCCCACCCCACTGGATGCGGTCATCTTCACTTGCAAAAGATGAACAATATATATACTTAAGCTCATTCTCCCTGTAAACATTATTTTTTCTGCTTCCATCTTTGCCTTACTACCAAAAATCCTGGTGGTCTCCCCTCCTTCCTTACTTTTCAAACATCTGTCTAATGAAAATTTTTCTGCTTCCAAACTGCATGGCTCAAATTAAGTTTAATATTTTTTTTCCCTGGCATTTGAGTCACCATGGCCACATCCAGATGAGCATGGCTATTTGTTTCCCCAGGGACAAGTAACAGTGGCACACCTGGTGCTGCTGTTACTTGTCCCCAGGGAATGCTCGGGCCACTTGCACTCTGGTGTGCTGCAGGTTACCCTGGGTGGGGTGGGGTGGGGTAAAGTAGGCTGGGGCCAGCACCTGTGCTGGCCCCAGCAACTTTACCTGGGGCCCTGGGGGCCTCAGAGAGCTTGTGTCCATGGTGCTCCTGCAGCTGGGAATCTGGCCCACAGCCAGATTGTGTCTCCAGCAAGCCAGGCTCCGGTTTGAGCCACATGCACTGCACCACTTTTCTTTGCCATGGGTTTTTTTACCTTGGCATTTCCCAGGGTCAAAACCCCCTCCCCTTTCTTGCACTGCAAGGTAACAGCGAGGGGCACACCTGCATGTGCCATTTGTGGCACCACATACCACACATCTGCACGCAGCTGGATGCATCCATCCAGAGAGTCTGATTTTATGGGACTGGTAGCCATAACATCTTGCACTGACCCTGTCAGATCACAAACTAACCTGAGTACATACCTGGCTAATGAAGCAAAATGAACATAGATGATAGTGGTGACACCATTGCTGACTCTCTTTCCACTCAGCCACCTATGAACCAGTGCCCCCATCTTCTGTTAATTGCTCCTATGCTATTAAGAGAAGTATCTTTTAGGTACAGTATTTAAAAAAGGTCCTAACTACCTTTGGCTACTAAAAGATATCATATTTCCATAAGAGTAGCAAAGCTGAGCTCAGCCTCTTGGCCAAATTCCAACTCAGCTAATTATTGCAATTTCAATTATTTTGTCATGTTGTCACATTGCACCCCAGTGATGCATGAATGACCCTTTTATATTTCATTTATAGCACAGGAAAGTAGTTTGAAGCTTATTTGGTAATCATATTTGTGCAGTGGTTTGAAATCCAGGGATAATTGGTGCTATGTATGTGAAAACAATTATCACTAGTGGGCTGTAATGAATTCTAACCTAGGACCTGAACAAGCTTAGGAATGACCCCACATTTATTGAGAACAGTGGTGTTTGTTACATATTAGAAGGGAAAAAGAATTCATTCTCCACGTAACTGGAAAAATTGCTTTCCCCATAGTAATGGGCCTCTTAATAAGGAATTTATAAATCAAATGTATAAATATTCATAGCATTCCCCGTGTGTAACAGAAAACAAGCTCAGCAATGTATAGCACAGCATTTTCACTGATAACTGGAATGTAGTGACTGTTACAGCCCTAGAGACTTAAATACTTGCATTTTATGATCAGTGATGGCTAACAAATCTGAATATGGCTAACAAACTATGTCATTAAGTAGAATGCCAATCCCTTAGGTGTGCAAACTCCTGACTAAAATATGGAAAGCTTGGAAATCTAAAAATATTGAAAAGTTGCTTCATCCAAATAAAAATGTGCTACTTCTACAAAAAAAAAATTTTTTTATAAATTAATCAGAAAAACTTTACTGAGAGAAACTTGCCATTTTTGTTTGTTCCAGCCAGTTAATGCCAATATGCTAAGAATGTCAGGGTGAGCTGCCAAATCACCTGCTATTTTTTGTAACTTTAGCAGTGGCTGGCACTCTATACTAAGCATTACAATACGACACCTATCTCAAAGTCCACACAACTTCAGCATGTCCCTACCAAACAAAACCTTCTTCAGTCTGGAGAAGAGAAGGCTCAGGGGGCACTTGGTGTCAGCCTACAACTTCATAAGAGACGTACATCAGGACCTGGGAGAATATCTGTTCACCAGAGCTCCCCAAGGGATAACAAGGTCTAACAACCATGAACTCCAGGAAGGCCAATTTAGATTGGATATAAGAAAAAAGTTCTTTACGGGGCATGTGTACAGGGTCTAGAACACATCCTCCCCAGAGATGGTACAAGCACCTACTCTGGACTCCTCCAAAAAAACTGTTGGATTTATTTCTTGCTGGGGTCACTTGATCCAAGCTGACTTCCTGCCTATGGTGCTGGACCCGATGATCTCATGAGGTCCCTTCCAGCTCCTAATGTCTATGAAATCTATGAAAATCCAGTGGCTTCCCTGGCTCAGTCTATCTTAATCTAGCTAGCAATTCTGATTTCTAGTATTGTATGTCTTGTAGCCTTAAAATAAAATCCAGCTGATCCCTCTAGATGACAGTTTAAATTCTGCTTGCTTGATTATTTAACATGACTCAGTCTTTACCAAACATTTGAACTGTTTTTTAAAATTATTTTCTCAACTGCGCTTACCCTTTTTTTCCTGTAATAAGTGTTTATGTTTTGTCTAGTTAACTGTAGTCACTGCTTAATAAATACTGGGCAAATGCATTTTCCAAGCATTTCTATAGTGTTTTGGTAAATGTCTTTATCATCATCATCAAAAAATTACTGAGATTTTAATAAGTATTTCTTGAATGCTCAGAACACTTCATACATAGAAGTATGACTACCCAGGATTTGCAGGGGAAAATTCATACTCTAAATCTGATACAAATATGGTTAGTTGCAGTCATCGTGCAGAATTCACCTTTTCTGCCTTCAGTCCTATTTTTGCTTAGCTCAACATCCTATTCCCTTAAACATGACACAGTGTATCTGATAATTTTCCATGGCACAATACTAGCCACAGAACCTGTAAGAACAGAGGAGCTCTCTTTGGCTAGAGACAGACATTCAAAAAGCCTGAGCCTGAATTGATTCACTCTTTGCAGGTTAGTCTAAGTTGCACAGCTTAAACTGGTTAATAACTGGACAGACATTCTCTGTTAAATCAGAATATGAAGCCACATGCCTGCAGTGGCATAAATCATAAGCTGGGGGATACTACAGCATGCCTGTCAGTCACTGCCAAAGGAGAGGAAAGAGAGACACCCTCCAAGGCTCTCACTCCTCCCTGCTGGAGTGGAGGGGGCATGGCCAGGTACCAGCCAGGGTTAGCACAATATACAGGATGCCAGCCACCATCCGGGGAGGAGGAGGGGCAGCTGCTGCCAGACTAAGGAGTGGGAATGTGGAAAAAGACTTCTCTCTGAAGCAAGCATGTCTTAAACACAGCAATTTGCAAAATATACAACAGGGAACTACCAAAAATATTCACCTAAGCTAAGGTACAGCCTAGTAAACACAGCATACACAACTTAGTCTAACTTAAAATGTAAACCAGGAAGACAAGAATTAGTCTTACTAACCCTACAGCCAGGCATTCGGAAAGGCTTTGTTTAGGTATTCCCACCTTTTACAAGTTCTGCTTTATAATGTAAAAGTAGCTCTGCATTCTTTGGTAAAGCTGTCTGCAACTTCCCTTAACTACATCTCCAGCATGTGTTATGACTGTCAGGTCTTTGCCAACACTTCCCACCTCTCAGTATGGTCCTGCAGGTCTTAGCTCTGGCCTCACAAGTACAGGACTTGGATCTGCACACAAAGGACTAGCTTGCCTCTCTTCCCCCATCTGGGACATGTTGTGGAATTAATCTCCTCCTTGCCTGGCTGCAGGCAAGCTGTGGAGGTGTGGCTGGGGCTGGCAAACTCCAGCTGCAGTCTGCAAGGTTTGCCAGTAGGGGAAGAGGGAGGAGAGGGGGCAGAGGGAAGAATTTGCCTCAAGGGCCACGGCAGGCCAGCATCTGGCCACACCCTGCCCCTGCTCCAGCTAGAGAACAGAGGGGAGGGGCCAGCCCAGCTCACTGGAGCAGAAAGCAGAACTCCACCCAGACCAGAGAGCATCTCCGGATGTTGGGGGAGTCTGGTTTAATTTAAACAAGCAAGAGGTCTGGGACAGACATTGTATAAGCTGGCTTGAGCCAAATCAGTTAAGTCTGATACTACATTCAATCAGGTTTATCTCAAACCAGTTTGGGCCATTTTCAAACTGGTTTACGTACACTGAATGTCTGTTCTGTTACAGGTTTAAACCAGGTTCTGATCACTTAAACTGGTTTGTGTGTAATGTCTGTCCCTAGCCTTCATGTGCTGGATCCAATGTCTATTGCAATGGTTCTTAACCTTTTGGATTTGAGGCACCCCCCTATAACTTTTGTGAATGGAGTGACACCCAATTTCAAAAACTAATTTATACATTAAAGTGCTCACCTCTTTGTAAATGGGCAGTGGGGTGCAGAATCATCTAGGCCTGAACAAGCTGTGCTTATCTGCTTAGTTTATCTGCTTATCTCCTCTCACCTCAGCACTCTTCAAAGGATCTGGCAGCACCCAAGCATGCCCTGGCATCCTTGTTGAGAATCACTGGTACTGAAATCAGTGGAAATGCTCTCATAAACTTCAGTAGGTGCCAGATTAAATTCCCTTCTTCCTTCATTTATGGACTTCCAGTCAGTTTTGTCAGATGCCTTAAAGATTCTGCTCTGGCCTTTTACAGACTTTGTTCAAATAGTCATTTAGTCAATGAACTGGATTTTCACCTCTCAATCATCTAGGACAATCACTTATTTTAGCAATGAATGACATATGAATTTCTTAAAAGCAAATCCATATTTGCTTTTTATTTCTTACTACAACAAGACAAGTAAACCATGGACAAAATCCCTTAATTGTAATAATGGAAGGTTGTCATCCATCTTTAACATTTCTGTCCCCGAAAAGAAGTCTAGTAAAGGACGGATTTTCACATGTTCCTTTCCATACTTTTTTAATTGTTTTTAAAAATATTTTAACAGGCACAGCCTATTGATGGAGACATAATAAAGTCAAGCAGCATGGCTGGAGACATTGTGTTAATACTACACAGTTTTAGTGAAATGTATTAGGATAAGTCTTTAAATACAATACAAACCCCACCTAAACCCAGAGACGGACTGAAATTCTGCAGCTATGTTACAGGATGCTGTGCATTACTTTGAATAAAAACAAACCCTCCCCTCCCGTTCACACTTCCTAGTGTCCTACCAAGGCATTAAGGCTGAACAATTCCCACATTACTCACAGCATACCTCTTAAGAGAAAGAAAAGCAGAAAAAAAAGAAAATGTTTTCACTTTCATGAAGATTACTAATCCAGACATCTGTAGCATGGCAACAGCTGTTGACCTAGTGCTTATAACATGATATTCTGCCAATGAAGCGGATCTAACCCATGAATGCCAAAGTAGGAGCAAGCCACTCTTATGGGCCTGACAAGTGAAAATACTGTGACATTAACCTCACAAATCAAGGTTCAGGGAAAGAGAAGTGGCACAGGATAATATAAAACAACACTAGGTACGCATAACTTACAGTTAATACAAGTGCCCCAGCCAAATTAACTAGTCATTTACCTCTCTGGTAATGCTGCTGATTTCTAGGGAATTTTATTGGGGTTACATTAATCCATCATTCCTGCCAATATGTATAAAACTTCAGGCATCATGTGGACATGGACACAATTATTGACCAGACCCCCAGTTTATAACCCTCTTCTTTTCATGCCTCATTTTTCTCACCACAGTAAGTTGCTTTGGGAAGTACCCTATGGAGTTTCAGCTTACAAATTCTGTCTATTGAAAGAAGTACAAGAACAACAACTGTTCTTTTTGTCTCTTGGGGGAAAAAAGGCTCCCAGAGCCAAAAAATTGTTTATCATTCCAGTTACGCATTTTACTGTAACCTTGTTAAATAAATAAATAAACGGTGTCAAAGAGAGTAAAACGTCTATAATTTAAGGACAAATTGATGTGCTTAAGTCAGATCAAAAAGGATTCTTCGGTTGTATTTTATGTTGTTCAGTCCAATTGTCAGTTTTTTTATTAATTTAGCATGCTAAGCTTGAAACATTAGACATCGGTTTCTACTTGGGAGAACAGCTAAAAACAGAACAAACACTAGAAGAAACTGTGTTTATAATTGCTCTGTTTCTTAGTTGGACTTTGTCAGATCGACTTGGGTGGCAGAATTACATGGAGAGAAAATCTCACTTTGATTTGGAAAAGGTTGTTTGCAGGTGTCAAAACAAAGTCTACCAGGAAACCAAGGGAAAAATTAAATACTGTGAGCCATTATTGCAGGTGTGTTCTAGTGAAAATTATTGTTCTTTTGTTTTATGTCCCAGTAAACAGGATGAGCAGTAGAGGCCAAATGTAGCATAGGAAGAATTTAAAGTATTACAAGCTTACAGTGAAACTCAAATTTACATTTTAGGCCAAGATAATGGATTAGAAAATTATTAAACCAGCAGCCTGTTGAAGAAATAGAGCAGACTGAACTATATGCAATCACTGAAGATGTTAGGGAGGTGACTGAGGTTCTAGCATAAAGCAAGTCTCCCAAGGTCTGTCTGCCAGCCACTGAGTGCTGGAAATCAGCATGCACCAGCCAAGACCTACTCCAGGATGTTGAGGGAGCAGCGTAGGCTCTGATTTAGGACAGGATGTCTCTGGAACACCAAACTACCTCCTACTCAACGAGGTGTGCTGGGGGAGCATGGGGACTGGTATGGGGCCTTTTCATTGGCCAGTGACTTCCAATGCTGAGGGAACTCCAGCTGCAGATAAAGGCCTTCTTCCTGACTCCTTTGCCCCAATACCGTACTTCAAACAAGCTAGATCCTAACAAAGGACTGTCCCCTTGGGCCACATGGAAGAGGTCTCCATGCTATCTCATGCAGGTTGTTAAGGCAGGCAGTCTATGCTCAGATTTAGGACAAGATGTCTCTGAAAATATTTGGATCCAATGACTATGACAGTTTGCCAAGTGAAATGGACTGGCTTGTGGATGTCCTTTCAATACACAGACTGAAGGAGCATTGCAAGCACTGAAACCCCACGTCCTGGCTCTGGGTTGGAACGGAGTCTTTCCTCTGTGCACATTGCACAAATACAGACTGGCTACACCGGCCTTACCTGGGGGAAGTGAACTTCAAAGTGGAATCCCCTGAGGGAAAATGTCCTGTGTCCCGTGTACTTATCTGGAAGTGGTAAATGCATCACAATCCTAAAAGTCGTCGCTTCCACTTACCATGTGGAGAGGAATCAAAGTTTGGTTACATTTCAGTTTATAGCATAGACATTACAAGGATGTTTCTCTGATGAATTAGCTGCAACAATACCACAGCATATGTTAATATTTAAAAATACACATGGGTTTCTGACTGGGAAATAAAGTAGTTGTACTGAATAAATCCAGCAATTCCCCAATATATTAAATGCAAACAGACCACAGAAAAACAAAGCACAAGACCTGAATCCACAGGCTAAGAATGAAAATTTGTGTTAGGTTGGTTAGCCTCCCTTATTTAACTCAAGAAGTTGTATGGATTGCAGCTCACGTGTTTCATCCACGAGCAGTCATAAAAAAATCATAAAAATGAATTACTTTATTTAGTTATGATGCTGAGATAAGAAAAGATGACACCGCACAGAATCACAGGTCCTGATAAATTCCATTTCTCCAAATATATACAAACCAGACAGGGAAGTGAGTATTTACTAGCTGATTTGTACCATAGCGGTTTCAGCGTCTTATTTGTATAAGGTCCTCACTGATGCTTCTCATCCAAAGCTCCACATTTCTGGTTGCTAGAGGGTGTGATGATCCTTAATGAGAGCAACAAGAAAAGAAGGCAGGGACTAAAAGAAAACTGCATTTGCAACAGACACAACAAAAAGAAGAAAAAAATCAAAACAATCTGAACATTGAACAACTTGATGCAGCTCTTAAATCCCCTATGTATTTTTTCATCCTTATCCTATAATACGCAGCTTTTGAACTGGGGATTCAGCCATCAGTGACCAGCTAGACTGGTACATTACTTGATTTACAGGCCCATTTGAAGTAGAGGCAAGGCTCAACAGGGCAAGCAGAAATGTTACCTCTCTACACTAACTTGTCCCAGTACAACTACAGCAGAGGCTGAACTGGAAGCACAATTTTGCCATTAACAAGGCCCCTTTTCATACTGCGGATTGATGATTCTGTCTTAATAATATCCTAAATGATAGCCTCATGTCATGTTTTCTGTAAAACAGTCATCTCCAGCATCAATAAGAATTTGCCACACTCAGTGTAACCACTATTTATCTATAAACTACAGTGATGACATTTGTTTGCCCTACACATTTTAATACTCTTTCTAGAATCATGTATAGCTACTACACTGCTGTTATATCATGATGGCCTCCACATACACCTGGACAAAGATCATTTCATTTCATTTTGCAGCTTGCCATTATAATTACTTCAAAGATTTGTTTGTACTGGCATAACTTGGACACAACCATAAAATGATGATACTCTCCAGAGGGTTTCACTGATGTCATTTCCATAAACCTTGACACCATTAAATTGTCCCAGTGGATGTATTATTTCATAATAAACTCATTATGAAACTTTGGTGACAATGCTAAGTCCATTCAGTTTAATGGGCACTTTGTCAAGTACCATCACTCAGAAACAACCAAAAAAACTGATCAGCATATTAACACAAAGGGTTAAAATATGTTGAAAATATTTGGCCCAGTTATTGTATTATAAGTTCTTATAAGTTTAAGTGGCAACACAAAACTTGAAGCTTGTGAGCCTGGCTATGGATCTAGATGTCGCTTTCTCCACAACAAAACATACTGCAATTAAACTACAGATAGACACCAACAATGTTGGAAATTTATAATTCTGGATCTACACCTATCTCCACCAGCTCCTGTGAATTTTTAATAGAGACATATTTTATTTGGCAAAAAAATCCGTAGCAGACATTTCATAGGGGCTTAACCCCAACTATCTTAGCTCCTTTTGAAAGCAACACGCTTAGTAAATTATTTCCCAATCTCTTCAAAACAGTAATTATTACTGTTATTAAGCTAGTTATAGGAACCCACAGCATTCTACACAGGAGTGTAGTTAGTACGGGGATTAACTGACATTAATGTATCACTTGGCTTAAAGCCTATTGGTATTCAGGCTACTCAGTGCAGTAAAGATGCACAGTGACATAAATTCTTTGCAGAAAGAGTTAGACACCTATGCAAACTACTTGAAATTTCCTTTCACTTTTCCTTAATTCTATAGTGTCTTCTGACCAAAACAAAAGTTTTATCCGTATTTCACATGCAGGGCTAGATGGCTCTAAAAATTCCCACCCACTGTCCAAAATCAGGGAGGCTGCAAAGTATAAGCATGAATGCAGGCCAGGTTACGTAGGCATTAGCATCATAGCATAAGCCTAAGTTCACAATGGCACTTGCACTGTTCCAAGAATAGTGTAGTTGCACTGATGTTGGAAACATGTGCTTGCAATTTGCAGTAAAGACAGAGCCTTGAATTCTGGAAACAAGCCATAACAGAGCACCAGATGAAACAATGTCCTGAACTGTCTATATAAGTTTTAAAATACATTTTGGAATATAAGGGTTCAAGTAGACTGAAATAAGAACCAGAACGTTTTCTCAAAATAAAGTGACAGTTTTGTTCCATTAGGTAATAGCTCAGCACTAATTACTGCATCAACTCATCATTCAGTATTGAACTCTGATGTTTAGGATGAACTTCTTACAAAATTCAGTAACTAATCTGTACCAGAGACATCTACTGCCATATGCATGCTGCTGAATCCGTGCGAACAACCAGTATTAGGAAGGCCACAATTTAGAGGGTTCATTCTGCAAGAAGCACCCTCAGTTCCAATTTACAACAGGAGTTAGGGAAGCTCAGTATTTTGGGATCACTTTGCCCCACCACCTCACTGAAGCTTTGGCACAGGTTACCTGTATAAATGTCACAAATCTACGGAATTTTATGATGTCAGAAAATCATGGTGTTTTTAAAAGTCTCAGGTGAAGGCTTCATGTCATTTCAGGGGTATATGTTATAGCCATCTTGGGCTAAGGACATAGTTAGACAAGGTTCTTTGGGTAAATCCAATATCTTTTATTAGACCAACACAAATAGTTAGAAAAATTCTTCTGTGCAAAAAAGCATTTTTCCAACTATTTGAGTTGGTCTAATAAAAGATATCAGATTTACCCAAAGAATCACTTTGACTCGCCACTGAGTCTGGTGAGCAGGAACACAGACAGCAGCTAGGACTCTCTATTCCTCCCCTGCAGTAGGAGAGGATTGGGGGAAGTGATATGTACCCCAAAAGCAGAGAAACCAGCATGGGATCTTGTGGCTTCCCTCCCTCCACAGCCAGAGTGGAGGGTGGGGAGGGAGAAATCTTGAAAAGCTATTTGGGGGGTGGGTAAAGAGAATTAAGTTTTTGGGGGGCGGTTTATAATTAAAGGACTGAAATCTTGCATGTGTCTCAATGAGTTGGGGTTGGGTAGGGTGGAGGAGTTGGGTTCGGGGCAGCAGGGGTTGCGCTGGCTGGACTGGAGGAGGTGTCCTGGCCCAGGGTACAGACGAGGGGAAGAATAGCCAGGGCACAAGGCTGAGAACCAACATGCTTACTGC
>NW_017728915.1:26900978-26917522 GCF_001723895.1 Crocodylus porosus | reverse complement strand
CTCCAGGGCTGCCTGTGCCTTTAAGCCTGGCACAAAGTGTAGGAAAACTTTAATTAAGCTCAGTTTACTTGAGGCGACTTTAAAGTTTCACATGAGACATGGCCCTTCCCCTATGTCCTCCCCTGGCCAGGTGGGTAGAGGAAGGTGGTGTTCCCTTGAGCACTAAGTCTGGTCCTGGATGGGCCGGTGGGTTAGGTGCAGGAGGCATGTCCCCATCACCTCAGGCAGGAGTGGAGCCACAGGGCACCCAGGCCAGACCACTGAGAGGCAGTAAGGCAAGACCCTGGACCCAGGGAAGCATGTGTCCCAGCATCTTGCTGCACTTAAGCCTGCCAGTCCCCCACTCAGTGTGGAGCCCACAAGAGGTGAGACTCTGGATCCAGGGAAAGTATCCTTTCCCCAGCCCCAGGATCTCCCTGTGGGGCTTAACAGCAGTGGGTCCCAGCATCCCTGCGTCGCACGGTCTCCAGTTGTTTAAGCTCCAGCGGCTCCATGCTCAGCATGGAGCCCGCAGGCAAAGAGACCATGTAGCCAGGGACAGCATGCTTCCCCAGCTGCATGATCTCCCTTGCATTGATCCCCAGGTGCTCTGTGCTTAGCATGGAGCCCTGCAGCAGAGAGACCATGCAGCCGGGGAGAGCAAGCTTCCCTCACAGCATGGTCTCCAGTGAATTGAGCCCCTGCAGCTCCCTGCGAAGCACAGAGCCCAGGGCAGGGAGGCCAAGCATTTGGAAGAAACAACCTCATATCTTCCTTGACTAGAGCTCCAGTGGCTCTGTGCTGAGCATGAGCAGCGAGACCCAGGCAGTGAGACCGTGCAACTGGACTGCATGCTCTCTCTGCAAGCTAAATGTTGAGAGGGCTGTTCTCAGCATGAAACAGGGGACTACTAGAGATTTGGTTGGTAGGAGGGGTAGAGTAGTTGGGACTTGCGAATCCTGGGATACTGGAGGAATGAAAGTGTGTCATCTTGTTTCCCCAAAGCATCCGTACAATACCCAAGCATGACCTGGGCAAAATGATCAAAGATAGACCTCAAGCTGTAGTGGCGTATCACTGAAATGTTTAAAGGGTACTTATGGCTGTTTAACTTAACTAATGACTGCTCTCATTTGAAATGCATTTAATTTTCAGGATGTTTTTAAGGAATCCTGTGCCAAAGTCCTGGCTTGAATGTCTGCTCAGGAGTAAATGAATGTATAGTGAGGTGAAGCACAATGTGGAAATGAAGTTGTTTTTAGGCCGGGGTAGGTGGCTAATAACACATTGCTTAGAGATAGCAGATAGTGGGGAGGGGGAGAAGGGGGGGGGGCATGGAAATTAGCTACTTACAGTGTTATCTTCTTGTTACTTTTCTGCGGAGATTTTATTCGGTAGCAGTTCAGAAATATAATTAACAGTCCCCAGGCACAACTGAAGGGGTGGAATATTAATGAAAAATTGAATCTTCAACATAAAAATTCAGAAAACATTTGAATATGCTACACATACATATCCATTATTTAATACTTAAGACCAATTCAAACATATTTCCTACCATCCAAGTCCCCATTTCTTGCCATATGTAGAAAAGTTGCAGTTGTTAGCCTAGTCCTGCTTACCTTGGGAGCTGACATATTGCTAAGGGACATGCTTAGGAAAACCTGACGGGCATCTGCATCCTCCTGGGTTTGTTTTATGGCTTTTGGAGTAGTTGGGGGTGGGAGGAGGGCGGTGGAGACTCTTGTAAAAATCTTACAACAATTTGGAGTCCTTGCTCACAAATTTTCTTTTGGTTCAGAAATCTAATCACGCTGAGTGATTAGCATCCTGAAATCTCCTTTTGAACAGATGAAGCCAAAGCTGTTACAACAGATACACATTTACCAGCAATGATTCCTCTGGTCTAATGGAAATGCTTCCAGACAAACTAAGTTTCAGTGATTCACAGGCACAGAGCATTTCTTGAGATTAGTCTTCCAGTAAAGAAGCCAAATTGTACCTGTAATGTGGGGATTTCTGTGGTCCCTTACAACAGCTTAGTGCATCGAGAGGGAGATCTCTTGTACAGTTTTCACGGTCTGTGGAATATCTGATTTGGGAATTAGCTAAGTACTGCATGCATTGGCTAGACAGCATCTATTCAAGCTGCACAGACAGAAAAGATGTCCGTTACAGGCAGTGTCTGTACATTCAGCATCTTCTAAAACAGTGTGCCACCATCCTATGCACCCCTTATTGCAGGTGTAAGGAAGGTGTCAAGAATGACATCATAAGAGAAGGCAGGGGGAAGATTTAAAGAAAACAGGATAAATGAACAAGGATAAAAATAGAATAAAGAAAAGAGATGGGAAGTATAACAGCTTCACTGCAGGTGTGAATTGCTGTTCCTTAGTGTTACATCTCAGTAAACAGAATAAATGCTTGGTGGTGTGTGACTGCCTTCCAATCAGTGAAAGCAACGTGCTGTGACTAGTAATAGGTCATCTTTCAGCCTTCCTTTCTCTGGGAAGAAAAACAATGACAGTGATTAGGGTAGAGATGGACTGTAAAAGGGATGACCAGTCCATGCATTAAGTCAGGAAAGTCTGTAATTTCATGCAGTAAAATAATCATTAAAGCTTAAATTGGATTTTGCAATCTGCCTCACTCAGTTAGCTTGGCTTGTTTGTAAAAACGTTACAGACATTAATTAACCCTTTGTCCACATCCTTTGAAGACAGAATCATCATGCTCTTAGAATTCCCAAAAAGGCCCTCCACACGATGTCATTTATTTTGCAAACTAATATAGCTCAAATAGAAACAGTTTGCTTCATGATTAGGAAAATTTTAGAGAATCGCAGTTAATGAATACTGCAGGTGCTCTATCCTCTCATTAACCATAAGATGTGTGTAAAATCAGTTTAAATAGATGAAACTGGTTGGTGCAATTAACTACTTTTTTACATCACAATATTGACCATGAACACAGCAAGACACTGGTTATACTAATGAATTTGAATTTACAAATGGCCTGATTCTACAGCACTTTTTAAAAAAAAAAAAATTTTTAATCTCAACCAAGGTTTTCGCTACTAAAATTTGGGATCTCTACCTGTGGCAGATTTACATTGGATTCCCAGATGGAATATCCTTTGTTTCACTGTAAAAAAGCTGTCTAATGGAAGCAGTGGTAAAAGTGCTGTCCTGATTAAACTGCTGAAGCCAATTAGGATTCACAAAATACTCAGTGCTTGCAACTACCTAACTCTGGGATATCTGCATTTAAGAATATAAGAATTGTCATCTACAGGATAGACCATGGGTCCATCTTGCCCAATATCCTGTGTCACTGAGGGGCAGAGAGTGGATGCTAAAATGGAGAGTGACCTGGATAAGACCAGGGTTTGTTTTTTTCCCCACTGTTCCTCTCTCACTTGCAGACTGGGTTTCCTTTGGGTATTACAAGAGGATGTAAAGAACGAATTATATTTGGGCAATTAATAGACATGACCAGCCAAGTTATTGGTCATTTCTGGTTTATTTGGGATTTTTTCTGATGTATTCCTACAGGGGCTCCCACTGTAGGCCTAAAGGGACCAGCAAGCTAACCACTGGGCTACAGCAGCAAGACTAAAATAAATTAGAGGAAGAAAAGAAGCCACAGTTTTTGTGAAGTTTGAATGATGCTAAAGCAATGCCTTATGTTTAAATAGTTTTTTATGTGCTACAAGGATAGCACGGGGAGTGAGAAGTTTCATCATCCTGAACCTACCAAAGTCTCAGTTGTTATTGAGTAGTCATGACATCATGTTTGGGATTTTACAGCTGGATTGTTCAAGCCTTTGCCATATAGAGGCCAAAGCACAATTGGAGTTGCAGCTGTCAAGGGACATGAAAGGTAATAGCATTTTCTACAAGTACGTCAGCAACAAAAGGAAGGTCAGGGGAAGTGTGGGTCCCTTACTGAATGGGGGCAGCAACCCAGTGACAGAGGATGCAGAAAAGGGTGAAGTGCTCGATGCCTTTTCACTTCAGTTTTCACAGGCAAGGTCAGCTCTCAGACTACTGCACCAGGAAGTACGTTTTGGGGAGGAGGTGAGCAGTCAACAGTAGTAAAGGCACAAATTAAGGACTATTTAGACAATTAGATACGTACACATCCATGGGGCCAGATGGGTACTGAAAGAGTTGACTGATGTGACTGCAGAGCTACTAGCCCTTATCTTTGAAAACTTATGGTGATTGGGAGAGATTCTACCTGATTGATAAAGGGCAAATATAGTGCCTATATTCAAGAAAAGGAAAACAGAGGATCCAGAGAACGACTGACCAGTCAATCTCAGCACAGTCCCTGAAAAAACCGTGGTGTGGGACCTCAAAGACTCCATCTCAAATAGGGTTGCCAACTCTTATTGAAGCTATTGAAGAAGATTTTTTTTTTCAACATGACAAAAATGTCATTCATTTCATTTTTTTTAATATCCTATTAAAATCTCCCAAATTGCTTTCAATAATCACTGGGAGATCGATGCCAATTCTGGTAGACTCCCAGCCAATCCAGGAGGGTTGGCTACCCTAATCTCTAAGCACGTGGAGGAGAAGGCAGCATGGATTCACCAAGGACAAGTCATGCCTAACCAACCTGTTTGCCTTCTGTGGCTAGATGACTGGCTCTGTGGATGTGGGGAGAGCAGTAGATGTGATATACCCTGATTTTAGCAATACTTTTGATATGATCTCCCACAACACACAAGCAAGCAAAGGAAGTATGGGTTGGATGAATGGACTATAAGGTGCACTCAAAGGGTAGCAATCAATAGTTTGATGTCTGGGTGGCAATCCCATGCACCGGTACAGGCTAGGGATCAACTGGCTAAGCAGCAGCTCTGCAGAAAAGGACCTAGGGATTACAGTGGACAATAAGAACCAACAGTGTGCCCTGGTTGTGAAGAAGGCTGATGCCATACTAAGCTGCTTTAGTAGGAACACTGCCAGCAGATTCAGGGAAGTGATTATTCCTCCCTATTTGGCATTGGTGCGGCCACATCAGGAGTACTGTGTCCAGTTTTGCACCCCCCACTATAGAAAAGATGTAGACAAACTGAAGAGAGGCTGGGGATTGATTAGGAGACTGGGGGAAAGTACTCTTGATGAGCGGATGAGAGAACTGGGCTTATTTAGTCAGGAAAAGAGAAGTCTGAGGGGGGATTTACCAGTAGCCTTCAGCTCCCTGAAGGGTGGTTCCAAAGAGGATGGAGCTGGACTGTTCTCAGTGGTGGCAGATGACAGAACAAGGAGCAACAGTCTCAAGTTACAGCAAGGAAGTTTAAAGTTAGATATTAGGGAAAAAAGACTTTCTTACTAGTGAAGCACTGAAACAGGTTACCCAGAGGGATAGTGGACTCTCCACCCTTGGAGGCTTTTAAGACCCAGCTAGACAAAGCCTTGGGATGATCTAGTTGGGAATGATCCTGCTTTGCACAGGAGGTTGGACCAGATGACCTCCTGAGGTCCCTTCCAACCCTAATTTTCTATGATTCAATTGGGTTGTTGTCAAGCCTGCATAAAAACTTGATAATCCATTGGTGGGCTCAGAACACAGTCTGTCATGCTGACCAGTGTGCTCTTGTTTTACCCTGTCTGTAACTATCTGTTACATCCTTTCTTATGGTTATATATTAAGCTCTCTGGACTGACACTGTCTTTTTTTGCTCTCTGTTTGTACAGAATGTGGCACAATGGGATCCTGCTCCATAATTAGGGTTCCTAGGTATTTTGGTAATACAAACAATAAAGTAAAGAAGAATTGTATAAGTGGTCCTACCTCCAGGGCTGCCAAAACTAACAGCTTCTTATTTCACCATTATGATGGCTATGTCTGTGGCTCCACGTTCACCCAAACCCATACTTCCCTGCTGATTAACCTACCAGTAGAAAGAAAACTATGTGACACTAGCTAATATTTTTTTCACCATTACATCTTGTCCCCTAAGGTTACCACTTCAGAGATAACTTAAGTGGAATTATGTACATCTAATTTACCAAATAACATTTATACACAATACAGCCTCCCTTTGGATACTACCTGCCTACTCTCTTTTATAGGTAGTGTTTAGCAATTAAGCTACTGAACATCTTTGTTTCTGATCACTCAGTAAGTGTTTAAATCAGAAAGAGGACCTAGTGAATGACTCTATGGGTCACAGGAGGGCCAATAAGCAAAATACCTAGGACAAAAATTGAAGGGCATGTACTGATAACAGCTGATGCCTGTTATTCAAAATTTACTAAAGCGATGTAAAGAACATTGTGATGATTTATGTAGGTAAATAACTTGTGAGATGCAAAGGTTTGCACATCTTTATTATAATAAAACAACACCTGGCGCCCTTTTGTTAGCATCTGCATGTTACAAAAATAATTTGGTCAGCATTATTGGCTTGGAAGATAGCCAAAGAGTCAAAAGCAATTGCCAGCAAAATGGAGTGCATAAACTGAAGAAACACAGATTATTAGAGGGCAGGGAAGCATTTTAATACCGAAACTTAAACCATACTTTGCTCCAATTGGCAATTTGATGGTATTGTGCACTGATATTTTTTATTTTTCCACACAGCTCAATTAGTATATTCTTTTCCCTGTACTTTGGGATGTCTCATTTAAACCTACAAGACAAAGTTCTTTTAGGAGCAAGAGGTTAGTACATTCTCTATTTGCTCCTCAGCTAAGGCAGCCCAATAGGCTAATTATCACTAATTAATGTGATGGCTTTGTGATATGGACTTCTACAACCAAGAAACAGGTCTGAGATTACCATTACATCACGCACTGTGGACCTTTCAACAACCATTATAAAGCAATGAGATTCCAGGGTCTATCCCGCTTGGACTTCAAGTCCTAACCCGAGGCAGAAAGTGACATTTAACATATATTTTAGACATGGGTAATGCTGTATTTAAATACAATTTAGTGAAATGTTCAGATATATCTGTATTTGGTAAGCGAGGGGAATACAGGAGACTAACGAAGTAGTGATACAACAGGTGGAATATCAAGCTTGATATTTAACCTTTTAAACCCATGATGGAAAACTTTCCACCACATCTGTTAAATGAGTAGGCTAATCAGGGGCTAGGGAGTAGTATATGTTGGGTGAATCATTCATAACAGATAAGTTAGTTAATTCACTTTTTTTCCTTCTGGGACTGTCTGTAAACAAGGAGATTTTATTCCTTTTAAAAAAACTGTAAATAGATACTGTTTTCTGAATCGCTACTGGCCACTGTTCATTGTGCATATTTAAAATTTGAAGTCCTATCCATTTTGATCAAATGCGTACGTCACAAGATGTGTTCCTATTTCTTAAACTATGTGAGAGTAATTCTCAGAATCAGGCTCCTGGTGTGAATTCCTCAAGGTCCTGTTTTTAATGAATATTCTAGGGAACTGTATGAACACCACTCACTCATCACTCACTATTCAGATGAACTTATCTGCTGGCGGCTTTATTTTTTTATGAAAAGGAAAGGCAAAAAAGGTACAAATATAACCATGTAATTAATTAAAAATTCAAACTGATAAGTGTGAAAACCAAGTCTAATACATTCATGCCATGTAAAGAGAGATGAGGCTCTTACAGTCTTGGATATGGCTTCTTGCTCAAAGGCTGTTGTATTTTTATTTCCTAAGAGTAAATTAAGTAGCTAAGGAATGAATCTGACCTTTTCACAGTCCAGCCACAGACTTGTCCTGTTTATAGACTGTAGCAGATATTATAGTTACAGTAAACCTGACTTACCTTTTCTAAACCCTATTTTTCATGATTTACTGTCTCATCTGCTTCAAAATGCATTGAACTGAAACATGAAATACAAGTTGGTAGCCTAGAAGCAATGTTTTATGTACTTACAAAAATGGTTCAGTTACTGTATGTTTTAGTACAGAACTCCAAAAAACTCATAATTTGGACTTCCTTGAAGTGTTCTTTCAACAGTCATTTGATCATATGAGGCTCATTTTACATATGAAATGCAGTTTTGCAGGCAATGTTCAAAACTTGAAGTTGATTTATCCCTTCCTTGCAGTATTTTGAACAGAACGGATCTTATTTGAAAATCAGCTTCTGCGCGCAAGACGTGACAGATTTAAAAGCATTTTTTTCCGGAACTGATACCATTCAAAACAAAAGGAAAAATAGCATCTGCCTTTAGGACTCTGATGAACTTACATGTCAATAGGCTTTGGCACATGGCTGATGCCATTTCCACTGTTTAAATGGCTTCCCGCATTTACCCACCTGCACCTTTCTGCCACCCGCTGGCTTCCCATTTACACAGTGGACACTATTCAATAAACAACCATTTAATCAATTGGTTATTTGCAACTTGTTTTCTGAGAATCTCTGAAAATTTAAATCAGTTACATGAACAACATTTAGCTTTGCTCTTGTTTTCTACATGGAGCAGCTGACATCCTGAGTATTGCTGTTGCTAGTTTAACTGAGAGATTTGATATACCAGACTAAAGCTACAGGGACCCAATGTCGCTCAAACTATTGTCCATATTTGGAAGGTGTGAAATATCTACTAAATTACGTTCATGACCCTTCTCAAACTGACTGCACCAGTTTTGAGTCAATGCTCCATCTTGCCTGCTTCTTAAAACAAACAGGCATGAATTTACCAACCTTGAGTTTGCAACCAGTACTCAGGATAATGTCTCCACTGAAACTAGCAGGAAAAGATGGTGGTCACAATGTAGATTACAAAAGAGGCCAAACTAGAACAGGACCCAAAATCTCACTGGGGCAGAAGCCTGCACATACCTACTCGGAGTATAGCCTTAGTCACATGAATATAGGATTACTCACCTAAGTAAGTTACTTATGTGAATGAGTTAGGATTGAGCCCTGAAGCATTTGCCACCTACTTATATCTTGTACAAATGCTGTAGGTTTTTCTATTTTAAAATGATAGCACAATTCATAAACATATGACTTACATTATAGAACAATGAATCTCTGGTGTCATACTAATTAAAAAGCTAGTATTACATTACTTCCTCAAGGGCTCGTTTTATAATTTTTAGGATTATAGCACATTGATTAATTTATACAAGTTTTTAATCCCTCAGTATTTAATGAAGTCTAGGAACTTGGGAACGTGTATATAATTTAGATTTGTATAATTTTATTACATAGGAGAAAAGTTTAACTGGTCATGTACTACTTTATATAACAAAGCATATGAACACGACAGTTCAACAAGCATCTTATTAACCATTTACAATCAAAACATTCAGGTCTAAATGAATTCTGGAATTATTAGGTTATTTTTTTATTTTGCTTGGGCCTCCAGCCGACATTGCTTGTTCAGTTTTATGCACTTGTCAAATGCCTTTTAATTAGCTACTGTGTAACAACTGAGCACAGTGGGAAACTAATATCTGTTCAAGTATCTTCCATATTACTTGGAATGTCTTGAAGACGACATTGTCTTTATCTTGTAAATCTTCAGCTTCATCCTACTGGCTCATCAAGTGAAATAGCATGTTTTAAACCTAGGCCAATAAGGTGCATTATATCCATATTCAATTTATAGTAACAAAATAAGTTGATAAATTATAAAAAGATAAAATATTTTATGAAGCTAAACATCAGTATTGTATTTCAAACATGAATCTGTCTTTGTATCTGCAATCCTGTAAATGCCTTTGAGGTCACACTAAGGTATCTAAGCATCTGATTAAACCAGCAAAAAGTGCTTTTATTTACACTCACAAGCCATGAACTCAAAAGGAAATTGGCCCTTAAAAATACACTGTATACAGTGCTTTCTCTCCAAAGCTATCAAAGACCAACAGGTATTATTAAGACACACAATACTGGGATCTGGGCTAAGTAAAGTGCCACTACACATCTCAGATAAGAAAATCCAAGCAATGAATTGTTAAGTGAGTTACCAAGTTCACCCATCAGGTCACTGACTATCCCCAGCTCTAATCACTAAACTATACATATGGCAAGTTTATAAAAGTAAATGATGTTTATGAAAGTTAACATGGCCAAGTGATAGCTAAAGTAAAATGGGACAAGAGTCTGTAAATATCTAATGGGTGCATACACCAAAAAGGGGGGATGTAACAGGCTTCCCATCTGATGGCCAGGCTGCAAATGGCTCAGCTGACACTGCGGCTGAAGGCCCACTCCCCATTGGCACAGAGCCCAGAGGCCACATGTTTAAAACCTGCCTAGAGGCAGGAGGCAGGCAGAATGTGTTCAGACACCGAAGATGAAAATGCGTCCAGACACCACCCCTGGAAGCAACCCGACACTTCCCCTCCCAGTCGGTGAGCCCAGGGAAGCAGCACATGCATGCCTCAGCCAGGAGGTAACCAAGACTGAGGGGCACGCATGCCTGACCAGGAGGCAGCCAGGGAAAACCCAGGTGCTGCTCACACAGCCAGCCAGAAGCCAACTTCATGTACCAAGAACAAGTTACCTGGACTGAGCCAGAGGAGCCCATCAGTCCATGGCGGATTGAAGTCCAGAGGCAACGCCGAACCTCTCAGCCCCACTCATGGCTGACCTGGCACACTGACGAGCATACTCACCTTTGCAGAGGAAGGACCTCCTGGAGAATCAACGGTCAAAAGGAGATGGGAGAGTGCATCCCAGTGGGCCCTGCATGCACCCGACAAGGATGAGCTCTGGAGGGACAGCTCACAAGTCCCACACCCCCACCCACAGCACAGCCACATGCCTAAAGTGTGCTGACGGGGAACAGCTATGATATTTGGCCCCAAGCAGGCCAGGAAGCAAGCACCCTGAGGCCCTGGTACACTTGGCCTACTGGTTGAATGGAAAGAACCCAGGGTAAAAGAACCAAGTAACCTGAAGGGGATGAAGGGCAAGGGAAACAGCCCCTCAATCCCCAGCGCTCAAGACTGAGCAGCTTAGCACGGAGGCAATGGTGCCCTGCCCACTGCACAGACTGAGCCCTTTTAAGTTAAGTTTTTTCTTGTGCTGGCATTTTTCTTGGACAGCGGCAAAACTGTGGGGAGATCCCTGTGGCACCTGTGCTCTGTCAAGCTGCCACATGAGAAAATCTGCAACTACATCAAGGCAGGGCCTGGATCTACAGTAACATCTGAGTGGAAAGGGGTGGGGTGTAGGGGAAAAGGAACCCCACAGAAGACACACCAAGGCAGGTGCTCCTGAGCCTGTGTAGGAACCACTGAGCAACACCCCCAGAAGTACCAGGAACAGCCAACTTCTGGTGGGTGAATAGGCTCAGGTGCAGCCCTTCCTGGGTGGCAGGGTGAGGACCTGTCACATAGGAAAAATGGTTTAATATTATAAATTAGGGTTACACCATGGAGCAATGCAAGTTTACTTACTTAAAATGGATGTTTCAGGCTTTGGAAAAAATCTTCCTGGTGTACTGTATACTGAACAACAATTCTGCATTGTTTTGGGGCTTGAGTAGAAATTCTAGTCTATTCCAGGCCCATAGGCAATGCCTCATCTACTTAATCATGTGCATCTTATTCAGCAGTTTTCCTTTTGTCCATTTCAAAGTTTCTCGTGTTTTCTGCCTCTCTCTCATTTGAAAGTAATTATTAATTTCTTTAAAACAACAAAAACGTGGAAACCTGGGAATAAACACGCCTGATAACATGTTGTCCTCCAGCCTCAACATTTGGGATTTGGGGCCTGATTTAGACCTTGTACGGTCATTTACATTAGTGTAAAATAGTCAACAAGGGTGCCAGTGAGTGGAGAAGCATGGCTTGTTAGCACGCCAACTCTCACGTTACACAGATGTAACCGACTACACAAGGAGTCTATCTAGCTTATACCTAGAATACAAGAAATGGTGTATTTTTAAATTGAATCAACTAACAATGTGAAACAATTTTAACACCTCTTAGGGCATAGCTTAACACCTTTACAATTGTATTCACTGTTCATGCTGAAACCTAGGTGATAGCCTAAGCTACAACACAACCAGCCAGCAGGATGGCAAAGATAATAAACTGTCTCTGTGCTAAGGAATATCCCATAAACTCTTAAGTAACTTGATTTGGCTCACTGTTTAAAAAAAACAAAAAACAAACAAACCCTATTTTCTTAATATAGACAGACCCAGCACTAGAATTTGCTAAGCCACAACATGCCCATTTCCTCTTCTAAAGAAAGCACCTTTAGATTATTATTATTTAAATATCTAGGTTTTTTCAGTTTATGGTGTGGCACTAGTCAGAGAGATAATTACACAGCAAGAGGAATCATCCCCTTGTGAAGAAGTTGGAAGAAAAGGACCTATTTACTTGAACTTCCCACAATTATACTCATTTCTAAATATTTTTGAAAAACTGATTGGCCTGTCATGTTTCCACTCCAGATAGCAGAACATGATCATGGGTATGATTAAGAGCCATATTTTTCATTGACAGTGAGGTGCACAGTTTAAAGAGAGTACTAATTATGGGCTCAATTTCTTGGGGAGCTTAAATACAACACAACTAACAACATGACAAGGCTTTATTATAAGATCTTTTAATTGTCTTTTATTATTTTAGCAGATATAGACTACTACAGATTCACTGAATATTTCCCTCTTATCACATTTATAATGGAAAAGATTTATAAGGTGGAAAATAAAGGAATGACAACGTGATAATATTGTAAAACTTGTTCTTTACATATATTGCTTCACAGGAAAGCAGACTGAATCTATAATACAAGCAAGCAAATCATTTACAACAAGTAGTTTATCCAATGAATTTAGCCTCCTTTTTTCCTCTCTACTTCATATTTCAGTAGTTTGCTCTAAAGTATTTTAGAACACCCCATTATAGTACCAAGGAGTAGGGCTATGAGAAATGTCGCTCAGTGTTTCATTTCAAAGCTGTTTTGATGCAATTTCGAGCTTGAAACAGCAAAACTGAAATGAAACAAAAAGCTTCAAAACAGCTTTGAAATGAAATGAGGACACTCAAAACTTCGAAAGTTTCAAAATATTTCAAGTTTCAAAGCTGCCTGGTGGCTCTTTCCACCTCCCACCGCTGGGCCGAGTTCCATGGGGCTGTGGAGCCACTCAGAGTGCAGCCCTGGCTCTCCCCTGCCTCCCACCACCAGGCCAGATGACAGGAGGGCCAGCAGCGGCATCAGTCTTCCTCAGTTCTGGGCACAGCCTGCGCCCAGCGCCGGTCCCAGGAAGCAGTGGCAGCTTCCTGTCATCTGGTGCAGATCCGAGGGCCTGCACCACTGGGAGGAGTCCAGCACACCTCCAGGAGGGCTGCGGGGCTGAGGCCCCCAGATCTGCACGCCGGACGACAGGAGGCTGCCGCTGCCGGCAAGTACCACGAGTTTTGTTTTATGAAGTTTGAGGTGAAGTGTCCGAGAAACCTCTGAACCTATCTCCTTAAAACTTAACAGGCTTCATGACCTCAGAACAGGCTACCATCCCTGCAATTTTCATTCAGATCAGGTAAGAAGTGACAAAGGTTTACGTATTTTCATGATTCCCGCTTACAGCCTATGAGCAAAACATTGAAACACGTTGAAACAGCGAAACCGTTTTGCTGAACAAAAGGGGACAGTGCTTCAAAATGAAGTGACAAAATGAAACACTGTCCCTTCAAAACAGCGAAATGGATGTTGAAGCAAAACAATGGTGTTTCGCACAGCGCTACTAAGGAGCATTGTACCTTTATCTTATTTTTGGACAATGCATAAATCAGATCCTAACCATCTGACATTATTGATTATCCTAAAGAACTCATTCATAGTATTCTTTCCCATATCATTTTGGCCATAACTCAACTTGCTCGCTCTGCCTAAATGTTCTTCCCCTTGTCTCCCACTTCCAACATATCCATTTTAAATATTACCTACACCATCTGTCATCACTTCCTGTCCTGAACTGTTGTATAATGTATAACTGCTGAACAGCTACCATTAACTCATGGCACTGCAGGAAATGCTTCTGTCTCAATATCTGCGCTCAACCTAGCAATCTAAATAAAAGTTCAGATAATGCAAAGGAGCAATGTAGGAGCATCTTTTGGGTAGCCTGAGTTGTAACAGTACTAGAGAACCTGGAGTTTACCAGTTTGAAACTGGAATTTAAGAACAATTCTAATACCTGCAAGAGTATGCATTCACCTTATTGCATGTCATTAGAGTGGTGTATGTGCTGCCGGTTGCAATGTTCAGTTGATGCTATTTTACCATAACAACCTGTTTTCAGATCCTTATAATTTTACAGACTTTAATTGTTCCTTGTTGACATCTGCCTTAAGGCTGATTTATTTTAAAATTTCGGCAAACATGAGTCATTTATTTCAGAGGAGAAAATGGGCAAATGCATTGCTTTGCCTGTGTTAAACAAGTTTAGTCATTTTATTAAAGAAATTATTCACCTCCCAGCTTTTGGTTAAGGACTCAAAACTTTATATTGGCTGTTGTTCAGAATGTGCCTTTTTCTAATTTGGACAAGTTGTGAGTCTCTGAAAAATACAGAGCACATATGCTCAGTAGAGGCTGACAAATTTGCATGGCACTGATTTTTTTACTTCATCTACTACATCATAGTGCTGCACGCGAATAGTGCTGTATGCTAACTGCAAGTGAAACTTAAAGCAACGAGGCATGTTCAAGCTTTTATATGTCACCACTAACTTGGTACCTGTCATAATCCCCCTCAATACTCCTTCAGCTGGTACCCAAAATATATAGAGAAGGAAAATGTGAATACAGAGAGTGAGAACCTGGAAGTGGGAGGCCAGAGACTGACATGAACCATGAGAAGAGGGTAGGAAACTAGAAGAGGATGAGGGCTCAAACAGGAGTTAGACAACTAAAAAAACAGAGACAGATAGGAATAGGGAAGCAAAAATAGAAAAGCTGGAGGCAACAGGGGAAGAAGTGGTCAGAGACTTGGGAGAGACAGAAAAAAAGGGGTCTGCAAGCACTGCAATATAGAACAGGGCTTCCCAACTTTTTTTGTCCAGTGTGACCCCATTTAAACACTGGAAATTTTTTGCAACCCCAAAATCATGTAGACAAGATCAACAAGTCATAAATATGGTCTTTATATTCCTCAAATGAGGCCCTCTGTGACTGCACAGACATGGACATAGTGGTCTGGAATTTTAATTTGTGGCAAGACAATTCTTCTTCATATTACTCAGAAAAACACTTCGGCTTTCCTTCACGTTCCTTGTGTCGTGAACTCAGGTGACGTTTAAGTTTATTGGGTTTCATGCTATCTGCAGACAAAACAGCCTGGCACAGAACACACTGCAGCCTTTCTTCCCTCCTCACCTAAGTATTTGTAAATCCAAGCTTAATGAAGGATTCCTCAAATTTCCACTTTCGTATTTTACACTCCTTTTGTTTCTGATTCTCATTTGTGCCATGAGTCTTATTGCTAAAGCTCAAAGCAGACACTTCTTGGAAAAAAAAAAAATATATCCATGTTAGATTTCTCTGTCATGTAAAAAGTATTTCCTCCAGCTAGCATCAACATACTGATTTTATGTCAGCTTCTTGTAACGTGCAAACACCTTGCGTCAAAGCTGCAACTGCCGTGAGTGGACGAATACCTGCCATACACGAGACTTGAATATTTATAAACAGGAAGCATTTTCATCATAACCGATCAACACTGTCAAGCATCTTTGCGACACTGTTTTTTATCATTGAGACCCCAAATGGGGCCACAAACCCAAAGCTGGGAACCACCGCTCTAGAACATATATTTGAATCCAGAAGTTCTGAATCTGTCAGAAATAACTGAAAACCACCGTCAAAGTGTGTGTCAAATCTCCCTTTCAAGATTGCCCTATACAAAAAACAATGGCCTGTCGGTGCTCTTATTCTGTTATCTTAAATGGGGAGGGACTGGGAGGTTCATCTAAAGGTCCAAAGCTGTGGGAGTGCACAAGGTTCCATATCAAAGATTTTTTTGCAATTCACCGTTACTAAAAACTTAGGAAATATACAAAAAAAATTGTTAAGATTATAAGTTCGAGCCTTCAAAAGTTAGGAAATGGCAGAATTCAGGTTTAACAATTGAGGTTAAAAATTACAAAAACTGCTCCCTATTGTATTCTTTGATTACATATTCATCATTATTACATAATGCACATCTGCAAGTTGTTTGAATTAAGGTTGCTTAGGCAACTTATCTGGTTTTCCCTTATTTAGAGTGTCTGACTTGAGAAAATGTTGTTTAAAATGAAGTTAGTATTGCTTAATTATGTAGATTTATATTACATATGCTTGTTCCAAAAAAAAAAAAAAAAAAAAGGAAATATGGGATTTTCTACCCAACTCTGCTGAAAACCTAAGCATTTCACAATAAAAAGGTTAATATCTAAAATAGGTGTTTGATCAAACAAGTTATTAATGGAGTATATTGCTGGAGAGGGTTTATATATCCGAGTTTAGTAACATCAGGGATCCTCTCTGAAAACTGTATTCATAGGTAGGATCTCTAAATGATTCATGAACAACTGAATCAATAAGAACAACCAGTGGTGATGAAAATGTCTTTTGAAGTGAGCTATCTC
>NW_017728915.1:26890934-26900518 GCF_001723895.1 Crocodylus porosus | reverse complement strand
CCTGGTCCAGCCTGCACCAATGAGGCAAAGCCCCCTGCCTGCTCCTCAGACTCGGGGCCCCAGACTGAGAGGCAAGAGGGAAGCAAGGAGCAGCTGCTTCTCCACTTCGTTCGTGGCTGGGAACAAAGCAGAGTGAGTGGCACGATAAACCCCCTACCCACTCTTCAGTCCAGGAAACCTAGTCAAGGGAGTGGGTGGGAGCTTGGCGCCACTGCTCCAGTCCCCTCCCAGGACTGGCTTGGGAAGGGACTGGAGCAGCCGGGCCATGTCATTCACCCATTCTCCTGATCGGGAAATCCCCGTTCTGGGGGAGTGAAGGGAGCAGTGCTCTGCTTTCACAGTAAGATGTGGAATAGCTATGGCGTCAAATGGAAAAAGTGTTGATGCACTCGCACGTCCTTCCTTGATTCCAGTTGTAATAGTGAAGGGATCCATTTCCAAGCCACTGCTTTGGCCGGTTGCTGTCATTTTGTCATAAAGGAGCCTTATAATGGTTGCAAATTTTGGTGGGCATCCAAATCTCATCAGTATCTTCTACATGACCTTTTTGTTGATTAAATTAAAGGCCTTAGTCATGCCACTGAAGGCCACGTAAGGATCTCTGTGTTGCTCATAGCACTTCTCCTGCAGCTGTCTAGCAACAAAGATCATATCTATTGTACCTTCAGGTGTTTGGAAACCGCACTTGGACTCCGGTAGAATCTCCACAGTGAGGAAGGGAAGTCTACTGAGGAAAATGCGGGTGAGGATTTTCCCAGCTATAGACATGAGTGCAATACCGTGATAATTGTTGCAATCCAATCTATCTCCTTTCTTGAGTACGGTAACAAATTTGGCATCTCTCAAGTCACTGGGAATCTGTTCAAGTTTCCGGATTTTCATAATAACTATTGGCCAAGCACACAAGGAGCCATCACTAAACCCCCCCCCCTTTTTTTTGTTTTTTAAGACGGATGGTGGAAAGAGCACTTTCAAGAGCTCCTGAACTGAGATCCTAATGTTGGTGAAAACACCATCAAAGCCTTACAACACACCATTAAAGACTACCTCGCAGATCCATGAACTTACCAAGAAGCCTTGACAGCCATTAAGCAGAGGAAGAACAACAAAGCATGTGGAATACCAGATGCAATTTAAAAGCAAGGTGGGAAAAAAGCTCTCTTACCATGTACAGAAAGGAAACTGAAAATGAACATTCATTTTGGACATAATAAAATATTCCCATTTGATCTTTCTGTGAAGAAACACAGCAGCCAGCTCTCCCAAGTCCAAAGAAAAATCGGTAGGCTGGGGCATCCAGGGGAATCTCCCCAAATCAGGAGTTCCCCACAGTGGAATCAGAGCATTAGGATCCCTGACAACCTCAGCTCCAGTACAGCTAGATGCCACTGCTCCAGCAACAGAACAGAAAGTCCAGGAACCCCAAAAGCCCCACATCAAGCTACCCATTACGCAACCAGAATTCGCTTTCCAGGCACAACTGGACCTCTCAGGACCTAATGTCCCCTAGCTCTAAAGCAGTCATCATGGCAGGACTGTTCCAAGGCCCTGGAAGACGGGAGGAAAAGGATGTGTAAGCTCTGGAGAACCATCCCCTCTAAAATCAGGACTGAACCTAGGAGTCCTAAGCTTTGCACTCCTCTGCTGTCATAAAATACCTAGGAAACCCATTGTGTCACATCCCCATCAAGGGATACAGCTCTGATATAGAGTAACCACCTGATACTGCTAGTTAACCCTCTTAATAACATGTGGGAGTCAATAGCCTCCTAATGATTTCCGGATAAAAACCTATTCCATTAGCAAACTCCTGACCCAGGTTTATTAGCAATGAAAACTCTGTTCAGCAAAACCACCAGGACTGCCAGCTATTTAAGTGGACTGAAATTGTACTGATCTTTACTGATCATCAAAATCAAGGAGTTGGGAGCTTTCCCCTATTACTCCAGAAGAAGGACACAACACCTGCCATCTGGCTGAATTAAAAAATTTCTTAGTAAAGGACTTGACAAGGCAACAGATTCACAGTTAATGTATTCAGAGCTTCATGAATATATAATAGCTCTCGCTTTGTGGGTATGAGTTCTACCTCCAGAGATCTAAACTACAGAACAGTGATGTTGTATTATGTCAGGAAAGCTACACAAGGTATGTCACCATAGAGAATCAAAATGATTTCCTGTTGGGCACTTGGTGCAGAGCAATTCTATCTATTAAGGATAAAATATGTTCAACACCACACAAACAAACAACATAAAGCTGATTATCTTTCATTTCAATGAAATTTCAAATTCCTAATGACATATCAGTGATGGATGTAGGGATTCTTAATAGACCCTGCAGCAAGAATAAAAACAGAGGGAGAAAGGAAAAGCTCTTTATAGTATATAGAGGGGGAAAGCTGGTTACAAAGAAAGGATCTCTAACTCTGAGACTAAAACTATTCCATGTGGCAGATGGATCTTAGAAGATGTACAAGCTTTCTCTGCTGCCAGGGTTTAAAATATATCAGAGTCTGGAAACAATAGAAAATAAACCAAAGGAGCTCAAAATGTCACGAATTATGTTGGCATATCGTACACTTAGAACCAGTGAATACTGCAAAAAGTTACCATAAATGATCACTTAGATATTTATAGCATATGCTATGGTCACACTGACTTACCTTTTGCAGCTCTTTCATGAAAAGGTTCACAGACTGAAGTTCACTGGCGTGAATTTTCATAAAGTGAATAACAGAGCTATGGAAATTTAACTTTAATTTGTACGTATGGGTATTTTCCAAAGTCAAGGAAACAAATGGTGCCACGTGAATAATCACAACGAGGTACTATAATACATATTTCTCCTTACCTCTGGTTCCACACCATATGCGACGTAGCAAACAAATTCATTTCAGCAGGAATATGCAGTAACGCTACTTTTGATATTGCTTCACATGAGTGGCATTAGATTTTTAAATTCTCATTGAAAAATTAATTTAATCTGTGCTAGTTTAATGAAGGAGTTGAGTGGTAATGCTAGTTTTGCCTCTTATAGAAACAGGTTATAGAATTTAGGAATGGAAACCTAGGCGATTATACAGAAGTTACTCAAAAATCTTTAAAACTGTGGTAGAGAAGGGGTTCTTTTTTTTTCTTTTTTTTTTTTTTGGCTATTCTTAATTATCCAATATGTTTCTATCACTGGATTATCATTCTCTATTAAATTATATAGGATGCTCCAATTAAAGAGTTTTTCAGATTTTTCTTTGTATGGGTTTACCCATGGGGTAACTATCACTTGTGTTTTGAAGATGAAGGCACTGAAAAGGTAAAAGCATCAACCTTGCAAACACTCCAATTCACCAAAAGCAATGAAAGCTAAGCAATCATGTTTACATACAAGGCTCATGCTTTTGGAACAGGCCCAGTAGCGTCTTTTAAGCATGTATAAGACTCCTACTAAGGGCCCCATTCCTGACTACAGCCATTGAGCCTCTCTGCAATACAATTAATAATAGGAACAGTTAGAGGTAAAAGCCAAAGACTAACTGTTGTACCTTTGTTATTCATATTCAGCAGCACTTTATTCTGCAATCAGTTTTACTAGCTCCACTGATTCTAAGTGTAACCCCATTTTACTGTATGTGGGAACTTTTCAAAATGTGTCCATCTTGGGAAGGTCAGTGAGACCCTTCTGAGTATGCTTGGTGGGAATATCGTGGTGACTGGTGGTCATGTGGTGTGTACCACTGAGATCAAGGAGAGAAAAGTACTATCCTAGCAAAGTGTGTGTGTCTGTGTGTTGAACCCAAAGGGCTTGTGCACATGGCATTGCAAAATCCTTACACAAGCAGTGGATGAGTGTGGCAGATACTGATTTCCCAATACTTTGCTCTCCAGACCTTGTGCAAATGTTAAGTTACAATGGTGCTTATACCACGCAGGCATCAGCTATGCTGAAGTTGGGTTCCCTGGGTGCTCATGCCACTCCTGACTTGTTCTCTTAATTTACTTAGGAGTAGAAAAGGCAGCTGGTGAAGGATGCCTTCACTTTATTCTGTTATCTTTGTACTACGACATGATTGCCCTACTCACAGGGAATTCTTCACTTGGTTCTGCAGGTGGGCAGGAACTGATTACCCAAAGGCCCTGCCCTCAAACACCTTTTAGCGGGCCTGCCCTGATACACGTTAGCCGGCTCTGTGCATTCCAACATCCCTGCATTCAGTGAGAAATACAGGAGCCTTCAACAAGATTACATGAAAGTAAATCAGATAGCAAAACACAGTAATTATCTCACAATACCAAGTAACCTCTTTAATCTCAAAAGGAAATGCCAAATCTGACTTGTAGAAAGCTTTACTTCAGTTACATTCCCTATTTAGATGTTAAATAAAAGCCCAAATATTCGAACTTCCAAGACTGCATCTTGCCTTCCTGGGTGTGAACAAATTATTTAAGATAAATTATAGTGCTGTCACATTCATACTTCATATTTTAAAATAAATGTTGTCATCTAATTATACAAGGGTTTGAGTTTGTTTAACAAATTTCTCAGAGGTATTTATGTCTGGTACTGCATTTTCCTTTTTCTTTGATTATATCACACAGCTTTCGTCTTTTCCCTCTCTGCCTCTCTGCATTTTATTGTGTAGTATAACAGGTTGCTTTTATCACATCTCTTCAGTCATACTAAAAAGATGAAACATTGAAGTCTCAGTACAGTTCTTGACAGTTTTCAATTAAAGAATCATTAAGAATCAAAGAATAAAAAAAAATCCTTTTTGCTTCAGCAATACAAAGCTTCTAGGTCTTGCTTATTGAAAATATTAAAGGGAAAAAATGAAATTCCCCCTGCATCTTTAGTCTCACCTTTCCTCTTCAGAATTCGAGGGCAAAATTGCCAAGCCAAGAATCTGCCAAACTGAGATAATTATTTCAGAAATTTGTAACCCACCATCTAAAATAAAAGAGACCCCTTTCTTCCCTTTTTTATGGCACTGAACAGGGAGAGCCTGTGACTAAATCTACATTGTTTACTAAAACAGCAGGAGAGAAAAAGGCAAATAACTGTCATCAGCAAACAAATTTTAGACAATTAAGCTATAGCCCACTAGGAAGTACTTAACCAGCTTCTTGATATTATTCCACTGAAAGAATTGCCATTGATCAAAAAGTAAAATCACCAGCAGCCCTCCTACATAGGAACTTCAAACCAAGTCAAAGAAGGTGACAAGGAAAAAAAGGATTTGGCCTCATTTTGAAATACAGCATCTGGTTTTGCAGATGTAATTTTGTAATCATGGGGTGTATCTACACGTGCACTTTATTGTGGAGCTGACTAATGAACCCCACAGTAAAACATTGTCTACACGTGTGCCAGTATTAGGGCACAGTAAATTAACTCTGCCATAAGACAGTACTGCTGGAGACAGTAATATCATACAACGGAGTCATCTTCTGCGCAGAAACGTACGTGTGGATGGAGACTGGGATGGAGACTGGGACCACAGCAGTTCGAGCTGGGACAAAGCAGCCCAAGGCTGGCAGCAGGCTCCGGGTGTCAGCCATGCAGTTCCATAGTTTCGGCACTGTCATGCTTCAGCCAGCCCCTCTGCTGCCCAACTCGCCACTGGGAGCCCGGGGCTGATGCCCCAAGCCAGCTGCCAGCCTGGGGCTGCTCTGCCTCAGCTCCAACTGCTGTGGTCCCAGACACACGTGCAGACTCTGTGCTTGATAGCAGCTGACTCCAGTGCAAACTGCATCAGAGTTTATCATGTCGCCTTAATGGCACATGTGGATGCAGCCATGAAGAACAGAGCAAGCAAAAAAATAACGCCTATGTCGCAATCACCAGATCTAAGATACAGCATTTACTCTTAATATTTGTTACAATCATAGAATCAGAGCCCATGTTAAGCCCCTTTAGAAAACTGTCCCATTATTATTTTCTCTCCATGTTTCACCACTACAAAAATCAAGCCTTCAGATACATTTCCTAGTGTTTTAACCGATCCAATATTAAACATCTCCCGAGACAGCTGCGGTTCCACGTTGATACTACCGGTGGGTATGCTCACGGCTCTTTGGTTTATATGCTCATTAATGAAAGGCACTTTAAGAAGTACTCCTCATTGAGGCTGTGTTTGAAAACCTGCTAAATACAATCTCGCTGCTCCTCTGTGATCACCGATTGCAAAGTGAGCATGTCACTGAGCAGCCAGAACCACTGAATCGGTCACCCTTTGTGAGGGGCTTTGTGAGGGGCTCTTGTGGAAGAGCTATTATGTCCATGAGGTGAGGGGTGTGTGGCTTGCACAAAAGTAAATATAGTTTACGTGTGTGTTATTTTCTTCCCATTTTCCATGTGTGTTTCTTTTCCCAATCGCAGACCTATAAGTGCTTTCATTACCTCCCGCAGAAAATGCCTCTACATTCACACAGGCTCTATTGCGAATATTGTTTGCGGACCTAGAGTAATGGTCCAGAAGGCTCCTCTCTCACAACTATTACCCTGCAATATTCAGAACAATTGGCAAATCCTGTGGAATTTTCTATAAGGGATAAAATGGCTGTGGCCTTACACATCCTTCGCAAGCAGAAGATGACATATGCTCAAACTTAAACCAAAAGTGAGACAATGAAAGGTACCTTCTGCTCAGCCAACAATTTAATATATCGTGAACAAGACTGGCAGCTGTTCGCTCCAGTCATAAGTTCAGATCCCAAAAGCAAAGCTTTCACAAATCTCACTTTACTTCATCGCTAATTAAGAATAAAAAAGTAACTGCAACTTTTCCCACTGTAATTACCATTAAAACAAGAGCTCGGCAGCTGGAAGACCCTCACTACGGCCCTCACTACTTTATGTATCGTGAATGGAAATAATGAACAACAAGGCGGAAGCAGCAAATGCTTTTTGTGATTATTTATCATCGCTCCTCACCCAACTCACGTACTTTTTCAAGGGAGTTCCCAGCATGCCAGGAAGACGCCTTATTCTCTTTGCATCCTTGCTATGGAAAGTGTTTCGTTTTGGAACAAAAAGATTTCCCTTTCTATTCCAGTTTCAGCCCCGTGTAACATACATTTGTCTTTTGTTGATGAAAAGTTATTTGCTTGTGGCAAGAACCAGAAAAGCCCTACTGGCAAAAAGGGAGCAGGCTGGTTTTGTTTCTTTTCCCATTCTATCAATAAAAAACAAAACTGGCCTGTTTCACTTCCCATTTGGCAACTCACAGGCTACTTCCAGGGCAGAATGCTACTTATCCACTATGCTCTCTTCAAATAATGTTATTTAGGATCAATGATCACCTCAGACATGCTCATATAAACATAATTTGTTTCCATAATAATCAGCATGCTGCTATTTAGTGCATTGTAAACAGTTGTATAAATTAATCACAAATTCACACGCTGGCTATGTGGGCTGCAATTTGTCTTTATGGAGTTACTACTGTCAGATCCAGTTTTTATCTGTTCTTAATTTTAAGCATTTAATTACATTAGTATTCAGGCTATAAAACGTAGGAAGAGGTCTCAATTATCATTGCCCTTCATGAGATGAATTAATTTAAGTCGTAAATCTACTCGCCTATAGTAAGGAAGATCCAAAGATTTCACTTAGATGATGGAGCGCAGGGGGTTTCTTTCTATTCATATGGAATATCTTCACTTTATTCTTACTGAAGTGCACAAAACTTCCATTTGTCATTGTGCCTTTCATTTGCTTTGGGGTTAGAAGACTGACCCTTCATCTATTAGTTTATTTAAATGCCACTGAACCTTTTCAAGGATGCTGCCCCATAAGTAATGCTACATTTCCTGTAAATCAGACCCTGTAAAACATATCTGGCCTTCACATTTTGCTAGATTACCCTTTAAGATGAACCTTTTCTCAAACTATTGCCCTGTATGTTCTGCCACATTTCACTTCCAGAAACTGTAACCAGAGTGGGGAAAAAAAACATTGGAAACAACAGAAAGAATTGTTAGTCATTTCTACAAAGGATCTTTAACCACCAGAAACAGCCAGAGAAGTCATAAGAAGCCACTTACAGTGTGCCAGAGCCTTCAGTCTGTATTTTAACTCTATCCTTATGGTGAAAAATGTTCATTAAGGGAGTCCATATAATTAGGAACTTTTCAGGTCAATGCGCTCTATGTTCTTAAGTACCTGTGGGCCAGAACTGTCTATATATTCAAGAGACAACCCCGTGCTGGTTGACTTTAATGGATATCAGCCACCCAGGTGTTTCTTATCCTGTAACGGACTTACCTATGCAGTTAGGCCCCTATCCTTATAAATCTGTCCTATGTCCTTAAGTCATTTTCAAAAGTGAGAGTCAGGTTCCTAAACCACTGTGGTGCTTTTAAAATTGTTATCCTTACTCCTTGCTTTCAAGAGTTGGCAAACCAAGTAAACATGAAACATAGGAATAATAAGAAACCAGCTTAAAAATATCTTAGATATGTCTTGTTAGTTACCTTTTTTAGCTGTCTTAAATTATTTCCCCAATTGCCTGTTGTTCAGATGCCCAAACCAGCCATAATAACATTTTAATGAAAAAGTATCCTACAGCTATAAATTCCATCTGTTTGTAACAAATATATATAGCTATTTTCACACTACTAAACTTACTAATTATATTAGGAAGACTATGATACATTGATTTTTTTCTCCACCCTAATGGACAAGTTTGTATGTAATCATCAATTTCCTAACCCTTTACTTGCCCTTTTGTTTTAATAATGAAAGATACTTTTTCATTTAGCTACACAATACTGCTGCAATGAGACATGTCAGAGGAAATATAAAGGCAACTGATGGTTTAGGGCCCCAGAGGAAACAAGTAATATCTATTTGTAACCTCTTCTTGACCTATCACTGGCCTTAGACTAACTAGTTAAACATTTAATTAGCAGAAAAATGTATGTGCTGTTTATTAATTTGGGAAAGACGACACAATGTTGTACATATTAATGTGTTGACTATTTCACACAGCATCTAAACCACTATTAGATATACAGTGGTTTATGCTTTGTGCTGTACATGCATTCCTGGAAAACAGTGTATAACTTAAATTCACATAAAGGGAGCCTACTTTACAATGTAACAACTAGGGATATGTTCCAAAACCTCAATTGTACTGACCCCCAGACCCATTTCTACCACACTTACAAGACAATTTTGGTACTCGCCAACAGCAGACAGTACACACAAGCACAGGGCACTATCATAATGGGGATGGATCTCTCCCAGACCTAGGTAGGGAGTAGGGTTGTGCAAACCTTTGGGTGCTGATTCGATTCAGAGGAGATTCAGCCTGATTTCCAAATCCGAATCAAATCGGGGACCAATAAAAAGGTCCGAATCGATTCAAAGTTCTCTGAATCTTCAAAAAAGATTCAGAGAGCTTTGATGATTTGGGCAGTCCCTGCCCGCTGCACCAAGGAGCTGGACCCAGACGCCATGCTGATAAGAAAGGGGTGGGAGGGGCTGGAGAAGGAGGGAGGACACCATGGGAGACCTCTGCCAGGCCCCATCCCCTGCTTGCCCCCCCATGGCTACCCCACCCACCCCAGCTCCCAGTGCTTTAA
>NW_017728915.1:26881528-26890694 GCF_001723895.1 Crocodylus porosus | reverse complement strand
AGTGAGGGGGGGGCCAGGGGACTTATGCAGAACCCCCATGCAGCATGGGGCAGTGGGGAACAGCGGGGATCCCCCCCTACCTGGCAGCACCCGGTGAGCTAGAGCTTTTTTTTTTTTCCCCCAAAGTGCTGGGAGCTGGAGCGGACAGGGCCTGTGTGATTCAGAGATTCGGCAGCAGCCAAATCTCCAAAATCAGATTCGGCTGAATCAGTTCAGGACAGTGATTCGAATCACCAGATTGAATCACTGTCCCCCAAATCCGAATCCAAAGCAAATGCTAGCCACTTCACACAGGCCTAGTAGGGGGCCCCACAGTCCATCCCACTACTCACAGTATGGACTGTCTACCTAGTGCAGACACACCTTCTAAATAATGCTTCTCTCAGCTTTTCCTTTTCCTCTTTTGAACAACCCTTTATCCCCCTTTTCTCTCTCTGTACCTAAAACAGCGATTTTCAACCCAGGTGCTGCAGCACTATGGGATATCTGAGATCATTTTAAAGGAGTTGTAGGGTGCCACATATTATTAGTACTGCTAGCTGTGCAAACCCCTACACATAAATCACAAGATAAACCCAGGGATTTTAAACAGAAACCCACGGCATCAAAAACATTCTGGCCTGCAGTGATCTTTCTGAGTTCCTGGCAACAGTCAATTTGCTCTATTATTTTTCCATAGTCAAAAAATGAGTAAAAGCTAAGAGCTGGCATTTTCCAAGGGTGTCTTTAGTTTAAAAATGTTGAAAACCACTGATCTAAACTCATTCCGTGCTCATCATTCGATCCTTAAAAACATTCACAAATTCCATCATTTCCACTCACTGTAAACCTTTACCATAACCCAGTTATTTGTCACCTCAATTACTATATCCTGCTTCTACATCACCTCCAGCTTTACTCTCCCTTCTGTCCAAAATTCTACAACTAAACTGAAGTCTTCTCCCTCCTGCTCATAATAAACCTCATCCTTGAATTATTTCAATCATATCATTAAAGGTCCTGCAGTCTTTTCTCATTAAATCGTCCCTGTCCTTATATACTCTCATCTCTTTCCATGCTGCTGTTTGACTTCTGTACCACCTTTCTCTTCCCACCTGTTACTTGTCACTAAATGATGGTGACCTGGAATTTCTTTTCAATTATGGATAAGTTTGCAAGATTATAATTATTTGGAGTGAAATTTTCCATGCTCGAGTTGCTATGATTGGATTTTTTAAACACCAAAACCTGTTGCAAATTCCTAAAGCTAAGTTAGCTATGCCATAAGAAGCTTAAAATCTGATAAGTGATCATCCTGAGGTCTAACAGTTATATCTTGCTGTATAGCAGATATCAGAATATCCAGCCTGATTCAATAAAATTAAAAGCCACAAAGAATTTCCATTTCCATACATCCTGGAGACGTTGCCCATTGTTTCATCTTTAATTCTTTGAGTGTATCATCAATGCTTCACAGTTTCCATAACCACCTTAATGCTCCTACATCACTGTGAAAATCAACCCCATACACTAGAACGGGACACAGGAAAAACAGATCCCTATCTATTCTCCACCTATTCCTCCTTCAATCTGTATAATAATAATGATATTATGATAATATAGTTTTATTGCATGTGCACTTCTAATGTTAACTATAAGTAAATATTCACTACAAGACAGAGAGAATAGATGAAAATGTAGAAGCTTGGCTGGCATACAAATGCCTCACTACTCTCCCCTTGTCTAGCATTTAATAAAAAAATTAAACATTGCTGTTTTGTTATTCTGCCAACACCATACTTTGAGCTTGACAATGTATGACCATAGCTCACCATTTTATCGAAGACAGTTGCTACAGAAATTCCTCTCCAAATCTGTTCTTTCCCTATCGAACTTTAAATAGTCAAAGTGTGGTCTGGTTAATTAGATGTAAGAGTATGTGGGGCAGAGAAATCCAAACTCAATATTTTTCATTTCGGGAGACAGAGAGGTCAAGCATGCATTACACTTGAGAGCTTATACAGCTTTTCTGGTTATTTATTCAATATTGTTAGTCTGAAACTTCAATAGGTAGATTGCAGGTCCTGTTTTAATGACATGCTTGGAGCTGCAGTTACTTCTGGAATTATGCCACATTTTACATTGGACAAAAGACAGCGAAATAGTTTTAACCCAACTAGACTGTTGCACAGCTGGAATTTCAAATATTGACTAGTAGGAAATCCTTTTCAAGACAGCACTGATAAACAATATATATGTCTTCTCTTAATTTCTTGGTGAAATAAAATATAGTTAAAATACAATCGACTTGGTAGCTAGAACTTAAGATATTCCACTTGTTGCCATGCAAACTAAATATGCTATAGATAGCCTTAGCTTAGGGTCTCTTTTGACAACTGTTTCTCACTTTTAAATGTTCAAAAAGGAGTTCGAGACCTGTATTCATGAATGATAAACAAAAATCAGATGGATTCTATTAGCTTTTGGATAAAGTCCAGGGCTTCATTCCATTATGGGAGTAAGAAACTGTAGAAATTGGACTCCAGGAAACAAAAGTCCATTCACATACCAATGTGAAAATTTTTTAAAGCAAACATGGAATCTGTTTATAATGATAGATGAGTAACAAACGTTCCGCTTTTGCTTACATGTGATATGTAGACATTCTCCATAGTTGTAAAAGCATATCTTTTGGGGCATTCTTTTATATGATTATTGGACTTCTTTTTTAGTGAGATGTAGCCAACCTCCTCAGGCATAAATTGTCAAAACTGCCTTGTTTGCTTGCAAGCACCTTCTTGTTGTTCATATATTTTAACGGTACAACAATATTTTCGCCGTCTCCTAGTTTACATGTTTCATTGTAATGTTTTGATATGCAACTATTTATTTGACTTTTATAACTATTTCCTCTACTTTCCCTTAGGAAGAGAAAAGGTCCGTAAACCTTTTTTCTGAGTTAGGCCTGTATTACTTAAATTTGATGTTTTGGGGGGTTTCTCTTCCACTAGAAGAAACTACTGCTTCTGATGTTTCTGTGTATGGGAATTACTATGAATTCTCCTCCTGTTTATAAGGAAAGAGATCCTTTTTTAAAATATAGGGATAAAGCATAAAACTTACTGGTTAGGTAGAATTTCAGTAGTACACATTAGCCAACAAGGACATTTCCAGAGTGGATCAAACAGGGCAGCAACCTGGACCTTCAGGAGCTCCAAAACTGGAACTTTTCAACTTGACATTTCATTTATTTATATAAATGACTGTGGAGGATGGTTGAGCACTCAGTTAGAGCAACACTTAGATTATCACATTCTGAAATCATGAGTAAGAGTAATCAAATTGTCTAAATAATGTGAAGCAGTCTTATTTGGTGCTCTCCTGATGTAATTATAGTGCCTAGTTGGTAATTTTCTCAATGCAGTAACCTCACAGGCGACAGAAATCTTTTCTCCATAATAAATACATAAATGGAAGGGAAATAACAGGTATTTAAAAACAAAGTCTATTTGCAGGAGTATTTATTTGCCACCCCTACCAACACTTTTTATTTTTAGAAGATTGCCTACACTGCACAAGATCATTTGGAGCAAACAATTAATTTCCAGTGAAGAGAACTAACACCTATTTTCCTTTCAGTTTTGTCTTAATTAGGTTTTTAGAGTTCTGTGTTCATACTCCCCTCCCTGTCAGAGATGCATGGATGCTATTCAAGCTAATGCAGTTACTTCAAGTGTAAAAACAAGTTGGGGCTTGAGGAATCAGTCCTACGACATGGAAATCTATGCCACCTGTTCTAGAACCGAAATAGGTGCATTAGTCCAAGAAGGATAAGAGATGAGAGTCCGGAATAGCTCATGTGATTTATGTTTGGGTATATTCTGAGGGACTCTGATCTGGCAAGGTTTCATACTTGAGGCCAGGAATTGAGCACCTTGCAGATTCAGGATCAAAAAGCCCAGATGATCTCAGAGAGTTGCTTGAAATGAGCCGTGAAGGAGAACTAGCAGTCCCTGGACTCATGCTATGATTCAGCAGGAAGATCTGTTCCACAGTCCACTCCATTTTTGTACCATGCAGGAAACTGAGATACAGAAGATAATGGGGATTTATATTCCTGATGTGTCGAGTGAGAGTCATCATGTTACTGCTGGGACTGCCTTATCCACTGAAGTCCTCAGCACAAAAGAGCAAGGGGCCCAAACACCAGGAAAGGGGTTTTCACAAGCATTCAGCATGGGCCTGACACTACTTCCTTTGCAGGCTCCTGAAGCAGACTCCCAATGGATTGCAAGCTGTAGGATTAGATGACCTTCTGAGGTCACTTCCAGCCCTACTTTCCTAAGAAAGGGACCACAGGACAAGGACTGAGTGCAGACCCCAGCATACAGTGAAAAACAGCCATACATTTACTACTCTACCTTTTACCTGACACACTAGTTAGTTTTCAGAAAAGTGATTGACCTGTCCTCAATGAAAAGTCATTTTTGTCTATGTCACACAAAAAGAGATGGCAAAAAGTAGATTGCCTATGTTTGACTGTGGCTGAAATATGTTTTGTACAGTTATTAAACATTACAGGAATAAATACCATTGGGAAAACTAACAACAGAAAAAAACACCAACTCTAATGACAGAATAACAGTGCTATCATCTTAACATATTGAATAGGTATAGGTTCTCACTGAACAACATAGAAACAGCAAATAGACATATCTGTAACAAAAAATAATCATCAAAGAGCCTTTTCCTTAGCATTTAGTCATCTTTGCTGGTCTGTTTCTTTTTCTCTCTCATTCTTTGAATGAAACAAAAAGTCATTGTCCTAGCCCCTCATTTTGACCCTCTCTTTGCATCCTCTACTGGCTCCCCAGTTTCTATGGCATCAAACATAAGCTTTTACTTTCAGACACTACCCCTGCCCTACTAGCTCTTTTCTATAGTAAGGCATTAGTCCTCACCTTCAGTTGGTACACAATGGTAAGCTTTCAAGCAAGCATGCTCCCATTCTCCCCCTTGCTCTCGTGAGGAGGTCCCTTAAGCATCAGCAAAATGAATGCACCAGTTTCCTTTTAAAACTCCCTTAAAATCCTCTTTTTTCTGTAATGCCTACACAACACTTGACAACTGTAAGGCTGCTTGTAGTGTTAAGATCACTGCCTATAAATTAGACCAGTGCTGTCTCCCTGTTTCCATGTACTTCACTGAATGTCTGCATCCATCTGCTCTTACTGTTCTTTGACTTAGTTTGTAAGTTTTTTACAACAGGGATCATCATTTTGCTCTGTATCTATGCCAGCACCTAAAATAATACCAGTCTTGTCCATGATTAGGATTCATCAGCAGAACAGCAGCACAAATAATGTATAATAAACAATAAGATAGGTGTGATGGTTACATTAGGTAGTTTTCAGCCGCATAAATTATTCATCATACTGACCTACAATCATTGACAAAAAACTGCCCACTTTTCTAAAGCTTTGAATCGGAGATAATTCATGTGACAGACAAATCTGTCAATTAGCTTTACCATTCAGCCTGCCCAAATTCGAACAGATTGTTTATCCAAAGCAAACTCTTACTTTAACTTGGCAGGCTCATTATTTTCTATATTCATGTGTGTATCAACTACAGGGTTACTACTAAACTATTCCGGGTCTTCTTCTCTAGATGGATTGATGATTGCACTTTGATTTATAGCTTATTGCTAGAATGTTATTCACAAAGCCTCGATAACTCATTCATGCCTGGCCGGCCTGCGCACTTGACTTGACAAAATCATTATCTGCATTATCGCCAGACCTATATGCATGCTCCTCTGCCTTCACTCTAGAACAGATATGGGATTTGAGATTACTAAATGCCTGCTAATCCAATTTCTCCTGATTGTCAAGAGTTATGCTCTGTTTCTCCTGTTTTACTGTAGTCACGTAGTATCTCATACCCACCACATTCCCCAACATATAACACATCTAATCCAAGAACTATATGGATCTTTTAGCTCTGCTCTACTGTATCTGATATTGAAGCTGTTACATCTCTATTTACAATGTCCAATGGCAAAAATACACTGAAATTATTAAGTTTCAGTCTACTCTCCTCATTTGTAACCAATGTAAGTTTTCATTATACCTGCAGGGCAAATTGTTCTTTTGTATTAATTTGTACTGTAATGGCTGTCTACTACAGGTCAATTGAAGTTTAATTCCTATCTTAATTTGCTAGAATCATGTACCTTCCTCTCTATGACTGTAGCAGGGCCCTTCACCCTTTTAAGATAATGTTTCTCATGAACTTTTTGCTTCCTTTTTATTTTACATGCACCTGGATAGACTTCCCATCTTCATAAAGATCTCTCAGAATAAACAAATAATAGAGCCACTCACTATCGCACATTAGTGGATCCACGGAGTAGGTGGTGTCAGAAAGTCAAACAACCAACAAGCAGTAGGTTAATTCCCCGTTCCTGACTATGAGCTAGTGGGCTCCCACACCTGCCTTCGTAGAACAAACTTTACACTCAAAGGTTTTTCAAGCTTTTCCTTCAGGGCACTATTTTCAAATCAAATACGAAAACTTGGTAAGTTGCTATTGCCTCCACCAAAGCAAGCACCCAGAACCTAAAGGTTTTGTATTTTTGCCTCTCTGCCATATTTTCCCTCCCATATCTTTCCCAGCTGAGTTCTCTGTGCTCTTTAAAGGCATCATCTTTATTAATACTAATGGTTAATTATTATTATTTGTTAACAACAAACAGCAGCAACAACAGACAGGGTTGGCTGGTCCCATCTTCTCTGGCCCTTAATAATCACTCCATTACATTTCACTTAGGTCAAATCATAGGAATCCATGGAATTAATATTAAATGTATTGGGCAAAATCTCTAGCTGTGCCTAAGATGCTACATCTAGACAAGTGGCAGACTGTACAATTGTTACTGCATAGTCGTTTAGTACTTAATGACGGTGCAGTAGCCGGCGTTACTGCGTGGTACTATCCCTGCATGGATTTCTTCAGACACTACTGCGCAGTTGCAATGAACTACTGTGTAACAGCTCATTACTACTGCGCAGTAGTGGTGTGTCACAGTTAGTGCCTACCAACAATTTTGTGCAGTAGCAACAAGCTACTGCACAGTAGCTCATTACTACTGCGCAGTAGCATCTCATGCAGATGTGCCCAGAGACACGGAGACGCAGGATCACAGTTTTTAAGATACCTTTTTGCTTCTCACTGATCTGGGGACACTTGGGGCCAAAAGGTTTTTCCAAAAAAAAAATTCACGGTAGTCTTAGGCCTGCATTTGCACTCCCCTCGGGCTGATCTAAGCTATGTCCAGCTTAAAAATGGCACAAACAAGGCTACTGCAGCAGCTAAGACTGAAGTGCTTCAGCAGTACTTCTGGCACAGTCCAGTGATCCATACCTGTACTAGTAACAACAGACTGGCACATACAAATATTCTGCCACAATGCGGCCAGGGAATGTGACACTACAGATTAATTCTCAAGCCGACTGGTTGTACCACAGCCAAAGATCAGGTGCACATTTTCTAAATTGCAGATATGAGCTACTGCCTAAAATGGGTTTTTAAGAGAAAAGTGATATTGTAAGCATTATGGCCAAGTACAGTACTATTACTGTAGTTGGTCCAAGGACAGCACACACACGCATTTCCTTTCACATTTTTAAGAGAGCCCATTTTTAATCAGAAAAGCCAATTTCAGACAAACGCAAATCTTGCATGATGTGGCAAATTGTGGTATTACCATTTAATCCATATAACAAGGTAACACCTTTCCTTTCTTCTTCTAAGGTAAATTTCTATTTTTAAACTCACAGTGAAGTTCTTCTCATTTGTGACACTTTCCATAGTAAAGTTCACGTTAAGAGCTGTCACTTATAAACAGCGAGAAGAAGATTAAAGGGAGATCTATTCTGAAGAAAAAAGGTATAAAGTTAGGAACATAGGCCAAAGTTTGTTAAACTTACTATTTCTTTTTTAAGATACAAACTCTTAGCCAATCTGTAGGTGCCTAGGAAGAACATAAAGTTATGTTTTCATTTAAGCTTAATAATGGACTTTTTTTTTCCTTATAAGGAAGATTTTGTTTGTAAGTCAAAGCATTCCCTATTCTTGTTCTTTGACATTATGTCTTAATACAACTTATTTTAAAGTGATACATACTTGCTACAAATATAAGGAGCAGAGATTTGTGCTATAACTCATTAAAATTTCCTTAATACTCAAGATGCTACTCTATAGCCATATAATAAATATGGTATTAATTAGGTAACCTAATTATGTAACTTATTCAGCAAATTTATGCAGATGCAAGAAGAATCCAGAGGGTTTGCTTAACAGAAAGCACATTTTAGGAGGCTATTTTATTTTAAATTAAATTAATTTTTAGAAGTACTATAAAATGAAAAGGGCTTTGCTGTGGTTTAGAGATTCTATTTACATATGAACGGATGTATTTCTTTAAAGGGAATTTACCAGGAGAAAAAGTTATAAAAATAAAAGTAAAAAAAATATTCTAAAGGACCATCTCCACAGGGTCAGAAATGTGTCCAGGAAGAATTTTCTACTCCTGCTACTCAAATGATGGTGGTTTTAGACCAGGGCCTTGATAAATTCTACTGACTTCAAACAGTTTTGAATGAGGCGGTAAATGTAGAAAAATGAGAAAAAAAGCAAAAGAAAAAACAAAGGCAACTTGCTCCATAAACAAGAACAAAGAATGATCCATGAAACAAAGAAACGACTTGGAAACATTTCAGGAGAAAACTAGGATCAGGAACAAGGACAAAAGCCAGAAAAACCCAACACCGAAAAACAAATACTGCTGCTACCAAATGTCAGGCTTGCTTGGTGAGAAAAATTCTTGTATCAGCACTGCCATTAACTAAATTAACTTTATTTCAATTCTAACCAAATATTGAAATATTATTGTAATTAGAAATCTTACACAGTTTCTCCAGTTAAGACCCAAGCAGTTTGAAAATGCATTCCAGAGGGAACTAAGATAAAGTAATGATATTGTCTGGGATTTAACTTAATGCAAGATTATTTCCATTAATTAATAGTAATTAACAGTAGCAACAAATATAACCATAATCCAGCCATTTGATCATAGAATCATAGAATGAATGAGTCGGAAGGAACCTAGACTGATCATCTAGTC
>NW_017728915.1:26859981-26881391 GCF_001723895.1 Crocodylus porosus | reverse complement strand
TTGTTGTTACAAACTTACTTTACCTATAATTAAACAGGATCTACCGCACAAGGAACAATGGCCATAAGCTGACTGAGAGTAGATTCAGGCTAGATATCAGGAGGTGCTACTTCGCTGTCAGGGCGGCTAGGAGCTGGAACCAACTTCCAAGGGAGGTGGTGCTGGATCCTACCCTGGGGGTCTTCAAAAGGAGGGTAGACAGCCACCTAGCCAGGGTCATTTGACCCCAGCATCCTTTCCTGCCCATGGCAGGGGGTCAGACTAGATGATCTGCTTAGGTCCCTTCTGACCCTACCAATGATGAAACTATGAAGATCCACAATTATCTGTTTCAGCCTTTTCAATGTAGATGTCATTCACTGAAAAACAGTAATGTGTTGGAAACTCTCCACCAGGGGAGTCACCAGAAGCAGCTGAAACTGAACTAGTAGTTTTATGGCTTGTTTTTAATGTATTGCTTTCTTTTAAAAAAAGACAAACAAACAAAAAAATATAATCAGGGTATTGGAAAAATTTCTATCAATAGATTGTTAAATGGAATTTTTTTGGAAGAACACGTTTTTTCACAGTTACTTTCTTGCTTGAAAATTCAGATTTTTCCCCTGAAGTTACTGAAAATGAAATATTTCAGTCATTGTGCTGGATTTTGCAGTATATCTACTGAAAAGCATGAATTCTCAGTCAGCCTGAGACTTCGTCTGTGGTGTCACGTTCCCTGGTAGCATTATGGCAGAATAACAAAGGGTGTAGTAGTAATAAATTAATAAATATAAGCATGCTCAATTAGGTCTTGGTAAGAACCTTTCTGAAACAAAAAATTGGAGAGTCACATTCCTGAACTTATTAAATAAAAGCAGTTCACTTTGTTTGTTCAAACTATAAACTTGGGATTGGGAATTGGTACACATATGAAATGGCACCCTTATGCTCTCACAAAATGTACCCTACCAATTTTGCTTTAAGTCTCTAAATAATATGCCCAAATCATTCTGTAACAATTCCCTAATTTCTCAGTAATATCAATATATGAAGAGGCTTTCCCTCACAATGGCCATTTGTACCTTTGCATATGTTGTCGTAAGCCATTCCTGAAATTCTTATTGGCAGGAAAGCGTTTGTTTCCCATATCTTTGACATGGTTTCAGCCACAGTCAGGCTATCAGATGACTACTAGTTGTCTGACAAAAGACATGAATCACTTTGATATATTCCAACTACCTCCTCCAATAAAATAAATGACATTTCGAGAAGGCGTCTAGTGACTATAAGCCATAATATATCCACAATCTTTTCTTCATTCCAGATACGTACGCTTTAAATTGGTCAGAAATTTTAAATTTATCAAAATATTTCATGGAAAACTCTCTGGGGACAAACTGTCACTGAATTTACTGACAAAATATCTGTCTGGTTTCTTAGAAGAACAGTAGATTTCCAGAGTGCATGGCTGGCTCCAAGATAGCCTCGCTACATAGACACTCCCTGAGACAGGGACCCCTGAGTAGAAGTTTGCTAATGCTTTAAAAGAAATGTAAATGCCCATATTTACCTAAATCCACCTAACTAGATTCCACACCTAGAAAGTCTTAAATTTGTCATTATTTATTATAGACAGACCTACTGGCAAAGGCTAGCAACAGGGCCATAAGCTTACATCAACACCTTTTGCCTTCAAAGCAACAGCAGGATCAGGAAATGCTACTAATGCCATCCAGTTCCAGGTGGTATGAAAAATCAATACAAAATAGCTCCCTGTCACATCAGCAGCTTCTCCTTTTCTTTACCACCTCGAGCACAGACAACACAGGTTCAAAAAGCTTTCAGGACACAAACAAGTCAGCCAGCCCCAACCAAAAGAAAAAAAATTGATTGAAAAACCCCACAGCTGCTTTCAGCTAACACTTATCACAACAAAGACCAAAACTGAACACTGGACCAGTGCAGCAAAAAGTGGAGAGTGGTTTTGTCTAGACTGTAAGATCTTGAATCTATTTTAAATACAGGGCATTTTTTACATGTGCAAGCGCTACAGTGCTGAGCGCTTTGAAAAGCGCCTGGTGCTCCAACACTTGCAGTTGTATAAGCGGTGAAATGCACGTCAATGCTGCAAAAGTGGTGGTGGTGTGCTTTTGAATTAAAACACATCAGCAGTGCCTTCATTCAAAAGCACTCTGCCACTATTTTCTGTGCACTGACGCACATTTCGCTGCTTATGCAACTGCCCCCAGCGCAGGGCAGTTTACCACAGCTCGTGTGCGGCGAATCTCCAGCACATCCCAGGACAAAAAAGTGAGTGTATAAATGCCCGATTTGAGTGGTGGTAAAAGAAGGGGTTACACTCAGGCCTCTGGTCGAGATGCACCATTTCTGAACCTGAGTGATGTTCTGTGACCAAACACTATAGTTTGAAACCTGCACTTTGTAAAAGAGGGACAGGCAGCCACATCAGTGACATTCTGGTGATCTAAACGCCACGCCGAGTGGGTGATGCAGGCTGTCATCCCCCTCCTACTCGTGGTACAATTACACCCAGGAACCCCAGGCAAGGCTAGGAACAGCCCTCAACATCTCCCCTACTGACCAGGAGCAAACACTGTAGGGAGGAACCTGTATACCAACACTGTTGTGCCCTGCTGACAAACTGGTCCCCTCCTGCTCCTGCCCCGCAATGCAGCAAGCAGCTGTGTCACGGCTTTCCCTTGCCAAGCCACAATTCCCACAATTTCTGGCTGAAGCTGTCTAATTTTTGATTCTAAAATAAGGCTTTGTTATCCCTGTCCTGAATAGGGAGAAAAACCTCATCTTGAAAATGAGTAAATACAGGAAGTTTCTAAAAAACAGATTAATTATATGCAAATGTCATTCCCTGCAGATGAACAAAACCTTCTGTGCTCACAGTCATACCCACTGCAGTCATCCCTGCACAGCTATCAAAATTCTTCCTCTTCTGTCCTCCAGTGTACACCTAGGGGTAAATATTTGGGAGCAGGTGTTGGTTACATAGACATTGGGGTATTTACCTTCTACTATTTAATCTCACCAGCCTGTGTCCACAGATGATTTTCAGCTTTCATTCCAACCTTTCAACCTTTCTTCAGTTGGCTATAGTAAGTCAAAAGACAAGCACTGCAGCCTTGGCTGCTATTGTTTTTGTGCATTCTGCACACTAGTGTGTGTGTGTGAGAGAGAGAGAGAGAGAGAAAGAGAGATTTTAAACCTTGCATGGGAGGGTAACCTTGCAGGATTATAAAGGTTTTGTTCCATGTAGCAAGTTTTACAGACATAAATTTTATTTATGGTGCACATTAAGCTGTACAAAGACTTAACCAGATATACATATATTTTCATGAAATAACCATGGCAACTGGACATACTTGGTACCGAACATATCTATCTCTTGGACAACATCTTTTCCCACAAGATCACCCCCAGTTAGCTCAGACATCACCAAGATATTTTCAGTCCACAAACCATATGTCTTCCCATCAAATGTCCTTAAAGACATAATACGAAACTGCAAAAGATGGTTTCAGATTGTAGCTGTGCAATCATCTAAATACCATTCTGATACCTTTGAGAGTCATACCTGATAACATCTCAGGCTACAATAATGATACATGAAAGTTATAGCCATATCAGTCCTAGAGATTTACAGAGCCCCTGTTTTCCCCACTTGGAATCGGTGCTAAAATGTGAAACACAACACAACACATGCTATATACTCATTACAGGACGTGTCACCAGATGTTATAAAATGTAAATATGCAATCCACATTATACACTTTTACTTCTCTTGTGGGAAGGGGAAGGGTGTTATTGAAATGACACATTTAGATTTAATATATCCAACTCTTCTAATTATTTTATTAGCAACTGCCAGGAGAGCCCATCTAAAACTGTTAAGATTCAAAAGATATATTCATTGGAGGGCACTTTGGCAGCAATTTGAATTAGCCGTGCAAGACAAAAGCTCTGCTAATTTTTGGAAAAATGTAATAATTGGAAGTGATTGTTTTTCTAATAATGTTGATGTAAACAATCCTGACCATAAGTGGCTAGACAAGCCCATTTTGCTGCACTTTATTGTGGTATTTAAGAATCAGGTTCAGAAGCAATTAACTCCCATGATAATTACAAAAGGCTAGAACTCCCCTAATGGGACCTTGTTTTGCAGTCAGAATTAGAGCATTTTTTCTCTACATAGCATTACTTAATACCCTTGTACTCAGCATAAAGAAAGCAAGATTGTTTTTTTAAGTTGAACGATTAAATAATGTTCCTAACTTTTAAAACAAGAAAACAGGGATAATCTTTGATTATTCAATTTGACTGCACCACCAAAAAAAAAAAGGTCCAAAAAGCAAAAAAACAGAATTGAACTGAATTAAATAATTTGTAGGATTTTTTGCTGGGGAGAGGAGGGCTGCTTTTGTGTTTGCTGAAGGGAAAACCCAAGAGATGTTGCTCTGTCTCAGGTAAAATAATCTATTTGACCTGAAATGAAACACTGAAGTAGTGGTGCCCTTTAAACCACTAGCTCAGTCATTAAGACACTAACTCAAAGGCTAAGTACAGACATTTGAAAAGCCAGAGGCAGAATCAATCAAACGCACACAGATTTCTGTAAGTGGCATAGGTAGTTCAGGAGGAAACAGGACACACGTTTGCCCTTTGGTAGGTGCTGGGGGCATGCAGGCTACCTGCACTGACCGAGGCCAGCAGGCTGGGGCGCTCCTGCGTGCCTCCCAGCAGGCTCCCGAGGCTGGCAGAGATTGCTGAGAGAAGCCGAGTGCAGCTGAGGTGCTGGGAGATACCTGCATAGCGCCCTTCCTCCTCCGCCCTCCTCATCATTGTCAGCCACAGGTATGTGTGAGCTGTGGGCAGGCAACAGAGGCAACCATGCTCACCCATCTTCTGGATCTTGGTCATGCTCCCTGGGGCTGTGCCCACTCACAGGCGCATGGGGGTCCCTGGGTGGGCTTACATACCTGCACCCAGGTACCCCCATGTCCCCATGAGCGGGTGCAGCCCCAAGGAGCATGACTGAGCTGCAGGGCACAGCAGAGCGCCCCTCTCCCCATTCCCCTTCATTGTCAGCCATTGTGATGACTCAGCTCTGTGAGAGCGTGGAAACAGGGCTGGCTGGGCACTTGGGCAGAGCAGCCGAGTGTGGGGCAAGTGCTAGCATGGCTCCTTGTACGCGTGTGTGGGGGTGGGGGGTGAGGAGCTGGCAGAGAGCTGCATAGATGCCTGGAGGCAGCAACTTAACTTGAATTGATAGGGAATCTAGTATAGAAATTTGATGCATTGTTCTAACCTAAATCGATTAAGTTTGTGTGCACATTCATCCAGGTCTATCTGGTTCCATCATTTTTAAACCAGTCTATGTGCACCAAAATTCTGAACTGCTATGGGATTAGACCAGTTTCCAAGCACTTATACCAGTAAAAGTGTAATGTCAGTACTTGGCCAAGATGTCAAAGACCTATATTTCAATTCTCTGCTCTACCTTCAGCTTCCACCTCCCCGAGCAGTGTTCTAATTGTCAAGCTATAATGCTTCGTTTCTGGCACAAGGTGCTTCCAATCTCTGGCTAAAGTTGTTTCTCATTGCATAAACCATTAGACATTTATTGGAGCAAGGATTACAAAGCAAGTACTCCACCTCTCAATGTAGAGTCCCAGGCTAGAGAATCACTCTCTCCCCCCCTTTCCAGGTAAATAAATAGGCAAAAATTCCATGCTAAGTGGCACGGCTCAATGGGAGGGATGGGGGAGACAATCCACCTAAAATTGACTTCGGGCATTTCAACTGTGAGATGAGATACTTGGGTGTACTATTGTATAGTTCATTCTTTTTTGCAAAGTGTCACTGCAGAAAAAAAAGAGACTAAGAGCACCACATGATGAAATAACCCATAGGCTGGGGATTAGAAAATTCTCTCTGAGCTGCTGGACAAAAGGAAACCATCTTGTCCTCCATGAATCTAATTGTTAAGTGGGGTTTTTTCTTGCTCAAAACTACTTTGCAAATTCAATTTACATACACAAATACATAGTTTCACTGCGACATATTTTTCAGAGAACTTACTCTCTGATAAAAGTTTTGCCCAGAACTATTTTATGTCACCTGTGCATATCTTCCAAATATTTAACCTGGCAGGTTTGAGAACTGAGCAGGGAAGAAGAGTGTTTTCACAGAGGTTTTCAGGGTTGACTTATCTATTGAGGATAATTCTTTCCATATGTTCACAGAGCAAGAAAACTATCTGTAGCACTTGCTGGTCTGACAGCAGCATTTGATTATTTTAAACCATGATCAGCAGGGAACTGGTTTCTGGAGACCCTTGTTTGGTTTTCTTTGTGAAAGGCCTTATCAGAACATTCACAGCCCAAAGCTAGATATTGCCTTGGTGTTGACTGTACTGATGTGATCGTAGTTTCCAAGGAGAGAGGTCAACAGTGATGTCATTCTGCCGCTTTCTTATTAAAGAAATAGCAACTATATAGATTGGAGACTTTGGTCACCCCATTTTATTTAGTTAGTTTTTTCTAATGATGGGATGATACATGGCCCTTATAGCATTAATGCCAATGGGAATCATTTAGCTCCAAACACATTAGGGCTAAATACAGACATTCAAAAAGCCTGAGGGGGAACCAATCCAATCTACTTGGGTTTCTTTAAGTTGTGTACACTGGATCACAAGTGAATGGAACTTGCATTCGCCCTTTGGTGGGGGGAGGCAGGCACATGCCTGCAGTGGCTGTGGCCAGAAGGTGGGGGGTGGGGGGGGCGCTCCCACATACCTCCTAGCCTGAAGGACATTGCCAAAGGCAGCCAAGCCCATCTGAGCAGGGGCCATCTCTGATTGGCTGCCCAGCACATGTCCCTGACACCCTACTGTCAGCTGCAAGGAAGAGGGGAGCTAGCACATAATCTGTCCCCAGCCCAGCCATAGTATGGGGATGATGGGGGGTGGTCCCTGCTGCGTGGTTCTGGGCCGTCCAGACCCAACCAGGGGGAGTACACTGAGCAGGGGCAGCAGTGTGGGAAGAGGCCCTGATGCACAGGCTCCTCCAACTGAGCAGACCCTAGCTTGGAGGGGGTCAAGGTAGGGAGCTCCATTCTCCTGCTTTCCCACCCCACCCCGCTGCCCACCCAGCTGACAGGCAGGACACAGGGATGGCGAACAGTGACTTTGCTGCCTCAGCTCTGTGACAGCCCAGGAGTGGGGCCAACCCACATTGGCCAGAACAGACGAGCATGGGCAGAGGTTAGCCTACCTATCCTGTGAGGTGGCATTAGTGGGGGCCACAATGGTGCCTGGGATGTTGGGGGACTGTGACCTATCTTGATGGGGAGGAGGGGGCAGCTGGGATCTGGGCCAGAAGTTCAATAGACTGGTCTAACCCAAACTGGTTAAATCTACATCCATCCATGTCTATCTTAAACCAGATTCTGCCATTTTTAAACTAGTCTATGTGCACTAAGCATCTGTTCCATTACAGGTTTAGGCCAGTTTCAAATCACAAATACCAGTTTATGCATAAATTCTGTACCTAACCTAGCTGGGTAACTGAAAGCTTTGAGCAGTGCAGTAAGCACGTAATGACATACACGGGACTCAAAAACATGTTTGTGTTTCATGGGTTCTGTGTTTGGGTGTGTGCTCTGAGTAGCTGGGAGTGCTGCTAGCTAAGTGATTGCTGGGTGATTGCTGCCTGTGTCTGACAAAAGCCATAACAAGGGGGTGGAGCTGGTCTAGGCCCAGCATGGTATAAAAAAGACTCCCAAGTTGACCAGGAAGCAAGTGAACAGGGACAGCAAACAGGGCAGTTCACAGGTCTGTTTGCCACTTTGAAGGGGAGCCTTTAAAGTAAGTTCCTCCTTCAATTATAACCTACAAATATTTAGTGTAAGTAAAACTCAGGAGTTAGACCAATACTTAAGCCCCTTGCTTAACTACAGTCCCAAGCAAGGGGGAGTTCATTGGGGAGTTTGCCTGGAAACTCTCTCTCACCTTCCTTCACTGCAAGCTTAGTGACAAGAAGCAGGGTGAGGCCGCATCTAGCGTACAATTTTGATCCCCACTAGAGAAAGGGTGTAGAAAAATTGGAGAGTCCAGCAGAAAGCAAAGAAAATGGTGAGGGGCCAGCAACAAATGACTTATGACGACAGGCGGAGAGAACTGGACTTATTCAGTCTGGAGAAGGGAAGACTTAGGGGAGATTTGATAGAAGCCTTCAACTACCTGAAGAGGGGTTCCAAAGAGGATGGATCCTGGAGTGTTCTCAGTGGTGGTGGATGACAGAACAAGGAGCAAAGTCTTAAGTTGCAGCAAGCGAAGTTTAGGTTAGATATTAGGAAAAAGTTTCTCACAAGAAGGCTAGTAACTGGAATAGATTACCCAGAGAGGTTGTGGACTCTCCATCCTTGGAGGTTTCTAAAACCTGGCTGGAAGAAGCCTTGGCTGGGATGATCTAGTTAGGGATGGTCCTGCTTTGAGCAGGGATCTGGACTGGATGACTTCCTAAGGTCCCTTCCCTAATTTTCTATAATTCTATGTTACTAGACAAATGAACATCTCCATTTCCCTTACTATTTTGTTAACAAAGTCCACTCTCTCCAAACTGGTATTCAGTTAATGTAGGGGTTTGTTAAATATACAAACATTGTACTGGAACCATAAATACCTCTAACACAGTTTTTGCTATACTATGAAGTTAAAGTTAGGTTAAGAAAACATGGTTCTCTCAGTATTTTTCTAGATATAAAATGACCCTTTAAAGCATTCTGACATTCTCTTCCGATTTGGCAACCTAGATATGACCTTTTCAAATGCTTCCAAAGATCTTTCCTATCATCTAAATCTTCTTTTGAAAGTTCTAGGAGACCTAGAAGACTTCTGGATAACCAGGTGTGTTCTGTTGCTGTCTCACAAAAACAGAATATGCCATGAACTTTGCCTTGTGATATACAAATATTTATTGGCACTGAATGAATTACTAGAGAAATTATTTGTTATCAGAATATACAATTGCCATCCTTTCTGCTCCACATTTGCAACGTGAAAACTGAGAAGAGTGCTGAAATAAGCTGGTATGTCCTAAGGTCTCATTCTGTTCTCATAAATAAACTGACAGGCTGTGATTTAGATGATTACACAGTCTGGCAAGTGAGAAATTGGCTTAGGGATCACATCCAGAGAATGGTGGTGGATGGGTTGATATTGACCTGAAAAGATGTGGGTGGTGGAGTCCCACAAGGCTTAGTCCTTGGACTGGTGCTATTCATTGTCTTCATCAGTGACTTGGATGAGGGTGTGCAGAGCATGCTGTCCAAGTTCATAGATGATACCAAAATCTGGGGCAAAGTTAACACACCATAGAGCAGGGAATGGATCAACGCAGATCTGGACAGGTTGGAAAAATGGGCTGAATGAAGTGGGATACAGTTCAACAAAGATAAGTGCAAAGTGCTGCACCTGGGCAAAATGAGCCACCAACATGCTTACAGGCCGGGAAAGGACCTTCTCAGCAGCATAGCAGCGGAAAGGAATCTTAGAGTCATAGTTGACTCCAAGATGAACATGAGTCATCAATGTGACAAAGTGATCAACAAGGCTAACCCGACTTTATCATGCGTTAACACAAGCATGACGAACAAGTCCAGGAAGGTGATGCTTCTCCTTTACGTGGCACTGGTTAGGCTGCAGTTGGAGTACTGCATCCAGTTTTGGGTGCTGCACTTCAAGAGGGATGAGGTGAATCTTGAGAGGGTTCAGAGGAGGCCGCTCATATGGTCAGAGGCCTACAGGCAAGGAGAGACTGAGGGACCTAGATCTCTTCAGCCTTCTCAAGAGAAGGCTGAGAGGTGATCTTGTGGCTGCCTATAAATTTATCAGGGGAGGGCAGCAGGGAATAGGAGGTGCTGTATTTACTAGGGAGTAACTAGGAGTCCAGGAACTCCTGGAGTAACTAGGAACACTGACACCATAAATTGATGGAAAGCAGAATTAGGTTGGACATTAAAAAGAACTTCTTCACAGTAAGGGTTGCCAGAATCCGGCATGGGCTTCCAAGGGAGGTGGTGCTCTTTCCTACCCTGGGGGTCTTCAAGAGGAGACTGGACAAGCATCTGTCTGCGGTCATCTGACCCCAGTGCTCTTTCCTGCACAGGGCAGGGGTCAGACCTCAGTAGGTCATCAAGTCCCTTCCAACCCTAGCATCTATGAATAAGATAAATGAGTTACAGCAAGAGAATCTGTTGACATCTAGGTTTATGCAACACTGGAATTTGAAACCTGGCATTGCCAATAGAGATCTTTACATATAGGTGGGAAAAAAGTCTATGCTTTTTCCCCCAAAAAATGGAAGAAACTGCTTCAGTGAAATGAAATAGTGATATCGTTCCATCAGCAAGGACTGCAAATTATAAGCAATAGCAGCTCTTGGAGCAACAGATAACTTTGCCTCAAACTCCCCCATTCCCAAGAGAATTAGTCCATTTCTCCAGCACTAGTAGAGATTTTTTAATTGATATTAGTAAAGGCCAGGAATAAATTATCATTGCCTTACAGCAAGGAGGAAGCAGGGAGGAAACTATGCATAAGAGGCGGGGTCTAAGGCCCCCTCCGTATGTTACGTTTATGCCTTGATTAACACATACACCAAATTTAAAGGTGCCATAAAATGATAAAATATCTGTAAAAATGTTCTACATTATTCTTACATAGTTCCTCTGGCAGGTCAAGAGCCAGAGCTGGCAATTGGCTAAATGTCAGCCCTAATCCCAGCCCCAGCTTTCAACTTGCCACTGCAAGGGGAGCCAGGGATCATAATTCTGGATTCCCCGTGCCCTGGCAAATAGAACAGGCATGATAGGATCTGTTTGTGCATGACAGGAGGTGCAATTATTAGGATAAAGAATCAGATCTTGTCATGCCTCTACATAAGTATGTGCCAGAGGCCCAAGTCACAGATTCTCAAAATGACCTTGAAGATAATGCAATTTATGCATCACCCATTGCTCAGGGAAGCACATAAAGGTACAAATTAGCCTACTATAAATACATGCAGAATCATTACTCAAACCTCAAATATTCCTTAAATATGTAAGAAGTGGGGCTGTCAATTAATCACCATTAACACATGGGATTAATACTTCAATTGGTTCTTGTGTAATTTTTTTAAATGTATTAATCACACATGGTTTTGGAGCCCACACCTGGGCTCTGCTCCACCACCATCACCACTGCCTCCAGGCCACCCAGTGGGGTAGTGGTGGCAGTGAAGACAACTGCAGAACAGCCTGGATGCAAGCTCCAAGCTGCTGCAGCAGGAAGGTGAGGGGTGGGGGGAGGCATGCATGAACAGACACACACAAGCAGCCACAGCCTGCATGTGGCCAGGAACCAAGCCAAGTAACATGTAGAGCAATGCCCAGCAGGTAAGTCTGTGGAGGGTAAGAGACAGGAGGAGAGGAAGAGGGGCAGGTTAAAGCCCTAAGGTGACAGAGGAAGTGGGGCAGGGGCAAGGGATGTGGCGAATGGGGCCCCAGGGCCAGGGCAGTTCATGGAATGGAGCTGTGGGAGGTTCAACCAAGGGTGCAGGGAAGCACGTACCCCTGGGGCAGGCATGGGGTCCATGTGCCCCCAGATTTGTGTGTGGGAAAAGGTTGGCTAGTGCTCTGTGCCGTTCTGCCTTTGCCCTGGAAGCTGCGTACTAATTGTGCACCCCCTGCCCACCCAGCAGCAGGAAGCACAGCATGGCTTTGTGAGGGTCCCAGGGCAAAGGCAGCAGGGTGCAGAGCCCCAGCCTTCAGTGGGCAATCTGCCTCTTCCCCACACACAAATACCTCCCTTGGGGGTGCATGCAGTAGCAGGGAGCCACCCCCGCCCCCCACATGTCCGTGGACAAGCCTCCAGAGGTTCTGTCCCATGACTCTCCTCAGCCTTGGGGCCCCATTCACTTCAGCCCCTGCCACCACTCCACTCCCTTCCTCACCTTGGGGCCTCAATCTGCCCTTCTGCCCCTTCCCCTCCACAGACTTACCTGCTGAGTGCTGCTCTACATGCTGCCAGGCTGTGTTCCTGAAGAGTTACCATATTTCCAGTTTCAAAAAAAAGGACACCTGTTGGGGTGGGGGGATATGATTAGGGGGCCAGTGGTATACCCATGCCCTACCCCTGTCCCTCACTCCCAGGCCACAGCCCCCACCCCGCCCCCCAACCCTGCTGCTGCCCCTTACTCCAAACCCACCTCGCATCCTGCCAGGGCATATGAGGACTGTCCCCTCCCTGGGCTCCAAACCCCACATATACTCCCACAGCCCCCCACACCTTCACAAATGTCCACCCACCCCCAACGAAGTTGTGAGCTGAGCATAATTTTGAGTTTTTAGCTGTGCAATTAAAATCGCAATTAATTGTGACTATTTTAATCACACAACTAATCACGATCAAATATTTTAATCGTTTGACAGCCCTAGTAAGAAGTGAATAAGGAAGCAGTACCCAAAATAAACTCCCACAAGTTGCCAGTGAAACTCCTAGGTGTAGTCTCCCTTTTTTTTGTGAAACAAATGAACATGCTCACTCTCATCTGTAAGAGGAACTGACACTTCCTCCATTTCTTTATCCTTCAACCTTGCATAAGGAACAGGGAGTCACACCACTCCAAACAAGAGCTCTGCAAAAGGCCTGGAAACTAAAAGTGACTTCAGTGCTTAGGGCTTTACACAAAGATATCACACGCGGTGACTTGCTCAAGTCTGAGAACAAGGCACTTCGAAAACAGGTGAAAGTTATTTGGTAAAAGCGCATACACAATACTCAAATGAGCATGAAGTAAATAAATATTCAATTGATGTTTATTTTCTCTCCCTATCTCAGATCTATTTTCCTCTACTGAAGATTTTTCTCCAGCACTTAGTATGCATCAATCAATGCTTTAGATCCCTAGGCTTTACCAAAAGAATTGCAGCCTCATTTTTCTATCAACAGTATCATTTTTGTTTTTGTCAGCCCTTCAGTCCCAAAGATGCCAGATCAACAGCCATTCATTTTCTGAAAATTCATTTGTGGCTGCACAGGCCAACCCACCAGGCACAGTGCGCAACGTGTGCATATTAATGCCCTCATTCAGTTATTTTGCTTTTGCTACAGCTGGTGATACTATTTCACAGAAAATATCCTTTTCCACTATATTCTGTACAGCCTTGTTACTCAGATTGTCCCACATCATGCCATGACATTGAATGTCAGGGAAACTTAGCCAGTTAGTCATGTTAGTTGACATGTAACTTCATGCTGTTCTTCACTGTATCCTAGAAACGCTTCCCTTCCTCACCTCCTCACCACAATGGTTTTCTTTGTGCAGGTGATATGAAATGAAAATGGGAAAATGACTTTCCCTATAACTTCTCAGAAGATTTATGCTTTGATCTGTAGGATTTGATAGCTGATAGTATTATGTGCACACTTTCAGTTCATGAAGCTTTCACAGCTTGCAAAGATCTACCAGCTCAGGATGGCTACAAAAGTCACATTGGAACCTATTCCTCCCATGATCAAAGAAGGTTATTGTCAGTGCTTGCAGAGGAAGTAGAGTTCTATAGCTCTATTTCCACAGGGAACACTGTCCAATGGCGGGCTTTCACCCCAAAGTCCCACCCCTATCTGTGGTAGAGGCTTGTATTTATCATTCTGTGTGTCATCAATCTTTGGTTCTCACTGCCTGTCTGAGCATTTTTTTCCCTTTTTTACTTACTCTATCTTCTGCACCAAGACAGCTTTAGCACCTCAGCTAACGTGCCAAAGTCCACCACGACATCTTGTTGGACTCTCCCACATGTCCGTGATCTCACCTGCCATGACTTGTTGTTATAGGAGTACGCAGAATGCCCGGCATGTGGATTTTGACACTTTCACTCTTGCACTCTGTCTTAGTGTAGTGAGGGCTCCACCAACCCCTACACCCTTGCACATTCCACCGGGTGTTAGTTCAGTTGTCTCAGCACTTTGCCTTCGAGCAGTACAAAATGCTCTGGGTTCTTCAGGGTTCTCTCCCCCCAGCCCCTCCACAGAGTTGCTTTTTTTGAACCCGGTCTCTGTTGCTTTCTCAGCGCATGCAGATGTCCCTACCATCTCTCTGCCTGAGTCAGTCCCTTCTGGTTTCTGGTGTTCCCTTTTTGCCTGTCCTAGGTCTCCTTTTATCCTGGAGTTCTGGCTGACTCCTCCTCCCCTCCTGAAACACCGGTTGAAGAAGAAGCCCTGCAGAGTATTTTGCAACTTAGGTGGGGCCGTTTTACTTCTTTGGAGCTCTTCTCTTTCCTCACAAACACCCCCACATAGAGATAATGCCCAAAACAAGCATATCTAGAGGCCTACTTGGCTAGGGACAGCCATTCAAAAAGCCTGAGCCTGAATTGATTCAGTCTTTACAGATTAGTTTAACCTGACTAGGCTAAATCAGTTTGTATCGCCACCAGGACGTGACTAGCTGTTCTTGGGCTGCTCTTCCCCATGGGGTTGGTGTTATCCCTTGTTGGCGCTCCTGCCGCTGCCCAAGCGAATGTTCTCTGCCCGACTCCTTGACCCCGTTCCTTCCTGCCACGACTTGATGTTATCAGTGTTACGGGTCAATTGTCGTGCATGCCCGTGGCCCAGGGTTCCCCAGCGGTCACACTCGGGGCTCTGTCACTCCTGCACCCCAGTCTCACATCTCCTTACGGTGCTGTCAAGCTGTTAGTTGTCTTGCTCTAGGATGATTACTGAAATAGGGGCCAGCTTCCCTTCTGCGACCAAGACTGTACCTACTATCGGTCTAATGTCCCCTGGTCTCCCCTAGAACTCAGGGAATAGATAAGCATAACACAAAACACGAAAAAGGCTCAACACAAACTGGGCATACCGCCCCTTTAATTGTCCCCCCCACACACACCTTACAGAACCCCATCTGCTTCATGCCTAGGCGTTCAGTTCTAGCCCCATTCCTCGGCACCTCCCGGTCCAGCGGCGGCGTGTCCTCCAGAGGCACTTCTCTCTGGGGCTTCCCCATAAGCTGTCTGCCTCTGTCTGCCGTCATCAGGGATACCCTCTGTAGTACTACAGGGGTGATCCTGGGTCTCCCTGCCAGTTGCCTCTCCGGTGATGCTCCCGCGGCGTCCCTGCCTCTTCTTTTCCCCATCTGGGGTGCTTCTCTCCTCTTGCTCCACTGTTCTTGCTGGTCCGAGCAGCGAGGGTGTTGGGAGCAGTGTCTCCCCCTTCTCCCCGCCTCCCATGGCATTTTTATTCATGCCGGCCGGCACTCCGCACTTGCGTCACCGGCCAGCCGCAGCTGTACAAACAAGTGGCTGACGAGCCTCGCGGGTTTTGCCTCGTGGTCTCCCTTCCCCGGCTCAGGAGTTGCCGGTAAGTACCTTTGCATCCCGGGACTGTTTGTAACTGCACAGACACCCCAGACATGCAGGCACATGTCTGCAGTGGCTCAGGCTAGAAGCCAGGGGGTGCTAGAGCAGCCCTCCTTTCCCTTCCATGCTGCTGAGATGAGGGAGGGCGTATCCAGGCCCTGGCAGGACACTCTCAGTGTTTATCAACCCATTAAGAAAACAACAGAGGGACATTACCAGCTATTTATTGATTCTGTCTTTGTCCGGACTGCCAAAGCATAGACCCAGCATGTGGTCTGCTAGCTAATACACAGATGCTTCTCAGCAAGGGAGAGGGGAAGGGGGAATTCCTGCTTGGCAGGGAATGGAGGAGCAGCAGTCTGCAGTCTCTGCCAGAGCTGTAGCCAGGGAGACAAGGGGAGGGGCCAGCCCTGCTGTGGAGCACAGATCCCCTCCCAGCACAGAGAGCATGCCAGGATGCTGGGAGGTCTCTGATTTAACTCAGACCAGCAAGGGGTCTGGGACAGACATTGCATAAACCGGTCTGAGCCAAATCAATTAAGTCTGGTACTACATTCAACCAGGTTTCTCTCAAACCAGTTTCAGCCATGTCCAAACTGGATTGGTTTAAACCAGTTTCAGCCATGTCCAAACTGGATTGGTTTAAACCAGTTTCTGATTACTTAAACCAGTTTGTGTGTAATGTCTATCCCTAGTCCTTGATTCAGTTTTGGAGAGGAAAAACTTCAAAACCAATGAAGGCCTTGAGACATTTAGCTAAAAATATATGGAAAATACTTTGAAAGTTTTCCTTAAAAAGACAAATCACTCTGGCATGTGGAGGCAGCAAATTCTACCAAGTTCTGTCTAAAGAGCTGTCCTGAAGCCAGTCCCCAGACACCATATGAAGAGTGTGAAAATTATCTGATATGGAGGGAACTAGGAACCTTCACTTCCTCTAGTTTTGGTTAGACTCAGATTATACCTATAATTCTTTATTGCTGCTGAAAATCCATTAGTAAGTCAAAGTAAATAGGAATTCATGAGAAAGTCCTACATTGGCTAGTGCGGCATCTCTTAAAATTAAAGGTAACTGTCCACTGTGTGGGCCTTGGGGTATATTATGCCCCTTAAGTACTGGACTGTATATGCACTACTGTAAATTTCTTGTGGATGGCCAACTGAAACCATTCAGCTTCAACTTTTTACAATACCCTGACAAAGTAAATGGTGTCCTGTAAGAAAGATGCTTTCTGTGATGAGCATTGCATATTAATATGATCAATATTTTTAGGTTGTTCAAGTTAAGAAACTGCAACAGTTAGAGAACAATTAAATCATCAGAACAATTAAAGGGGAGTTCATGAGTCCTGGAGATAACACTCAGCCAGAAGCTGAAGCTCACTACTGAATACACAAGGGATTTAAAAATATATGTATTTTACCATTGTTGGGACTATAGGTAAGTGTATACTGAAGGCTGCTTTGAGCTGTACAGCAAGACTTTTTTTGGTACCTACAACAGCTCATTTAAAGTTAGTTCAGATACACTACACTGCAATTCGAAGGAAGCAAATTTAATCTCTTTGATTTAGTTCTTCCTCAGTAATATAGTCACACACACCTTTATGTAGCACATCCTCTCACTCACAGAGATAAACAAACAAATGAAGGAATGAAAACTTAGGAATTAATCAAACTATTTCCCTGAAGACTGTGAAAGAAGAAAGCAAGAGAGAAATAGTAAATGATATTGCTACTTGGGAATCACTCAGCTATGATCATGACATAGACCATATAAACACATAAATATAAGAAAGAAGAGTTGAAGTTACATGGATGTGTCCATAATAAGATGCAAGCATAAAATTGTGGAAGCAATGAAAGCTGCTGTTTAAAATTAAGCCCAGATCCCATTTCTTTCTTTCTTCCCCTTGCAGTCACCTGCCCCAAAACAATACTTGATATTCTTTAACTTGAACATAAGTCTCTCTTTTGTCCATTAACTGTGCACTAACTCTCAGCAAATTGGTTACCACCAGCAGTTAACTAATTTTGCTGTCAGCAGCCTGAAGTGAAGCTAGAACTTGAATTTCATTTGTTATTGGGTACAACTGCCTATTTGAACATTAATATAGCTATTTACTGACCATTAAATTGGTTATATATTTTTTAATTAGAGGCCTATAGCTTCAAATTACATTTATACAAAAGAAATTTGTTCCTGCTCTGTAAATGGTAAAATTAGCCATAGTATGAAACTCCAAACTCTTAATGCATAAACACAATAGGAGCCTGATTCCTAGTCTGAACTGCCCCATTTAACTAATGGTCTCTAAATGGCTATTTTCTGCACACACACACACACACACACACACACCAGCCTTTTAAATTACAGGTATGAAATGAATGTTTCAAATAAGGAAACAAGAGATCTACCTTTTCTTTTTTTAAATAAGGATTTTCCTAAGGACAGAACAATAATCATTTGATATTGTTCTCTGGAAATAAGACTAAAGCATGAGATAAAAAATGCTCCTTGAGAATTTTTTTCAGGTCAGAATAATTTACAAAATGTCAGAAGACAACTAGGTAGTTTACAAAAAATTCAACTATAGCAGCTCTGTGAGTGGTAATGAATGTAAAATGGACCTGGGCAATTTATGACAGATGCTTTGAAGTTGGAGAATAAGACATTTTGACAAAAGCAATTGCAGAAATACAGGCTGTGTTCATGATATATCACCAGAAAGGCTGCTTTTTTTTGTGAGCACACATACCTGCAGAATAGGTGTCCTAAGTTAAAGTAAAGTATAAGCCATGGCCCTTGCACAACTCGGTAGATCATGCAAATACTGGGATCTCTACCTGCAAGCTAATACAGTCCCAACATTTGCATGTTCAGCTTCTGCCTGTAAAATGAGAGGCCTTAACACAGCTAGCAGCATACTCCAAAATAACCAAAATACTTATTCCAAGTCTGTACCTGGTACTTGTCTATTAGAACTCAAAAACCAGTCAGTTCCAGACTGAGAGTCAATCATGCATCTGATGAAGTGAACTTGGGTTCACAAAAGTTTGTGCTCTCTCTCTCTCTCTCTCTCTATATATATATATATCTTATTAAGTTAGCCTATTAAGGCGTACGTCTACCCTACCTTCTGACTGACTTCAGACTAACATAGCTAACAACCTCTCCTCTGCGACCTAATAACCATATAGGGGTGTGATGGTAGAACAAAGACACAATACCAACCATCACAGGCTGAGTGCAAACCTTTGAATAAGATAACACACACAGATCCCTTTATTGTGCATGCCTCTATGTCTTCTGAATTCTTTACTTCTGTGATCTGTAGAGGTGATCTCTTAGCCCTGTTAAATCATCCTTATCAAGCTACTACAATGCAATAACCTGTCTGGCACATTACCTATCTTTAAGGATTTGTATGCAATATATTGCATTCTTCTTTTATTCTGGTAAATTACTCCAAACCTCAGAAATACCAATTGATTTCACAATTATCCTGGACTGAGCATTGCTTCTACTTGTATGCTTTCTTCTGTTCTGAAACTAACAAAAAAGATTCAAAAGGTGCAGAGATATTCAAAATTAGATGTATATGCAGTTTGTTTAATTAAGTCTGGAATAGTTAGAAGGGGAATTCCTCCAATTGATCAGCAGCATATAAAATACAATGCAACCCTGGAGGTAGTGAGCTGCACTCATCAAATGAGTGAGCACAAGACTTCTGACTCCCCACAATCTCTTTTTGTTGCAAGTCTGCTGCCTTAAGTTGTATTTAATATTTGCTTGCTCAGCCTCTGTTTTGTCGGTGAAAAACCGGTAAGGTTGCAATAAAAATATGAACTTTTAATAAAGTATAAAATGGATACTAAAATCTGTAGGGACAGATGTGCCCTTGGACAGGCACTGTTTGGTAGAAGGCAGAGCTGGTTCTCTTATACGTGACTACACAGGATAAATACTGCTGCCTTCATCCTTAATATTTGATTCACTTTAAAGATCTTACTCCCTTTAGATGATGTCATTTTATTTTAAAGAGAGAGAAAGAAATCACAAAGGTAACTAATGCCAGTTTCCAGAGAAGTAATATAGTGGGACTTCAGGGGAGCAGGGGGTGGGTCCAGCTCTTCATTATTCGCTGCCTCTGTGCTATTCAATTATAAATAGAGTTGAAGAGTGATGATATGATTCCAATGAATGAAGGTCAGTGTGAATTCCAGCTATGAATATGGAATCAATACAAGACTAGTTGAAAAGCAAAGTTGGTTCTCAACAAAACATAATTTCAGATTGCAGCTAGTTGTGTAACCCTACCACCTGCTTTTGAATCTTTTTAGCAGAACCTTTTTCTTGTTATTTTTAAACATTTAATTGGCAATTATAACACCCAAAAAGACATCAGACTATTTTCCATTCGGATTCTCACATGGAGAAGTAACAGGTCTTATCTTTTTAAAAGTTGTTCTTTTTACCTCAAACGATTACATTTTAAAATTGTTATTATGGAGCCAAAATGTGGTAAGAAACATAGAGTCATACAGTTGGAAACACAGAGACAGACAGTCCCTTACAATGGAAGACTCCACAAAATTAGGCATTACTTATATTCACCTCCAGTCCATTTTTAAACACCCTATACAGCTGATCTGTCTATACCATCATCACCCTTTCCTCCTCAATGACAACTGAGCAACCCTACAAGCAGCTGATCTAATGTCCTTTACTGCTGTATAATTGTCCCTACATCCAGCTCACTTTGCTCCTGCCCTATACGTTTTACCAATCCCTTCTTTTTAAAACTGATTCCTCTGACTGACTACAGTTTTATTTTACAGATTTCCTTGTCAGCTAAACCTTTCAATTTAACTTAGCAACATCCCAACAGGGTGATTTGATTCCAGTTTAAAAGACACCAGATGGAGAAAATACTGCACAAAAACTTCCCAATATGTTCTGATTGGCATGGGGCTATTAAAGATTCTATTGGAGCTATTAGTTATAGAACTTTCACTTATCATGGCTTCCATATATGAAACCCTCTACTGGGGAAAATCAATTGCATGTCTGTGATTGTATCTTTATGCTGGCCTGAAAAGAACATACTTTTTAAAACTTGTTATTACTGCTGCTTAAGATACCTTCACAGGACATGCTATAACCTCTAACACAGGGGTGGGCAATTTTGGGGGGCAGAGAGCTGCTTACTGAGTTTTGGCAAGCCATCAAGGGCCACAAAACAGGCAGCCCAGGGCAGATTAATATTAATTTTCTAAATTTTTTTAGGGGTTGGATAGAATGGCTTGGTGGGCTGCATCTGACCCATGGACCACATTTTGCCCACCATGCTCTAATGGGAGAGGACTAGGGATTCATTTTCAGTCAAAACCTGTCTTAATTAAGTCATTTAAGTATGGGATAAATCAGTGCTAGGCAACATATTTGTAATAAAGAAAGAATTTCTATTGGATGCTTCCACATTTCTAGATATCTGAAAAAAAAGTAGCTTTATTAAAGACCTGGAAGTTTCTCAGGACATTTCATCCATGTGACTATGGATGAAACAAAAGCCATGATTCTGCAAACACTTACACATGTGCTTAATATTAGGCACACTGACTTTATTAAGACTATGCAGGCTTTTGTTGTTCTCACGATAGGGTCTGAATTAATAAACCCAAACTTCAAGGCTGTTCACAGCCTGTCCTCCCCCTACATTTCATCCTTCAGTCACATAAAGCTGACTCTTGCCTCTGATTCAGTTCCCATGTCCACTTCCTCAATTTTCAAGCCAACCTTATATTTTTCTTCATACTGCCCTGAGTGCCAGGGAAGAGCTTGTTGTAAAAAAGCAAAAAGAAGGTACCGGGTAACGTGGGGCCCCTGCAAGACAGGCTAGGAAGTCTGGTAGTCACACCAGACTGTAAAGCTAACCTATTTAACAATTTCTTTGCTTCCATTTTCCTGAGCAGTGACCAGATCAGCCCCCCCC
>NW_017728915.1:26841668-26859133 GCF_001723895.1 Crocodylus porosus | reverse complement strand
GTAATCAAAAACAACAGAGGTTGTTTCCTATTGTTTCTCTCAAAGGACACACTTACACCCAAAAACTTGTGGACTGGAAAACAAGTTTCACTTAAATTAATTATGAGTTTCTATTATATGGCAGAAAAATTGACAGCTTTTAAGAAGTTCTTCCAGGGGCAGCTTTCTAAGTTTCTTTTCAGACTTGTGCATCATATTATAGCCTCTCAGAGAATGGACTTATTGCTTAGGAAAGATGGCTTTAAAAACAAGAGAACCTTGTCCCATTTAGACAGACATTTAGCTTTCAAGGCTAGTGCTGTACAGAGGTATCAGATGAACAGGGGCAAACTTGGGAAACTTAACCTGATATCATAAAAATGACAGCATGAGCCAATAAGCAAGCAGGAGAATTCAGAATTACCAGCATAGAAACTACTTTTGCATTTTTTAAATTTTTTTGTGCATATTCTATTCGTTTAGCTGCATACTTCCAAGTCCAAGGTTCCCAGCTGCCCTGCCAGAGTCTAAACTATCAATATTTATTTCTGCTGAATTATGCAGCTTGATATCAATATTAAATCCTGCTTTTCAAGTTCTTATGATTGCTATTGTCCTCAGGCTTGTATTGTATGAGTGACTTTGAGCTTTCTAACCCCATCCTAAAAGTTAAAATAGTGATTTAGGGCAAGATTTAAGAGGACAGCTGGTGAGTCAGCAAACTCTGTCCTAACTTCTCTTAAAGGTTACAAAAGGTACAAGGACACAGAGCGTAACTCCAGAGGTTAATGTAATTGGTGAGTTTAAGCCACCTGGAAGACAGGTGGTGTAGCACTTCCTAGTCTTCTCAGATTACTGTAAGAAGGAGACAGTCAAGCATTGTCAAGCCTCCAACAAGGAGACATATTCATGTCAATACCCAAAACCAAGGCCATGGGGGTGACAGGCTCATTGAGTATTGTTTTGTGAATCTGTGAAAGAAAAGGAAAACATCAGAGGACAAGAGGAGAGGACAGCAAGGAAGGGCCAGCTACATACATCCATCTGCTTACTTGTGAGTGACCTATTCTAGCAGCTGGCGAGACATTCATCTTTTTCCCAAGCATGTGCCACGTGTTGAGGACAGAAGGAGGGAATACATAACAGCCACAACCACAGTTCTGCATCCAAGAGCCAGCAAGGATCTTGCTCTTAAAGGTCTGATAAGCTCATTCTTTGGCACCTTTTGGAAGTATTTACACAAGTACAAAATGAATTTAAAACAACAGTGTTGCAAACCACATCATACTCATTTCATGTAGCCGTAAGTCACCATGCAAGATGCGAGTCAGCACAGTCAGGTCCTAACACATCAATGCTTAAAGACTTTACATCCTATGTAACACTTCATGGCTCCATCTTTTCCAGATGTTTTAACAACAGCTACCGTCATGCAACTTCACTGACAGATGGGAAGTCAGCAGTCTTCTCTGAAGCTTACCACACCACTCAGCAAGAAGACAATAAGGGAAATAAAGAAACGTGTACCTCTGAAAAGAAAAACATTGCTTCCTTGACAATTTCTTCTATAGGCAATACAAAGAGCAAGGGTCTCAAATTTATTCTCAAAGCCAGATCTCCTTGGCAACATATACAGTAAGACACAGCCTGGGATTATTTCTTTTTCGTATTACTTGTATTTTTATGATACCTGCTATAGTATTAGCCATCGGAGGACAATTCCGGTTTTATGCTGCAAATTCAGGATCCTTTTCCCCCTACCAGTATTTGTAAGATATACTAATTACCAATGGAGGGATTTGCACAAAAGAGCTGGAAATAACAAAAATAAGCCTTTTAAACAGGCACAGTAATTATGCAGACACAACAGATGCTAATAACAATTTTCATTTCTGTGGAAAAAATGATTAAGGTTTAAAAGCACAATAACAAAGAGGCGTAAGAAGAGAACAAGGGGGCGTAGATAACATGAGACAATGTATGTGTGATCACAATCGGTAATTTAAAAAGAACTTTCACACTGGAATAATCTTGAAAGCATCTCCTCAAATATCAATCTGTTTACCTTTCATGTTGTTTTCCTACTTTCTGTTACCTCTGTTTCTGCTAATTACCAAAGCTATTTGAATCTCAGTGTCAGTTTCTTCTCTCATAGCCCAGATGTCAGATGAGGTGTAAAACCAAAGTGTCGAGCATTTGTTGTTACTAACAATTCCCCCAACAGTTTTTGCAATAGTCGATATGCTTGCCTCTAGCATCCTAGGTAACTGCAATTTCTCCAGGCAGCTTCAGGTTGACAGAGGATTATTTTTCACTTCCCATTCTGTATTCTTCTGTAGTACTGGTGCATGCTGAAAAAATATGAATGTTTTAATAATGGGCGAATGGATTTCAGTTTTGTACGCTACAACATTTGCTGTTAGGAGTAGTCCCCTTGAGTATACTAAGTACTATTAGGAGTAGGTGCATTAAAGTTGAAAGTTCTGTTCATGACGGAAAGTGTTATTCTTGGTATTAAATCTGAGCTGTGTTTCTGCAATTAAAGTGCTGTGCCTCCTTTCCAAATCAGTCTTCCCTCTAAGGCCTTACCAAATATTACAACCAGAACCAGGAGAGAGAACTTGTTACATCTGCACAGATTTCACTCTCGTAAAAGTCATCAACTGAGATGCTTCGGGATGAACAGGCTGCATATATGTCAGGAATTACTATACTCTTCTGCTCCTAAAGCCTGTATTGGAGGTAGCCTAATATTTAATCACTATCATTTTCAGACAAAAGGATTCCAAAGTCACAAACACATGACTGCAATTTTATTTCAAGATCAAACAAGAAGATGAAAAAGTCTCACATAAAAGCTAAAAATATCTATGTTAACAGCAGATTCTAGACACAAAGACAGTTGTGGAAGAGATCTACAGAACGTAACCAAACAATAATGTACAGTAACCAGAGCATGTTGAAACTGGCCTCCGCTCCTTTCCCTAAATATCCATCAGGCAGATAGCCCAGTTGTTTCAGCTGGCCTCCTGAACAAAGATCTACTTCTATGGACACTATCTTATTTCCCAAGGGTTGCATACTTTCTCTTCTACAGAGAGCAAGGGATTTTTCAGTGATATTTTTTATTGGACCAGCTGAACAGTTGGGAGAGATGTTAGACAAGTTTTGGGGCATAAAGTACCCTTCCTCAGGGCTAGGAAAGAAGCAGATACAGCCTACACTAAATGTCAGATAAAGCAGTGGCTTTAACTCCATACATAAAAGCAATCACGCACTTCAAGGAGCAGAGAACACCTGCAAGCTAAGAGCAAAGAGGAGTTATCAGACATAGCTTTGAGGCAAGAGACGTGTAATTGAAGCATCTTATTCCCTTCAAGCCAACACATTTTAATACAAGTTGTAGGTGGGATTGAGAGAGTTGACTACTGTTTTCTCCTGCCACTTAACCACTGAGGCTAGGTACAGACGTTACATTAAGCAGGCAGAAAGTGCTCTAAAGCTGTAACTGAACAGACATTCATGGCTCTTGGAGCACTTTAAAAAAAAACAAGGGGAGCCTGCTCTAAGTTAACCCTCAACGGATGTGTACTAACCCAAAGTGCTTTTTGTTAGAGTGCTTTATTGAATGTCTGTCCAGAGTCATCAAGGGTCAACTTAGACTGAGCATGATCGTTGCTATCCCAGGTGGTGTTGCACAGGGCACAGTTTGCTCTGCCCAAGTCTGGGCCTGCCCTGCCCCAGTGGCTATTACTGACCCAGCCAGTGACTCCCCTGGGGAGTGGGGGGGGGGGGGAAGGAGACACACATTTCTGTCCTGCAACTCCCCCAACCCCACAGCACAGGAGGCATTGTAGGAGGAAGGAGTGTGGGGTCTCTCTCCCTGCAGCTGCCCCTGCTGGGCTGCACCACAACACAGCCTGAGAGGGGGGCTGCAGGGAGAGGGGTCTAGGGTCTCTTCCCCCAACAGCAGCCCTGGCAAGTCTCTGCCTGGCCCAGAGGAGATGCAGGGAAGAAGTTGGGGTGTTGTTGTCCAATTACAGCATTCTATGCCAGAAGCCAGAAAGTTGCAAACTGGGCAAACTTTTAATCTCTACTAGGAGTTGATGCAGTTTAGGAAAAAAGAGCTTGCATAATGAAGCCTCAGAAAGTGCGGGAAGCCACTAGGCCATCCGAGTGATGTAAAGTGGCTAGCTGAAAGAGGGATAAATGCAGGGTGGATGAGGGTTGAGGTGGCCAGTCTCCCATGTGTATTTATTTGTGTTCCTCTGGTAAGGATCACAGGTCAGCATCCTTTGTGGGTGTGAGCTGCTGCCACAGTGTCTGAGTGCTGGGAGCCAAAGCCCAAGACTGCTCGCTGGTACTTTCTACATGAAATTGCTTGCCTCATTGCTGTTTGTACACACACGTTCTCCCAGCAGTAATCAACTCTGCCATACAATTCAATACTACCAACATGGCATGGGGTCCTACAGGATGGCCGTGATCTCCCCAAGGCCCCCTTACTGTGCCAAGTTGGCCCAATGGGCACCCTCAATTCTCACCTGCTATGTCTTTGATGGAAATGTATATATGGGAGGCTGCCTTTACGCCCTCTTGGTCATGGTTTGTTGTACACTCTGGCCCTGTAGACTCCCAGACTTCTGGTGGGTGCTGCTCCAAGTTAAGTGACACAACAGGTGTTTTTGGAAACCCTAGCCTTATGGGTTATGCGTGGCTCCAACCATCCCTTTACCACGCCCGAAGCCTCATAGACAGAACAGATGTTGTTCGGTCTGGGCCTTGTTACAATTTGGCCCCCTTGTCCTCCCTGGGCCCTCTGCGGCCCTGTCTCTCTCTGAGGCTTCTCACTGCCCCCTCGCTGGGGCTGGGGTTCCCACGCTGCTGGGGACCCCCTATGAGGCCTCCTCCATCCCCTTATAGCCTCACCCAAGCCACCGGTCTTAACAGCAAAGACAACACAAGCCCCTGGGCTATAACAAACTTGAGCCGCCCAGCTATAACAACATCATTCAAGCCACCCCAGGGTGTTCCATCCCTCACCCATGTCAGAGGCTGTACCTGCAGTCAGGCCTCTGCTTGCTCTGGGAGACCTCCTTCTCGCTTGGCTGCTGGCAGGGATCTGCCAGGCTGGCCTCAGCCCTGAGGTTTATATGTGCCAGGCCCTGCCCCTTTCAGTCAGCTGACCGCTGGCAGGTGTGGGCCACTAGCAAACTCTGGTTGCCCTGGCAACCAGCAGCTAGGGCATCTCACTCACTGCTAGGGCTCTTTCCCTAGCAGTTTCCCCTCTTTAAAAGGAGCAGGGCACCTAAGTGCTCTGCAACAACTACCAACAACAATGAGCAACAAGAACAACACTGTCTCTCTCTCTCTCTCTCTCCCCAACCCCCTTGTTGCTCAGTGTTGTTGGTAGTATTGAATTGTTGATGTTATGGTTGGTTGTTAAGAATATAATCAATTATTACCCCTCCTATTTGTGTCCCTTGTGGTCGTGTATAATTTTCCTAGTTAATTATTATGCCTAGGCCTGCTTAGCTCCCTGTCAACCATGTCCGTTCAGCGATTGTAAAACAATTGGGCACTTTCTAATTGGTCGTCCTGATTTTCCCACTAATTGCCTGCTAACAGAGGGTCTCTCCCCCCCCCGCCTGCTGCTAATAACACCAGCTGGTGGAGGGCAAGGCTGGGGAGAGAGGCCACTGGCAGCCTCCTGGGACACATGCAGGAGTGCTCCCAGTGGCCAGTGTGGGCAGGCTCTGAGTCCCCCCCCCACAACCAAACAGCAAACATCTGTTCAGTTCACTCACGCTCTAATTTCTAGCGCTTTAACGAATGATAGACCTCTTTCACCAGGGGCTTTTTGTACATCTGTACTTAGCCTAAGACAACATAAAATCTTCAAACTTCATGCACAGAAGTTAGCTAGAAGCTATGCTGTCCATATTGTTTCTAGCCATATATTGTTTGTTAACAGAGGCATGGAAGTTTATGGGAATTAATAAATAAACCATTGCTCCCAGCTTTAAAAATGTATTCTAAAGATACCAAAAAGGACTTTTTCCTTAGAAATAATAAAACCTCCCTCTGCATCTATTCCCCCAAACAAATTGCCTAAATCAGTACTGTAACTCAATACAAAAAACATGTACTAGTATTTCTGGCATGCATTAATGAGATTAATTTAGCAAAATTTAGAGAAGGTAGGCAAGACATAAGACATTTGTCTTGGGTTTTATTATTGTAATAATCAAAAAACACAAAGATCTGGGCTGCAATCTGTTTTGTGACAAAGACTCTGGAGGTAGAAAAGACTGCGCTAATACTGCCTTTCAGTAGTAGTTGTCTAATTTGCAACTTAAGCAAAAGCCATTGAAAGTAACATGTCTTTTCTTATATATATGTATTTACAAGTCAACAGGCAGATATCATCCTATTAGATCTTTCATCTGTGTCCTTGTGCTGGATCAAGCAGTGAAGGGAAAACAAATTTTTCATGGGTGATGTCATCTAGATAGGCTCACACTACCTAAATGCTCACCCTGAGAAGTACTGCCAAGCTGCTGAAACCATTTAAGAAGGCAGAGTGATACTTCAAATAAATGTATGCCCTCTGCTACATACTCCATCCATGTTATATAAAAGGGTTTAAATTGGTTTTAAAGTTCTGCCTAATTTAACACCTACTGTAGAATACAACTTTTAACTGTCCTTACAGTAAAAAAAACAGCAGTATAGCTAACCCTGAAGGATATATTTGTAGCTCTGATCCAAAGCATAACGGTTTGAGTTGTGCAGCATATGATAATTAAATATGTGGTCACACTAGTTTAGGAAAAGTTTGGACAATTCCAAATCTGAGGGCAGCCATCCATCTGCCATCAGTAAGGTATGTAGCTGGGATGTAATTTCCAAACTGGAAGACAGCCCAAAATCTCCCCACATGTCTCTTGAATATCAAGTAAGTAGCCATTGGAGCAAATGTCGATCATGAAGTCCAGGAATATTCTAGTGCAGGCTTGAAAAAGTCAAAGCACAGACTGGATAGCTGTGATTCAGTATGCCTTCTTCCTTTTCCTTTTTAATAAGTTTTTAATGTTTTTTTTCCTAATGAACAAATGTAATCATTTGTAGTTTTACTTCCCTGTTTTTATGGAGCTGCATTCTCATGTGCCAGTATCCTTATTTTTATGTGCTGGATGGCGAGGCCTAGATGATCAATTTTGTTTTGTACCTCTTTCTCAATGGTCATTTTTGTCTTCCAAAGCATGTTCACACCTTCTTTCCAGTCTCTTTTTTCTTAGGCTGGCACAAGCCTCAGACTTCTTGATCTTGGCAAAGAGTTTGAGCAAACTCTAATGACAGCCCAGTGACAAAGATTTTCATTTAAAAATAGCACATTTTCAATCACCAAAGAAGATGAAATAAGGAAGATAAGACAAGGAAGGAGCAGCCAACTGGCTGCTAAACTGAGTGTGATAAGGGTCAGTCTCAGTAGCTAGACATCATGAACATGTTTTATTTTATGATGTTCCTGCCATTCTCTTCTGCCATCTCACTAATGTGAAGAAAAAGATTTGGAAATTATTACAGCACAAATCAGCAGATCAAATACCAGAAGGAGAGCAATCACTTAGGGATAGATTCTGATTCCATCTATTTCAATGGGACCAATCATTCTTTTTAATTTGCCACAATGTCCATCTGTTTTTAGAGTGACCCACAGCCCCCTAAATGTAGATAATGACTTACAGCATGAATTGTTCCACTGAAATAAATAAAATGCAGTATAGGCAAGGGGTTCAGACTCTGACCTTTAAGATTTTGACAGCCAAAGAAACTGTGACACCTCCACCAACCCAGTCTGAGTAAAAATTAACAAAAGAACACATTTGCTTTGAGGAAGCCAATAGGGAAAAATACCCAAAAAACCAAAAGCAACCTAAGATATGTGATAATTCTTTTATTATTATTGCTGTGGTCTACTTGCATCTTTCTCTTCAGAGGGTTGGCAATGACTAGCAATACGTGGCAGGGAGTTGGTTGCCTTTGAGAGATTGACTGCAACCTCAAAATAATGCTGATGTTGACTAAAGAGTGCTGCATCTGTTAAGTATATACAGCAAGTTCAGTAAATCGCCACATGCTACCAGTTGCTGAATACATTTCAAGAGTGTGGCTACCCACTGGAATTGTCCGGTTTAATTTTCACTTTGATCAGCCTGATGCTAGGACGAGGTGATTTCATTTCAAAAGACAACAAAACCAGGCAAAAGTAACCCACGGATGTATGAAGGAAATTACTCTCTTTGAAGAAACCCACAGAAAATTCTCTTAAGATCTCCTCATTTTAATGGATACATTTAAAAAATGTATAGTCGAGTCTGTTTGTCTGCATACTGTGGTTCTCTGTGCAACTTTAAAGTGAAAAGAAGCAGTCCGCATTATACCTGCAAATCAGTTAGGAACGTTGCAAAGCACTTTCTGCAAAACCTCATTCAGAATGTTCACTGGATGTGTGCGACCATGTTCATAGCCTCTCCGGGTGCATCCACACATGCAGGCACATGCACTTGCAGCAGCTCAAATAGCAGCAGCACAGATTTGTGCCAGAGGTTTGTGCCTCAGCACATGTGCCTGAATGTACACTTTAGCTTGGGGCAAATTGTGCTACTTGGGGCAAATTAAGCCTGCCTAGCTCCTCCTGAATCTTCAGCCAGGGGGACCTAGAGGCTAAGGCCAGCACGTGTGCTGGCTCCACCAGGATAAAAAGCTGCCCTGGAGAGCAGCTGCAGGACTATTTGCCCTCAGAAGCTTCTGGGGCCACCTCCACCTCCAGAACCTCCTCCTGAGGCTCCGGTTGAATTTCACCCCCCACCTTTTTGTTTTTGGTCACTCCATCTGCAGCCGCACCTCCTAGTCAACCCCCTCCTGGCCTTGGCCAAGTGGACCCTGTACTTGGCCAGGAAGGGGGCTTTGGCTGGGAAGGTGCCTGGAGACAGTGGGACTGCTTTCCTGTCACTTGTCCATGCACATTTCTGGGCACAGCACCAGTGGGCAGCATCTACCAGCCCCTTGGATACCTTTGAGCACCAGTGGGTGCGGCCTGGGCGGGGTCCCTCACAGGCACACTTATCTTCACATTTTTGACCCTTTGACACTCATATCACTCCTGTCCTGTTTTTTGCCTTTGTTGTCCCAAGTATTTTGTTGTAGCATTCACCCATTAGCCCCCATACAATAGGGACTACTAGTTAGCCAGGTGGGCCTTAGGGCCCACAGTATTTGAATGTTACAGATAGACAGGAGCTTCTGAGACCTGGCCAGTTGAGCAGCCCTGACCTAGAGTGGCCCCTGCACCCTCTACCCACTGTAGTAGTCTGGCAGTAGGGACTACTGCCTCTCTGACCTGCTTCCACCTGCAACAGCACCCCCGCCCTTTGGACCTGCAGCCCCATGTCTGCACATCTGCCAGACCTGGAAGGGGACCATACAGCTGCCTGCGCTATAGTAGGGGCATTGCAGCAGAGCCTCCTGCACCTCTGGGCCAGCTGCCAGCGAGCTGTGGCTGCAGTTTGCTTTCAGGCAGCACTGCTGTCATGTCTTCTGGTGCATCTGCTCCGCCATCTAGGCAGAAGATATGCTTGTTGTGTTGCCCGCTTCAAACTGTCGAAGTTGTCCTCCTGACCCCAAATGGTCAGGTCAGCCACCTCATCTGTCCCCCAGCTAGGTCCCCAGTGCTGGCCCTAGGCAGGCTTCTCTACCTGGGTCTTGCCACTTGTATGACCAGCAGAGAACCTGGTGTTTCCCATTTGAAAATTGCAAATTCTCTGATAAAAACACCCCAAATTCTCTCACTAAAATACCCCAAATTCATGTTCTTCCATGATTAAAATGAAATGCAATTATATAGAGAGAAATCAGTTGGGCAATATTTTATTGATATATTTACAATTTTAAAGCAATTTGGAAGTCTATCAGTGCCTCTATCATCATAATAAAATGAATTCTAAATATCTATACACTTTGGTGTTTACTTTTGGTTTTTTTCTCATAGAAAAATCAGATCTGTCCCTGCCCCCTTCAGTCACCAAGATGTGGAGCACTGAGCAGCACTGAAATGCCAGTGCCCTGCCCATCACTCCCAACCCACAGCCCTGCCAGTGCCCCTTATCCTGACCTGCAGCTCCTGCCTGCTCCCCACTAGGTCCCTCCTGGCAGCAGCTCCATCCCAGCACCAGGACACAGGTCCAGCTGCAGCTGTCTCACCCATTGCTTTGTGGCTGAGCAGTGCCAGCCCTTGATGCTCTGCTCCCTGTGCCTGTGCCCAAGCCCCAGTGTTATTCCTGGGAAACCCTTTACTGGGGCTCAGGGGCTGGGATGAGCAAGCCCCTTCTGTTCCAGGCTGGCGTCCCCCTGTACAGGGTGCTCTAGGGGCTCGGGGGGGGGGACACTCTACACCTGGCTCTGGCAGCCTCTCCTGCCCAGAACTCTCCCCCTGCCCCAACACCCATCACCCACACAACACCACATCCACACCCTTACCGCCACCTCCAGCCCTACCCCCAACCCACCACACACCCCAAGTGCTTCCTGAGACAAGGAGATCCCCCACCCAGATCAGGACTGCATGTCCCAGCACTGGTGTGGGCATGGGGGAGGGCTGCATGGCAGTTACCCCTGCAGCTGCAGCTTCTGCCAGCAGGTCCCATCCCATCTGACAGCTGAGAGATCTGTGGTGGGTATGTGTGGTTATGCTCCTTTGTCTATGGCTCAGCCAGCACCATGCACCCTGTTAAGGGGTACAATAACTTCTCAGGATACTCTCCCACCAGGACTTGATAGTATAAACTGAAGAATTCTTTCCTAAAGGAAAAACTGACTTGGCCACCAGGAATGTCTCTAATAGTCCAAAATAAGTAGTTATGGCCTGTAATAGAGCCTCATGGGGGGCTCTTCCAACTCCAGTACCCCCACCACAATCCCCCAGGATAAGCAAAGGCTCCTGTTGTTAAGGCATCACAGCCAGGAGCACCCCTCAGTACCTTCCTGGTTGATTTTCAGGAATCTTGTGTAGTCCATTAGAAACAAAAATAATAGACTAGAAGCAGGGACTGGACTGGCCACCAATGCATGCCCTTGGGCAGGACCCAGCCATCATGCTGTCACTCACAGATCCCAGCACTGCACACCAGAGCTGTGCACCCTCAAGTCAGCCTGGTTTCTGCCTCCATGAAGCTGGGCTGGCCCAAGGGCATGCAGCTCTGGCATGCAGTGCCAGAAGCTACAGGCGACAGCATGAGCAGCTGGGTCCTGCCCGAGGCCGTATGCCAGAAGGTATGGGTCAGTAGATTTGCAGATGCCAAGGGTCTCTGCCAGGAGTGGCCATGAGTGTCATGACTGCTGCTGCTGCTTCAGGGGGACTGTGCACCATGCAGGGAGGGGCATGGGGGATCCATCCTTCCCACACAGCTCCCCACATCTCCACTCCCACAGCCCACCCACCCCTATGCCCCTGCGTATGTGGGACAGAGCCTGGGTCAATCTACTGCTGCAGCCTTGCCCCATTCCTTGCCCCATGATGAGACAATGCACTGGGGCAGCAGGGGCACGGAGCAGCCATAGAGATGCTCTGGCTGGGTGACAGAGCTTCTCTCTGGAAGACTCAGCCTCCGGTTACCTTTTCTCAGCTTGTGCCACTTTTTTTTTTTTCAGCATGCTTTTCTCTGATACTGGGATTTCCCAGTATCAAAATTAGAGTCCGCTCTGTAAATATGCAGTGCGGGGAACATTTTTTCATTCCCAGAGTGCCTCTTGCACTGTCTCGAACTGCTCTGACAAACCACAATGAGCACATGCTAGCTCACCTGGATGTGGCTGCTGTGTTCATTTTCCACAAAGACTGTAGCGAATGGGAACACTGGCAAGCATACACGGGGAGAGTTTCAGTTATCCCTCTTTGATCTACATGATTTCATTGTGCCTGTTAATAGAAGAGGGACTGATGAATAGGAGAAAAGATAGTAACATCTATCTCATAGCCAAACACTGGAGCAGAAGCACAGGAAGCAACTCCTGATTCATGTGTTTGAGTAGTCAAAACTGAGAGCTGATCTCAATCCAGAGAACAAAAAGCTACCATGGGACCTACTATCCAGTCACAGATGACCATTCTATCCTTAATTTTCAATAGCAAATACACAAAATTAATTCTTTTATAATGCTGCAGGATAAGAATTAGTCAGCATTTTTAGCTGATGTTGCAGAACAAATAGATTCAAGAAATTGGCAAGTTGCTATGGACGATATATAACCCCAAAGAAGGGCAGATCTCATTTAATTAAGTATTCACTCAATTATTTCATACACGTGTGGGAGGAAAACACAGAGAGCATTAGCAGCTTTTAAACATATTTTAAAAATGTTCATGTCAATTGTATATAATTTTCAAGCTTAATGGCTTTTTTTGATACACAATAATGGAACTCCCATTTACTGTACATATTCAAGTTGCAAAACCTGGTTCATTTGCATAATCATAAATTGCAGTTGAACAGTCCACGGCATGCTGGTTATTCATCTGATGAAAATGTAAATTTCAATTTTATTTTTGTTCAGTTGCATATACACTGCTCTTATGGAATATAAGAAAATAGCATTTTAATTTAACCAGCAAATTCAGCTCATTAAAAGTGACTACGCATATTGAGTAACTCTGAATTTTGTGGCAAAATGTCTTTTTGAGCAGCGACTTATAATTAATGTAAATCTTTTCTGTTTTATTTTATAACATTCAGAAAAATAATTGTGTATGCTGAACCAAATGCTGCTTTTTAAAATGGTGCGCTGTCATTTTAAAAATAAGTTAGGGTGTTGTTTTCTCAATTTAAGAAAAAGAAAGCAAGCTCTAACAGGTTGATATTTAAAAGGCAAGACTGAAGCTGAGAGGAAAATATTCACATTTCTGAAAAAATGGTTGCTTGTTTTGTAAGCCAAAACAGAAATTGATGTGAAAAAATGAAAGTGAAGTCAATCTGTTTTATAGCAGCTGAGGATCAGACACTCAGTTTGTAGGGCTGGCAGTTTTAAAAAAAAAGTCTTACTTTACTTGTACATTTGGCAAAATTGATAAGGAAATCACTGACACACAACAGTTAGGAAGCTTTAGTGGTGCCTTTCTTAAAGTAAAAATTATAGAGATTTCTGTATTTGAGAGAGATAGGGAGAAAATAGTCCCACAGAACCATCCCCTTTTCACTATGCCAGTCCCATTTTAAACATGTGTCCTAGTGTAACAAAGAGCAGGTGATCAGGGCACGAGCCCCATCACCGATCTTAGGCTGGGGCAAAGAGTAGCAACTGTGCTGCTGGTATTACCATATCGTGGCATTGCCCTCTGATGCTATCCCATGTGTGGTTGCTGTCGAAGGCACTCACACAACCAGTTATAGTTCTGCCTGGGGGTCCTACTGAAAATGGACACCAGTGTCCATCTGACCAAAGTGCTGAGACATTTGGAACTGGTGTTTTAAAATGAGACTGTCCAGTAGTAAACATATTATTATTATTATTAATCATTCTTTCTGAATACCTTCCCACCACAAACATGATCCTATGCCTGCTGGAGTCAATGATAAGAATCCCATTTACTTCCTTTGGCTCAAACCCCATATGAGTATCTAAACACCTGGGTAAAACACACTGTCCTGTTCTTTAGTCCTGAAAGAACATAGGTACGGTACTTCAAACTAAAGATTAAACAATAGACATAGTCCATGATCCTCAAAGGGACCACATAGTCTACTGAAATTAATTTGTTCCATCATTCTAATTGAATTATTTTCAATTAAACCAAGTTCATGAACTCTATAGAACAGAAGTAAAACCTTGAGGAAATAAACCCTGAAACAGCCAACAAGTCCAAACACTTGTCCAGAAAGTGAAAGTCTACTGAAGCAATTGTGGGATGCACTATATAACTTATTTGCTAATCCACAATCCTGGAGTCGATTGTATTGTATATCGCAGTGACTGGATTCCATTAGTGTTCAGATACAGTACCGTTCTGAATGATTACAGTTCACAAATCGGTTCACATTATAGTTCGGTGTAGCATCTGCTCCCATCCCTTCACTGACACAAGCACACACTCTGTTCCTTGTTTAATTCCTCTCCGCATACGGTAGGTTATCCCTAGCAATTGTCTAGTCAAATAGGCACATAAGGTCTGCTCTGCTCATCTGAGGAAGATCTGCTCAGACTGCATCAGGAACTCCTCCTCCACTCTTTCTACTTAGAGCAGATAGGTTTGGGGGCAGGAGCTCCAAATTCCCCTTCTAATCTTCTCCTAACTGGTCATCTTAGCTGGTCAGGAAATGAGACGTGTAAGCTACATGACAAAAAGAGTAAAGTAGCTTATTTCTTTTCTCTGCCCTGAGGAGCAAGAAGGAAGTCGAGGAATCATAATGCGATCCCAATGCTCCTCCTTGGGCCACTCCTACTCTGAGATCAAATGCTCAGGTTGGCTATGCACGAGTACTATGATATTCTAAAACTTGCTACGAGGCGAGGCAATACAAGGATTGTGCAAGAAAGCTGTGTCTTTTCTAAACCTTTAGAAAGAATTAGGGGCATGCCAATGAATATATTTTACTTTGGGAAATTCACAAATGCATTCAATTCCTAATCTGTGCTTCTCCTGTAAAACCTGCCTCGTCTAGGTCATTATTGCAAGTGATGACATGTAGATCTTCAGTGTGATGCCAAGCAGGGAACATATAAATTCTAGTTACTTTGGTGAAAATTAATGACTATTTCCACTAGAAATGCAAACAATTTGCAAAATCATGAAGACACGAGCTTCACACATTGCCCATTCTAGCCAGTCTGGGACAGGCACCACACAGCACCTGCTCCTTGCAGTCTGGGGTGGGCACTGCATGACAGTGAGCCCTGGAGTATGCACCATATGCCATGCCATCTCAGACCAGCTGTAGTGGGCACTTGCCCTGACATGCAGGTATGGGGGGCAGTCTGTGGGCCCAACCTGGTTGGTATGGCCAGATCTACATCTTTAATTTGGGATGAATTTGACACCCCTGCTATATGACAGCAATTCTTTCAAGCTCTAGGTTTCAAACTCCCAGTTCATTAAACATTAGGACAATTTCTCCTCCTTTTTTAACTTAATTAAGGTAAACATAGCAGAGGCTTAGATATGGCAGTGATGGGCCCACTGACTTCCCTCAAGCAACAAATACTGCAGCATCTGTCTGAATTCAGCCTCTCTGGCAAACTTCTTGGAATCCCCTTTCAGAGGAGGTACCCTCAGACCAACTGCCCAAGCAAAGATAAATGTTCAACTCCAAGACTCTCCATTAAGATGGCTTAAGCACATCCTTACCAATGTTCCACCATCTTTGGGTACCAGTTCAGGGACATGGAACAGTTAAAGCAAATAGACAGACACCAACTTTGCAGAAGAATTTCTGAAATTATCACTCTTATCTTCCTTTTACATAATACAAGAGATATGTAGACTCATGTAACTAGACCTACTGTACACCATGCCCCGTCTCAGTTTTCTGGCTATGGGAGATTTGGACAGTCTTCTGTGGAAGCTAAGATCCTTGTTCCTCCAAGAAATTTCTGGGACCTCTGCTTATTGGCATATCTATAATCAGTGTCCCTCAAGTCAGCTGGTCCAGAAGTAAAACTATTCTCATCCCATAAGGCAACATGACACTTCAACTCCCTGAACTTCTCAGCTTCTATAGTTTCAACTGTTTCAGTCAGTACCTCAGTCTCTTTGCTCTCCTTCCCTTCTAAAAGTCTGGAGAGAGCTGGTTTCACATAGGATGCAACTGTACCATAGTTTGGCCAAGATGCAACCTATTCGCTTGTAGATAGCCCATAATGATGGTCTCCTATACAAGCAGACATTCAGGCAGCCAAAATTCCATTTCTGAGACTGTGCAGGAACCAATACAACACGGAGTGCATAAAATTAGTCAAGGACACCATTTCCTTAAAAGTAACAGATAGGCCCCATATTTCCCACAGTAAAATTTACCTTTTAAAGTTTCCTAATTTCTAGGACAAGAGAAAACAGAAACAAAAACTTGGCAAAAAAATCCTCTCGTTTCCACGTATTTGATACAAGATGTAAAAATAACGGCTAAAGAAGAGTGGGGGAGGAAATGAAATTCTGCTGATACCAAAAAATGAACATTTCATAATAGGAATAGTACAGCATTTCTTTGGTTGTTTGTTTTAGTAACTTCGGCTATCACAGAGGCTAAAACAATATACCACAGCCACAGACAATTATTTCAGAACGCTCTTTCAAGAACATAATTGAGGAAGCAGGTTTCAAGTTGAAGCCTTTGTTTCACACTAAACCAACCAAGCCTGCTACATACCAAAACTCAGAGCATATTATTCTATCATTTCTGTGGCAGGGCACTACGTGTGCCTGCCACTTTAAGGCCTGGAGCTGGCAGCCTCCAGGTGCGTAATGAGGGCAGCCATTTTAGGCCCAGGGCCACCCATATAAACAAGGCAGTTTGGCTGCTGGAGAGCAGGCAACAACATTGCCTGGCCTGAGGGCTGCTGAGTTGTACCTGGAGATAAGGGAGGAGCTGTAGGGGATGGTAAGGAGGCTCCTGGTCCTGGGCATGACCTGAAACTACACCCTGCTGGGAGTGGGTGGCCTGGTGGGGCTCCCAGTGGTGTGGGAGCCCCCAAGAAATGCCAGGCCCGTGAAAGGTGGGTTGGGGCACCTTAACCCCTAGCCCCCACCTTTGGGTGGGTCACGTACACCAGAGGTAGTTGTGGGGGTGCAAGCCCTGAGGAGGAGAGTTGGGGTCAGGCACGGCTACAGCTACCTGAGCCCATCTGTGGAGGGAAGCCCCAAGACCCTGAGTAAAGGGGCCATTTTGAGCAGTGTCTGGAGCCCCCAGTGTGAGGGGGGCAGTGTGTGGAACCCTGTGAAGGGAGATGGGGCTTAGCCAGAGAGAGAGAGCTAAGTCCTGGCCCCAGTAAGTCCTCCAATGTGGGGAGGCAGAGTTTGGGTTGAATATAACACCGGTAGTAGCACCACAACCTGCTGCCTGGGGGGGAGTGAGAGTCCCCTGTGAGATGCTGAGGCACCAGTCGTGGTGTGAGGTAACCCCAGTTCCCCACATCTGTTGAGGAGGACCAAGAGAGGGGGACCCTGGGAAAAGAGTATGGGTCATATCTCAAGGCTTGCCAGAGCTTCCCCTGACTGGCCCAGGTCAGGGCCAGGACCAGGAGGGTCAGAAGGGCAAGGAGGCCCACCGAGAGGGATGCTCGAGAGCCAGGGGCCTGGGATCCCAACTGGCCTGGAGGTGGGCCAGGGCTAGTGTGAGCCGAAGGTCCTAGTGAGGGGACCACACCCAAAGGGGAACCAGTGGCAGGGAAATATATGGCCCGGTATGATGGTGGTAGAGTCTGCCTGAAGGGAAGAA
>NW_017728915.1:26837128-26841568 GCF_001723895.1 Crocodylus porosus | reverse complement strand
TGTAGGGGAGGAATGGAGCCGCAGATAGTGCCCCCTAGCAGCGGGGCAGAAAATGGGCAGCCTCCCGTTTAATTCCATCTATTAATTAATCAATTAAGACCAAGGTGTGGTGGGTGAGAAAGCAGGCACTTAGCCCAAGAACAGGTGGACGGGCCACACGGAGATTGGCCCTGCTAGGCCCCCTGTTACAGTTTCCATCAACACTGTGCCCAAGACCTGCTATTTGTAGGTTTGCTGTCCTTTCTTTATTTCACATGTCTGAAAGGAGATGCAGTCTGCAATACAAAGAAATAGCCAGCATTCAATTGCTCATTGCAAAGAACAGGATTTCATGAGCTTGGTAACAGCAGCAATACTAGTTTCAGTGTTCTATTAATTTTTACAGATTTTGTCTAACAAACCAGATCATAACAGCTTGTACTGGTATTTTGTCTTGACTGTAATACGCTGAGCCTTTTGTCATTGTTGTTCACAGAGAAGAGATCAGCTCCAGAGCATATTGCCTGAAGTAGTCTGGGTTTCAAGGTGCTCCAAAAATGCACCGACCAGCAAGATCTGAAAATGAATCATGTGAACTACTTGCAAAATTTCGCAAAATACCTGCTATGATATATATTACCTGTATCAGATGTGATATGTTACCAGACCAACTGCTACGAAAGACGACTGTACATTTCAGTTAAGTAGTAACTGGATAATGTCCTTAATGACTGATCAGCACTCTTATTCATGTTCATGCCATTCATCACTTTCTTAGCATGGCATTGTCTGGGGGAGGGGGAGGTTGGCGGGGGGAAATTATATCCTGAACAATGCTTTGGGAAAGTACTTTTTTCTGTCCTACAAAATGCAAAGTAACAAACCTTTAGTAGCAGCCTACTGGAAGAATATAACTGTCTAGAAAATCCATTTTGTGCATCTGTGCCAGCTGTAGGTGTTGTATGGTTTTTGATGCCTTCCCACAGATCGCTGACCTACTGATGACAGGGTGGGACCTAGATTAGGCCGCTCGATCTGCCTTTTTAGAGTGTTGAATTCTTTCCTGCCATGACTGCTGTAAATTCTTTAGGAGGCAGTCGCCTATAATCTTCTACATCCCTAGCCCTGTCTTCTCTGTGGGGCTCCAACCTCCCCTTTACCGCCCCCCCACCAACCACGTCCTGTCTCAGATGAGGATGAATATTGTTGAGACTACCAGATGGCCCAAAATATGCATACTGTCCTAAACAGCCATTAAAATAGGGTCTCTTAGTCTGACCCTTCTGGCCTCCAAGCAACCAGTAGTCCAGCTGCTTGCATCAATTACTTTGGAACTTACAATACAAATCAGTGGGTATTAACGGCCTACATCGGTGCCATCAAAACATGTCCTTCCCCAACAAGGGTCCTTTTGGGCCGTAGACTTAACAAGTCCTAGTCCTGCCACTTAACACTTAACACAGTCCCACTAAGCCCAGTGGCTTTCAGTCCTTGGTTAGGGACCTCAAACAACTACTCTGGGGCCAACGAGAGCCCTTCTTCCCTCACTGCCACATAGGGACTTGCCCCAAGACGAGCTCTAACTTCTGGGGCAGACCCAACCCTTGAGGCAGAGTGTCCCAGCTTTGAGTTTCTCTACCTGATCTGTCACCACCCAGATTCCCTCTGACCTGAGAATTGCCACGTCTTCCATAGTACATCTGCCAGCATGGGTTGCTGGTTCAATACCAGCAGGCTGCTAAATCCTGTTGTTAGGGCCTCCTTCAAGCTCCGTGCCCTTTTGGCTGGGCTAGCTGCTTTGCGTTGGTGGCCAGCTGCTCCTTGTCTGGAATCTGCTCAGCCTTCTCCCTCCGCTGTACGCTGCCACCACAGTGCCCCTCTCCAGGGCCAAAAGTATCTTACCTGATGTGCTGTCCACCAATCTGGAGCCTTACACTGCTCAGGAAGTTCCAGGATGTCTCCTGCACGCCGCTTCCAGGTGTTTCCAGTGTCAGCGCAAGTCCAGGATGCTGGTCGTCCCTCTCTCTCGTCTCCTCTCTCACAGTATCTGTAAGCTGAGCGCCCTTTAAGAGACAAATTCCATAGTATGATTGAAAATTGAGACATTATTCTTACACGTGAAGAATACCTGTGTAATGATTAAAGTAACTGCTTATTTATGGACAACTACATGTTTCAAGAGACCAGGGAGTTTACTTGATTAAGATGTGCTAATACATATTTATCCAGATAATGGGTCATTCTCTTTTAATGTAGTCTATTCTTGTACTACTACTATTTATTGTTTGTTGATGGTCTTATATGCTACAAGCCTTCTAGGAAGTCATATAATGATCCCTGCCCAAGAAAGAGCACAACCTAAGGGAAGACAGATAAACACAAATAAAGAGGGGATGATAAAGGTAGTAAGAAGCGTTAGCATTTTGCCATAAATATGACAGATATACAAAATTTGTTCTAGAAATGGAAAGCCAGATATAAATCAAGGTTATGCCAATTAACAGTTGGGGAATTGGCCTCAAATGTTACAAAATGCAATCAACTATCAGCATCTACTAAGTAAATTCAATAGATTACAACAAAAACTTCCAGGCAACAAAGGTAATAAATGAATAACAAAAAAGAATTTAAATTCCCATATGGCTCATCACCTACATTTAAAGTACTCCAACACCTGGTTTGTCAAATTAATATTCTTCCAGTGTTCAAAACTGTCTTCAGTCAAGGCTCTTGCATTAATCGATCACATCCCAACTGTCATGAACACGCACACAATTGTACTATGAAGCAACACAGATGTGATAAAATAGAGCCCTTCCCTGTGAACCATATTAAAAAAAAAATCAAAGAGATTAGTATAAAGTTCAGCATAATTTTCTCTTAGGCTAAAAAGAAACCCTTTTAAGCAGCTGTTGACAACTCAGACATCACATTACAAAACAAACCTACTTCTTTTCTTTAATAAAGGGTATTCAGCAGCTATTACGTCAAAGCATCCGTATACCACAATACTGCCGCTGAACTCCTAGCACAATTCAGCATTAGTAGTGAGGCAGGATAATTATTCAAATGTGACCTATTTTTATTGAAGAAACACAGAAATGTTGCCTGTATTGAAATTAGAATGAACTTTTTAATGAAACTTAAAGCAAATGAACTGGGACCATGGAGACAAACATGTTCCCTGCATCAGCTCATGTTGCTGCCTCTCATAGCACACAAAATATAGTTAACCTTTAGCAGAAAAATCTAAGCGACTCAGAAAAGCCACTCTTCCTTTCATCTACCAGAGTTCTTCGTCCTTGGAGTAAGGCAGCATAGGGAATCTAGCTGTGAAGCACTGCCGCTTCAACCACAGAAACCCTAACAAAAGAAGCAACTGGCAAAACAATTTTAATGAAGTTGCTTCACCTTTACCCTAATCTAAACACGTGAGGCTCTTGAATAACTGTCTGGATTTACATACTGTGGTTCAGAATATAATTACATGACCTCTTCAATGTTGCAGCATCAAATCAATTGTAACATTTTCACAAATTATACACTTCAACTCCTACTCATTTTTACTGTGCAGGCAGCTTTTCTGGGTAACATAAGCAAACGAGGCTGGACAGGGAAATCTTTGGGTTTGGTTTAGTTAAAGCATTTGAGTCTTTACTACTTGACTTAGACCAAAACCTTCAAGAACAGGGCACTTGAAATCAGTCATCATTCTAATATGATGCAACATAAATGGTGCTTATACTGTATAGTGCCTTTCCAGACAGGGGTCCCAAGGTACAATCGCATGGGAAAACCTTTGTCAGTCAGAGTAAGCCAAAGAAAACAAGAAAGATTTGAACCTTCTTTTCTAAAAAGCCGAGATGGATTGAGCACGACGAACCGCCACAGGCAATGAATTTCAGATTTGCACAGAAGAGAGGCTAAAGATTTCAGTTTCCCACTTGCTTGTCAGGAAGCCAATTCTGCAAGACCTTTCAAGGCCAGAGACTATTTTAAATACTACGCCTGTGAGGTAAACAGGACAATTTAGGGCATGTCTCTGAAATTCAATGATGCATTTTTTTATTTTTGTTAATTATGCACATTTTAATGAGCACAGTCTCGAAGATTCACACTCTGGACTAATATACTCCAAATTGTGGGACAGCGAAGACCTCAAGCTATAGTGCAGTGACCAAGCTGAAATGCGTAATGTTCTCCCAGCCGAGTGCTGAACTCTCCAAAGCCTGAAGCCCAGTCGCACACTGCATTATTGGAAAGGGATTTTTTTAAAGATCTGTTCACTTAAGGACAGTTCTTGGGAGACTTCCTGGATAAATGCTTATTCAGTCAATGAGAGCCTGAATTTCATGGTTGAAACGGTTAAACCACGCCAGAAGATAGGCGGGTGATCCAGGCTGACCTGGACAAGCTCAGCAAATGGGCAGACGAGAACCTGATGGCGTTTAACACCGAAAA
>NW_017728915.1:26800547-26836503 GCF_001723895.1 Crocodylus porosus | reverse complement strand
TGACTTCCTGCCCTTTGGGCAGGGGGCTGGACTCGATGATCTCCCAAGGTCCCTTCCAGCCCTAATGTCTATGAAATCTATGAAAAATTTAGCCATTTAATGGCACCATGTGGGAAAGGAAGAAACAGGTCAATAGTGTAAAGCACTAGTTTATGATCAGGAAGACTGGAATTATCTATATTTTCTGCATCATGGAAACAATCTATTGTAATGTCAGTCAAATAATTGGAAATTTATGGTCTTCCCAACATTTTACATTCTCATTGGGCCTGATCCTAGAGTCCTCCTAAATGAACATATCCCTCTGCCTTTCAAAGCTGTAACCATGATATGGCAGGCTGTAATTATATAACAATTTCATTCTAGAAACTGCTAATCAGCAACAAGAATAACACTTTAGTCAAAAAAGCACATCAAAAAGTAAGCCTATATACTGCCATGTAGCTTGATCTAAAAAGCAGCCCATCATATACTTCCCCAACTTAGCAGAAATAAAAAAAGTTCATAGTATCGCTTGAATTTTTTATGGGTATTGGAGTCTTCATCATGGAAACAAGTTCATTAAAATTACAAATTATAATATTAAAGTATCATAAAGCAAACTCAATGTGAGCGCCAAAAGAGGCAAGTGAAGAATCCTTGCATATTTTTACGGTCTCTTTGCACATAGCAGTGTCTGGTCCAAAGAAGTAGTTATCTTTGTATTCTATTGCTGCAGGAACTTGGCACAACTTCATTTTGCAGGAGCAGTTATAGATGGTAAACAAACTTCACAGACCTGTCTGTCAAGAGACTGGAGCTTATAGCTTGTACTCCAGATTTCCTGGGGCAATATATTGTATTCCATACGGTCTACTATATTGCCCCAGCATATCAGGAACCATAGCTTTGTGTGCATGAGCACATGCATATATATACTTCCCCATCCCCAAACACATGCACACACAAAATATTTTTCCATAAAATAAGTTACAATATGCGATGGTCTAATGCAAATCACTTACGTTAGATTGAAGGACTGAATGATTTATTAAAAGGATGCTATAACTTTCTTCAAAGGGCCTGCACTGTAATTCAGGAGACTTAGCATTATAGCATTGTGTCTCAGCAGCCTTTTACCTTTAGTACTGCTATTGTTGAACTACCTTTATGAACCCTTTTATGCTGAATTATACCGGGGGTTTTTTCCAAGACAGGGTTTTTCATAGTGTATGAAGCAGAACTTACCTTACAGACAAACAAAACCCCCCTGGCTTTCTGTTGTAATGAGTTTGTTTCCCTTCTGACTTACCATATTCACAAATGCAGCCCCTCAGCCCCTGCATCTGGCTCACTGTCTTTTCATATGTCACGATGGAGGTAGACTTAAACAAGGATGATCATTCTCCTCTAGTGTGAAAGAAATGCAGCCATTCAATTGTCTGCTTCAAAGGTCCATTCCAAGGATGGGGGCGCCATTTTTTACAATACTACTCTGCTAGTGCACGACAAGGGTTGCAAATCATCCGTTTACTAAGGAAACCAAATGCAGGGAAGGTTCTCTTCAAGCCAACACACACAGTCTGAGTTTTGTAATTGGTGTATTATAGAAAGATGGCAAGCAAGTCCTGATACACCTGAACTAATATGTATTGTAGCATCAGTCAATTTTCTCCAGTCAGGGCAGTAACAGTGGGGACAGTCCCCATACTTTAGCATAATGTCTTGTCTTTCAACACTGATGATGAGAAGTAGCAAACTCTGAGAAAAAAAACATTCATTTGAATTTAAAACCCTATTTGTTTTGACTGTGCTTGCACCTCTCTTGCATTTGCATCACACAAATGTTCCAGCAAGTAAATTTACCAGCCAAATGTTTGCAGAAACTGAAAGCTTTAAGTAAGTATGAGAGAATATTTCCAGAAAATGATTGCAACTCAGACTGCTTACAGTTGTTTAAATAATAAAAAAAAAAATGATACTTTACTTTAAACTTGGCATGCTCCACACTGAGCCCAGCACGTGCCCAGAAGAGGCATTGTGTTAGGTGGACTGGCTCACACAACCTCTGTATAAATCGAGCGTTTTAGTGGGGCTTGTTTGGTGCTTTTATCTAACAGGTGATTAAATAAGCTGTAGATAGAAGCACAAAAAAGCCTTGCTGAAGTGCCCAATCTATACAGATGCTGCATAGCTGCTGCTTCTGCTAAAGCGCAGGGGTGGGGTTTGTTTTTTGGGGGTTTTTTAAACATCTTTAAACAGCCTCAGAACAGCAAATATTGCCAATGGCAATTTGGCTGTAAGATTTACAGTCACCGTGTCATGGACTAGATATTGCATGTCTAAATATTGAGTGAACAGAAGTCAAAGCAGTCCAGTCTGAAAATCAACTATCTGCAGTACATGTCTTTAACCTAATCCAGTGGTTTTTAACCTGTGGTGCGTGGAGATTATTTCGGGTCCCTGAAAGATGACTATGATCAAACAAAAGTATGTGAATACCTGCACTTACAAGTCAAGGGGGTCCACACTTCTATTCAAAATTTCCAAAGGGGTCTGCACATCCATTCAAAAATGTTTAGGGGTCCACAAATGAAAAACGGTTGAAAACCTCTGATTTATTCTACATATCAAGAATAGCTAGCCTAACAGACTCTAAGAAAAAAATAAAAACCATACAAACTCTTCAGACAATTTTTAAATAAAGTATTACAAAGTAGTTGAATAAGGTCCCTGGCAGACATTACACTTAAGGCGTGATTAATCTGTTAATCGCATCTTAAATTGTGACCCAGCCACATGGTCAATCAATTAATGCCATGATAAAACAAAGAATAACCCACAAAGTTATTCCATAAAAAATCTGGAATAACTGCGGCTCATTCTTATCACACCATTAATTGACTGTGTGGCCAGGGGTCCCAGCCATAAGGGTGCACCATCTGCTGCCTCGGCTGTGAGCCCCACAGCTGATGAGCCTTGCAATCAGGGCGGCGTCCCACATGCCGCCCCAGCTGAGCTTCCTCCACCCCTCGTTGTCCCAGGCTCCTCCTGCACTGGCAATAAGGTGTGATTGGATCTGATGCTGGATCCCACAATCATGTCTCCTGCCATGCAAATGGCATGGCAGGAGGCATGGTTGTGTGGATCACACATCAGATCCTATCACACCTGTACCTGAATATCTAGAGGGCCCCTTAGAATTGGACATCAGATTCCATTGTACCTTTAACTGAATATCTGCCAACGGCCTAAAACAAACATTTGGCATGATAATTATCTACAGATAAAGATAATTTCGTTTGCAAGGTATGCTATGTTGCTGTTTTTATGCACAGCTTATATGTACAAAAGAAGTTCATTTTAGTTTAAGTAAAAGGAAAATTTTAGGGGAAAGAGGAATAGTACTCAAAGACCTTCAGTCTTTCCAGAATACCAGAGCAGTTGGATGTCCCTGTAAAGCAATCAGCTATGAAATAGTTAAAATTGTTGGCATCTAATTGTCAGTAGACTTTCCGAGTTAATACCCTATTGAGGAGAATAAAGCATCTTACATCTGTCCAAGCTGTTGGAACATGTTTTATCCGGTACTAAGTCCAGCTTTCTCAAAAGTTAGCTGTAGTTCAAGCAGTACCCAACTATAGATGACATGGTTCTTGTCAGGACCTGATCTTGGATGATCCTGCATATAAGAGTACGTGTACTTGAGTAGAAGGTTCATGATGTAGCAATGCTTTTGTTCACTAATTCATCCACTCTATGTATCCACTGATTACATTTTCCTTACTTCCATACACACTTTATATATCAAAATACATTCTCCTGTGGAAACGCATCACATCATTTGTTAGAACATGGACAAGTCTAATATAGCAATATAATTACATGTACGATAAACATGTGTATTATATTAAATTGTACTTTACTGCACTCTTCTCTACCTGAACAATATATTAGAAATGTTTGCTTTCCAATTCTATAAAAAGATATCCATTAACAAATCTAGTCTGACTTTCAAATATACCAGTTTATGAGAATCAGTATAGCTAATTTAATTTAGCAGACAGAGATTAGACTGAGATTCAGCAGGTTTGAATCCTCTATTCCTACCTTCCTCCTAAGCTAGGTGTGTTAAAATTTCTTTCCTTCTACTTAAACTGAAACTGAGAAAAGTATGAAAACATTCAGCAACATAAAGGTATATGTATATATTAAAATACACTATATTCTATACGTATAATTATATTTCTTGCATTTCTTCCCCAATTCCTAATCATGAAGGACATTTATGTTAATAAAGGTCTTTATTTTGTTCAGAATTCATCTCATCTCGTCTATTATTCATCCAGATAATTATGGCTTCATGACACCGAAACTGATTGCTGTGATATGATGATTGTGATTCCAGACGAAAAATAGAAGCAGGGATTATTACCTGCTTAAAATACAAGGATCCTGTTATCATACAAGTATTCATGATCTAACGAGCATAGGCAAAGAAAAGAGTATGAGACTTAAAATCTGAATTGCAAATAAGCATATGATTTTACAAAGTTTTTGAGCAAGTGTCTGGTGGTTTTAGGTGAAAGGTTTAGTTTAAGAGATTTATAGCATTGTAACTATGGTGGACATGCAACATTTGTCACATTAGATTCAACAAAGCACACTGCAAAGTTTTATTTGGTACACCGGAGCTCTTGGAGACCCTAAAGGCATGGGCATTTTCAGTTGATGGTGCTGTAATTAACCTAATACAATACAGTAGTGAAAAATCCTCAAGCATTATGACAACTGGATAGCTTTGAATAAAACATTCCTATTATTAATCCAACAGGCTGAAAGGGGAATTTATTGATTTTCACACTATGCAAACTACTGTACAAGCTACTGTACAGAATAAAACATTTACAGTACAGATTTACAGAGTTAGAAATAAAGTGGTAAAGTTCTGAAGCCACCAATTACATTTTTTACTGAATATTTGCTATTGAAATCATAGACCTATAGAGAATGATGACTTTTCAGGAGGTCATCTAGTCCAACCCCACGCTCAAAGCAGGACTAGCCACAACTATGTCATACCTGCCAAGGCTTTGGCTAGCCTGGTCTTAAAAACCAAGGATGGAAATTCCACAACCTCTCTGGGTAACCTGTTCCAGTGCTTTAATACCCTCCTAGTGAGAGAGTTTTACATAATATCTAACCTAAACTTCCCTTACTGTAACTCAAGACTATTGCTCATCTCCCACCACTGAGAACAGTCCAGATCCATCCTCTTTGGAACCACCCTTCTGGTAGTTGAGGGCTTCTATTAAATCCCATCTCAGTCTTCCTTTTCCAGACTACATAAGCCCAGGTCCCTCAGCCTCTCATACGTCATGTGCCTCAGCCCACTAATCATTTTCATTGCCCTCCACTGAACTCTCTCCAACTTCTCTACATCCTTTCTGTAAAAGGCGGAGGGTGCGGGGGAGACTGGACACAGGACTCCAGATGTGGCCTCATCTGTGCCAAATAGAGGGGAAGAATAACTTCTCTCAACCTGCTGGCAATGATCCTACCAATGCAGTCCAGTACGCCATTAGCCTTCTTCACAACCTAGGTTACCTCACATCCAGATTACTGTCCATTATAACCCGCAGGTCCTTTTCTGCAGAGCTGCTGCCCAGCCAGCCCGCCCCCCAGCCTGTACCGGTGCATGGGATTGGCATGAGACTGTTCCGCCCTAAATGCAGGACTTTGCACTTGTCCTTATTGAACCTCATGAGATTCCTTATCCTCCAATCTTCCAATTATTCTAGGTCTCTCTAAATCCTAGCCCTACCCTCCAGTGTATCTACTACTCCCCTGAAGCTTGGTGTCATCTCCAAACTTTCTCAGGGTGCACTCCATCCTATCTTCCAGGCCACTGATGAAGACGTTGAACTAAACGAGCCCCAGGACCAACCCCTGGGGCACTCCACTTGATACTGGCTCTTAGCTAAACACTGAGCCATTGATTGTTACGCTTGAACCCAAACATGAGGACAATAAACCACCCACATTAGACAAGTAAAAATTGTTCACTATTTGGATTGTGTAGAGCAACCAAAGGCTCCAAGGATTGAGGATGTACCTGGTGTGGTACATACAGTACAATCACATACAAAGGCATGGCCAGTACCTCAAAGAGGTTATAAGCAAAGAGCTTCTCAAATGCTACTGATATGCATGAAAAGACTCTCACTGACTGTAATGAGCTTTGAATCAGGACCTAAAAAGAGAGAGAAAAATGCATATAAAGGACTAGGGACAGGATTTAATCACAAATTAATCAAAGTTGATGGTTAGTAAATGTCTTCTTAGTTTTAACTATCATGAGGATTTTATACATCCAGCAAGGAGTGCTGGAGTAGGATGAGATTAGAAAGGGTAAATTATTGGGAGCAAGGGAGCAGTTGGTAAAGAAAGAAAAAAAAAAGACGAGGAAACACTGAATGAGGAGAGGAAATGGAAGGGAACAGAAAAAGATAATGAAGCTGACAGTGAAAGCTCGTTGGGGGCAAGTGATATGACCAGCTCCGCATTTAAGATCCGGGACCTTCTGTTTTGTAAGGAAGAGACTACATTGTACCCAAACTCACCTTCCTTGCCCTGCCATCACACTGAGTCTTGTTATTGACTTGCGTCCATCCCAGACGCCTGCCTTCATTTTGTTATTGGTCGCCCGTCCTTCGGTTGTCTGAACTCTGCATCTCACTTCACAGCCTCTTCGGCCCTTTCATCCTTGTGTCACTGGCATGTCCTTAAATCTCCTCCTCCTTCAAAATCCACTTTATTCCATGCTCTGTCAACTAGCCCACGTTCCATTTTCACCTCCTTCGCAGGCAGGCTCTTTCTGCCAGTAAATACTATAGGAACCCGTTGCTTTTTTTCTATCTTTTGCACTATGAGGCTCTTTACCATAAATACTACCAATAAAGGTGGCTCAGCTTGTTATTGTAGCAGAATTTTTACCAAATACTATCTCTACTACATTGACTGAAGCCCTGTGCAGAACTGAGGAAGGAAAGGTTTGCTGATAGAGCATTTGTTCTTGGGGCATTTGTTCCATACAAGTTGTTCCATGACCAGAAAAAAAGTTAAAGGCAACGAACTGGCACCAAGAAACAGTCGTGTAACTTAAAGGAGAGGTGGAAGCATGACCAGGGCAGCAGTCCAGGTCACCTCCTTGGGGCGGGGGGGCCAGAGGGTGCACAACTAGCAGCTGTTACAACTGGTACCTGGCCACACCATTGTCAGGCTACAGCCTCAAACCTGCGGCTTCTGCTTGGCAGTATTACCACGTATCCAGGTCTGCCATCCCATGACTAGCCACCCAAGCTGGGCAAAGCTGCCCTGAAGCCTTCAGCAGGGTCTAACCTCCACTCACTCCCTGTCACACAGCGGCTGGCTGGCTGGTGGCCCTCCACTTCCCCCATATTAACCTCTGACCCAGAACAGGGTGCGCCTGAGCAACAGGGCTCAACCTGACTCTAGACTGCTTTGCAATTCCTTCTGACTCATTCCTCAACTCTGCTGTCTGTTTGATCTCCCACTTCTAGACTGGGCTCCTTCCTAGGCTGCACTCTCAGCCTGACCTCCTGGATCCCTGACCTGCCAGTGCCCCGAGTGGCACCCACATCCCAGCATGACAGCTGCAGCCACCGACAGCACTACAGGCAGTGCTGTCTATGCCTTAAAGCTGCCCAGGGCATGGCGCTGCCCAATTGTGCTGAAGAGATGGAAGATTCAATTCCCCAGTCTACTGCAAACTCTGTGCGAATTGGGCAAGTCGCTCCCTCTGTGTCTCAGGTCTACTTTGGTAAAATGGGGAAATCTGACCTTTTGTCTGTCGTGGTTTTTTAGATGCTAAACTATACACAGCAGAAACACTCTGCAATATATGCTTGTAGTGTCTAGCACAGTAGGGCCTCTATGTACTGCTGAAATGGAAGCAAAATAATAAAGAAACTTTTCAAGTGGAACCTGCACTTCCATGTAGCTCGGGGTGAAAGTAGCAGACAGCTCTGCACACTTGAGAATCAGACATTAAAATAGCGGCACAGCCAAACTCTCTGCAAGCAGCTGATAATTCTGAAGGGGGATAGCGGGGATGAAAAGCTGGTAAGAAGTTGTCATCTTCCTCCTCTCCTTTTGTGCTGGGATTAGTAGAAAAGGTGATACTATACATTATCCAAGAGTCATTCTAATGATGTATCGCTCAGAGGTTTTCATCAAATTAATCTCTCAATAATAAGACATAATACAGGTTTCATGCATACGAGGTAATTAAAGAGCTTGATGAATAGATGAAAGAGTGAATGTTCTGGATCCTTAAACAAATCACAGCTTTAAATTTCATTAATTTTAAATTTACTCCAAGACTTAATTTAAAATCAGTGAAGCTCCACCACCAGTGAAACCAGAAGCTATTAAATAAATTAGGGACTCTTGTAAAACTGAATTGTATTATTTATTGTTGTCTAAAGATGAAATAAGTCAGGTTAAAATACCCAGTTGAAATGTATTACAAAAATAATCTGGAATACTGAAAACTATTTGGACAACAAGAGGCAACTCTTGTCAGAAAGTTGAAACAGGATAATCAGTTCTCAGATATTCTTCTCCCTATTTTCTTTCTTCCTTTACTCTGCATTAAAGGCTTTTATTTTCCTTCCAAGCTTTCAATATTTTTAACTACCAGGTACTAAGCACGGAGAGGAAAAATGTTGAAGTGGGGGGAAGAGAGAGAGAGAGAGAAGGGAATCAGATCTTTCTGGCTTTTGGGCAAAAGTATTCAGTAAGCAAACCATGCAAGAAATTTACTTAAATCTACAGAGAATACCCGAGTTGTGAGCTCTGAAATACCAAGCCCTGAGTAAAACAGACATTGTTTAAAGCAGTTCTTCAAGGTTTCAAGCTGTAATCAGAGTAATAATTGTAAACCATAATAGGGGGAAACCACAAGAGAACCACGCAGCCTCAGAAGAGGGGAAAACTGACTTTAAAGTATCTCTTTTGCTGTAAAAGAGAATCAGAAAAAAACACTTCAGAGGTGATTATGAAATCATTTAAGAACATAATTTGCCAGTTAACTAAGAGCTGAATTTGGCCGAGAGACTTATGCCGGTAGAAGACTATGCTCCAGCAACACCAAGGGATGGGAATAGTCACATGCTTGAAGTTAGGCACCTACTTAAGTGGTCACTGCATTAAGTTAGATTAGTCTGGATTTGCACTGATGTATGGAATCTGATAGTTATTCCTGTTTTCCAACAGTACAGATTAAATTAAAACCTGCCCCAAGGCTGCTTTTTTCTCTAAATTTAGTGACATGCAGATCTACTTGTAACTTGCATAAAATGAGCAAACGGATTGTTAGTTGCAGTGGAAATAACAGTACTGAAAAAAATTAATGGGTTGATGTTCTGCCCTACAACATTCCCCCGGGGAGCTGCACTAGCTGATCTATCGACTTGACGGGAGACTGGGTACCAAAATTCCCCAGGAGTCTGCCAAATCAAGTGATGTCCTCCCAACTTTGGTGCACTTCTTTCTTGCTCTGTTCCTTCTTTTTTTCCATGCATTTCATTACTCTCGGATATTAGTCTTTTGTGTCTTTGCTCTTCTCCAGCGGGTCACTGGAGAAAGTGAACAAAAAACTTCCTTTAGACTATTTTCATAGACTTTTCCTTGTTCTCCAAAGCAAGCACATATAATAAGATTATCTTTAACTGTTTGCATAACTCTTTTGTTCCCTCAAATACAGTAGATGGAAGAAAAAAAGGCAGTCTCTTCAGAGAGTCTTTTCATAAGTGGCTACAGCTGGCAAAAATCCAATTGATATATTTTCTTTTGTTCCATGGACAATCAGCAGCTCTATTTAGTGGCTTGCCAGTGTTACTCTGAAAAATCCTTCTCCTGGCTTTGATCACTGATAGCATCTTTTACTTAACAAGAGTTCCCTTTATCTATTTAATAATTTTCTCTCACTGTAATGGTAGGGGAGTTTAATGGCAAACTTTAGTGTGGCCATACTTTGCTGATGATCAGCATTGTCTGCATGCACAAATCAAACAGTTTCCATTCCTGAGGTGTTTTTGGCTAGAATTCTGCTTTTTCTTGGAACAAAAAGAAAACAGGTTGATTTCATAATGGCATTGAATGTTTAAAGTAATTCTGGTCGGATATTCAAACTGCCAAAGGGATCAAGAATCACTGAGGAACATGTTGGATAAACAAATGGAATAAGGGCCTGTGAATCCCCATGAGATGGATAACCAACATGGTATGACAACGGAGTTGCAAATCTTGTAAGAGCACAGAGTAAAGACATATGGGAGTTACAGGCACTGATGACAAGCAGAAAATGAGAGATGGGACAATGAGATTGAGACATATGGGTTAGGGTCCTAAATTAAACATTTCAAATTACAGTCATCTTATGGCTGTGCATACATGACATGGGGCTGTAAATGAATATCCATTAACACCATTCTTTTAGCCTGCCAAAAACTGAAAATCCAATGCCACTCCAGTCCTGAGCAATGGGACAGAAGAAACATTTTCTTTGCAGAGTTTCCAATGGAAAATCCATCTTGAAGAATAAAATACGTTCTGCCGATCTTAAAATGACATACTGAGATGTATATACTCACAGATGGTGAACACAGACAGAGGACCTTACCTTTTTTATGCATACATACATACATACACACACCCCTTATAACATACATACATATTATATATACAAACATACATATCAATATGCTAGGAACTTATATATATACACACACATATACATATACATATATTTATACACATACACACAAGCTCCTAGCATATTGATGTCACTAAATGAACTATAAAATAATATCAGTTGATAATTATCAATGGAAACCAGTCTCTAGGGCTTTATCATTTTTTTTAGGATGAGTCATTATTAAAAAAAGATAAATTTACTGTAATTTTATTACAAGATCCATTGTAAGCAGGAACATTTGTAGTTCCTGTACGTGTCAAACCCACTTTTTAAAAAGCTAAATTGACACTATTAAAGTTAGTGTCAAAGTTAACTCTGACATTCTACAAAACCAGGATTTGGCTCATTGAACACGTGGGAGATATCACTGAACATCAGTTAAGTGTTAGCAAACACAACTGGACAGGGTTTGACTCAGGAATATGCTGCAGCTCATCTGAGTTTCTTCAAGTATGAAGAAGTGGAGCCAACGTACCTTGTTTTATATTTCAGATATTTTTAAGTCTCTGCAGGCTGGAAATACCACCGCTGCAGGCCAGACAGAGCCTGCTTGAACCCAGAGTTCAGAGACAAACAAAAGAATCACTCTGATCACCTAGCACTTCTCTATTGCCCGGGAAAAATCATCAACCAGAGCCACCAACACAATTTCTGTACTATATCTCCATCGAACAAGAAGGTCTAGAATTCACCACCCACAAATAAGACAACTGTTAGATATTATTGTCAGGTCTGTCCCCATGGTGTGAACAAGTGTTGGCCTGGCCTGGTCTACATGGCTTACTTTAAGCTGCCTAGACCTGGATTGGGACTGGCTCATGGAGCAGCGTGCTGCTGCGGGGAACAGCGTGTGCAGCTGTTCACCACTCCTGGCAGCAGCGAACAGAGGCCAGCGTAACTGTGAGAGGAGGGGAAGCGGGTGGGACTGGAGGGGGCTGGCAGGTCGGTGGTGGGGAGCAGGGGTGATGGGTCCAGGGGGAGGGTGTTTGGGAGGCTAAAAATAGCCCAGGCTGGGTTGGTGAAGGAAGGGAAAAAAGCGCAGTCTTTGGAGCTGGGTTTTTCCTGCCCCAGGGCTATGATGTGAACATGTGCAGGTGTTCACAGGATCGGGTTAACCCCTTCTTTGACCAGGTTAACCCAATCTCAATCTATATTTAGTGCATCTCCTCAAGTGAACTAACTTAGATCAGGTGTATCATATTTTGGGCAATTAAAGCCCACTGCATGCCGATATGATTGGGCATTTAGAAAGCATCTTGAGTGGACTGATGAAACTAACTCTATGTTTCTATCTTGTCTGACCCTGTTAGTTGTGCCTAATCTGGACTAAGACTGGATGATGTCTTGTTGGCTAGCCCTCAATCCCTACAATACAGAGGTAATGATGGTAATCTTGGAAGAGACAGTAGTGTAACGACAGACATGAGATGCACCTGCCCTTCATTGCCATTTTTTTTTTTATAAAGATCTTATACATCAGGGTTGACCAGCCTGCGGCAAGAGGCCACAAGAGGCAAGGGCAGCCTGTATGTGTGACACCCAGCAGATCTGGCAACACAGCAGCTAACAGATAGGAAGCAGACAGCAGAGCAGCAGTTTGGGAAGAGGAAGGTGATCAATGTGATACTCAGGGAGAAATCAAGGCTAATTTGTGGCACACCTGCCAAAAAGGTGGGTCCCCACTGATATAAATTGTCTTTAACATGAAGAGACAGGACCTCTTTAACAGCCCTGCATCGGGCTTGTCACTCATGGAAGCATATTACCCTGGTGCTGTAGTCTGCATTGGCTGCCTGAATGCTTCCTGACAGTGAGCGGTATTGCTTTTGACCTATTAAAGATTTTGGCCTAGTTACAGAGACCACTTCACTTCTTTCCCTGTGTGATAGTACCGCAATTGCAGTCAGAAGAGGCATATAAAGTTAATCTATTTTCTCAAGCTTTTGCTGAATGTTTGAAGGCTATATTGTAATCAGATGCGGGTGGTTATTATTGGGAATTGGGACCACATTTCCTACTGGTTTGGTTGGTTTGGGCAGTTCTCTGAATATGCCTTGTGGGTTGCCTCCTTTGTTTTTGTATAATTTAAATGCTTATAAAAGTCAGACAGTGTGGATTAGAGAACCTTAAAAAAAAGTAGATAGTTTCTAATATATTTAGGTGATTACTGCTATCACAACTCTTCAAGTTAGAACTAGTCGAGACTGATTTATACAGCATTGCTTTATCACATCGTAATAGAGAGAAATAACTTCTTGAGCGATTTTTGTCCCTTTTGGTCCCCACTGCTGGTTATGCAGGAGAACACAGAATGTAAATGAGATTGCAGAAGTGAATTAGCCCATTCTGGAAATAATCCTCCGCTCTCTTCCTTTTTTATTCTACTGTACAAGGTGAAAACCACTACCTCCAAGCCACAAAACTCAGTGCATTCATCCTACAGAGGGGGTCATCAAAGAGTCCTGGATTATTATCATCTTTCATCAACCCAAAGGGCCAAACTTCCCCAAAATAGTAAATTAGGAAATGACAAAGGGGGCAGGGGAAGGGAAGGCGAGATCAGCATACCGCTACCTGTTAACCCATACAGAAACAAGAAAACAACTAGATCCTTGACTGGAAAAGAAGTGATTTAGCATGTCTTATACCACCTTGACAAATGAATTAGGACAGTTATAATTACATTATACTAGTATGCACATATTTCCATAGTCGCTATCTGCATGGATGCTTTCATTCTGAGCAGAAATCAAAGAACGAATCTGAGTTTAAACCTACTCCAAAGCACTCAGGAAAGTAACTCCCCCTCCCCGCCCCCCCGGCCCTTTCCCTGCATGCATTTTGTTCTGTGTGTCTGTGCTGATGCTACTGGAAGGTGAGCACTGCAGGAGGCAGGCTTCCTCTGAATAAGCAACATTGTTACAAGATTGAAAAGGAAGGTAAATACAAAGGGAGGAAATGCAGAAGGGAACAAGAAAGGTTAAAGGGGAGACCTGAAGACAGAGAGCTTGGGACTGTGGTGTGCCTGACACTGTGCAAGGTGGGGGGGGGGCAGGTTCCTAAAGCATGTTAATGTGTTTTGTTTGCCTTGCTGCCCTCTAGGCTTCAGCACTGCATCTGTGTAATGATTCCAGCCAGACTGAACAAAGCAGCAAACAGCATTTTACTTGTGATATGCAACAGCTTTGTTGAAGAACTGCACCACGACCAGTTACAGGCTTCCCTCCAGTTCAAGCTGACGATGCATTTAGCTCAGAACGAGCCATTCAAGTTGTAACAGAGTCTTTCTTGTGATGACTCCCAGTAACATTACATATGCAGAGCAAGGAGCAGAGGTAACCAGCTCAGGGAAGGGAAAGATTACCTTGCAACATGGAATATTAGTAGGAGACAAAGAAGCCTGCAGCAAAAGAGAGCTTTGGATCAGAGAGAAAGAAATCATTCAAAGTTATTCAGAAATATGATCAGACAGTAGCAATGGGGACAGTATTTTAAAGAGCTGATGCAGGTGGCCCCTACATTACCCCTTTAAAGAGGCCTGGTTTTTTCAAATGCACTGCACTGCCCCTCATTTCAGTAGCAAGTGCTTGGTGTTAGCACTTTTAAAAATCAGACCACTTAGCAGCTACCCATAGGTCTTATTTTTTAAAATGTTGGCCTAAAGTTAGTGTATACACTGAGTTAGGACTGACATTTAAAGTTTCCTGAAGTCTGTATTAATCAGTCATTTACCCCTAAACCCTTTAGCTGTCCAGTCTTTCCTTGGAAGATCTGATGACCTTTCAGGGATAAGGTTGAGCCTACCGTTGCTCACTTACAAGCCTATCCATCTCTACAGTGTAACTGCTGGCCAGCACCATCCCACAAGTCCAAGGTGCTAACTCCCCACCCCCTGCACCCAACTCTGACCTCTCAACTTCCCCTAAGCAGAGGCAGCTGGTCCATACACTGATTTCCTACAAGGATTCAGTTTTGTTAGCTGGCACAACATAGACAAGGAAGAGCAACTCACATGGCTCAGGCTGGTTTAGGATAGCCCGATATGCCAAATGGGAGAGATGCGTGAACAGGAAGGAAAAGACAGCTCTCAGCCTATAATTTTGTTAGATCTGAGTTCCTGAGGACCCAACTGCCTCTCTCTATTCCCTTATGTTGGATGTGTCAACTAAGCTTCTTGTGCTCCTATTTCCTAAATTTCTGCCTATGAGGACCAGGAATGATCAGTAGGCAGGTCTTCAACCAGAGCCCAGTTTGGTAGGAAGGCTTGACTCTGCCTCTGTATGAAGTAATCTATTTGGTTTGAAAAACAACATACTGCTCTTAAAATCAAAATGCTGAAATAGTGCATGTTTCAGAACCTTTTAAGTTTCTCTCATGTTCAACTTCAGTAAATCAAGGAAATTCCCTGAATTCAGATCACATATTGGCCAGAAGTATTTTTATTTCTTTATATTGCTGACAGGTTAGGCTAACAAGAGTTAACTGCTAATTATTCTACACAGCAGATAATAACACAGAAATGGTGATGTATACATGGATTATACACACTCCTTTGATACCTATTACTTAAATTAGCTAAGGTCACTGGAATGCTAAATTAGCTAATAAATCACAGCCTATTTGCAGTCTACAAAGCATATACTATTATGAAACAGCTCTGTTTTTATAATATAGATTTTGGAAACTAAGCAAGAAAGCCAGTCAATCATACTTCAGGCATTTGGGTATGCAGTCTATAGCAATTCTTCTCTCTCTCAAGGTTCACAAATGCTTACGGTATTGCTTATTCTAATCCTAGACCAGCAAAACATGCAAAATGGCTTTATGTTTTTTGGTTCTCTTTTAACTCACTTCATGAACCAAATGCTTCTGATGCTTTAAGAACAGCCTTATATATAATAAAGGACAGCTTCATATAGGATTAAACCTAGAAAACTTTATGGGGTTATATTTGTTTCTCTTACTGGATATAAAAACACCTGACAGAATGGGAATTACCGTCAGGAATATAACAAAATATAACGTGTCTGAAAATGCAGGAGATCTCGCATTAAGTATCTGACTTTATGGTGCACGGTCTTATAGCTATTCTATTCTGCTCTCAACACTATATGGAAATATCTGAACTAGATCTGAATAAGCTAGCACAGGTACCAGAAGCACTGTAGCTGCACTCACTGTGTTAGGGTCTTGTTACACCTTATGCTGTGAGCTGCACAAATGTTGACTGATGTTAGCGCTAGGTTGTAGTTTGGAGCAGTCACACACCTTAGTCTAGAAACCTTCCCCGACTGCCCCCCACCTACACAGCTGTGACTTGCCGCTACAGGCTTGGTGAGCTGGGGCAAGACAAGGAGCTGTAGCTGTGAGTTGCTACTACAGGACTGATGTCTAGCCCTGGCCTATGGGCAGTCCTGTAGGAAGAGGGTGAGGGGGCAAGCAGGGCAACTGCCCTGGGCGCCAAAGTAAAAGGGTGCCAACAGGTGCTGCCTAGCTAGGGCTGGGCATGGGATGGAGCCACACACAGCTCATTTGTGGGGGGGTGCAGGGATGGGGGAAGGGCGGCTCCCACCACTGCATGCACTCTTGGGCAAGCATGGGGAGGCACGTGCCCCCCCAGGTCTGTGCATGGGGCAAGGGCAGGCTGCCACTGTGGGCTTTGCCCTGGGTGCCAAACTTCATTGTTGCAGCACTGCCTATGGGTAGGGATATGAGATCCTGGGATACTGGAGGACTTCAGTTGGGGCAGTACATTTGTGGGGAGTAGCCACAATTTAATGGAACAGGAGCTGGGTAGTGCAAATCAGAGATAATCCTGCCCTGGAGTGGTATAACTTTGAGCTGCATAGTGAGCACTTAAAACCACTGTAAGGTGTTAATGTGCAGACAATCCAGGGGTTACAAGCTCCAGGAACTGCCCAAAATGACCGTGCAACAGGGCCCTTAGTATACTAGTTAGTACCAGCAGAGCTGCATCATGCCATGAATTCATGGCTCACTTATTCACAGGACCAGAACAGATGCAAGGATTCTTCATTTACAGATATTTGTGGTTTAATAGACATTAGAGCTGGAAGGGCAAACCATCGGGTCTAGCCCCCTGCCCAAGGAGCAGAAAATCTGCTGGGGTTAAATGATCCCAGCAAGATAAGCATCCAAGTGTGTCTTAAAGGTGTCCAGAATAGGTGCTTGCACCACTTCTGCAGGGAGTCTATTCCAGACTCTGGGGACTCAGACGGTAAAGAAGTTTTTTCTTATGTCCAGACTAAAAGGGTCTTCCTGGAGTTTGTGACCATTAGACTTTGTCTTTCCTTGCGGTGCCCTGGTGAACAGACATTCTCCCAGTTCCTGGTGCACCCCACTAATATACTTAAAGGCTGCCACCAAGTCCCCCCTGAGCCTTCGCTTTTCCAGGCCGAAGAGTCCTGTCTCTCAGCCTTCCCCCGTAAGACTTGTCCTCTTGTCTTCTGATCATGCACATGGCTTTTCACTGGACTCTCTCAAGCTTCTCCACATCCTTCCTAAAGTGCAGAGCCCAGAACTGGATGCAGTACTCCAGCTGCGGCCTCACCAGGGCTGAGTACAGCAGAAGGATGCCTTCTTGGGTCTTGCTTGAGACACATCGATAGATGTGAGCCAGGGTTTTGTTTGCTTTGCAATCTACAAAGCTTATACTCAGAACTCTTATGAGTGTGCCTATGTGTTTAAAGCTGTGGTTAAATGCTTTGGTGACTCAGGGCTTTCATCCTCTCAACGTGATGATCTGCATGCCAAAAGGAGAGCATAAGGGTTGCGGTACCATTTTGCAAAGTTTTCATTTTTCAGGATTTCTGTTTGCTGTGCCTGGCAAGATTAGGAAATGATTAAAATCTTCTATTCACATAATTCCCTTGTTTACAGCTCTCTGAGTTTATGTTCCCTACCTCCCACACAGCAATGGTCCTGCATCTGTAGCTAGAAGTGAAAGAATTAGCAGTTATTAATTACGTTCTATGATTTGTGATACAAACTATTATTTCCATCCAGCCATGAGCTTCAGAATCAGAAAAGAGCTAGCCAAAAGGCTCAGTGGTCTGCGCATAATATAATCTCCAAACTGTGTGAGAGTGACCACCCTGTTACCAAGGGCTAGCGACAGACATTCAAAAAGCCAGAGCCTGAATTGATTCAATCTTCGCAGGTTAGTCTCACCTGCATAGATTAAACCAATTTGCAAGTGTATAGACATTCACTTTTTATTCTAGAAATGCAGGCACATGTCTTCAGTAGCTCAGGCTAGAAGCTGAAGGGCACTAGAGCAGCCCGCCCGCCCTTTTTCTCAGTATCTGCAAGGCTGGAGGGAAGCTAACCTGGGGGAGCCTGGCCAAAGCCCTGCCATCTGCCCGTGGCTGCAGCTGGAGCTGTGGGGCCAAGCCTGGGCTGGGCCTGCAGGCACTGCTGAGGTCTGGTATAGAGGGGCCAGCCTGGGCTGGGCCACAGGAACCAGGCACTTCCCAGTAGGCACTTCCTCAGTAGGCTGAGGCTGCAGGAGCTACATGGCCAGGTTGCTTCTGGCTCCCCACACACAGGCCAGGTGAGGCTGTCATGGAGCTGCAGTCAGCTGGGAAGGGCCTGGCCCTGGGGTCAAGGCCCTTCCCAGCTGCTGCAGCTGTGATAGCTGGGCCTGGTGGCACAGGCAGGAGCTGCCCAGGCCAGGCCAGAGGCATCAGGAGGCCTGGAGCCCACCATCTGCCACCATGCCCATCCTGTGCAGTACCTGGTAGCTGCAGCCGCACCACAAGCTGCACCCCGGCTGAGGCCATCAAGGCTGTTCTGCCTCCCTCACATCCAGCTGCCACTTCTGCCCCAGCCCCTGCCGTGCTGCTCTGGGTGGGTGGGTGGCTGGGAAGCTTCAGCTTAGCGGCTTCTGCCCAGTGCATGTAGCTCCAGGTCCAGTTCCTGAATGCCTTCCACCCTCTCTGCCCACCCGCAGGAGCTGTTCATCACGCCAGGCAGATGGAGCTGGTAGAAGCTCGTAGCTCCATGTGCTGGGCAGAAGCCCCCAGACCCAAGCTTCCTGCCAGCCCCCCCCCCAGACTGGCACCGCAGGGGCAGGGGCAGGGGCAGCAGCAGCAACTGGAGGCGAGAGAGGCAGAACTGCTTATGTTCTGTTACAGGTTTAAACCAGTTTCTGATCACTTAAACTGGTTTATGTGTAACTTCTGTCCCTAGCCAAGGGGCTTATTTATAATCGACAGCCTTACCAATCTGACATCAGAAAGTAAGGGATCAGGCAAGCAATACTCATTTAAATCTCATGGCAGTGCCTAACTGCCTTGTACTTCTTTGATAAATGGCAACCCTAAGAGACATGCCTGTTACTAGACCTCTCCTGGAATAATTTCCTCTTCCTGAGAGAATTAAAAGCAGTAGAAACTATGCCAAAAAGGGCGAGAGAAAATTATGTAAACCTAACAGCATATAGTCTCCAGCCTACTGATTAGAAACACAGATACCTTCTCCTTTGTAGATTTTCTCCCATTCAGTTCTCCCTGTTGTAATCCATGGCGTGCATACACACATACTAAGTTGATTTAAAATAAGTTGACTTAAGCCATGTCGGAGCATACACACATGCAGCTCCTTTACATTGTGACAGCCATCTTGTGAGCCAAGTTGACTTGACCTATGCAACTCAAGATAATACACGTCTGAGGTGTATTATCTTGAGCTGCATTGAAGTCAACTCCGCTCCACATATATATGTATGAGAGCCTGGACCCAATGATCTTCTGAGGTCCCTTCCAGCCTTGCAATCTCTGAATCTACGCTCTGACAGTTAAGTCAGCTTTCAAAAGTTACTTAACTGTCAGAAAGTTAGTGTGTGTGTACATTTCAGACTTCCAGAGATAACCTTAAAAGGGACCACAAAAAGAGAGGCAGATCAAATTGCTTGTAGAGGACTTGGGGGGAGGTTGTTTTTGTGGCTGTGCTATAGAAATAAGATGAGCTACTGTTTCAAGGAAGTTCTACTTAAGTATAATTGAGTGTGACATATGCTCTGACCATTGATCCAAAAAATCCCTGACATTTAGAAAAGAGACACAGAAATCCTCCCTTGAACTCTCTCTCACTAATATATGCCCTCTGCCGGACACAGTGATCATGTGAAAACAAAACTCTAGAAATACACTTATAATTTTTAGAAGAACAGAAGGGAACCATTCCCATGCACAAATGATGAACAATGAAAGGTGACAGTAGTTCCTTTTAGTCTATTTGTGCTTTAAAAACCTGAGGGACCTGCGCCACAGTTTATTACATGTGCGCGATTAATATAGTTGAGCCATTGGGCACTTACGTTTATGCAGCACATAAAACCTCTTCCTTAAATACATCCCAACGCAAATTCTCTTTATGTAGCTTTTCTAAAATAGATATTATGTCATTTTTAATGCAAGGAATTTATTTCTGTAGCCACCATTGAACATAATGGACCATGATTTTATTATCTTAGGCTGTTGGGCCCACAGGGAATGCACCTTCTACATTGTTCTTAGCCCCTTTCAGAAGGAATACAGTTGCACTTGTAGTAAAGTACAACACTATGTCACAGCTGTGAATGAAACCATAATGCTATTTACTAGCTATTATTTAGGCTATAGGAACAATAGACTGTGATCGCTGGTAGGGACCACAGGGATTACAAACAGACATTTACTTGAACATTTTTATTACATTTTCTTTTATAAGTCTTTATAGAGCCAGGGTGTTAGACAATAAAAAAACATTAAGTTTTTTCTCTGCTATTTCACTATTAAATTATAAAGGCATAATATTAAATTGTGAATCTATGTGACTAAACACAGATAAATGTTGATGTCTGTCTGCATACACCAGGGAACTACAGCACCCATGGTGAATGAGTTGATGTTTTCAGAAAAAATCTGGAATAAAAGTAGTTCTGCTATGCTTTAGTACAATACAAATGGCAAGCATCAGACTTTTGCCATTAAAAATAAAGACAACAGCCTTTTATTTAAACAACCCTAGTATTTCAGTGGTTTGGGCTGGGCTTAAATAATCCAAGCAGTTCAGTGGCATTGCAGAAAACTGAAATCTGACTTTAGAAGTCTCTAAGGCAGAGACATGTTTTTTACTACTTCCATGGACAGATATTTATATTTGGCCAAATTGTAAGAGTTTTTAAAAACCAACTTGACTTATGCTTGCAGATTGTATTTTTCTAATGTGACAAAGAGATTTTTGCTAACAACCTTCTGGCATTCTTTAGCAAGAGGCATTCACGCACGTAAAAGTGAAGTGGATACTCTCACTCCGTACCTAGGCTCCTTAGGAACATGTTTTCTGAGGGTGGTATAGAATGAAGCAGACTGGCATGATAAAGCTGTGAAGACAGAATAGGATATATTAGACAGACAACAGATAGGAGATGTCAGAGTCCAGGCTGAGGGATGGGTGAACAGGAATATGGTGGAATGAAAAAATAAGGGGAGCTCTTGCTGAATAGCATCAATTTCATTATTAAAAATATTGGGAAGGTATGGGATGATGGTTTCAGGTTGGGATTTGAAAAAACACAGGATGAACAACTATTTAGAAAAGTATAGGCATTTCAGAGGGGGAAGAGCTATAGTAATAAAGTAGAGGTGGTGAGAATAGCCACTACTGATGGAGTAAAAGACCCCGTCCTCAACCTTCCCTCCTTGGATTCACCTTCATCCACAGCGCAGAAAACCGGCGCGATTGGGAGTGGGAGCTTAGGGACTGGCTGAGTGGTTCTCTATTCACATGACTTAACTCTTCTCTTGTGAGATGGCTTACAGCATTGACTGGATGCATGGAAGTCAACAAGCTACATACACCTGAAACTAAACAAAAGTTTTCCATTTCTTTCAGAGACAAATGTGGACAGAGTTGAACATGCATTGCCTGTGGGTGATAGTCTCATGTGCGAATTCTCTACAAACAGTTATAGCATTTTCATATATTAATTCCTACGTGTAACTTCCACTGCATTTGGCAGCTCCTGTTGAAGAATGTTTGTTGTATAATGGAGACCCACTTACTTCAACAGCATTTGATGATCTGTTTTGTCATTTTATTATTAACTTGTCGAAAGGAAAGATATGATAATACTAAAATGACAAAATAACACATTAATTGCTGTTGAAATAAATGGGATGATATCATGCATCAGAAACATGGTAATTAATTATATGGATGATGTACATAATGTCAGCTATTTATTATTAATCTCAAATACTGTATAATTACCCTCACTTCCTAAGTTCCTTATTTTAAAATATTAGTATTCATACAAGAAGGTTAATGAATCATAGGCGAAAGAGAATCTAACATTAAAAATGGCACACATTGAAACTGAAGACCTAGATGAGGGAGACAGAAACTAAGACCTTTGGGTTAACCGCTTCAAAATAGGATGAAGGTAAATCAGGCTGGTTTAATACATAAATTTCCCTGTGGGGAAATCTTGTACCATACAAGTAGAAAGCAGGAGGACTTTGCTTAGTTGGCCATATTCCTAACTGTCAGCCCCACTTTGCTATTCCCAGCAACCATCTGTGCAGTTTTGCTTGTTGGTTCATCTAATACTTAACTCTGTAGCAAGACCATTTTATATGTGAACGAGAACATGAAATACATGGTACTTTACTAAAAAAATCCAGAATAAATCACACTAAAGGCCAGACTTTACTAATCCTACTTATGCTGTGTAGCAAGTTTCACCTATTCCAGACCTCAGCAATTAACTGTGGCAAAAGTTGGCCCTTAGTTTTTAACTACATTTCTGCAAGTGACATAAGGATTACAGTCTGACACACTGTACACTAAATCAAAAGGTCTGTTATATGATCCTGAAGTTATCTATGGAATCCCATAATTTGCATGAGAAGTTAGGTAACATTTCTACTGGATAAATATATTGCCTGAGTCAAGAGAATAAAACTAGAACCTTAACCTTTAACAGCCCTTGAATCTTACAAAGCCATAGGAGATTTTAAACTAAGTTTAACCTAAAGTCTACATGTTGAAATAGAATAGCCCTCTGCTAGTGAGACAGAAAAAGTAGTGCCAAAATACTTAATAGCTCATAATTGGCTACCTACAACATATGCCACAATTGTAATGAACCTAGCTGATAATTAAAAAGTAACTTCAATTTTATATTTTTCATGGCAATTGGCTTGAATTGCTTATTTTTTTACAAGCAAACTGCTCATTAAAATAAAGCACTGCACTTCTCCAAATGTGTATGCAAATTTATGCACCAGGGAGCTAGAGTGTATGTCCAGTGCCAGATTTTCAATTTTGGCATCAAAGTCTTCACTGCTCCCGTTTAAAAAAAAAAATCACGTATAAAATATTTAATACTCTTAAAACATCATTTTAATTACTCTTGAAAGACTTTCCCAGATATTAAATAATTTGAGGTTAACTGAAGGGCTATTGCTGTAAAGCCATTTAAATAGACCATGGTGATGTTGTCAGATTTCACAGCTGTTCTTCCAACAAATATTTCTCAGGATACAAGGTCTCTAGCTGATCTGTTTATGGTACTCCTGGAGAAAATCTGTGTCAAAGTAGAAATAAAAACACAGAAACTGCCAGACTGGACTAGACCCAATGTCGGTCGACTCTAAATACTGTCTTTAAGAGCAGCCAGAACCAGATGCTCCAAAGGAAGATGCAACAAACACCTCTCTACATTGATGTAGGTAATTTGGCCCCCATGAAGAATGAGGTTCTCTCTTTTCTCTAACAATCTTCTTTTCTAATATTTTCTATTACAACCCTGTATATTCTTGCTCTCCCTATGAAATATACACCCCTCCCTTGCATGTAGCTGCTTGTCCTGGGCAGCATCACGTGGCAATGAGTTCCACAGTTTAATCACACACAGTATGAAAATGTATTTCCTTCTGTCAATTTTGAATTTGCCACCTTTCCATTTTACTGACTGACCCTTCCTTGTTATCCTAAGAAACAGGTAGGACAGCAGTTTCTAAGCTACATCTCTATACTATTCATCATTGTATGTACCATAATTACTCAAAAAGAGTATATAATTATAAGATGACCTGATTATAAGATGACCCCCACCCCCAGTAATTATATTCTGTATATTAAAATATATATACATTTGTTATAATTTTCAGGTATAGAATCTAATTATTGCAGGTTTGCCTTGAATTTTTCCCTCTCACTGCTGCACCAAGGAAAATAAATCTGTAGGATCAGGTATCCCAGTCTTCTCTGCTTTCCCCTGGCAGCCCCTTCCCTCTCTCCTTACTGTCAGACCCAGCTCTCCCTGAGCACATGGAAGCAAATTTGAAAATAATAACCTTGAAAGTAAACATGGCTATAGCAATTTGCATATAGAGCCCATAAGCTTAGTTCATCAAGTATTGAAGCACGCTACTTTTTTTGAAACTGCTGCAAGTTTGACCGCAGATGTTTCATAAACACAGTTTTGAGCATACTTGGGCACCTACTGTATCTAATATAAAGTATGCACAGTACTAATCCAAAGCCAAAAGGCTCATGATTTACCACATAGTTCACTGGGCTGGTCTCCACCAGCATCAAAAGCACTGCAAGCAATGGTGACCCCACAACTCAGCATTGCTCAATATGAGTGCATACTCCAAAGACTCCCCCTCCCCACCAGAAAGGATGCACGTGCTAATTAGCCCCCACTCATGACTGGATCCAGGTGTTCTTGTCACAAGTCCTGGAATGCTCCAAAAATTTAGATGAAGATGAGACACAGGACAACCTAGTCCAGCTTCACCTCATGGAGGGCAGGGCCACATCAATCTTATGTGCCAGGCTAACAGAAGGGTTGTGGGTGAACTGTATGCAATGTTGTGGCTTACCATGGACTTGAAAAGAATCAGCGGTGAGAGGGATTACACTTAAGGGGCTCTAGCATATGTCTTATTCAGATGGGTTACACTAAACCATCCTTGCGGTAGGCTCCCATCAGCATACGTGGGCCATGTGTTTTATAGTCACGCTCAGTTTTGGCTGCATTTAATCAACTTCATAGTTGGTTTCCATTTCTGAGCACATGCTACTTTTGGCAGGAGGTTAATATAATGCACATGTTGCTTTTGGCAGCAGATAGACAACATATTTAGTAAGATTTCCTTGTATACGATAATAAGATGAGGGGCTTTTTCCCCCATACCAATTGGGGAGAAAAACTTTGTCTTGTATTCAGATAAATACAGTACTTTCACCTTGTCCATTCCTATTTATCATCTTCCTAGCAGTACCTTCTTTTCTTCATATTATTTAGTATTTCCTTGATTATTACCCTCCCACTCCTCTTCAGAAGACAAAGGAAAATGCTCACGTGGTGTAACCGGTGGTTAGGACGCTAAAGAAAAACTCAGAAAACCTGCTTGTGTTTCCTGTAAAAGACTAAGGCCAGCTTAGGTGCTCCTCATCCACACATGGGAGGAGAAGGAAAGGGCCCTGCCCAATTTGACCTCACCACTCTTTGTGAAAAGCAGTAAAAGGTCACATGACTCCATAGCACTTTCCTCCACTTCTCAAAATTAGTTGGAAACCTTTCCACAAGACTATGCCCTGCATAAGAAGGAAGGAAAGTGACTGGTCATGGCCATGCTACCTAGAATCTATGATTCTCCTATGTGTCACCTCCTTTGACAAAACTCCCAAGAGCCATCTTGATTCTTTGTTAAACTATGGGTATGTTTACATGGCATAATGCAACAATTTATAGATATAAACTATGGGTGAATTAGTGCAGACAGAGCACCACACCATGCAGATATTATGCTTCTGCACTGCATTGCTCCCTGTGACATATTCTAGGAGTTATTCCTTACATAGGTTTTTTAATATGATGTTTTTTCTTGCACTTTTTATTCAATCCAAAGCACTCCATGCACATCTCTTTACAAAAATCATTCAACTTACTCCAGAAATGTCTTCGTGGATTGAATGCTACAGCTGTTTACTGGCACATGGCAACACCATGCAAGAATTCAGGTCAATAAGTTAAAAGTAATACCATAGCTGGCTAAAACTCCAGGGGGAATTTACAGTAGGTAGAATGTAATTACTAAGGCTGAACTTTGGCTTGTGTTCTTGGACTAACCAACTTACCCCTGAAAGGAGGTCCAAGGGACCTTTAATGCACATAGGTACTTAAAGCCCTAATTTACATGCAGTTCAGAAGAAAGCTTCAGCGATAGCATAACACAGCAAGCTTGAGCACTGGTTCACAATTCACTCAAAGGCAAATAGCCCATTTACTGAATCACTAAGAACACTTGGCACAACACCAGATTTTCCTTGAAGATTAATGCTCCTACAACTAACCAACTCTGTTTTCTCTGTCATTTGTGATGACTTCACAAGTTCAAAAGAAGGACTCACCGCTGTGGTATCTGGAGTACCTTCCAAAATATAAAGCACATTCATAAAGCAATGACTCTTTCTTCATCATCTCCCTCCAACCAACAGGACTGGATTTGCAGTATGGTGTTATAGATTCCCGTTTTTAGGGGCATTATAGTGGGAGTCCAAAAGCAGCTAAACAGGGGATGTGTCTACATGAGATTTTACTGTGCAGTTGACTAATTAGCTGCACAGTAAATGTCTCAGTATCTACATATTCACCCCTATTAGGATGGAGTAAACTAATTTATTCTGCAGTGGGATAGGACTTGCAAATACCTGTAAATACAAGTAATATGCTGATGCAGAGTAGAAAACTCTGCAGCAGTGCATGTGTAGACTCTGGCTAGTAGGAGTGTGTGAAGCTTCAATCACCAATTCAATTTGAAAAAGATTCAGCCTGATTCAGAGGCCAAATCGCTGAATCTAAATCAAATTGAGAGACCAAAAAAACCCTCTGAATTGATTCAGAAAAGATTCAGAACAAGATTCAGCAATTAGGAAGGCAGTCTTTCAGGGGAACAGAAACTGAGAAGAGGGAGGGGGAGGTGGGGGGGAAAGCCTAACATCTGTAGGTGGGCAGTGACTGTGATCTTTCCCTGAATCCCCTTCCAATCACAGTGCTCTGGGGGAGGGATGTAGAAACAGCATATAAGCCTCTCTTTGAAGCCTTTCTGTCCCTTTTGTGAGCTGCTGCCTGAGCAAAGGAGGGGACGGTGGCAGGCCCAAAAACAGGTGGATGGGCAGAGATTTAACTAGCACAGGGATCTAACTGGCACTGGCCCCCTGTTACAGGCTACCATCCCTGCTGTTTTCATCCAAATCTGCCCAAAAATGAGAAAGTTATAGGTATTTCAGTGATTCCTCATTATCGTCTATGGCCCAATCACTGAATCTATCCAGATCAGTGCCAAATCTTCCAAAGCCAATTCAACTGAATAGATTCAGGACAGTGATCCACATCCCCAGATTGAATTACTGTCCTCTGAATCAACCGAATCCAAATGGAATACTTCCCTATTCACACAGGTCTACTGGCTAGAGCACAGAGTGCTTCAGTGTGGAGGCTGCCTGACTGCTAGCCCTGCACTGGAGCACTTTCATGCCCCAGCCAGCCTCTCCACAGCACTTTGAGCCAGGGTGAGCAGCCCCAGGCTGTCAGACTGACCCCTTCCAGGCTCCCTGCCAGCCAGGGCTGCTCCAACCTGGCTAAACATGTTGTACATCAATAAACTGTGGTGCTTATTGCTCCAGAGCTTATTGCTCCCAGGTGCACGTTCAAACAGCATGCCCAGGAGCAATAACTCCAGAGCAATAAGCGCTGCAGTTTAGGCATGCACCATAATTCACATGTAGACGTTCCCAGGCTTTTTACTTGATCTGAGATGTATTCCACCTACCCCTACCAATGACAAGTTCCAGATTTGTGTGTAGGTAGAGGTGAAACCTTTGCCTCCCCAGTACTACTGTTATCCATCTCGTAAAGACATTTGCTGTTGATACAAATTACAGACCCCCTGAATCTTCCTGGACTGAAAAAGAGTGCCTTGGGCCAAAGTGACTTATGATCAGGTGCAGATCAGTCCCAGGATCAGATCCTACATCAGAATTTTTTCAGCAGTTTTATATCATAGAAATGCTACAGTAATGCCTAAGAATATCTAAGCCCAACAATTCAGTTAGCATTTTTATTTTACAGCTTCAGGAGGACTAAGTAAATATGAAAAAACAGAGACTTGTATTCTTATTTATCAGGAAAATCTGAATCATACATCAAGAAACTTGAAAATCACTACAGTTTGGGTCCACTTGTCAGCAGACAAACCTATTAGTCTAGATCAACTAAATAGAATGGGAAAAGGATAGAAATTAAAAGTGGCATATAACTTTATTAAATCTGCACCCTGTATTTGAATTGCAGTAAGTGACAGGTGGGATCTCTCTCAATAAACCAGTTTATTTATGAGAGCTCTGAAGGGCTGACAAATTAATATATGCCTTTCCTATTCGTTACACTGAAAGATAGGGAGGCTTTCAATAATGTCTACGCTAGTCATTTATGCTACCCTTTCATATTCCAAAGGTGTTTTATCCAAATGCCAGTGAAAACAATACAATCTACCAGGCATCCACTAAAGCAATCCAAAACTATTTTACTTGGGACAGAGTAAATTAGAATTTCTTAACTGACACAGTAATGAAAAAACATAGTTACAGCTCTGGCAAATAGTTACTCAAATGTCAGCATCCAGAAGAAATGACACATGGCATATAAAAATCTACTCAGAAGCCTGAAGACAGTGAAAGCATCTCCCCGGTTCTTTCATGCTGGTCCCAAGCAAATGAAGGTAAATGAAGGAAAGGGAATCTAGAGCTGGGAGTTGGAGGCTAAATGAGGCTGAACCAGGAGACTGGAACTGGGAGCTAATAGGTGAGTGGGAAACATAAGGAGCCTCCAAAGGAGACTGTGGAATAAGGAAAAGTATGCGATTGAACCACACACATACAAGGTACCTAATGGGAAGCTGCAGCCTTAATTCTGAAATCCAGAAACTTTTGAGCGCTTAATTTTGCAACCTAAAAAAAGTTGCTATAATGCTGCATGTGTGCACATGCGCATGGGAGAAAGAGGGATTAAAGATATAAAAGTTGCCTGTGAGATCTGAATTCTTACAGTGTTGGATTCTGAAACTACCCAAAGCTCAGATCCAGGGGATTTATTTGGACCCTATCTCTAGTTAAAACCACTGCTAGCTGAGGTCATGCAATTTCATTGAATAAAGGCAGTTTCAACCCCAAACCACCGCAGTATTAGTAATAGATAGCTCCATTATATTCCGTCAAAAGCTTTTTTCTACATCAAAGGAAACAACCAGAACTGATCTTGGATGCCTCTGAGCTGATGCACAAAATGAAGCACTTTTGTAAATTGTCTTACGTTACACTAAACCCTAGTTTAAAAAAAAAAAATCTTGGCATGAATGCTGAGTTTCAGGAAGAATCTCATCCAAACAAGAAGCTGCTATCTTAAAAATGATCTTATGATCCTTTGTCTTAATTAAAGATAAGGATATATTACTACAGCGATAGACATTTTTATCTTTTCCCTAAAGTTATCAAGGTTGCTGTCATGTCTGCAGATAAACACTTTGTGGCAATGATTTTTTCCTTCTTGGAAAAGCTTCCCTGTGGGCTGGGAAGAGCAAGTGTTAACAGGAATATAAAACTCCACGAAGAAGCCTATTATAGGGCTTGACACAAAGCTCTTCTAACTCAATGAGAGGGCATCATATCAGATCCATGGCTGCCTTGCTGGATATTAGAGAGTTAATTCCATTCCTGCTGCACAAACAGTATTAACCATAGAGCTTCCATATCTTCTTTTGGCTGCAAATAACCTTAGATAAAGGAGATCCTTTTAACAACCCATCTCGATCCTGCTTTATGATGTATAACCAAACAAAACAGTTTCTGGGTTTTTTGTTTTGGGGGAAAGTGCTCAGAGCATCCTCAGAGGCACTGAATTCACTCAGTTCCCACTGTTTGGGCCCTTTCAAGGCCAGCACCAAAGAGTAGGGCTTATAGAATAAATGCATGCACACTATGCTCATTTGCAGCGCTGTTATATGCTCAAACATTTTACTTTTACCTATGAGGTTCACACATCACAGCCTTAATTATCTGGATGGCATGGGCAACAGTCCCTACATAACTTAGGGAATATTCATGAAAGGAATAAATGAAAAGAGATCCTGTAAAAGTCTGGCTGGCTGAGTTCCTGCTGAAATAATTAATTTTATGCTGAATTAGGGTATTCAGAGGCTTGGCCAGGTGCATTCATATTTTTTAAAAACAAAATAAAGAAATACAAATCAAGGAGCACAACCTTCAGATGTGTGACTTTGGGGTAAATATAATTGTGATATGTATTATTGTGTAATATTGTGAGGGGCGTCTATTAACTGGAATTAATATGCATTCTGAGAGTCTAGTTGTGAAACGTCAAAACAGAGGGGCAGAACAAGATGCATCTCCTGAAAGGAGTGTTGGTGGACAACGTGAACAATGGCTTTAAGTGGAAACCATATGGTACGTAGAGCAGAGGAATAACATATTCCTCGTTTTTGGCACTCTAAGCAGGAAAGCAGGCAGGAGTGGGAGACGTCAGCTGCTGCCACTGCATGGGTCTCTCAAGGGCTACCATTTGAATGCCACACACAAATCAGTACCCGGGCCGTCTCTTGCTATCATCCCATCCTAGTTACATTGATGAATTAGGGGTCTGAGCCAGGTTTACTTCAATTTTCAGGATTTTTTTACACTCAAAACCAATGCCTCAAAAAAGCCTCCGCTTCAGACTGCTTATGAGCTCAGAGGGAGAATTTGTTTATTTATTTATTTATTGGATTAATAAAATATTTGGAACCAGCTTTGGTGGCTACATCAAGTGGATTCGCCACCCGCTTGCCAATAAATGTTTTGCTGCTCCAAACCTCCTGTGACAGAAAAATTTTCTTTCCCCTGGGACGACCATGTTGGCAATTAGGAAAAATGAAGACAGGACCTATGTTCTATTTTTCACAATAAAAACTGAAGCAGCCACTGCATAAACTCATGCTTCTAGGGCATCGGTAGGAATTTCAGGTCAAGCATTAAGCTTGATTTCCAGCCTCATGCTTGTTCATTTTGCAAACTTGAAATCGCAGGCCTGACTAGCCAGTCTCATATTATGCCGCACAGATGGAATCCCACAGTGAAGAGGAAGCTTTGGATGGTGGAGAAGCTGCCACGGCTGAGAAATGGGTGGCAGAGCGGTAGTGCCCTTGAATCAAGCTGATCTTTTGAGAACCAGTGGCATCCACCATAGCATAAAGTAGGTCTTACTTGGCCCTGCACTAGTAAACATGACTTGCAGCCTTCCCATCCAAATTCATACTGAACTCAGCACAGGTGCTCCCAAGAACTGGATCTATACCATTAAAAGGTGCAAAGCTGAATTTTTCCTTAGCCTCCTTCTTGGAAATGACCAAGCAGTCTGAGCTAAAAGCTTTTCACAGAAATTCATCCTGAGGCAGAATAGAATAAAATATTTCAGCCTAAATGGTTAAAGATTTGTAAAGTTATAAGCAACTGAAAACAAGGTCATAATGTGATGTATCGGGCAACCTTAACAGAAGGTGCTACCAGCTTCATCTATAATTCAAAATATATCCTCTGCCGACTGGAAAGAACTTACAGTCTTCTTTCTTGCTTTTTTCCTCTCATTTAAATTGTATGGATGATAAAAGCTTAAATACTGTGAATATTATCATTTCCTCCATAAAAATATTTAAGGTGATGGGGACAGATTTTTGAAGGCCTAAAGCTGTGGTTATCTTTCTAGTGGGAGTTTTGAATTCGCCTGGGAGACAAATTTCCAGTGAAAGGCACGCAAGAATTTTTGAAAATCCCACTAGGCTACTAAGCCTTTAAAAATCTGGCCCTTATGGACTCTCTCCATTTGGTGTTTACAAAAGCAACTATCTCCAAGTAAAAAATCCTGATTCTGTGAGGCACCTAGAATGTTTTATATAGTAACATATATGCGCAGCTCCTTGCAGATGCACTCTTATAGGCTGCATTTGGGAATGCAAGCCTTATATGCTTTTTTAGCCAGAAAAAAAGACAGAATAGGAAGCTGGGGTGTGCTTTGAACAAAAAAGTAAAGTATTTTGATCAATAGGTTTCATGAAGACTTAGAACAATAGACATAAATTGTGCCTCAACAAAACATTTTCAAATGCTTCTCTCACTTGTAGATTTTTAAACAGTTTTACATCCAAAAAGAACCAGGAATAGAAATTAATTTACAAGCATAAACCCAAACTTGAATGTGACCACCTAGGAAGCTGACACAGTTAATGCTCCTCCTTGCATTATAAAAGGAATATTTCTCAGATTTTCAAAAGCTGCTCATGAGAAGGGGCAGGGAGGGTGAATTTATATTTCAAAGCAGAGTCCTTTAGAGAGATCCTTTTGGAAATCAAAATGAAACTGTTCTAAACGATATTTCATCTTTTCTACTCAGTCTTTAACATAACCCACAGAAATAGTTTCCACTATATTCAGGCATGGTTACATCCAGTTTTTGTAAGAATTCAACAGTTTTCATTAGTGATGTGATTTTTTTTCTGAAATAGTTTTACCAGTATGACATTTTGCATGGATTGAGTTTTAAAAGATCCTTCCAATCGGGGGTGCTCAACCCCTGGCCCACAAGCAGATCTGGCCTTCAGGTTGATGTCATCCAGGCAGTGAGACTCCCCATGGATCCAGAAATTTGGTGGCAGGAAAGTAGTGACAGTGCTCCCCTACCACCAAATTTCCAGACCTGTGGGTAGTCCCTATGCACTGGATTGGACACCCAATCCAGGTCCGGACAAGGCCAGAGCAGGGCTCCCAAGGCCCAATACTGATGTCGGGGAGCTGAGAGGGGTTGTGCCAGGCCCCCAAGATTCAATCCTGGTGGGCAGATGCAGTGCTAGGCCCACAGATGGGCCCCACTTCACTTATCTGGCCCACGAGGCCAAAAAGTTGAGCAGCGCAGGTATATCCCATTCAGCTTCCTCTGTGGGAATAGCTACACTAATACAAAAACCTTCAAATCAATATAACTAAAATGGTAGGGAGTTGTTCTGGGTTGTTGTTTTTTTAAAATACTAGGATATTTAGTGAGAAACAACTTTTTCATGGAGAGAAGTGCTCAGATTTAACAGTGTTTATGATGCAACAGCAGAAGAAGTGTGAGATTCATAGATGCTAGGGTCAGAAGGGACTCAACAGATCATCAGGTCCAATCCCCTGCCTAGGCAGGAAAGAGTGCTGGGGTCAAATGACCCCAGCCAGATGCCCATCCAGCCTTCTCTTAAAGACCCCCGAGGTAGCAGAGAGCACCACCTCCCTTGGAAGCCCGTTCCAAATTTTGGCCACCCTTACTGTGAGGGCAAATATCAGGACCAAAATTATTCCAACATGAGACTACGGATTGAAAGAAAAGCCAGGGTTTTAAACCGAATCATCCTCTCACCTCCAGATTTTGAAAAAACAAGGGGAAGGAAATCACTAGTTAGGACCTTTCAGTGTCCCTGCCTGACTTTCCAATCAGGAAAAGAGTTCAGTAGTGTACAAATTGAGCTGGAGCCCCTTGAAAAGCCCCTTGGTGACTACAGGAATCCAAGGCCATCTGTAGAGAGGGCTTTGAGCCACCCAAGGTCAGAAGCAAAGAGCTATGTTTGCTCCCAACAGTATCAGTACCTACATACCCATTGCTCCTTCACCTCTACTATCTCCAGCTGCCAGGACCTATCTTCTAGGTCCAAAATCAGAGAATTAATGCAGATGTTCCTCACCCTTCATCCATCCAGGAACTGAAAAATTTATAATCAGAGGGTCCCTTTTATGTATGGGTCTCAGGAAAGATTATCTAGACCACTGTTCTTTGGTGCACAACTGGTGTCAAGTGATTGAGTACTATCGTGTAAAGCTTCCCGTTATTTGATTTCATTGCAGTTTCCTCATCCATTCTAAAGGTTCATTACAGGTGTTTGAAAGATCCTGCGTAGTTTCATAGTTGGTCGGGTCAGAAGGGACCTAAGTAAATCATCAAGTCTGATCCCCTGCCATGGGCAGGAAAGGATGCTGGGGTCAAATGACCCTGGCTATGTGTCTATCTAGCCTCCTTCTGAAGACCCCCAGGGTAGGAGCAAACACCACTTCCCTTGGAAGTTGATTCCAGATCCTAGCCACCCTGACTGTGAAGTAGTGCTTCCTGATGTCTAGCCTGAACCTACATTCAACTTATGGCCATTATTCCTTGTTACTCCTGGTAGTGCTTGGGGGATCAGGGACTGTCCCACTGCCTGCTGGTCCCCCTTGGCAAGTTTACAGGTGCCCACCAGATCCCCTCAGCCTTCCCTTGTGGAGGCTGAACAGGTTCAGGTCCCGTCGCCTCTCCTCATAGGGCCTGCCCTGCTGCCCCCTGATCATACAAGTGACCCTCCTCTGGACCCTCTCCATGCTGTCCACATCCCTCCTGCAGTGCGGCGCCCAGAACTGGACACAGTACTCCAGCTGTTGAACCAACCAATGTCGCACAGAGGCAATGTCGTATAAAAGGCAATACACCTTAAGGGTCATGATCCTGATTTGGTGATATAACTGGCTATTGAGACTAGTGCCTTTAATTCATCAAGTTTAAACACAGCAGTCCCAGTTGTTGACTTTCCTCACGAAAATATTGATTTGAAAGTCCCTAGCATAATGTTTTGATCCATGCTCTTTGCCTATTGATTTACTTTTGATACCATGATCAAACTACTGTTTATATCAACAGCAAGTGTATCTGATCTCCCCAAAACAATGAGATTAATCATAAGAAGTTTACAAAAATCTTGTTTTGGTTCATTATACCTTTACAGTCTCCTGGGGAAGCCAGCTAGCTTCATTAAAAAATAAAACAATAATTAAAAAAAGAGATACTCCTTAGCCTTATTTCTAGGCTTGTTGAGATATTTTTACTCCACATTTTTTCTTTTAAGATGTATTACATACACAGGGCTTTAAGGGGATGGTAAACTGTGATGTGTTTGGTTTTGACTGCTTTGGCTCTTGACATTTTTACTACATGTAATGATTTAGCCAATCTGAGCAAAACTATCATTATGCAATTTATTGTTTCCCCAAAATGTAAGTTAAACAGCACTATTAGGATTCGATGAATAGTGTTTTATACAATTTTATTGAAATTACATTAATCTCCAAAGAGCTTGTATGCGGAGTTTCATCCCTCTTTTCATCACTTTCCATTTTGGAAAGGAAAAGATCTCAAAAAATCTGATTGTGGAGGTAATAGCTATTTCTGTCAAACCCTCAATAGTTTTATCTCAGTAAAAAGTGAGTAAAGACCACAGGATTTGCCTCTTTGAGCACACTTCTCTCCTAACCTGCTCCACAGAGCTGTTATCAATAATGTGAAATTCTATTTCTGGGTGGACTCTCATTGGTGCCAGTGGGAATTTATTTCAAGCAATAAGTTCAGAATAATTAGTGGATAACTGGTACATGGTATGTGGAATGAGAGCAGAATTCTGCCTGAAAAAAGGGAGGGTTTGCGGGGGGGGGGGAATCCTTTCCTGAACAAACCGTAGCAGAATTCACTATATTTTATCCAAGTAGGAAACCCTGAATTTGGAGAAGCCAGCCATTCTATTCTTTATCTGCAGATCCAGTCACTAGTGGAGCTCTACCCGACTGAACTGAAAGTACACAATATCTTTTCCAAGGGTCCATTACATTAAACATTTTTCATTTACTCCTATTCAGTCTTCTCTTTTTTTCCATTTTTCTGGGGTAACCTCTTAGGATTATTAACAACACTGGGAAAATTATTTATCTTTCAACAGAACAAACACGGCGGAGGCTGACACTCTCGGAGGGCTGCTTAATGTATGCTGAACACAACCCAGCTTTGTGCTCTTTCTAAACTCATTGATAGTGTCATTGAATGATAGGATCAGACTCTGGGGTACAAAGCCATAGGAGGTTTCCCTGAAGATCAAACTGCTGCTGTGCTGTTGCTAAAGGTCAATTCTGGAAGTGAGTTTCTCCACCTAACACAGAGCTCTGGAGGCAATGTGGGGAAAACAAGTCTTGACTGATTTCAAAAGCAAGCTGAGCCAAAAGCATTCTGAAATTCAGGAA
>NW_017728915.1:26757027-26800167 GCF_001723895.1 Crocodylus porosus | reverse complement strand
TCTATATAAAAGCAAAGCTGCAGGAATTGAGAGCCTAAAGACCCCAACTTTCTGAAAAGGCTGCCCACGGCTTTTGGTGGTAAAGTGGGACTCTGACAGTTTACACTAGCTGCCAACCTGGCCTCTTGCTTCTGTATGAAGTTGATCACTGACTGTTCTGACCAAGGCTTGTGATGCAAACTTGAAGTCAAATAAATCAAATTCAAAGAAAATGTAAAAAGTATCCAGGAGCTCTTTACTCCCAGAGATATTTTGAGCTGGTCAGGCTGTGATGTTCAAAGAATGACAGAGGCAGAGCTTATAAGTATCTTAAAACATCGTACCCTTCACAACAAAGACTCTTGCTTGAAGAAGTATCTGAGAACGATGCACTAATATGGTTTTTAAGTGCCCAAGTAGCACCATTTTGAACATGTGCAGCATTCAGCACTTTTAAACAAAATAATACAAAACAGAAGCGAGCATATGAATATGTGTGAACAAGCTGATAGATGTGATAGAGGATGACAACTTAAATGATGCATCTGACTTTTCTCCCCCGAGAAGGATATTTCAATTCAAGTAGTTGCAGAGACATCACTCTCATGCTGCTTTTCCCTCTCTTGGCTCTCCAGCAATTCTTTTACCTTTATTCAGGTCTTTGTTATACTTTTTTTTAAACCTCCTGTCACAAGCTGTGTGTTGCTGTGTGATTCGTAAAGGCACTCATGAACTTTGTAATAAGTAACCCAATAGACACAAGTCCCTACTTTCACTTTTCAATCTCTTTGTGACATTCTACCATCTGCTTTAAGAGGAAGCTTGGTGTAGTGTTTAGGGCAGTAACTTAACATTCCCATGTGACACAAGGAAAGCCATTTGGCACCAGATGCCCAAAGGGATGCAGGTAGGGCAATGCCGAGTATTGCCATGCACTAACCTTCATGTTCCAGGAGCAGAATTCACCAAGCAAAGTTTGTAAGAGCCATGAGGACACCTAAGCTAGCCAGTAAGGCTAGGGACAGAAAATTACACATAAGCCAGTATAAGTGATCCAAAACCAGTTCACATTTGTAACACAACAGAAGCTCAGCGCACATAAACCATTTTCCAAATGGCCGAAACCAGTTTAAGATAAACCTGAATAGACAAAGTACCAGACTTGACTTAACTGATTTTGGTTAAATTGCTTTACTGAATTTCTGTCCCAGATCCCTTCCAGATTCAAGTTAACTCGTAGTTGCCCCAGCATCCCAGGATGCTTTGCACCTCTCCCGCAAACTCCCACACTCAGGGTGGGCAGGCTAGCCTTGATCAAGCTATCTGCTCCAGCTGAGCTATAGCACCCCCTGGCTTCTGGCATGTGGCTGCATTTCCAGAATCAGAAGCAAGTGTCTGTTCACTTGGTTAGTCTAAATTGTGTAGATTAAATTAATACACAACAAAGATTAAATAAATTCAGCCTCAGGCTTTTTGACTGTCTGTACTTAGCCTCAGGGTACATGCAGACACTACATCTGAATGTCCCTCTGTGCAAACATCTGGGGGGTTTAAATTGGACCAAAAATGGCAGGCCCAATCTAAGTTGGTTCACCTGAGAAGCCGCACTTAAATCCAGAAGGGTTTAACCCAAACTAGTGAAAGTCTTTACAGATTTAGAGTGTAGCTGGCAAAGTTCAACTGCTCGCCCCAGCCCTAGAGCTGTGGTCTTTCTACCCTCCTCCAACCCTAACTGGGCTATTTTTTTAGCCCACCCAACCTCTCCACCCCTGCAGTCTCACCAACCTCCCCCATACCAATCCTAACTCCTGCTGCTGCAGACCCATCCTCCCCATTTCCACCCTAAGTTACTTACATCAGGTTCCCCTAACAACTCCCACCACTGGTCAATGCTGCTTCCAGTCTATGATTATGTGGCTTAAAGCAAGCTGCATGAATGTAGACAAGGTACGGCAAAGCCTGTACGCACCCTTCACGCCCCAGTGAAATAAATAACTTATCACAGGTGCCAAGATGATAAAATCTTTAGAGCTCATCAGGGCGTGGACTGTCTATTAATTCTGTGTCTGTCCAGCACCCAACACACTGGGACCCCGGCCTATGACCACAGCTCCCAGGCACTGTTGGAATAGAAACAGTAAAATATGAGCAAATGCCACAGTAGCACCTAATAGCCCTCATTACAATGGGGCCTCATTGTACAAGACACTTATCAAACAAAGTGCATGACAGTCCCTGCCCCAAGCATTTTTTCTTCTACAACAAGAAGCAGGACTATATTTGCAATCAATAGGTTTCTGAAGAGAAGAGGGGCAGATGGGTTAATAAAACGACTTTTGTCAGCTCTTTTGGATTCCTCTCTCCAGTGGTTTTTAACCTCCTTCCACAGTGCTTAAGCTGACAAATTCACGTTACAGGTCAGAAATCTTAAGAATTGTATTGATTTTTACTGGGGAGAAGGGGGATGGGACCTAAATGCTTTACTCACTTCACAACTAAAATTAATCTTAACCATTCTATGGAAAAAAAACCTCAAGGGAATTGAAATAAAAAGAAGCTACCAGACTAAAATTCCCTTGAACTAGGGAGAAGTTTTCAGTTATTGACTTTTCTGCAGTTGCAGGAAGAATGGGGGGAGAAAAAAAAAAAAGTCAAACCCCCCCAAACATTGCATCCTTCTAAATGACCCTGTTTTTTGTTTGCATCACTGGGTGCTAGCCCTATTTTCAACACAGCCAAATCAAATTTGAAAACTGCAGCATTCAAAAGGTCCATTAGACAAATGTCTTGTCCTGGAATAGTTAATGAAACACAGCTATTCACATGCCTCTAATTTCACATATGGCAAAGTGAGTCTAAACCACCAATTCGTTTTAGAGATTCTGTTTTGAAATGTCATCTTTTGATATGCAAATACCAGGCCAGAAATAATAATGTGCTCTATTGCTTGAGCCTAAGGAAAAAAAATATCAAGTCAACGAATAGCTGCAAATTCTACTCCTTCAAATTGTCATGTTGCTTTTAAAACAATATGCAACTAAAATCTAACAGCCAAATATTCAGGTCAACATCTTGCTTCAATTACTGTCACAACCTTTTTCAACCTGATATCCCTGATCTGTAATAGATAAATACCTACCCTCAGGAAAGAACCCCTGCATAATAAACAAGAAAATTAAGTCTGGCTCTTAACATAGCTGTCACCTGGTACAAAAAGTGACTATCAAGAGGTCCAAAATAGCACTCCAGTAGATCAAATCAAGGGGAAAGCTTCTTTTGTCCATGCATATCACTTAACAGGGTCAGCTCATCTTACCTGCCTTTCCTAAAAGGATTGGGTTGTAATTGGTTCCTAAACCGTTTATATGAATCACACACAAATGGAGTTTGAGGAGATGGATGTCCTTGACACAGCAAAGCAGGACTCTCTTAGCAGTCTCCAAATCTGATGTACAGGCCAAGAGGAAACTAGGCAATATAAATCATTTGTTAGAGTCAATGCAATCTGTATAAACAGTAGATTCATATTTAGACTTGGCAAGAGGTCTCTCCATTTTACAAGGATCTGGAAAAAGTGCAAAGCCTAGGCAGTCTAATAAAACTTTTTTTGGCACACAATCTGGAAGCATCAGCAGTTTTTGATTTTGGAAAGAATGCATTCTGCTTTTAACTTTACTCAACGCCTAATTTCTGCTTTCATATACTCCGGGCTGGGGCACGCTGAGCCTTTCCACAGACGGCCCTAAGATCAATTTTGCGTTATCCCATCTCACCCATATTCTCCTCTGAAAACAAACAGAGAATGACTTCTCAGGATCCAGACCCTGCGCTGCATCCAAACTTCACACAATAACTCAGGCATTGCTCGATGGGAAGGCCTGTGTGCAAACACAGCTGAGGGGGTCGAGTACTAAAATAGGAGGGGGGGAAAAAAGGAAAAGGGAGGGGTCTGGCCCAGGAAGAAAGGCCTCCTCATTCTTCTCTTCAGATGCATAAATAACGTCCATATTACTTAATGGCTATAGCAGGGCTAGGCCCGAATCCAGCAAAGCACTGGAGCATGTGCTTCACTTTAAGCACGTGAATAATCGCATTCATTTCAGTGAGGCCATGTACTTGAATGTTTGACTAGATCTGAGCACTATACTGAAGGCTGAAACAAACAGTTTGTTTCAACTTTGTTCCAAACTTTACAAGGAGGATTTGCAAAGTTGACATAATGAGCTCCCCCTTCCCTCACCCTCATTAACATCTGTCTTCAAAGCTTTTTCTCCTAGAAACTTTGTTTAAACATAATCCCCCCCCCAAATTAAACCCAGTACCACAGTTTGATACTATTCAATCATTTTGAAATGAAGGTTTTCCATAAAACACTTGGTGCCCTGTACAATCCTGTAACACAATAATGATGCATAAGACCCAATAATGAGCTCTATCAATTATACAGAGACCTGACCCTGACACAGAAAATCAGAGCACACTGACTACAGTGCCTGGGCCACGCTGACAGACGAAAAGGAAGCGCTCCTTGCTGTACCAAAGGGGAGATGGCCACCTGGACAACCAAGACGTCATTATTCATTATTACCATGCTTTGATAACCTGAAGTATGATACAACAGCAACTCAGTAAAACAGTCCTGACTCAAAGTAAACTGGGATAAAAAACTCTGCTCCCAGGAGGAAGGACTTAAACCCAGGCCCCACATATCCAAGTTATAAAGTGTCAGAAACAGATAAGGAGAAATGCAAAACTCTAGAACTTATGGTTCAGAGATACCTTTTATTAGACCAACTAAGAAATCATACAAAAATATCTTTTTCTGTTCACACACCCTTCCTCAGGCTCAGGGAAAATTAAAGATGATAAAAAGTCCCCATAGGTGGAAAATACACTTCATTTCTGCACAGAGGAAGCTGAAGGAGGAAGGCTGTTCCTCTGGGTCCATGGGCATGTCTTTGTGAGTTGCTCTTTGATATGCAGAAAAGGCAGGATTCCTGCCCTGGGGGTGTCACAAAGAGCAACTCACAAAGACACACTCATGGACCCAGAGGAACAGACTTCCCCTTCAGCTTCCTCTGTGCAAAAATGAAGTTTATTTTCCACCTATGGGGACTTTTTACCATCTTTAATTTTCCCTGAGCCTGAGGAAAGGCATGTGAGCCCGAAAGCTTGCAGAAAAAATGTCCTCTTTTCTGCGATTTCTTAGTTGGTCTAATAAAAAGTATCATCTCTGCACCAAGAGCTCTGGAGTTTTGCATTTCTTTTTGTCTCAGACCAACACAGCTGGCAAATACATCCCAGAAACAGATAAACCTTTCTGGATCAAAATGCACAGGTTTTCATTTGAAAATGGTGAACACTTATGGGAAAGCATTCAAAGGTAGAACAGGTACATTTCAAACCCTCTGAGGCTGTCACCAACAAAATTACCAGCCGTCAGCTAATGGGTCAGCTACACCGCTCCTAGGATAGCAGGCAGTCAACCAGGAGCAGTACAGCATATTGGAGGGCACCACTGCCAGGCATGGTAAGCTTACTGTGTTATTACCTACCATGCAGTATATAATAGCAGTTGGGTCTAAATGCTGCAGACTAAAGTTTCACAGCAGTCAAGGCAGCACCTTATATTGAGCATCGCTGCAGCATCCTTTGTTCTGTGCCTTTTGCATTGCTCAGACAGTGACAAAGGATCCAAAATGGGGGAGACTTTCTTGAATTAAGTGACATGCTAGCTGGCTCCTACACCTGTCCCCCTACACTCTCTGGAGAAGAGGGGACATGACTTGGGTAAAGTGCACTTAAACAGGTGCAAACTCTTGAGTGATGACTGTCGTCATCACAGGGGGTGGGCTCAGAGAACCCCCTGCCAGTGCCTCATAATTAGATGCAAATTTTGTCCTAGCAATGCCTCTCTCAAGGCTGGAGTTTTTGGGGTCACAGATTAGACAGCATTAGTTAAAGACTGAGGCCATGAAGTCAATTCCTTCCAAGTTCCCATTAATTTCTTCCCAAAATTAAAGGGAGAATAATATAACTTTTTTTTTTTTACCTGATAGTCAATTGTAATGATACACTGCATTCTCAGGTGATCTCATAACCTGCTCAAAGCAGTTATTACAACTTTAAATATAAAAACACATTACTTGTCATTTTTAATATTGTATGATCAATATATTTGACATCTGCACGTATTGTCTCTAGGCTGCTAATTCAAATTCAGAGCAAGCTGGCAGCAAGAAAAAAAAATTTCCAGCTAACTTAAGCAGATGGATTCTGAATTTCTAGTGGACAGGTGTCAGCAGCCCAAATGCCTGCGCTCTGAAGCAGCTAGCTCTGGCCTTTCTTAGCTGAGGCACCAAGTTTTGAATGGGCAAGGGTACCGAACTGTCGTCTCTATCTCAGGAAGTAGTCAGGAGAAGTAAGACAAGCAAGGACTTCCAGAGTGAGCAAGCAAAGCCTGTAAGTCACCTTGGCCCATTTCACCAGAAATACAATTCACTTTTAAAAAAGAAAAAAGAAAAAACAAACCCCAAACTGCCTATATAAAATATGCTGTTTGATGTCAGTCACAGTAATGATCACATTGGGCTGACTGGGCAAGTGTGAGCAGAGCTGAACTCCCAGAGGAGTTCCCCAAATTAACAGTAAACCTAAAGAAAACCCATGATGAGTGAGCTTTTCAGAAGACCAGGGCAAAACCAAAATATTGTACGTGTCCCTATAAGCCAACCGTTAGAGCTACTCACTCACGTCACATCCACAGGTCCCCGTGGCAATACTTCCCACTACTACGGCGCAGCCTCGCAGGACCTCACAGCTGACATTCATTCATTAAAATGCATTAAAGTTTAAAGGAGTTTAAAGGATTAGGCCAGAGATTGTCAACCAGAGAGTGAGTGTCCTGGGGTACCTTAAGGTCTTTCCAGGGGTGCCACACAGTGTTAGCACTGCTAGGTAGTCCAAACATGAGTCACATGATAAAACCAGAAATGTCAAACAAGAACCAACAGCGCTGAAGACAGTTGGAGCAGCTGTGAACTCTGAGTTATATGAAGGAGACAAATTGCTATTATTTTTCCATAGTCAAAAAATGAATGAAAACCCAGAGCTGGCATGTTCAAGGCACATCTTAAGTCTAGAAGGTTGAGAACCACTGGATTTGGCACCCAGTAACTGCAGATGGATGCAGATTATTTTGTAAATGGCCAGTGTGCAGAATTCCCATGAGATACATGGGAATTGGCAGGTCATTTACTCCCATTGAACTTCTATAGGAGTTGGACCCCCCACCTCCTTTAGGCTGTCTTGAAAATCCTATTCCACTTGTGTTGTCCCTTTCCTTAGCTGTAAAATTGGGCACAACTGGCGTAAAGTGATGTAGGAGCCAAGAACCAAAAACAAGCCTAACATGCTGATCTGTTTAATCCACAGGACTATCCAGATTAAAGGAGAGTAAAAAAAAATGGAGAAGTGGCTCAAAAGAGCCTTCAGTACGTGGGTATTTGTTCTTTCTGAATGCAGAAGTTTCTGCTAATAAAGACTTGCTTTTTAAAGAAGTGTGTCGCAGATAGACATAGGACTAAAACACCACGCAAAGACTGAGAGAATGAATCAGAGGCAAAGAATTAAAAGAAACCATTTGGAGGCTTGAGCCAACATATTGTGTAGTCACTCATCTAGAGAACATACTCACTCTCCCTACCTCTTGCAGTACAGTACCCTCCCTACAAGCATGTCACGCAGTTGAGATACACTAAAGCCTATGTGTGGGACAGTGCAAACTGTTCATGCCCAGGAGATGACCTGCCAAAAACTGTCTGCATGGAAAAATAATATTCTTTGGCATTAATGATACCCGAATTTAAAAGCAATTATCTAAAACCCTGCCCTAGAAGAGCTTCCATAATAAAAATCAGGGTTTCACAAACACATGTTTTATGTGGAGGAGCGTGATAGCATTATAGTCAGCAGAAACTGAAATCAAAAGTAAATACTTTGGGGAACTTTTCCTGATGTGGTTGGAAAGGAATGCTGTCTGGAGAAAAAGAACTGGGCTCATCACTTATTCAGAGGTCAGGAGCCCTGCTCAGCTTGATGTTCTGCCTTCTAACGTGCTGATAGAGTGTGGTTTGGCTGGCCAGAAAAACCATTTCTGTGCTGTACATCTGGTTACAATATCACTGTTTGCAATTCTTCAGTATTCATAAGGGGTCATAGAGGATACTAATATTGTTTCCTTTTTAGATCATTTATTCCAAAAGCTGTTAGGTTTACTCTGAGTGCAATAGCCTCCTTGAAAGCATTAAGAAGATTATACTCTTTTCTAAAATCACTGATCCACTCCTTAAATGTCTGTCTGCAATCCTGAAGTTTAGCAGAACTAGTCAAACTAACATACTTAGTGGTAACTGGAAATGTGCCTAAGTGACAGAGTAATATTCCAAAGTTTGTAATTCCAGCGGTGTTTAGAGGCTCCTTATTAAGGGAGGTAAGTTTACTGCCTTCCCAAACACCAGATTGTTGGACTCCTAATCCAAACCAGCCTCTGAAATGATTCTTCAGCCAACAGCATGTGAATCTTTTAAGATAACCAGGTATCTGTATCCCAGATCTGGGAAAGAAGAAAAATCTGCTGTATGCAACAGTAAGAGAGCCTAAAAGAAGCTGGTGACAAAGCACAACTTGGGTTTGTATACCCCAACTCAGCCACTGTACCCAAATACTCTGCTAAATAAAATGACGTAATGGTGTTAACTATATGTCAGTCTATTAAGTCAGACCAGCTGACTTTTCATAGCCCTTCTCCAAGTTGTAACAAGCCTCCTATCTCCTGCTATGAGAACCTGGAGAGAAACAAGATTATCTGACAACTGTTACACCCTGAAGGAGTTAGCAGCCACAGGAAAGTTTCTGCTTCAAGAAAAGCTCCCCCAGGTTTCTCAAGGTGTGACAGTTTAAATGAGCGTAGTTTTAAAGGTCTCATTTGAAACACCCTGTGAACCCCTTCATCAACCGGGTGCAATACTTTTAAGAAACTTCCTGACAACAAATGCAAAAAGAGCAAGCTACTTGGCCAGTCTGGTGCTTCTTGCCTTCAGTGCATGCCCTCAACTCAGTCTCTCTCAGTGTGTAACACCAACAGCCATTTCCACTTGCCAGACAATACTGCATGTGCTGGGAAGAAAGAGGAAGAGAAAGGATTTGAAAGTTGTATCCTTCAGAGTTTTGTAATCAGGGGTCCTAAAGGGGTTTTAAGGCAGCTTGTTGCTTACCCAGAGAGATTGTGAAATCTCCATCCCTGGAGGTTTTTAAGACCTGGCGAGACAAAGTCTTGGGTGGGATGATATAGCTGGGGCTGGTCCTGCTTTGAGGAGAGGTGTAGCAGGTTGTCAGGTAGCTTGGCCCAAATCAGTCCTTGAAGCCTTTAATCTGGTCCCAGCAACAGTCTCCCTCTGAGCTCAGAAACACAAACGGTAATGCCCAGGGCTCAGGCAAAAGCAAACGATGCACGTGAACACACCTGTAACATGTGCCCAGTAACATGTGCCCCAGGTTAATCTGCATCACAGGGCTCAGTTGCTAATACACAGCAATTCCCAAAATAAATACTTCCAGACAGAGTTAGTTCTCACCGTCTCATCTTCCTTTGGGGCACCCTCCCTGTCCATGCAAACATCTTCCCCACTTCCTCTTCCTGTCTCCTTTTATTTCCAGGCCAGCTTCCACCCCTTAGGTGGATAGTCAGACTGTTACCAGCTGGCTAATTGCTCCAAGCTGCCAGTCTGAGGCCTGGTACAAGGGGGCTGGACTAGATGACCTCCTGAGGTCCTCTCCAGCCCTAATTTTGCATGATGCTATGATACACTCTTGTGTATTTATTTTCTGGACCCTGTATGGGAGTATCAGATCAGCATTTCTTTCTGAATCCCTTCCCTGTATCTAAATTGTTCCCTGTTAAATTGGGGAACTTTGTCCTCTCTCTCAACTAAGTCAGCAGGCCTGTTGCTGCTCTGGTGGCACCCTCTCACCATAGACCATGACCTTTCATAGACCCTGATATAGGCAAACCCAGAGTAAGGGATCCAAGATGTGATGTTGACATTCATGTTTACAGCAATACAATTTCTTGTTCTGGAATGCACCTTTAGGATGATTTCACTGAGTTTGAATATCATAGGAAGGATGAATTTGGTCCTCTGCATTTAGAACGAAGAGGCCAAATGGGTGAGTTAGTGCGTGTAAGAGGCAGTGGCAGTTATGGGAGCTCAGCGCCTCTCAGGACGAGAATTTTTAGTTCCTAAGAGATTTAAATGAATAATGGGTGCATCTACATTTGCAATGAATCATGATTAAAATTACTGTGCATTAGCCTAATGTGCAGTAGCTGATTTCTGGCAGGTATCTACACATGCAGGGAACTGGCACTAAATTTGGAGGATGATGAGGACATTGTGGCTGTCCCTGTGTGGTCAGTGCTAGAGAGCACTCAGAAGCACTCAGCACAGGAGCACAGCCAGGGACTAGAAGCTGCACAGCAGAGGCAAATGGGCCACAGCACCTGCAAACACAAGAGACACAGCTGGCAGGTGAGCAGCTGCAGGGAGGAGGTGCTGGCCCTGCTGCCAGAGACAGCCAGCGAACAGCCCTAGGGAGATCTCAGGGCTGGGGAGGGGTTGCAGCAGGCTGTAGCTCTTTACAGCACTCATCTGTGGCCAAGCAGCAACTCTGGCTAGAGGACAAGACTGGCAGAGGCTGCCTGGATCCTCTTCAGGGGGCACACAGGGCCTTTAGTATTTGTGGTCAAACAGGCTCTCCCAGGCTCCCTGTGATATGTGCCCCAAGGCACAAAATGGCCACAGACTTTTAAAGTCCGCAGCTAGGGGCTGCTAGAGAGACAGCCCAGCCCCAGGGCAGGAGAAGCTCCCAGCCAGGAGCCCTGGGGCTGTGCTCAGGTGGTCTTCATAGTGGCAGGGCAGACCCGGTGCTAAAGTTAGTGCCGAGCCACATCTACATGTACATTAATGTACAGTAACTAATCGCAACTAAATTTGATACGTGCATTTACAGGTAGTAAATTTAGTCAGATTAGCCATTTTTACTGTGCTATAAGGGCGCACACATGTAAACTCGCGCCCATACTGTGCAGTTAACTAGGCTAATGTGCACTAATGCACCTCATGTAGATGTGCCCTACAAGTTCTCCATGCAATGTAAACAGCTAGACTTAATCCAGAGGGCAGTTCTCAGAAGAACTGCTTTGGTGTCTAGAAAGTAAGCCTTTGGAAAGGGTTGCCCGCTTCTGTTTTGGAAATTCCCCACTTCTGGATTACACAGAGTAGCTCAGAATAGATTTATGCTTGTAGGTTTTTTATTTTCCAGTTTTGACAATTAGACGTTTATTAGCTCGTGTAACTCAAGTTTCAGAATTTAGACTCTCTTCAATAAAGGTAATAACACTTTGAATAACCAAAACACAGACTCCTGGAGAACAGAACATTTTCTTCGAGCATTTTAGCCTTTCTTCTCTACAAAAGCAACTGTCACTTTAGGCTATACCTGTAAGATTCTTCCTGTATCAAACTGAATGCTTCCCCTCTTTGAGTCCATCTTCAAATATTTGGAACAAGTGACAAAACTACCTGGACATCTAATTACACAAAGTGTAGGTGGGGAAAATTGCATAATGTACAAATAGGGTGCCAAATCCTTTCCTTGTATAATTCCAAGGAAGTCAGTATAATTTCACTAGGGATAGATTTTCCCCAGTAGTTAAATTTTAAATATATATACTTTTATCCATGTTGTGAATATATGAAATTTCTTTGCAATAACTATCAAAAAAGAGATAATCTCTGTAAATCTTGATAATCATGTTGTGGACAAGATCTTTGAAACAAGTATTAAACAGTCTATTTTTGTACAGAGGATTACATTTTAAACAACATTACTAGACAATCATCCTATAGCTTTTTAAAAGAGTGCCAACAAAATGCTGATATTATACAATGTTTGGCAATGTGATGGTGGAGTATTTCTAAGGAAATTGTCCAAACCTAAATCGGATAGATTTAGGTATCTTACTTTACTGGACAGACAACACTGTCAACTGAATAGGATCACATACTGTCATCAGATGATAGACTCAGTCAACTATGGACTCACCAGTGAGTTGTGTATTTACTGGAAGACTGCCATCTTCTTATCAACACACAGCAAAAAACTACTATCACCAGATACTTGACTAGGATGATTCTGCCTTGAACTAATGACTAGATGACCACCTGAGGTCCCTTCCAGCTTACCTTTTCTGACACTACGATTAAATGCTTTCTAAGGTACCCTTCTACTCCCACAAATGTGCCTCAAACATGATCTAGAGTTGACACAAGATACACATACAGATAACGTAAGGCCATTTTTCATTGTTCATAAAAACACGTGCCTCTGTTGATGATGTTTTCATTGTGAAAAAAATTCAACATCAAATGTAATGATTGCAAACATGCAAGTCCTTGGGGCTCCAGTGATTGGGAGTGTAACATATCAAATGTAGAGGGACTCATACAATTTCTACCAATTCCATGGGAAATTGTAAAGATACTATCTTCATTTTACAGCTTTGTGATAAATGGCTTATCCTCTCTATTTTGTCTTGACTCTGAAGATTGGGCTTTCCTCTTCTCCTCCCTATTGGCACAAAGCTTACTTTCACAGTGCACATTTCATTTTTTACGATGAAACACTGACTGAGCAATTCTTTTTGCTGCACCAGCAACAAATATATGTAGCTCAATATTTTGATTATCCTAATAAACTGCATTTCAAATAATTCAATTGAATTATTGTCATTTTAAATATGGTTTGCTATTGTGAATGACAAACAGTGGGAAAGGGAGCAAGACCAATGTTAGACCATTCTTTTAAACAGCACACCAGAAAATAAATGTAGCTGAAATGTTAAAGCAAAATTTAGAAAGGATTTTAAACCCATTTCAAATGCTAATATAAAGGGTCTTTGGAGTGACAAACTTATATACTTCATTTTATCTAAAATAACTACCTAGGTATATTCCCCTCCCAGAATTTGGCATGACCCAGGTCAAATGTCTGCAATGTCCTGGACAAAGGGACAGGTACAATGTAGCACATTGGTTTCTGCCGACTGGCTACAGGCAGGCTTCTTCAACTGAAGAGTTGCACACAAGGGAAATGGTTTAGTTCACCCATAAAAAAATAATTGTATAAGGTTGTAACAGCATGGAAGAAAGAAGAAAAAGACCTTACCTGCTGAGTTGGCGCAAGGCAGCAGAGTGGCAGCGAAAAGTGGCGCTGAGGGAAAAGATGAGCACCAGGGAAACCCCAGTGCCAGTATGGTCACGCTTTATAAGTGCATGCTGCCACCACTTGAAGGGCAAGAACCCCACACCCGACTTAAAAGCAGCCTGACACAAGGAGACCAGAAGTCCAGAAGTGAGGTCCAGAAGCCCCAGGAGGAGCGAATAGTGGAAATCAGCCTGCTGGCAGCAAACCCACTGAGGTGGCTTGGAGGAGACAAACGACTTACCCACAGGTTGGTCCTGGTCTTCGGGGATAGAGGATTTGGACTTGACCAGGGGTGCTGGACCTAAAAAGGTAGATAGAGAAGAATTGTGAGTACAGTAGACCAAAGTGGTTCACAGGGGACTGTTCTTCTTATGAACCCTAAAGTAAAAAGGGTCTCACCAGGCAAAGACCTGGGTGGTCCAACTCTAGGCTTGAGAACTCTGAGAAGGGACGAAGTCCTGGAGTGATATTCGAATTGCATATTGTTATTTTGTTTTACATACATTAACCTACCTCAGAAGGCACAATAGGAAAGTATAGTCTGTGTGCCCTTAACATGTATTGGAGATCTTGAAGGTTGGTGTAATGTGGGGTATAGGGGAGGCAGAGCCCCAGAAGATGGCGCCAGGGCTGGCTTAAGGACAGCACCCATGGGGGTTAAGATCTTCCTTCCAAGTTACGTAGAAGAACAAGTCGTGGCAGGAGAGAGTGGTTGTCCTTACCCCAGTCCCAGTTGTACAACACTAGGAACACGCTGTCCACTCGTAAAATAACCGAGACTGTAAAAGATCCCATGGAAACATTAAGACGCGCCTCACGGGATAGGCACGGGAACAGGTGCTTCCACAAAGGCAAAAAAAGGCCAGAATTTCACTGTGCTATGAGCCTGCTAGAAAATCTGAGAATATTTTTTTTTTTATGATCATTAGTTCCTCTAAAGACTAGTATTTTAGGATGTTAAGGCTTGTCTACACATAGAAAATAAATCTTATCCCAGAGTTATAGGTTGTAGCCATGTTGGTCTAAGGACATAGGCAGACAAGTTTCTTCGGGTAAATCTGATATCTTTTTTTAAACCAACTGAGATAAAAGATATCAGATTTACCCAAAGAGTCTTATCCCAGACTAATTTCTCCATTTTGGAATAATCTTTTTTTCTTCAGGAACAGAGCATCCACATAGGGAGTTACACCAGAATAGCAGAAATGTGCCCGTGTAAACAAGCCCTTGCATAGAAAAAGTTATTCCTCAAGGAGCTCTTCCACCTAGTGTCAGTGCTAGGCACATGAGATCCAACTGCAGATAAAAGATCTGGTGAAAGGAGGTTAGGAGAAGATCTATCTAAGGTACTGCTATGAGGCCAGATGGCCGGGGATATAGGAATTATGAATCCCCTCTCGCTCAATCACAGTCAGTGGCATTCGAGTTAAGGGTTGAAATGAGAAAAGAAATGAGCTGTGTTGTACAATACATAGCATGTACTGTTTGTTTTGTCTGCCAAGTCTATTTCTCTTCCTTCAATAAAATGCCTGTGGTTTGGGAACTGTGTTTTTAGCCAGTTTTTTTTTTTTTCTCCCTGTATCTAAAGCTCCACACTACCCTTTCTGGAATGTCATATAAACAGATCCAAAATACTGTATTTTACTGGGCAGATTGATTTATTTAACAATTCCAAAGCTGAAGTGTTTATTTTTATTTGCATTGTCCCCTGCATTGACCCTGCAAACCTCCAAAGCATTTTTGTCAAGGTGTTTATGCCATTTCAGCAAGTATTTAGAGAATGAAAGATTCAATCTCCCATGTATGCATTTTCAGAATTTGCCTGCAAAGTTAAACTTAAAAACACAAGCAAGCCAAAAAGAAAGAAATCTACATTCATGCTCCTCAGATTTAATTGGAACCATTCCTTTCAGTACTATTTATCAACAAAGGATCCTATTTCCTATCCACAGTATGCAGCCAGTCTCACTTATCTTGGTGTAGAGTTTCTGCAATGCAACAGGGTCCAAAATGACCAAATTATCCAGACATTTTACTGCAGCTCATTAACAGAGTTTTTGTGTGTGAGAAACACTGAGTTTGTTTCAACTTAAGGGTCAGAAGGAGTGGGGGGAAGGCACAATAATAAATGTCAAAGTCAGCTATTTTGGTCAGGGTTTGGTTAGAGGCATTGTGAACAGAAATACCAACTTACTCTGCCAAAAGACCTACAAGTAGTCTGTTAAAATCCAGGGGCCCTATTTTCCCTCTGCAGAATACAAGGAACTACTGATATCTTGTGGGAGGAGAATAAGGCCCCAGAAGGATGGGGGTTAAGTGGGAGGTAAGACATGGGAAAGAAAGAGGGGTTTATTTTTATAGTGTCTCCATATCTTCGTCCTTTAATTAAATATATGTATCTCTCTCTCTCTCTCTCTCTCTCTCTCTCTCTCTCTCTATATATATATATATATACACACACACACACACACACACACACACACACACAGCATTCCAGTTCAATGACAAAAACACCATGGGCCAGACTGACCCCTAATTTCTCCTAGATAATGATAGGACATGAGACCTATGAAAGTACCATGGTTTCAGAGGTGTGATTGCAGCACACATATAAATATCTGGCTCACCCACCTTTCAGCTGGATAACTAATAATCACAGTTAAAACACAGTGGCATGTGCCAGTCACCCTATGTAAATCACCAGGGTTCACAGAGACCCTGGGAATCTCCAAAAAAACCCTAAAATATTGTTTTAATGCAACAACCTAGCTCCATGGGAATTCTTACTCACAAACTGCTCCAGTGATATCCAAAAAAAAAATTGCTGTGTTATCTCACATACAACATGCACCTTTCTTTTTCAAAATTCAGCTGCTGGAAATTGGGGTGTGCATTATAATTAAGGAAATAAGGTAATACCATTTTCTGCTGCTTAGGCCTCTGCCAGGAGAAAGTCAATGTACAGCTGAATGCTGCATGTAGGGCTCCCTATCTGCTGCTTGTTGATACTTTCTCCATCTCAACCCCTGCCTCATCCCTGGAAGAGACACTCCAGGAGAGATGTTTTCTTTTTTTTCATTCTGTCTTTCAAAAACAAGGTGCATATTTTATTTGGGGGCATGTTATATGCAAGAAAATGTGGTATATACATGCTGTAAGAACAATTCAAGTAAGCATGGCTGACATCACAGAAACCTGCTGTGTCTATACCTTCCAGGTACTATGTGGTGATGCTGAGCAAATATGAAGTTGGTCAAAGGGGAGGTGTATAAGTGATGCCCTAAAGCAGTGACTTCCATAACTACTACACAAGCTATGCACCAACATGCTCTGCCCCATTATTTATACACAGCATTTTCCAAAAGGAAATCAAACAGCAGTATCAGAGTCCTGAGCAGAATTCAGATAAGGTTTTTGCAATGGCAGAGCTTCCCAAGCACCAAAGGACATCTAAAATCTCCTCCCTCTCCAATCTCATGTTCTAAAAGCAAAGCAATGGCATTGCAAACTCTAATGACATAAAGCAAGATGACTGGCATGTTCTTTGACACTGCTTTCAATATTAGTTACGGTATGAAGTCATGTACAAAGCATATCAGAATTCAGGAGCAAACTTTGCAAAAACCTAATAAAATGAAATTTCCATTGAAATTTGAACCAAACAATTTCTGCACTACCAGCCTATGGGTTTTCTGAAACTGAATATTATACTGTTTTGGAATATAATTTTATACAGGGAAGGTTTTAGCAAGCAAGAGGACCATACTCACTGAAGAGATTAAACCCACAAAAAGGAACAGTAGTGGCCTGAAGCATCTTTAATACCCCCTAGGGCAATTTCTACTATTTTTCAATTATCCCTTTTGTCCAAAATCAACAGAGCTATGTATTTTTCTTGTTATTGTTGTCATTCTTTTTGTCATTGTCTTTTTTCAAACGATGCTAGAACACAGTCTGCTGGACTATTTCTTATTTTTCTTATCAAGGGTGTCATGAAAAAGTCACAGTACTGAGTAGACTTGAGGCAGGTGAAAAAAAACAACTGTTTTGTGTCTCAGTTTATAAAGTCTGCAATGCCACAGTATCTGAGATGTGCTACTGTCTATACAGGATGGGGTTCTCATGCATTACCCTGACAAAGTATTAGAATATTATGCCTTTTGGAGGATTTATGCTAATTCAGTACAAATATTCCAACATTACATGCAACTTATTTTTGCAGTATGAACCCTAACTATAAAAATAAGTAACTAAAACTTAGGGAAAGATTCTAAGCACATCTTTATCTCAAATATAGATATATTAAATGAAATATAAAATACAACATGATAGACAATGCAGAATATTCATGGTATTTCACTTTCTCTTCCTTGTTACCCACAGGGTTTTTTTAACATTATATTTTAACTGTAACATGATCAAGTCCTACCGGGTTGCTTTCTTATTTGGCCTATGTGAATATTTTTCGTTAGTGCAATAACCAAGTAATCCTCACCGCCTTTCTAAAATCAGCCCTCATTGTTTGTTCAAAGCATTGTTCTTTTTAGCCAGTATAGAAAAAAGAACAATTTGTTTTTGCAGAAAGATGTGATTTCAAAGCAATATTAGGAGAGAAAAAGTGGGAGGCACTTGAATGGGCAAATGAAGCATCATTACTGAGAACTTGTATCGGCTCCTGTAATTGATGGCTACTTTCTGGAAGATACAGAACAGCCTCCGCTCCCCTGAATTTCAGTAGGAGCAAAGCTCACTCATTAGCTCCCAAAACATGCTCAGCATATTGCAGGTTTGGGCCCTCAGTCATTTCCTCCCTAATTCAGAGCGTTCTTATCACCCTTCACAATAAGGAGCTTTAGCTCTAATTGTATCTGTTTTATGATAACCACGTACATGACTAACACTTTCTTTTAGCATGCTTTGGGTACATATCTTTAAAAGTCTAGGCCAGTCTATTTCTTACTTGATTTGATTATTCTGTACCAATTCAACCTCTTTAAAAATATTCACTAATTATCAGAAAAGTTATGCTATCTAGGCTTCTTCAGCTGGTTTTTTAACCCTTGACTTACTAATGCCTAGTTCTACAGCATCCCTGAAAGCAGCTTTACTGGTTTTGAACTTACTTTATCAAGTTCAAAGTATGTCACATATTGTACATGTAACATAACATCAGGCATTCACTGGTTTGGCAGATCCAAAATTCTGCTACACATCTAAGCAATCTGAAGTGAAACAAGAACTGGAAAAACAAGAGCTATAAAACAGCACAAACGTAGCAGCTGCTCATTATTTTCTGAGCCATTTTGTTAAACCAGAAAGGGCACATTTTACATAGGAAGATGTAGGTTGTATTATTCTAGATGCATGGTTGGTGTTAAATGGTTCTAAGGTTTTTTTTTTCATTGATATTTCCCTAGAATATGTTTTTGAAAACTGTGAATGAGACTGAATGGACTGTTTTAACTGGATGGTTTCAAAATCGTAGTGAATTGTACAACTCACCACAAAGTCTATCTTGGAGGGGCTTGGCTACATAAAAGAGGTGAGTAGAGGGCGGTGGAGCTTTTAAGGACCCTGGTGCTTTAAAAGTAGGATTTACAGGAGTGTGAGCAGTTAGCTGTTCTGGGCCAGTGTCAGGACTGTATGTGCAGAACCGCTACAAACGCAACATGTTCAGCCCCTAATGACCACCATCTTCATAACAAATTGGCATTTGTTCAGACAACTGACGCTCCCACTTAGGATGCTCACAGTTTATTGGTAGGCATTTTCGTTTATGCACTTTAAAAATAATGGTCCTCTGCCTCAAGTTTTATGTACTTTTGCTCTATTACATTGTCCATATAAAAATCTCAAGGTGCTTGACGAACAAGAGCCTCTGAAACTTCCTGCACAATAGATCGATATTAGGACAACTGTTTTACAGACGTTGCATTGCACATTTCCAGAGTTGGCGTCTCTTTCCCAAGGTCATAAAGTAGATGCCTTAAAATATCGATTTACACTTCAGCATGCGATTCGCCTATGTATTCTCACACCACATCTACACAATACACTGACTGTCCTGCATACAGAAGTACTAAATGACTGCACGGTAACCAGAGTTACTGCATAGTAGCGTCCCCAAATGGCTTTTTGGTGATGCTGACTGCACAGTAGCTCATTACTATCGTGCAGTAGCTTGTTACTATTGCACAGTAGCATCGCATCATGCTTTGCGCCATGCAACACTACTGCGCAGTAGTAGCAAGCTACAGCACAGTCATTGTTTCACATAGATACAGCCACTGAGTGGAATCCTAGCTTTGCTAGGGTGTTACAATTGATTAACAGGGGAAGAATTGCAACTGTTGATTACAATGGGTGTACACACATGTTTAAACAAAATAAAGTTCTTGATGGAATCTCAAAGCCATGTTTTCCAAATGTCACAGTGCTGTGCCACCTTGCCTAAGGACAATTCACATAACCATTGCAGCATCTTGTCTTTGATATTATACCTTGATTATCATTTGTTTGATATTTTGAACAGATTAAATTTTATGGCTCCAGTTAAAATGAATAATGCATGTCTCTTCTTATTTAATACTTCCTTCCTTTCGCTGTTTCTATGTGTTGATCCTATTTTTAACTTGTAATGGCCCAACAGTTTTTTATTCCTGTCCCATGCAAAAGTGAATATAGAATTTTCCAAAAGGCAACGACGTAACCAATACAGACAGTGGAGCAGGTTTAATGTTGGGCTCACATGCATATCAGAAAACCAAGGGATCACTTTTTACCAAGTGGATCAAGATTGTTAAGGCACTGATTAGATTTAGACTGTTCATTCATTTTGCAAGGAGATCTTAAAAAGTAGCATAAATTATATGAAACGGGCAGCTGCTTTTTTACCCAAGGAGGCAGAACCTGCTGCCTAGAGCACTTGTAAAGTCTCTGATCCTGTATTTCTCCTCTTGCTGTGAAGTAGGTCTAAGATTTGTGGCATTCAATAAATGATATTCTGACTGATTTGAAGAGACATTTTTTAAAAGCACCATGTAAAACAAAAGTTGGTATGTTAGGACAGATCTGAAATATTTAATAGTTTAAAACCAAGTATTCTACAGACTGAAATAATGCTCGAGCAAAACGGGTTACATTATAAGATTATTTTCTCCCTGCCTCTACGGAGAATTTCTAACATTTTAATTTTAATTACTGGCACCCTTTGTCTATAGCATTCTGTGCACCCTCTCTCTAAAGTACTGCGATACCTTCTTGATATCAAGGCAACCTATGTTAAAATCATAAGGCTGTGTCAACGCCCATTTTTTTGCTGCCTCCCTCCCTTCATAAAGGTACCTGGGACAGCTGCCCCAATCACCCCACCCTAGCTGCACCACTGTCTGACAGACTTTAACAACACAACTCATTTTCATAAAATTAAATATGTGCATGTGTTTGTACAGGATTGGGTTCTATAAGCCTGATACTATCAGGTGGCAAGTGCCCTATGCTCCTGTTAATGATCTGATCCTGTTATTCACCAGATATGCACAAAAGCAGTGCTGTACAGAATCTATTCTGTAGCCCACCAAAGACAATGGGAGTTTTTCCCCTCACTTCAATAGGCTTTTGACTAGATTCTGTATTGAGGGGAAGTCTTGCGTAAGAAAGACTGGCTATGACATATCACCCCTCCCTCAAACCTATACAGAAAATCCTCAAACAACTGCCGCCCATACTAGAAGAAGACCCAATTCTTAAAGAGATCTTCCCAGAACCACCCATCCTAACCTTTAAACAGGCACTGAAGCTTACTAACCTCATCACCAGAAGCAAACTTCCTATGGCCCAAAACACACCAAATGGATCCAGACCATGCCATGCCAAGAAACATAAAACCTGCCAACACATCTCCACCACCCTCACAACTACTAAACCACACAGCAGAACGATCAGCATTCCTGGATCTTACACCTGCGCCTCCAGAAATGTTATACATCTTATCCAATGCACCAAATACCATGATGGAAAATCCATAGGAGAAACCAAACAACAGCTGTGCACCAGAATGAACGCACATCGGAAATCTATCAAAGACAACAATATCGAATTACCTGTGAGTGCACACTTCTCACAAGAAAACCACTCTTTCTCCCCAATCTCTCAGTTTTAATCCTCAAAGGGAATTTACAAAACACCTTTCACAGATGAGCCTACGAACTTCACTTCATCAACCTACTGGATACAAAAAACCATGGACTAAATGTAGACATTGGATTTATGACACATTACAATCTGCCTCACATCTGACTCCCCAGGTACCTCTCCACTATTTACCAGCTACATTCATTCCCCTCCCCACTGCTCCCCAGCCTATCTATCACTCACTGAGTCTTCAAATTATATCTCAACTGACTGGCTTTCTTGCATGCATACCAGCCCCTGGCTTCTTTACTATTCATTTTATCCAGGAAGAGCACACACCAACTGCAGATGGTTCCTCAGCCTGTCAAAGGGTATTTATACCCAAAAGCTTGCAAAGAAGAATTTGTCCAATTATTCAAGCTGGTCTAATAAAAAATATCAGATTTACCCAAAGAACCTTGTTTGCCTGTGTAAGAAAAGAAATTTGGCCCTAAAATATTTCACCCATACTGTAGTGAAAAAGTGATGTCGTGGCACAATGGTTCAGAAAGTATGCCAGGAGCTAAACATCGATAACAGTTTTATGGCACATTGTGTTTTGCCCAATTCCTGAATTCTTTCCATACAGGAAAGGTAAAAATGACTGTCTGCCCTTTCAATAGGCCTTGATCTCCCAGTAATCAGCTCTTCTTTCTTCTGCTAATTGTGCATCTGCTACCCCTAGGAATTTCTCTCAAACCCTCCCCACTGCTGTCTTTCACTATGGTGTGTTGGCTACCTGTGATCCAGAGACATGAGGAAGAATGCCTTGTATTTGAAAGCTTCTTTAATTTTATCATAACTATACAGTTGGTCCAAGAAAAGATATCACCCTAAGAAATCCTTACTTCACCCCTGTTATAATAATTTAATCCAGAAAATGCTGCCTTAAAATGTGATAATGGTTTAAGGTACAACAAGCTGTGAGGGGGGGTTTTAAATCAGATAAATAATATCTCAAAGGCAAACATCTCTAAAATTAGTTGTTATGCTTCACTGAGGCGGTCATAAAAAAAACTGAAAGCTTGTTCGCCTTCCTATACTATACACCATAGAGTAGGTTAGAAAAATTCCATATTTATTAACTTGAACTTGTTGTATAAGTGCCATAACAAATTATTAGCATGCACATTTCATATACTATTAATCATGTCACTTATTCCCTGAATGATACCAAGTAGAGCTCGAGTCCTGGTTACCCAAAGGTAGGAACACCACAGAGTATTAATAGCTGAATTCATTTCAGCAATGAGATACACAGGCCGAGTGAAGTGTCCAAGGTCACTGAACTCCAGATGGTACACTAATATATTTACACGACTGATGCCTTCAAGCATTTTCAATTTCTTATGCATGGTTGTTCTTGGAACCAATCAAATTGAAGAGCTGGCAGTTGCAATTTGCCCACAAAATTAAACTTATGGGATCAGAGCTCCAGTTTTAAGCTATGATTTGACTATCCTGATGTGGAACATCAGGTCCTGGCTCTTGTTGATTTGCACTGAATGGTGACCCCATCAATCAATGCTGAGTCAATGCAAAACAGGTTGGTTGTCTATATAAAAGTTCATTCATGTTCACTACCACTGATTTAAAAGTCTTAACTAGTGGGAAGAGAAGCACAATAAAAATTAAAGACAGATTAAGAGGATCCTATATGAAGGAATTACCTCTGGCAAGTTGTCAGAGGCCCTGGCTAGATAAGATATTCCACATTCAACAACAATGGTAATTGTCAGTCCAGACTGATATTTCAAAATGGAAACAGCTCTGTATGTGTCCACTGGCTTGTATGGAATGCACAGGACACTTTTTTTTGTTGCTTTTTCTGCATACAGAGACATAGGAGTGTGCAAATACCTCACTGGCACCACATATTTTACATGCATGCAAAATTAAGTGTGCTTTTTATAAATGACAGTGCCAGAATGGCACAAGTCTTTTTCCACTAATTTCAACCAGGACTTCAAAATCAGTTAGACGTCCAGTCATCATAACCTCTGTTACAGTAACAGCAGGCTAGTTTATGCCCCTACAAGAGCCTTTCTGCTAGTGCAGTGAAGTTTATGTTGCCTACTAAAATAGTGCTTCCCAAAACAATTAAGCAGTACTTTAACACAGAATAATAATGCTCATGTAAAAATGTACTTTCTGCAACATAGATAGCACATAAAGAAGTGAATTCTGAGTTGTCCTAACCCACAATGAGTTAGAAGGAAGGTGACAAGCTAAACTGGTTACATTGCAAAGAAACGCCCCGCTAATTCATTCCCATTAATGCACACTGCCATTCTCCCCCAGATTAACGTGTACAGAGGAGCTAAAAGACATTCAACAGATTCTGATATTTGAGAGCATCTGATTTGTATGGTAAACATATTTGCCAGCCTAAGTTTTGCCTAAGCTGACAAATTGTTGACACACCTCATGCTTTGAATGACAAGGCAGTTGATGACTCCTTGGGCTTTGGAAGCGTGAAAGAGGACAATTTCCTTCCCACCACTTGTGCCTGACTCCTGGCCTTCCTGTAGAAGAGGGGAAATCTTCTTCTCCCTTACACCCTGATGTCCTCAATCATCCGACTTCCTCCTCCTTTTCCGTCTAAGCTAGAGCATGTGTTTTTGCATGCACACACTGTGGAAGGATAAAAAAAATGTCCATTTTTAAAACTTAATAAGCTGTAGTGTACAAGGAGAAAACTGAATGAAGCAGAGGATGTGGATGAACTGAGCACAGCAGGCTGAGAGTATCTCAAGAGAACAGCAAGCCAATAAAACCAGGAAGCCAGTGACAGAATCAGATCTACTTGACAGTATCAATAGCAAAAATTTTAACTGGCTTTCAAGATTTCTTGTTTTCAGGGCTCTTCAGACTGCCAGACCCTTATTATTTCATGTGTGAAACTGAGCTTCAGAGGGAGAAACTACAGCACGGCAGCATGTTTTTCAGTCCTCTGATGTGTGCTCTCCACATCACAGTGCTGCTGAATCCAGCACGAAGGTATGGCCAGGTTGTGCACTGTAGCTAGAAACGTGTTTCATAGCAAATCTGCATTATGATAGAAACTCAGCCTGTGTGAAGCAGCTAGTATTTGCTTCGGATTCAGATTCAGCCAATCTGAGGGATGGTGATCTGATTTGGTGATTCGAATCACTGTCCCAAATCGTTTTGAATATCTGGCTACTGCTGAATCCCCGAATCACACAGGCCCATCCCCCGCCTGCTCTCCCAGCCAGCAATGGCTGCCCTGCCCGCCCCAGCTCCCCACATTTGGACAAAGAAAACCCTGGACTCACTGGGTGCTGCTGGGTGAGCGGGGGTGATCCCTGCTGCCCCCCACTTCCCTGTGCTTCAGGGGGGCTCTGCACGAGCCCCCCAACCTCCCCCTGCTGTCCCAGCCCTCCCCACGGGTGCCCTGCCTGGGCCAGATCCAGTCCTTTAAGGAAAAAAAAGGTGATTCCCCACTGTCCCCCACTGCCCCACATTGCATGTCAGCCCCCCAACCTCCCCCTGCTGTCCCAGCCCCTCCCCCCATGGCTGGCCCAACTTTGGCCCTTTAGGGAAACCCCCCCACACACTCACCATTCCTGCCAGACAGGGGGCAATCCCCAATGTCCCCCGTTGCCCCACACCATGTGAGGGGCTCTGCATGAGCCCCCCCAAAGCCCCGAGGCCACTGCAGAAGCTGGTGAGTCCAGGGGGTTGGGGTTTTTTTAAAGGGCCAGAGTTGGGGTGGGCAGGGCAGCCATGCGGGGGGCTGGGGGTTCATGCAGAGCCCAACATGCAGTGTGGGGCAGTGGGGATTGCCCCTGTGCAGGCAGCACCCAGTGAATGGGGATTTTTTTTTAAAGCACTTGGAGCTGGGGCAGGCGAGGCAGCCATGGGGCGGCTGGGGGAGCAGACGGAGCTCAGGAGGGCTGGGGGAGTGGGCAGGGGATGGGGCCTGGCTTGGGTCCCCCCGTGGTCCCTTCCCCACTCGTCTAGTCCCCCCTCCCTGCTCCCTACTTACCAGCTCCCAGCCCGGCTGCTGCTCCCTGCTGCAGCCACTGGGGACTGCCCAAACCATTGAAGCTCTCCAAATCTTTTCCAAAACTTTGGAGAACGTCAAATCAGTTCGGACCTTTTTCTTGGTCCCCTGATTTGATTCAGATTTGGAGACTGAGCCACCTGAAAATCCCAGGAGCATGTCTCTGTACACCAGGAATCCCAGCTTTCCCCACTTAAGGAGACATACCCTGAGATTTCATGGGCACATCTCTGAGAGAGGAAAGCTGGGCAGGTATTCCCAGGGCTCAAGGGGCCCAAGGCTGCACAGCAATTACCAGGGTGCACAGGATCATGCCTCCTCAAGCTCCCATAGCACCTGCCAGAGGTACCTGGAAAGGGCAGACTCTCCAGCCACAAAGTCAATAGATGTCTGCTGCTAAACAGTGGCACAAATTAATACCACCTGTCTCGCAGCTGCAAATTTGGGGTTTTTGTAAAGCAACAAGGGGCATGGACATCTTTTGTTTCACCTTGGTGCTGCCATAAAAATGTTTATGGAGCCTCAAAGGCAATGAAAAGAGATGTCTATTTCCACGCTGCGGTGCAGTATAGAGATACCTGGAAAAGCAGAAACAGCCGGATGCGAGTTTGAGAGTGCCACAAGTGCGTCAGTGTGGCCATCTTACATGATAGTAGTGGGCTAATACATTAAATTCATTTCCTGAATATGAATGTTGACTCACCTGCAATCTCTTTCCTGCTTGGAAATGCACGGGAGTAGGCTGAACTCTAAACTAACCCACATTTCATGTTGGAATAGTTCTTAGTTTTAGTCAAATACCTACTTGATCTAATTTTGCTGTGGGGGTGGGTGGGCTCTTCAGCTTCTCCATTTCACAGGCCTACGCTGGAATTTGCTGACTCACTCAGGCAAAGATAGCTCATAAGATCACTCTGGATTTAAAAAGGAAGCATGAGTCTCCTCTCTGGTTCGTGAAACTCTGGGGCCAAGTAGTCCCTTAGGAGGATTCCTACAAGTTCTGGAGCTTGGGCGTTTTTCAGTTCTCTTGTTCACAGAGACAGGAGGGAGATGAGTTTTGAATCACCAGTATGTTGACTGTTTGGGACCAAGTTGGGAACACCACCTGCTCACCAAGGAGAATTATGTTCTTTGTGCAAGTTTTTTTTTCCTAAATAGAAGTGCTATTTATTAGCTTCTGCAATTATTGTAGTACACAAAACTGGTAAAAATGACAATTCTAAAAGATGTCTTGCAAAGAATTAGTGTAATACATCATTTTGATTCAGTTGGCTGTTTTCTTGTTGAATAAAACAAAAGCAATATGTTATGGTATTAGCAGTGGTGAAACCAGTAATTACTGAAATGAGAGGTTTATTTTAAGAAACTTAACTAGTAAAACTGCATGGCATAGGAATAATGTGACCCTCATTTTCTTTGTGATCTACTTCCAGAGTGCTGATGAGTTTAAGTAGATGGTAGCTATCTGTGGGCAGAGAATATGACAGTTTGCATCACTTATCCAGCACATCTCTAACAACATATTTTTATCCTAATGAAATACTTAGCTGTTACAGCCTGACCTTGACATCCCAAATACTCCAAGGTATAGAAATGAGATTCCCAAATGACATTCCATTAAAAATTCAAAGTTTATATAGCTATTATATTAAAAGCCATAGTGACACCGGTCTTAAATAGATTTTTTCACAACATTAAACAGATAGTAGCTTCAGAAGAATCCAATTGACTGCAGTAGGATTTCTAATATCCTTAAGTTTGAAAGTTGCTTAAACACCTTGAGGACCCAGGAGTTAATATGCATGGTCTGACAGAGAGAGGCATACCAGACAGATAGTACAAGGGTTTTCCAGGTTTGAAAGCTGGACTTGTATTAAGTACCCAACACCATAAAATACCAAACACTCAAGGACAATGAATGCATGCACTCCAAAAAACAAACACAAATATTTAATAAATAGGATTTCTTTAATATTTGATGGCCATGAAGTGTATCACAAAAAAGTTTCATTAAATTATTTAACCAGCAAATAATTCAAGTATTTACAAAAATTAAACTTCAAGCAGAGAGAACTGTCCAACCTCATGGATTTTGAGCAAGAAAAAAGATAACAGTGACCTGCTGGAATCAAACAAATCAAACTGCTGATCAATAATATATGACTCCTTTTCTCAGATATATCTCCAGTATTGTCACTGGAGGAATAGACACACTACACTGTAAACAATGGAAAAAGACCCGGCTTGCTTTTACCTTTGAGCACATATTCAAAGAAACACTCAAAATTACATGCAAACCGTGTAGGAAACACAAGGCTAAAATTAATTCTGGTGAGGAATTAAACAGTCTCCATGTTAACTTGGGTCCTGTGTAATGCATTGTTAGCATCCTATGATTTGACAGGCTGAAATGCACTCGCACCTCTGGTCACAGTGAAGCTTCACTGAGCAGGATGCTGAGGACCCTAAGGCAGTTTAAATGCTTTAGTTACTTGTATGTTTTTTTCCTGCAGCAAGACCAACAGAGACATCAAAGCAGGTAACATCTCTCTTTTGGAGTGAGATATAAAACAAACAAATTGGAAATGATTATGCTCTGCCAGATTAAAAAGTCCTGGATGACTTAATGCTTCAAAGCCATGAACTGATATGTTTCGCCATTTCTTTGTAATGAAGATCAGCAGTCCCAAACCTTACCAGGCCCTAACAGCAGCAGCTAGAAAAAGAATGAAGTACTTATTTGTCAGCTTGCATAAACCGCATACATGTCAAAATACTAGTAGGGAAAATGTATGCGTTGTTTAAACCTCCTTGTTCAAAGTTATAGCTCTTTGTCATCCCCCCTCCCTGTCCTTAAAATTGGACAAATTTTCTAAAACATTCTTAAACCATGAATTATAAAATGAGCACCAATTTAATAACTTTTGAAGTGTTTCTCCATCTTTTCCTGGATATTATGGTAGTTTTTTTCTTTTTTTGAATGGGTAGGCCTGGAGATTCTCCGCTGTTGTTATAGTATGCCTACCCTGGAAGAGAAACACTGGTTCCCTCCATGTGGATTTTGACTGATTCTTCTGACAGCCCATGGAGCAGAGCAGCTTGCACAAAATCCAATCCATCAGAAACCTACACTGCTCAAAACGCAGTCTCTACCCACCTTCCCAAGCAGTAACAGAGAATGTATAAGAACGCACATTATTTCCTTACAGTCCCAGGAGAAAATAATTGTGTTATTTCAGGTAATATTACATGGTAACAATTTGCAGATGTTGACTTCTAAACAGCAGCCTGCATGCCTTGATCATATCCTACATGTTGTAAGGAATCTGTGAGAAAGCATTTACAATTTGACAGTCAGTCTTGTTTCTCAGTGCTTGCTTTTTGTTTCTGGATGGATAGACAGATAGCTGTAAACAGATTTCTGCCATGCTGTCTTAACACAATTACAGGGCACTGCATTGATTGACTGTGTATGGGACAGGCTATTTTGTAAAAGCAAGACCCTGAAAGCAAAAACTGAATCTTCGTTTGTGATGTTTGGATAGGAATAAATAAAGCCCATAATTGGAAATACCCACTGGGAATTCAAAATGAACAACAAGCATTCATTTTTTTTAAGATACTGTTGTCTGTGATACCTGCTATTCAGTGGAATGGAAGTGCTACTTCAAACTATGTGGAGTAGTCTTACTTCAAGTTGTGATCTGCCATGCTCTATTACATAGCGATACTACGACTGCAGAGATGGGTGAGCCAGAAAAATGTAAAATGACGGCGTGGAATTTCATAATACATTAACAATATATTTTTAAAACACCTTTTGGTACTTTCCTAGCTTCTGGACCCTTGTATTAGGTGATATCATGAAAACTGAAGTTGTACAAAAAGCTGGGGGTGGGCGTTAATTCATGACGTGGTTAATTCATGACTCTCTGTGAGACTCGCTTTTTCCAAAAAAATACTGAGGCTTTGTCTTCATTATGGGTGCGTTCATTGCTAGTAAGTCGTAAGAAAGCACCTAACATAGCAACTAAAATGAGGTGCAAATCCTAGTGAAGACAAGGCAGTAGTCGTCATGTGCATGATAAACTATGAGCTCCTTTTTAGCATTTACCTGAACTTAAATGAAAAAAACTACAAACTATCCTTTCTGCTCTAGGATGTTACCATGCATTAATTAACTTTTGTGTAAAAGACTATTTTTCTTAGCATAGACAAAAAAATGGAAAATATAGTATAAATCAGAAGTTTTTTGTTTCTTTTTACTTGCTTTTAATTGGCTAACATTTGCCTAGATGCTGCAAAATTAACAAAACAAACTGTGATTCAGACTGTAGGAGTTCTTTAAAATTAGATTCTTTGTGTAACACAACTTTTCCACCTTCTTAAATATACTTTATATCGTGCTCCACAACAATAGGACACAATATAAAATGGAAGGGAAGTTGTTATTTTAAGAATTTATTTTGGACAGGGGAAAAATAATCTTACCTCAGCTAATTTGTACAGAAACTAAAACTTTATTCTCACACACTAGAACCATTTTTCAAGATCTAAGGGTATTCTATTCACTATTGAATAGTTCATAGCTAATCTCTTATTTACAGCTTTGTAGAGAGAAATAAATAATGGTATTAAATGTTAGGCAAGTTTTAAAAACATTTCTAGACATACAAAAAATAATACTTTCCTATATATTGATAGCTGATATTTTGAGGGCCATTGTTCAGCAGAAGACAGCCAGCTGTTAAAGTGCTTACTAGAATTTTTTTTCTCATTTTACTTTGAGACTATGCAAAGATATTCAATAATGATAGTGTTTAGGATTTTTAATAAGTGGGTACTGCATGAACGTTTATTTTTTGCTAAAATAAAAAAATCAAGAATAATTGCCTTAATCTTAATTGTAAAAATTCAATAGAAAATCTTCATTTGTTTTGTTATTCTACTTCACTCAAGAGCTTCGTCTCATCTTTTTTATTTATAGAAATGCTGAAACGACTCCTTCACACATTCTAGTTATCCTTGACATAACTTAAAAGATACAGCAATGCAGTTTATGATACCCCTCCACCAAATCCCTTTCCCCTGCCACACATTTTCTTAGATCTCCTACCCCCAACCTATATCAAATCCTAATGCAATGGAAAGATGAGGTTTGCAACATTTCTGGAAGTCATATTCAAGCTTTTTCAAGCCACAGAGAGTAGCCAGTCCATGGCTGCAGAACCCCATTGACAATGCTCTGCGAGTAGTCCCATTGATGTAAGCAAGGACAGCAAGACATTGAGAGAAAAGCTCTCTCTTGCAGATGGCGGTTATATCCTAAGCTAGTTAGGGCTTTAAAAGTCAAAACAAACTCGTAAACCTCTACCTGGAAATCCACAGCCAGCCAGTGAAGATCACAGAGGAAGATTCATGTATGCTCACAATACAACACAACACTAATCTGACCTCAGTTAAGTAGCAAGAGGAAATGCAACATCCTTCAAGAGCTGCAGTTCCCAGGGAACTGCCAGGACAGCAGCTACTACATAGAAGTTAGGTGTTGCCCTAGCCTGGCCAATGAGTATGCTAATGATATGCAAAAGTGAGGTTTTCCCAAGGTCCTGAACCAGGAAACCTATTTTAACAAGGAGGAAAGACTTTGCTGCCAGACTGCTCTGAAAAGGAATGCGTCCATTCAAAATCAGGAATCCCACCCCATACAGGCTGACAATGATCCACTGGTGTAGTGATCAAGAGTGTAATAACTTTTGAGTTAGTATCTCATAATTTAATAATTATCTGAGTGTATTTCAACAAGTTCAAGAGTCCTTATACTGTCAAAAGATCCCAGCTGCTTAGCTGGACTGTAACTCACTACAACAGTTAAGTGGTTGAACAACTGAGACTACGGCCAGATTCTTAGCAGATGTAAACTAGCAAAGCCTCAATGACTTTAACAAGAAGGCCCCAACGTACCTCAACGGAGGTCCTGGCCCACTGAGCTCTGACACTGTGCTAATCACATCAGTAAAGCCACAGCTCACCCTATCAAATGAGTGGATCACTTCCAGACACACTTCTCTAGTCACTGACTACAGAAATGATCCCTGAAAGAAGACCTTGCCCTTCTGCCACACACAAGCCCTGTGCAACCTGTGTGCAGCTTGGACACATTGGACTACGGACAGACATTACACGTAAACCAGTCTAAGTGATCAGAAACTCGTTTAAACCTGTAACAGAACAGACACATAAATCAGTACACAGAAACCAGTTTGAAAAATGGCTAAAACCAGTTTGAGATAAAACTGGTTGAATATAGTATCAAACTTAACTGATTTGGGTCAAACTGGTTTATGCAATGTCTGTCCCACACCCCTTCCTGGTTTAAGTTAAACCAGAGTCCCCCAGCATCCCAGATGCTTTACAGCTCTGGGTGGGGCTCTCTGCTCCAGCTCAGAAGGGCTCGCCCCGCCTCTCTGCTACCTGGCGGAGCTCGAGCAGGGACTGCAAGTACAGCAGCATCTGCCTGGCTTCCTCCTGCTCCCTCCCTCCCCCCCTCCTTTCCAGTCCCTGCTCAAGCAGCGATTCCCCATCTCCTCTGTCCCACAGCACGGACCATAGCCAGCATGTGGTATGCTAGCTAGTGCTGAGAGGTGTCTGTGTAAGGCAGACAGGACAAAGGCAGACAGGACTGTGCTCTTTGGAGCTAATCATCAGATAGCTGGTAAGGTCTCTCCACTCCTTCCTTGGAAAAGGAAGAGCTTGAACTAATGAGAGAGGCTTTTGCTTGCTGATGGGATGCTAATTGCTATCATCTCCATGTGTAACTCCCTGCTGTGTAACTAAATGCTGTGTTATCAACTCCCTGCTGGCTCCCTCTCTGGTCAGGAGCAGGGGAGAGGGGACACCTCCCTAATCAGAGGGTCCTGCCAGGGCCTGGCCACACACCCCTCAGCTCAGCACTGTCAAAGGGAAATGAGGGCTGCTCTAACACCCCCAACTTCTAGCCTGAGCCACTGCAGGCATGTGCCCACATTTCATCAGTCCAGAGCAGATGTCTGTGTGGTTACAAACTGGTTCAGTCTAGTCAGGTTAAACTAACCTGAAAAGATTGAATCAATTCAGGCTCAGGCTTTTCGATTGTCTGTCCCTACCCCTTGGGTTAAACTCTACTCTCACAAAGCGCGAGAAGAGAATCAGTTTTGTTGATGGATATGGTTAGGAGTCCCAAAGAAACAGACTTTTGCAAGTGGTAGATTGGTGTCTTCATTCTAGATGCATATGAAGCTCGAGAAAGCTTCCAAAGAGTTGCATGGAACTTTAAGCCAGAGCTTTGCCCGAACCAATGCTATGTCTAAAGCAGTGCTACATAGGCAAGTTTTAAAGCTTGCAAAGGACCTGTGTTTTTTTAGAATTTATGATACATGAAACATAATAAACAAAAGTGCTTGGGTTGTAATTCAGAATAAAATCACAGTGGGGGTACTGAGAAGTCTGCAAAAGCAGAATAAATTTTAAGAGGCTTTTCATGAGAAGGATTAAGAAAATAAACTGTAGAAAGCTCTGCATGATGAGGAATAGCATTATCATTTACTTTACTCTTACCCTGGGATTCAGGAGCCTCAATCAGGATCAGGACCCACTGTGCTAGTTCAGTTCCTGCTCTGAAGAGCTTAGAAACCCACAGTTCTTCATAAATGAATATATGCCATGATGTGATGACGTGATATGCAAAATGGGTCCAGGATTTTACAGAGGGAGTACAGTTGCAGGGACCAGTGCTCCAAGGGGGCTGCAGCCCTCACTTCCAGTTTCCTCCACACTACCACCTCCAAGGCAGGCAGACTGCACCACAGAAGCTGCAGCCAGACACTTAAATTCCAAGAAGGTGAGCATTTCCCCCTCCTTTCCCCATACACACAGAGGCACATCCCCTCCCCTCCTATTCCCTTGCCTGCTGCTGGTAGTGTCCCCATTGTGCTGGGGGCAACAGGAGCTCCTGCCTGCTCCAGCCCTGCTATACTCACCCAGAACCACAGCAGCACTGGCAGTGGTGGGGTGGTCTGCTCTCCAACTTTGTGCTTGCTCCTAGGAACTTGCTAGGGGAGCAGAGAGAGGCAGGCAACATGCTCGCTGCCACTGCCGCTTCCATGTCCTGAGCTGAGCCCAGCCCCCATGCAGCCCAGTTTGAGTGGACAGGATCTCCCCTCAACCCTGGCTGCTGCTCCTGTAGCATGGCCAGAAAGGAGGGTTCAGCCATGCCACTGCACTCCCTCTAGGTCTGCCTCTGTTGATATGACACTTTCATAGGCAAGTTGCTTATATTCAGGGCTTTTGTTTTTGTTTGTTTGGGGGTTTTTTTGCAGAATATGTGCCGCAACTTGCACACTTATACTTCTGTATGGATGGATTCAATTCATTAAGGGTCATGCATCATTTACAGTCAAGCGTGTATACGTGTCCCCTAGAGTTTATTTTCAGGAAGCACAGCACAGATCGAAAATAAGTCAGCTGGACATTTTCCTACTCATCTTTCCCTATGTGCCTCCAACTGAACAGAAATGATGACTCATCCACAAAATAAAATGTCATGCTTTATTTATGTTAGCCTCAGAGGCAAGGAGTCATCCTCTATTTTTCCCCTCTTGGTAGGGTTAAGTCTGCCCTTAATATTTCAGAATTGTGTGCAAGTCATTGGCAATGGCATGCAGGAGGTCAGAGGGTTGAGAGGGATGGACTATGCTTTATTTCCTTTGGGCTTTGCTTACAGATATGCCCAGTGTCTGGTAAAAGAAAAACCTATGCTTGGGTACCTGGTCAAAGCAAACAGAGCAACCTAAAATGGAATGGGATGGGAGAAGGGAGCTTGAAATGTCATGATGTTTTAAAGCTGATTATTTCTGGGTTGGATTAATGTATGGGGCCCAGGCTAAGCTGTATGAGTACCTAAGGCTGTTTATAGATGTTCTACTTACAGTGCTGTAGCATTGCCTCAGCATTATTTGTATTAAGCCCCCGACATTTCAAAATGGCCAAGGAGGTGCTTTAACTAAACTTCATCAAATGATCTTTAGTTAAAGCACCCTCACAGCCATTTTGAAATGTAGGAGGGATTTAATACACGACACTAAGCCATTTTAATTAGAACAGCTGTCTGGAAACTACTGTAATTCAAACACAATCCCCCCACCTCCAAGTCCATATACAGGCAAGCTAAAAGGCTGGTGGTAAGAAAATAGTTTTAGGCCTTTTTGGACACTGAAGATTAACTCTATTATTAACTCTATTCCTGTTTGCTTTGGTGTCCACTGTGCGTGCGTGCATGTAAGTTGATATATATACATTTATATGAAAAATATAAACGTAAAAAACTGAGGCCATTGATTGGCAAAGAACAAGAATACAGCTCTGTGTAGATATCTATATATCAGAAGAATTTTTATCCACAAAGAATGAAGCTCAGAGAGCTTCAACAGTTGAAGTATATCCAGTTATATCAGGTGTGCATTTGGCCCACCTAATGTAATATATTAAGAGTATTTTAGTAAAGACAGATTAATATTGTGCCAAGCTGTGAGTATATTAAAGCAACTAAAATTATTTATTAGCTGGGTGTTATACAATTTACAAGACTTTTCATCCACAACTTGCTTTGAGGAAATCTAACAGCGTTTGTTGGCCTTCAGGTAGGGATTGTTCCCTGGGACAGGACAAGGACTTCATAGCTTCTAGTGAACATTTTCCAGGCCAGTCATCTTTCTCTTAGTAGTAGATTTCTGTTCTTTTCTTCCTGGACTGCCACTGCACTCCACTCAGTCAGACCTTTGAAAATAACTTAAGTGCTAGGGGTGTGTGAAAAGAGCTGTATTTGATTCGGATTCGGCCCAAATCAAGGATAGTGATTCGATTCAATGACTGTCTCCAATTCAATTTGGCCAAATACGAATCTGAAGATTCAATGCTGATTCAGACAATCAGCAATTCGGCCATAGACACAGCCTTAAATGGTTTTTCTACGTACCCCAAGGTACCAGGCACAGCGTGTGAACTCTGCGATTCTGGGGTAGATGGAGTGTCCCATAGGAGCACGGGAGGGTCCTCTGAATGCTCAGCAGTGAACCCATAAGTGGACCAGAAGTACTTCCCATCCACTTCTCGGCCCACCAGGGACCGCGCTGGGGGCCCCCCTATAGCACCCGAGCTCGCAGGAAGCACCAGTCACCACACTGGGGGGGGCTGCAGGAGGGCCCCGCAGCGCGCTCCCCAGTGGACCTAGAAGTAGACAAGAAGTACTTCTGGTCAACTTCTGGGTCTACTGCCAAGCACACTGGGGAACCCCCCTGTGCTCCTATGGGATGCTCCACCCGCCCCCGCATCGCAACATTCATAAGCTGCCTGCTACTTTCAGGTATGTAGAAAAAACATTTAAAGCTGTGTCTATGTCCAAATCTCTGAATCTTTCTTAATCTCTCTGAATAGATTTGGAGAGTTCTGATTCAATTCAGAGAGATTAAAGGGTCTCCTCATTTGATTCAGATTCAGAGATTCCACCAAATCAGATCGAATCAGGGACCGAAGCTTTACACAGCCCATTCATCCTAAATGTTATGCCCCTCATCTACATACATTCCGTCTACATGAAATTCATTGCCATGTAGTTAAGCTGGAAGAATATCTGGCAGCTTTTTTAAATTATACAGCAGGCTTATGGTAGCTCTTTGATTGCACTTTTAGGTAATTTATATACTTTATTTTTTTTATATTTTATGTTGTTTAACATTGCAAAATGTTCCAAGTTGCCCCCACACAGGATAAAATGATCAATGCACTAATCTCTCTTCTTTTCCTAATAGATCTCAAAAACCCAGACTCACTCTAGGAAAAATGGGATGTCAAGCCATCATTACCTATTACCTACAGTGAAGAAAAATAGCAAAAAAATCTGCACATTACTTTCTTGCTTACAAATTGTACTGTGGAGATAGCACTTCTCCAAATTTAACAGCTCCATCTAGAAAATCACATGGAGGGCATGGCTCTTCCCAAAATATAAGCCTGGCAGGGAACTAAAGATCATTTGGAGATGGGCTAAAACCAGAAGGTAACTACTGTATGTTTAAAACCAGGAATTGTCTCTGTCCATTGAATTTTATATTTCTTAGAAAATGGGGCCAAATATAGTTGGAACTGATAGCAGTGCAAAGACTGTGTAGCCAGAATTATTACCAAAGCCTAAGATTATCACTGTTTTGTTACCCCAGCTTAGGGTTTTAAATATGGCCCCTTCAGTTTGCAGAGTGACAGACCTCCAGCCTGTCTATTGGTGCAGAGAATATAACAACAAAGCAAGTGCAGGCTGTAGACAACCAAACCTGTAGTTACCTAAAGCAGCGGCTGGCAACCTATGGTCTGCAGGCCAGATCCAGCCTGTGAAATAATTTAATGTAGCCTGTGAAGCCAGGACATGGGCAGCAATTGAGAGGTTGGTGTGACTCAGCAGCCAGGTTGCAAACACAGTGGTGGGGGTGGGAAGCAGCAGCGACAGCTGGGTAGTAAATGGCAGCCCATCTTTATACAGAGCTGCATTAATTTGGCCCACCCCTCTAAAAGGTTGGGGATCCCCTGACCTAAGCAATTGCTATGATTGAGCAACACTTTGGGGGTTGGACCTGATGATCTGTTAAAGTCCTGTCCGACCCTAAGTTCTATGATACTACTATGATACCTCCTTTTGTTGGGTACCCAGTCCCTCTTCCGGTGACTGGAGATCACAGTTCGAATAAATTTGATTCCCTGTACCCTCTGCTTGCACTTTTAATTTGGGCCCCTTTTACACAAGTGCAAACCCAACTTCAGCCACTGCTGTGTCTCTGTGCAAAACTCACTATTCTTCCAAACCACAATGAATGCAAAGACAGATATCATAAATTCTAAATCCACTGTCTTTGTATGGGAGGCAAAAAGTTTGCTGGATTTTTTTGTTAATTGTCTATAAATAACATGTGTCACTACATGCGAAGCCTACTATGGTTCTCTTCTGGTATGATTTTTACCGCTAAATGGGTATAAAAAGGCTCAGCAGTCCATTTGGCCTATAGTACAGAAATATCAGGCAACAGAAAAGCTATGAACCCCCAAGGGATTCTCACCACATCCTCCTTAAAAAATGTTATTCAGTTTAAATGCCTTTAAATGTACCAAACAAAATGGCTGCTCATTGAATCTGAGAATCTTACAGACACTCTAATGCATGTGAACAAGGCAAGTTTAATGACTTTTCTACTCCCGATGTTCACATATTTGCCCTATAGATTTTTTCCTAGGTTCTGCAACACATGTCACAAATCACACATCAAAGGTGGTATTTTACTTTAAAAATGTCAAAGTCTGTGTTAAACTCTGTCAGCTATTGATCCTGGGCATCAAATGAAAGGTGTTTCTTAAGGGATATCAAAGCAGATGTTTTGCATAAATCAGCATTCTGGACTGCAGTAGCCAAAAGGACTATTTTCAAGAGGAGAAATTAGTGCAGACACTGAACACTGTGGCATGGCACAACGAGTAAATCAGAGCATGGCAAAGACAGAGGAACTCTGGAGGTAAGGAAGGATTTTGGGCAGATAAACAGGCACTTGCTTTAGAGATTAACAGCTAATAGCTCCTATGTTGTTCTCAAATGCACAATTCTAGAAGTGTGATAAAATAAAAGTCTAAAAAAAGGTATCATTTTGGAACCAAGAGTTCTAGTTTTTTGTACGTATTTTTGTCTCAGACCAACACAGCTACCAAGTACACCCCTTAAACATGGAAGATGTCGAATTTTAGCCAATTTTGGATTTTAAACTTCATTGCAGAACAACAAGGAAGGGTTTTTTTGCCTCCCTGCCTGCCATCTGACACCTCTAGGGAAGGAATTCTACCTGATCAACACATCAAAGAGCTACTCAACACAGCTCCCAAAGACACTCACATGGACCCAGAGAGACAGACTTCCATCTTCAGCTCCCTGTGTGCAAAAATGAAGTTTATTTCCTATCTATGGAGACTTTTTACCATCATGTACCATCTATATTTTTCCCAGAACCTTCTGAAGGGACTTTGATCTGGAAAGATTGCAGAAAAGGACAGTTTTCTTGCCATTTTCCAGTTGGTCCAATAAAAGGTATCATTTTGGAACCAAGAGTTCTAGTTTTTTTGTATGTTCACTTCTAGAAATAGATTTGCAATGTATGGGTCTGTAGTGTTTCAGTCCTTAATATCTGATCGCCAGGCCTGGTGCTCTCCTGCTTATTAGGGCTGCACGAGACTTTAGACCACGTGTGTCTGGATTGAAGTGCTGGCTTCTTTAGGCTTTCCAAAGCAGTTCGGAGCTTCCAAACCACTTCAGAAAAGCTTCGGAGCCGCCTCGGAGATCCAGCCATAGGGTACAATGGGGAATCAATGACATATCTATAACTTTCTTGTTTTTTGTATGATTTGGATGAAACTTGTAAGGGTGGTAGCTTCTGTTGAGAGTATGAAGCTGAACAAATTTCGAGGAGATCAGTGCAGAGGGTTGGGGGAAACTGCACCCCAAATTCTTGAAAGCAAAACTCATGTCACATGTATGTGTTATACCACAGGCGGTGAAAACTGCAAGGATGGTGGTCCCTGGTGAGGGCACGAAGCATGCCAAGTTTCAAGAAGATTGTTGCAGCAGTTTGGGGGGAACTGTACCTCAAGCTGCAGACAAGCAAAACTGGTGCCATGGGTGACACTGCGTGTGTTAAGGCGCACCGGGGTGAAGGCTGGAGGCCTGCGAGGGCCTGCTGCGGCCACAAAGCCTGCCGGCAGTCGAGGAGATCAGTGCAGGGCTTCTGGGGTCTGGGCCTTGCACCCCTAGCTGCTGACAGGCAAAACTCATGACATGGGTGCTTGTGCAACTGACTGTCTCTGTCCTGGGGCAGTTGATTATCTGTATTGATTATTTCTTCTCCTTAGTCTGTGGTTTTATAGGGGTGAATTAGGTGTTAACAAGTTAATTAACAGGGATTAACACCTTTTTTGCATTTAAGAATTTGGGATGCAGTTCCCCCCCAAACCGATGCACTGATCTTCTTGAAGCTTGGCAGGCTTCATGCTCTCAGCAGAGGCTACCATCCCTGCAAGTTTCATCCAAATCAGACAACAAACAACAAAGTTATAGATATTTCATTGATTCCCTGTTATTCCCTGTGGTCAGATCTCCGAGGCAGCTCCGAAGCCAGATTGAAGTGGGAACTCGGTCCAGAGCTCTGGATCAGATCTCTGGCGTTCGAAGCAGCCAAAGCCAGATCGAGTATTACCTACTCATACAGGCCTGTTGCTCATACACTGTTTAGCCTTAGTGCAGCCCCCCATTCTTTTGAACTTTGTGAAAGACTACTCAAGGCAAGAAGAGAGATGCCAAGTATAAGTCTATTGTGCACTAGAGTCATAGGCCACAACTATAAAGAAGTGTCTAGCACATCTAAACAAAGACTGTATAAAAGACATGTATTAACTTAAACAATTGCCCGGGTTATAGTGCTACTTTGATAGCAAGGAAGATCTTTGCCTCCTGTCAAATGTTTTCCTCCCTCCCTCAGAAGTGGTGTCTAAAGTTACTGCAGATGGCATGATCAAAGGACTTTCAGCCATTGCAGAGCCAAAGCTGCATTTTGGTGCATTTTAACTCATGTTAATCCTGGGGTCTAAGCTCTAGACAATAACTGTGAGGCTGAAAGCTGACGTCATCTCATATCTCCCCTTTGAAGCAAAGTATGGAGAATTAACTAAGATAATATTTCCGTAGCACAGAGAAAGTGAACAGGATTTTTTCAGCTTGCTTTTGCAGTTGCTGTCAATAAAACAGACAATAATACAGTATTTAGACTTCATTGAGACAAAAAGTGACACAAGCTCTACAGCAATTGTCTACCATGCTCCCTTCCTAACAACTTGAACATTCCTCCACACTCCAATTTAGAACTGCTATAAAGCCTGTCATATTTGATGAGAAATGCCACAAAGCTGCAATATCAGCAACTCACATCGTGAAATGGGATGCCGACAAATTCACTGTGGGACACCTTCACTGTCAACTTGTGGTTTTTAATTTCTTTTTTTACTCTTTCACTTTAGAGTTTCATCTTCTCTTTCCTTTCTAACTTCCAAAGTGAAAGCAGGAGACAAATGAGCAATAGTGCTTTCTTAATATATTTTCCTAGAGGATGGAAGCTATCCCATGATGATCTTCAGATGAGACCAAACTATATTATATGCAATAAATTATATGTTAATGTTATACATCTCCAATACTCATAATATTATGCATGTCTTAATGAAGCACTGAAATTTTTTTTATATGTTGTCATTTTTTTTTGTGATCCTGAAAGTATAAATAATTAAGGCAGGCAAAAACCAATGAATCATGTTGACTTTTGCTCTTGCTGACTTTTTATAAAAAGTGTTACAGGATAGAGATATCCAAGGTATTATCCTATATTAAAAATTTTTAAAAACTGGATTTCAAATAAGTTAACATACCAGTACACATGCAGTTATATGACTGCATAAACAAAGTGGCTAATGATACATGCAAATAAGTTCTGTTCATTACCATATGACACATGCATTTAGTCGTGACTAGCTTTACTGTGCAGTAAACGATTTTGGGTAGGTGTCCACACATGCAGGGACCTAGCACTAAATTTAGTACCGGGTCCCTCCAGCACTGCCATGTGCGTCTATGACTACTGTGGGGAACTCCAGCCTCCAGCCCCAACTGCCAACACTTGACTGCCATGTTTGAAGCCAGATCCAGATGCCAGCACTTGGCAGCCATCTTTAAAACACAGCCCCACTCTGTGCTTTCTGGGCAGCCAGTTCCTGTGCTCAGAGCAGCATAGCATGCAGCATGTGCAGAAGCAGCACGTAGCAACTGTGTTTGTGACCCCCTCTGAATTCCTGAACTATGGCTGCCCCTGGCCCTGACAGCCAGGACCAGGGTCCCTCAGTCCTCCTGGCCCACAGCCATCTCGCTCTGTCCAACTCCCACACATGCAGCAATTACCTGTGTGCTTGCCATGAGTCCCCCCAGGGTCCCTGTTGCCACACAGCTGCTGCTGCCAGCAACACTGATGAGGGGCCCCAGGAGGCCACCACTGGGGCCACTGTCACCCTCTTCAGCTTCCAGCCCTGGCACTTCTGGGCCCACCATCCCAGCAGGACTGATGCCAATTCCTGGTTCAACAGCATTGTAATGATGAACAGCGGGTCAATGCCTTTTGGCTGACACAGGCCACTTTTGCCAACCTGCTTCGCCAGCTCCAGCCCCACCTGAAGTACCAGGACACTGGCATGTGCCAGGTCCTCTCCGCCAACACCCACCTGGCCCTGGTCTTGCTCAAGCTGGCCACACGCACCAGCCTGCAGTATGTGTGGCACTTGTTCGGCGTGGGCAAGGCCACTGCCAGGGATGCCATCCTGGAGGTACAGTTTCATAGTTAGTAGGGTTGGAAAGGACCTGAGCAGATCATCAAGTCCGACCCCCTGCCAGGGCAGGAAAGAGTACTGGGGTCAAACGACCCCAGCAAGGTGATTGTCTAGCCTTGTCTTAAAGACCCCCAGGGTAGAAGCCAGCACCACTTCCCTTGGAAGTTGGTTCCAGATCCTAGCCACCCTGACAGTGAAGTGGCGCCTCCTGATGTCTAGTCTGAATCTACCCTCTGCCAAATTGTGACCGTTATTTCTAGTCACTCCTGGCAGTGCTCAGGGAAACAGGGACTCCCCCAATGCCTGCTGGTCCCCTCTGACTAGTTTTTATCAGGCCACTGGATCCCCCCTCAGCCTTCTCTTGTGGCACCCTTCAGTATGTGGCATCCTTCAGTATGTGGCACCCTTCAGTACTTGCTGGCAGACACTGTCCTCCATGTCCGCAATCCCCAGGTGGTGGTGGCAGGGTTCCGTGCACTGGAGTTCCCCCAGTGTATCGGGGCCCCGAACAGCACCCACATCCCAGTGACCTGCCCACCCCAAAGATACTGCCATTATAGCCACAGGAGGGTTCACTCGGTGGTCCTGCAGGCAGTTGTGAACCACTGAGACATGTTAATGAATGTAAGCACCAGCTGGGCAGGCAGTATGTACAACACCCATGTGTTCAGCTACTCTGGACTGTCTGCACTGGTGCAGAGATTGCACTTGGCACTGGGTGCCATTGTCATCCCACCCCTGCTCATAAGGGACCCAGTGTACCTACTCCTACCCTGGCTGATGAGGCTACCTAAACCCTGCCAGACCCACTTTAATTGGTGCCTGTGCCAGACCTGTGCCCTCATTGAGTGCACCTGCAGCTGCCTCAAAGGCTGTTGGCGCTCCTCTACTGCCTGCCTTGAACCTGATGGCCACCTGTAAGTTTATCAGGGGTGACCACCAGGATCTGGGAGATGACAAAGTCGAACGGTCATAAACAACTGCAAGACCATTTCAGGCTGGACATAAGGAAGAATTTCTTTACTGTCCGAGCCCCCAGGGTCTGGAACAGTCTGCCATTGGAAGTGATTCAAGCACCTACACTGAACACCTTCAAGAGCAAATTGGATGCTTATCTTGCTGGGATCCTATGACCCCAGCTGACTTCCTGC
>NW_017728915.1:26739963-26756702 GCF_001723895.1 Crocodylus porosus | reverse complement strand
ATTTTCCACATGACACACACCCCAACCTGCCCCCCTCAACATACAGAGCCCCCTCACCCTGCCCTCCCCAACAAACAGAGCCCCTCCACCACCACCACCACCACCCATCTACAATAAAAAAACCCTCTTTCCAGTTTCAAAACTTTTTATAAGAGTCTGTGTTTTTATGTCCCAGAGTGGAGGTCAGTGGAGTGGGGACACCTCAAATCCTGGGGATGAAATGGGAGGACCACCGGATCAGTGCAAGCATCCTCCATGAAGCTGCATCCACCAAAATCAAAGCCTTGCTCTTGAAAAATCAACTCTGATGGATGAGCCACAGCGTCTGGATGTCCGAGAACTGCCTCCCTCACCAGATTCTCTTTTCCCAGTTCTCCATAACACTCAAAGGGTGGCCAAAGGAAACAGTACAAAGACATACTCAAGGTCACCCTCAAGCACGGAGGCATCAACACAAATGGCTGGGAGGAGCAAGCTGCTGACCATTCGGTGTGACACCACCTGGTCCACCAAGGCACACACCACTCAAGGCCCAATGACTTGATACTGATGTGGAATGGCAGTGGCGAAGGAAGGAGAAGGAAACCAACTCAGGGCTGTGAATCCTACTCCCCCATGCAACAAAATGCCCCCATTGCCGAAGAACATGTGTATCCAGAATCAGGCTCTTCAGTCACCTGAGGACCCATCAACCCTGATGGACATCATCCTCAACTCCAGGGACTGCCAACTATGACACCTAGAGGGAAGAACCTGGGGGCAGGCAGCCAGCACCCTGGTCTTGGGCCATTCCCCCACAGCAGGTAGGGGGCTTTCCCAGGGGTAACAGCAGCTGGTGCTCCTTCAGGGCAGGGCAGGGCAGGTGGCTCCACCTCCAGCTGCCAGAGTCCAGGCCCAGCAGGAAGATTCTCATGGTCTGATGCTGCTCCCAGCTCCATGCACACATGGAGCCAAGATGAGCAGTGGGGCTGAGCCCAAGTGGGTGGTAGCAGAGCAGGGGCAGGGGACGGGCCAGGGGCTCCTGTGGGTTGGAGGCAGTGAAGAACCTCCTCCCAGGCCTAGGCAGGGACCTGCTGCAAGGCAGCAGGCCACTGCCAGGTGGCCTTTGCAATTAGGACTCGGGGCTAGGCAGTGGGAGGTATGCATGAGACTGCTAGAACTAGGACAGTGTCCAGGGTCCAGCAGTCATCATCCATGGCCTCCACTGCCCAGGTCTGGATGGCATTTTGGATCCTCAGGAGCTGGAGGCACTCTCACTCCAGGTCCAGGAGCTTGTCCTGGTACTCCTACTCCACCTGGTCTCCTGGGCAGTACCGTGGTGATATCCTTTGCCTGCCACCTCTCCTGGTAGGCCAGGTCCTCCTGCAACCAGACCTCAGCCTGCTTCTCCTGCTCCTTGGCCACCACCAACAGCTGCCAGAGGGTCTGGTCCTACATGCACCGCTGGCACATCTGCAGGGTGGCCTCTCCCCCATATCCAGGCACAAGACAAAAGCCTTTTATGAGAGTTTGCAACGTTTCAGACATAAGATGCTCTGCACCAGGGGACATGCAATGCCTGACCTCAGATCAGGGGCTGGCCATGCATGGGTGCCCAGGGACCATAAATTGGGCCAGGCAAGCCTGGGCCAAGGCAGCTGCTGGCCAATTCCCCCATCCTCATGTGCTCCCTTGGGGCCAGTGAACTGCTGGATGCTGGCTGCAAGCAGCTGCCTGCCCCTCCTACCCCCATCCCAGGTTGGGACAGGCCCCATTGCCCCCCTCACCCCTGCAGGCCAACCATTCTGCTGTGCTGCCACCCAGCCCACAGTGCCTGGGCTCAGGAGGCATGAGGCTCCCAGACAACTGGGATTAGGAGCTGGCCTCACCTCTGCCCTCCCCACTCCAGGAACACATCCTGGGGCCAGCCCTTGCAGCACACCGAGCGCACCACTACTGTGTGTGCCCCAGGCAGTGCACAATGAGCTGTTTGTGCAGACTGAAGGGTACCCAGAGCCACTACATCCTGCTGATGATGATTCTCCTGGTGCCCTAGGCACACCTGCATTCTTGCTTTGGGACCCTGAGCTATGACACTGTGGGAGGAAGCCTGGGCTGCCCTGCAACCTCTGCCACTACCTGGAGGGCTACCTGTAGCAGCACTATACATCCCTGCCCCCTGCAGCTGAGGAGGAGATCACTGCCAGCATCAACACCTTCCTCAGTGTGTGAGAGGCCTGTGCCTGTCCAGCTGCAGGGACATGGGCTGCTCAATAAAGTTTTGAACTTTGTCCCACCTCTTTGCATGCTGTGGAGGGGATCCCAGGCCAAGGCGAGTGCAGGCAGGCTAGGCAAGGAGTGGGGGCAGAGGCCAAGGACTGGGGCAAGGGCAGAACTGGAGCTGGGAGGGCCCTCCCGCCAGTGCAGGCTTACCACATGTCTGGAGCTGGCAAGGCTGGCAGCTCAGTGCAGTCCTCCCTGCCAGCAATGGCATCCCGCTGTGCCCTGTGTCCATGGCCTGCAATGCTTTCAGAAGCATTTCCAGTGCTGCTCTGTTTTATACTATAAACTTTATGGCAGTTACTCTACTTTGACAGATGAACGGCAAATATATTTCACATAAAACCTGCTTATCTGTGCTGTATGAAAAGCAAAAGCATGCAGTCCTCCTTAAGTAACCTCTTTTGTAATTGTTTTTCAATAAATATCCTTTCTTCAGTTAGCCCATTCATCTTTTCTCATTTCTCCATTATCCCAGGTATATTTATTGTACTGAAAACTGGCTAACAGATTATCTGAGAACTGATTTCATGAACCTGCAAATAGTGCTACAGTAGGTAATTTCAATATTGTTCCTTCGACAAGTTACTTTTGTCTGGTCGTACTTGTAATGAAAATAATGATCTGTGGAATCCAGATCCTGTAGGTCACTGGTTTATTATGAAAAAGGTTATTCCATACTTATCATATTGCACATTGGCTTGGGGAAAATCCTGCACAGTACAATAAACAGAGTATAAAGGAATGTGGGACCAAAGCCTGCACCTTCAACTCATTAGAAATAAACATTCAGTTCTATTAGTTTTCCCCTTGAAGATGTTCCCTCTCTTATACGAACCATGTTTAGCAGCAGTTTGCTTTGACCTTAATTTAATCCATCTTTCACAGAAGTAGTGCTTCAGGGTGAAACATTTTTGTTGCTAACCACTGCACACATTCTAATACTTGTCCTTTAAGGTCTTCCATCTTTCTCATAATATTTGCTTTGCAAACCACTGTAGGAGTTATAACTTTTTAAAACAGAGAATATAATTGATTTGTAATTATCAACAGGGAGGTACATCATTACTTGTATTTGCTAACCTAATTGTAAAATATATTGTTCCTTCCAAGGCGTAATGTATTGCCTCAAGTGATCACTACTTAGGCACCAACAGACTAGAGTAAATAGACTGACAGCAGGAAGTCTGGGAGATAATATTACCCAGTTCTCTGCGTAATAAATGATGTTCTCTTTTTGACTATTGTTCAATCCATTAGTGTAATTTCTGGATGTTTTTCTCCCAGTGGGATGCAGACCAGGTGTCAGCTCTTTGAAGCAGGACCATATTTTGTAACACACTCTACCTTGCTGTGAATGTTGTGCCATCTGCTTGGCTCAAATGCGAAGAAGGCTGTTTAATCAAGATACAAACTTTGCTTTGCACATACAACATACACCATGTAAGGTCCTTAGTATACAGACTTCTAACCGCTTCTAATAGAGATGTTGTACTGTCTATCATTCTGAATCTTAATTTTCTGATGTGCTCCTTTTTTGAGTACCCCTTGATCCTTACAGCTACTCTAAGTAAAGAATGACTGGAACAAATGTGATTTACCTCACAGCTATGAATCTGTCAGTGTTTCTTCCGCAGCCATGTATTCTTGTCTTTGTCACTAAAAAACGAGCATAAAAACATAAGGAAAAAGAATAGTAAAAATAGCCCGTCTGTGAAAAACCTAGGGCCTGATAAAGCTCAGTGAAGTCAGTCGAAAACTGGTGACATCCATGGGAACTGCACAATGATTCTTATTTAACATTAAGGTCCTATTTCCACCCTCAGACACACAAATCTTTCTCTTTAAAGGGAGCTAAATTCTACGTGCCATTATTTCTAGACTCTAATTTTTCTTTTAATTCCATTCTCTACAATTCTAGTCCCCATTTTTTCATCTGAGCTATTATGTTTAATGGACTGTTCCTCCTACATAAGATTCTTGTAATGATGGCTGAATGAAAAAAAGATCTCCCTATGGAATAATTATAAGGTTATCTTTAATTTTAACACCCCCTTCCTTACTTATTAATTAGGCTTGAGCTGAAGATACTCCAGCCAACGAAATTATTTGGGCTAGGTTGTCATCTACTCTTAGTTTCATGAGGGTAAACTCAGTGTAACTTTATAATTTTGGATTTAATCTGGTGCTACTAATATAAAATCCTAGATTCTGTGCCTTCAATAGCTTTTACATGCTAAAGGATGAAAAAAATTGGCAGAGCCAAGCTGTTCTTTTATCCTTCCAGCATAAATACAAAATTCAATTAATGCCGTGATGCATTTACACTGAGATAAAGTATTCTACAACATAGATATTTTAGACAATCTTCATATATCATAGTTTTCAGTCTTAGGATCAACTTCTCTATATAAAGCTTTTCCATCTAAAGCTGTGTGATACTATTATAGAACTGTAAATATTTTAGTGAAGAAATAGAACTAATTTAAAGTTAAAGACCACCGGCATCACACAATAAATGCAACTGGCAGGGCTACAGGGAATTACAATTTTATTGCATAGAAATAGATCAGTTCCTCATTATGAAATTAAAAATTGAGAAATACTAAATTAAATTCATAAACTGTTTTCATAAAGCAACTTGATATGAAAAGTTGTTTTGTTGGTCTGAACAGTTTTCTCAGATCTCTGAGTCTGCTGTCATTTATCCAGTAGACTTGCTTTTCATAGCTACGGGTCTGCCTCAGTGTGCTTACAATGGTAGCCTGCAATGGAGGAGTGACCCTAAAAATAATTACATTGTAAGTCACATACAAAAAGAAATACAAACTGCTCCAAGTTCAGGACTAAACAGGGAAATCAGAACCAACATTCAAAAGAAGATCCTCATATCATGCCACCATGCAGAATGTCCTCTACTTATGCCACCACTGTATAGCAAAAACATTTAAAACGGGACATGGATACATTTGTGATCCAACTTAGAGGAGACAAAGAACAAACACCGACCACCAGAGCAGTACGTGGGAGCCTGAGAGCCCCGGCCCCCCTCAAGAAGAAGGCTGTCACCTGAAATGCATAAAACTTTCCACATGTCCACCTCCCCCACTCTCTCCCAACAAAAATAAAAGTCAGCACCTATGACTAGACCCGTCTTTTCTCACGTTTGAGGAGTTGAGGGAGAAGGAAAGAAGGAAGGGAGGGGAGGGTAAGAGAGAGAGAGAATTTTCCTAAAAAAGCTTTCAGCTCCTTTTACAGTTTTCCTGCAATTTACTGCCAGCTTCGTTGTGCAAACCTGGCCCATGCTGCTGAATGCCTCCTCAGGGATACACTCTCAAAGTGCTCACCCAGAATGAGGACAGCTTGTACAACGAGGCCCTCAAATTAAGAGCTGGCGATGAAGCATTTGTCATAAACAAAAACAAGCAGCCCCATCAAAAACAGTAAAAACAAAACCCAGCACACCAATTGCTGGGGCAATTTGCCAATGGAAGTGACAGGCAATTCATAACCACTTACACTGATGTTGTGCTTTCCACGCTGAAGGATCCCAAGAGTGCTAACAGCCTGACACAGAAACAGCCTGAAATGCCCAGTTAGGATTTGAACCAAAAAGCTCTACTTGTGGAGAGCTTTTAAAATGGGTAGGAGCCCCACAGTCCGTAAAATTGATGATGCATTTTCCAGGCAATTCCCTGAATACTGAAAAGCACATGTCTTTTACTACCTGTATAGCTGTTGGCTGGTGAACGCCGGAGCCCCACAGAAAGGGTTCCTCACCACTCCATCTGAACCAATATCAGGATGGGCTAAGCTTGGGCTTCGCAGGACAGAGAGGTGGTAACTGTGCTTGGCCACACAGGGCGTTTACACGTGATCCAGGAGTGGTGGGGGGAGCTGCTTTAACTAGAGCACCTCCAAGGGCCCCTCTAATTAAAATTGCCCGGAGTATCTCATGTATCAGCGTCCCTGCACTTAAAAATAGTAGTGGAGGTGCATTAACTAACCTTTGTCAAACAAGCTTTAGTTAAAGTGCTCCGCCGCCATTTTTAAGCGTGGGGATGCTGATACACGAGATGCTGGAGTCTGCTGGAGCACGGTAATTACTACGCTCCAGCAGACTCAATTAATCAAGTCTGCTCCAGAGCACTGTAATTACCGCATGTCGGGGCAGCCTCGCTGCTCATGTATAGGCACCCATACCTCTCAACTCTCTCTCATACTTCAAGGTTTCCATCCAGCCAAGTTTCAGTGCCCCTTGAAAGTGCCAGGAAAATGAGGTCAAAGAAAGTTTTATGTTAAAGGAAGATATCACAAACTAATCCATAGGGTACCAGAGCCCTAAATTTCTCCCCATTGTCCTGCTGCCAGTCCCAAGGAACAGACCAGTATTCCTGGGATAACTCCTTATCCCCACAAGCCTCAGCTCCATTGTCTTTTACCAGACCTCACAGCTGCAGCACAGGAATCTCTGCCAGCTCCAAGTGACTTCCCTTTGATTTGTGAAAGAATTTTAGGTCTCCCTTTCCAAAGGATGGGTTAGCCCGGAATATCACCCACCGAGAGATCCCTCTTTACCCAGCAAGGAGACAAAGCAATTAAAGTAAGCCTTCCATAGCCCCTGCTCCGAACCCAGCCCCTGGTGAAAAGAGCCCAGCTGCAGCCCACCCGCTTGCCCTGTGCAGATCCAGGAGCACCCCCCGTCTTGTCCTCCCAAGGTGCAAGCAACAGCAGGACTGCCCCCCCAAAACAGCTGCACCTTCCTCCTGCCCCCTGCCCTGGCCCGGCTGGGCAGTGCTTGCCCCTTCCCTCACCATGTGGGGTTGATCTGCCCCCCATCCCCTTCCACCATAACAGACTTACTAGCTGGAGGCAGCTCTTCATGCTATATTGGAAATCAGATTGGTATTGGCCAATATGCCTCCTTAAAAATTGGATATCAGTATCGGCCCCAAAAATCTCTATCGGTGCACCCGACTCAGAATGCTTCGTGCAAGGTATTCTCAGTTCCAGCGGGGAGCTGCACTTCTGTCTGCATCTCTGGGTGCCCCCAAATCCTGGTGTCCACCTCACAGACAGCCCCTAAAAAAACATTCCCCTACCATCAGCACCGTCCTCATTACATATGGGTCTCACAATTTTCTACAAATCTCTCTCTGTAGGATAACTGGCATTCCTCTGGCTAATGGGTCATTTCTCTCAGATTGCTTTGCTACTGAGCAGTTGATTTTTCCATTACAAATGTCTTGTTGCCATTCCCTATAATGGTTCCTTCTGTCTGCAGGAGCAGCAGTTGCCCTTGCCCTAGAACACAATGCAAGAGATACTTAGCAATTTTGCCTACTACTGAGTATGTATCCCTCGGTTCCTTTGGCCAAACCATGTCAAAAATAATAAAGCTATATACAGACAGCATAACAATCTATCTAGTGATTAAAGCGACATAAACTGATACAGCATAATGTGGGCTTTTCAACAAGACCACACAAGTATATCAATACAACAAACACAAGAAAATCTGCATGACACCCCAAAACTTGTGACAAAAGGAACTCCAGAATTTGACTATGAAGTCTCCAACATGTTTGCATCTTTGCTCCCCACCCCCACCCCCATTATGTCCACACTTTGAATGCAATTAAGAGGTATAGCCACTCAGTGTAGAGTAAGTGAGGGTTTGTCCTCCCCAACACACCTTCAGAGATGCAGAATGAAAGAGCCCATTACCACTGCATGCGATATGGAAAAAATTATACAGAAATCACTTAAGCTGCACTAAAAAGATGCTAAATATCACATAGTAAACAACAGCCAACTAGCCAAGAGACTTTTAGTAATTAAAAAATTATGTACTCTGGGGATAAACAGAGGAACCTCACACTAAGATCTAGTTAGAGATGTGTTTTTAAAAATATAATACACCTACACATCAGCTGGGAAGTGATACCTCTTATATATCCTGATCTTAGTACTTGGGCTTCTTCCTGTCATTGTGTTTTAGAGGCAAATTCTTGGCCGAACGAGCCAAGCAGATGTTGGGCTTTTTTTCTCTCTCTCTTTTATCCTGCAAGCAACCACAAACTACTTGGCACAAGGAGTTTATTTTTTCCATCTACATAGGGCAAAATATTTAGACTGTTTCTCCAGAATATTCTCTCTGCCTAAATAATTAAATAAGGTTTTTTTACCCCCAAATTTTGTCAGCATCCTGCAGTATCTTCTTAGTACTCCATTGCTCTCGAAGTTATCTCTGACAGCTTCGTTCCACAGCTATTTAAAAAGCCCAGAAGAGTTCTTTGTATTAAATAAAAAATGGTCAGAGCATCTACATGATGAAGTAATAATGTCAGATTCTGCTACATAGAATTTAACATCTAACAGCAATTTTAGGTAACATCCAATCACACTTGGTAACATAAGCAATGGTACAGTTCAAAACTAGGTGGACACTTACTGTGCCTTGACCCAAACTCTTGCATTCATATTAGTCTGTATGGCTGAAATAGCATAGCTGTACAATAAACTATTCCAAAATGCCTTACTCAATTTTGAGAGGTTATAAAGGACGTCTGAATTTTGTTCCCACCCCACTATTACTGTTTAAAATGGTATGAATAAACAGTATAATCATTTTCACTGCTAACACTTCATCAGATCAGAATATTCTGTTGGCTTTGGGCTATAGATAAGTTTTATATATGGGTGACCCTTTGCTATCTCTCTTAAGTCTATCATCTCTGCACACTGCAAGCAAACTTTGAAAGGGAGAGTAAGAGTCAAAGTCAGAAAATGCTTATTCAGCTACATCATCTGAGATCAAAACTTTCACTCAAATTACTTACACATGTCTGGAGAAAGGCAACAAGACATTAGGAGACAGTTGATGATAATATTATTGTGGATGCTAGAAATCTATTCGTAAACCATAAGCACTTGATTCAATCAAAATGATATTCACCAGATGCCCCAAGCGCACATTTCCAGCTCAAGGATTATGTGTTTGCCAGACTCCAAGTTGCTGCCCCAAACCATTAATTTGGGCTCCAATCCCAATGTTTAGTTCTAATGACTAAATTGTTCTGCCCCCACACATATTTCCTTTGTATTCAAAAACATCTGAATCATTTTAGTGCAGAAACTTTACAAAACTAACTTTGCTCATAAGCAGAAATTATACTTAAATTTACACTTGCAAATGTCTGAGGTCCTTTAAAATGGAAATGATTGCTACTGGTTCCACCTAAGCTACATATGGAAGATTACTTACTGGTTTAGCAGTGGCATATCTGGTGGATGACTCCAAATCCTGGAAAACATTAGAACTACCCATTTCCAGGGCAACAAAGGTTAAATATGCTACGGAAGTGTTAGAAGTATGACACTACATGCTGTTCTCCCAAACCTCTCGCCAATGGCATTGTCTTGTAAGACAATTCACCGCTCTTATTAACGAGAATAATGTTGCAATGGTTAGATAAACGAGGCACAGAGAAAGCTAGAAGTAAACAGAAAAGAGTCAAAATGTAAAGGGTGGGAAGCATTTGCAACAGCAGGTTGGGATAACTTTTTTGTTTGGGAGGGAGTGGGTTTTGGTTTTGTTTTTTACTTTTTTGAGGAGGAAAACACATGAAGGGAGCAAGTCAATAAATGTTATGAAACAATGGAAACCATAAGGAGAAGTAAGTGTGCTATTAAGATAAAAGCTGTGTTCCCCTCTATATATCATGCAGTTTTCTTTTAGTGAAATGAAACAGTCTAAAATTGTGCCTACCCTGTGTGGTTCGATCTCAGTCTATCAATAAAATCTGTAAGTAAATAAGAAGAGGAGTGCTGTTATTTCCCCTATCTCTTTATCCATCTCTCTAACAATTGTTTTTAGCTAATGCAATGTTAAATGTTATGTTCCTGTGTAGATCCCATCACTGTTTGAGAAAACACCACCCCTAGCACCTAGCACTGTACTCTACAAATAAAACATCAAGGCAGACAAATCCCATTCAGCAAATCAGATTGCCAAGCCACTACCACTGCTGAGGAAATTTCAGGAACTAAAGTCCTCATCTGTCACTCATAAATAATTTATTGTACATAGATTTCCTAAGGAACTTTATTACTGCATCATCCCAGGTAAATTTATTGTGCCATATAATGTTCAAACAAGGCTATCCTTGAAGATTTAAGAAATGGCTGCAATCCCAGCAGTCTGCTACTTGAATCCCAAACCCTTCAACGTATACAGTATTCTGGACAGCTAGCAAGCAAAGTAAATTGAGCTTATTCCCCTGGAAAGTCACTGGGACCACCTGGAAAAAGAAACTGGAAGGGGCAGTCAGGCCTCAATGGGTTCTGGTAGGGTTTCATTTTATTCTTATTATGATGATACCTGAAAGTGGTAGTTTCAGCATGAGTGAGAAATTCAGTGACCGAAGAGGGAGTACAGGAGAGGGACTAAAATTTCATTTTTTGGGTCACTCCATTTTTTTAAAAGAAAAATGTTCAGTAATAGAACATTTAAAATAACCTCACTCAGCCCTAGCAGCTAACACTGCTTATCAATGGGTATGCCACAGACTTTTTTTCATTTTCCCCTGTCACAGGATCCTTCACCAGACAGCAAATGTCCCACTTCAGCATGTGGTACAGAGATTAACACAGCAGGAGGAAAATAACTATACAGTGACATTGTAAGCTGTCTATAGACATTGCCTGGCTAAAGTTGCTTGTGGTAGAGTGTGAGGGAGGCAAGGAGTTGTCCAGTCCCGGCGTCATCGAGCATGCCCACCGGGCGCAGACTCAACACGCCGGGCGGAAACTGACCTCTTTCAGGGCCCTGGAAGAGAGAAGGCCCGGAACAGACGGCAGCCGCATAAAAGAGGCGCCAGAGCCGGACAAGGAGGCAGCAGGACGGGAAGGACGGGATGGAGGAGCTGCCGCCGGAGAGAGCCCCTGGAGGCAGAGGCGAGCCGCCCGCGGAGGCTGTAGGACCTTCTGGGGCAAGGGCAAGGGCAAGCCCCAGCAGGGTTGGTGAGTCGAGGGAGTCGGCTGGACGTGGCTCCGGACTGCTTGACGCCGCTGGGAGCGGCTGGCACCGGCAGACGGCCGGCTACCGTATAAACTGTAGGAGGGGAGCGCTGCAGGTGCTTCAGCAGCGTGGGGCAGCAGTCCCCTGAGAATTCCTAATCAGGGCAGAGGAGTGCCCGGAAGGGAACAAAGGGGGGGGTCTTAACCCCGGATTACCCAGGGTGACGTTGGCACGCCTGCGGCGAGGAGGCAGACTCACCCTCACGGAGGAATCCCCAAGGGTGACAGACAAGATAACTTGTTTCTACTAAGCGGAAGCTCGGATGGGCATCATGACATGGCCGGCCTAGGCAGGCGGTCACGCTACCGGAGGCCTGGGCGAGGGTGTAGGGGAGGAGGAGCCCTCAGCGACGCAGGACCCCGCATGCGCAGCAAGTCCCAGTTCTGGACCAACACGCACCGTACAGTCGGAACTGAACCGGAACCAAAGTCGTGGCAGGCGAGTCAATGGTGCGTGAGAGTCAGGGAACAACCGCTGCGAGCAGGAGACGGTCCCCGAGTGGGGGGAGGAGGAACAGCAACACACAGCGGTCAACGCTGCCAACCCCCCCCCCACATCTTTTGGTGCATTGGCCAGGAAGCGACGGTGGCCCCAGCGGCAATTGAGGAACCCCCATGGAGCACCAACTGCTAACCGCATTGGCGGAGTCGCTACAACAAGCCATGAATTTAATGGCCCAGGTAATGCAGCAACAACAACAACACGCCATGAGGCAAGCAAGCATACAGGACCATATGCTCCAGCAGCAGGTATGGACCCAGAGAGGGCTGTGGGACTTCAGAATGCCCAAGATGTCCGGGGAGGACGACCCAGAGGCATTCCTAGAGACGTTCAAGAGAGCGGCGTTGGCCGCCAGGCTGGAGAGGGTGAAATGGGCCGGTCATCTAGGTATGCTGTTGGTGGGGCAAGCCCAAGCAGCTTGTTGGGCAATGTCCAGAGGGGACGCGCTAGACTTCGACAAGGTTAAGGCGGAGATCTTGAGACGGCTCGATATTACGCCGGAGCGGCACCGCCAAATCTTCTGAGGGGAGAAGTTGGATGAGGCCAGGGTACCTCGTGCACTGTGGCAACATTTGGCAGATGAATTAAACAAATGGCTCAGACCAGAATCAGCCTCAAAAGAAGAGATCTGTGATCAGATCTTACTGGAACAGTTTGTGATGGATTTGGATGAGGAGAACCAGCAGTGGGTACGACGGCATTGCCCCTCCTCCTCAAGAGAAGCCTTAAGGTTAGCCGAGCAATTTGATACGGCTCGAGGGAATCACCGAAAGAATAGTGGGGCCAGAGGGAAGGTCCCTGTGAGCCAACCAAGCAGGGGAGGCAAAAAGAGTAGCTCCACAGCCCTAACGTGTTTCTTATGTGGGAGACCAGGGCATTTTGTTAAGAGCTGCCCACAGGGTTTCTGCCATAGGCCCACGAGAGGCATGGACTCCCAGGAGGACCACAGGGGACCACAGGACCTGACGGAAATCAAAGCAATGGACTGCGGAGTTGGGGGCCAGAGGTCGGGGGGAAGCCGGCCCTTACTCAAAGTGCAGGCATAGGTCGGGGGCCACCCCATCCTGGCAGTTGTGGACACTGGGTGCGCCCAGTCCCTGGTCCGCCCTTCCCTGGTGGAGTGGCAGCGGGCTCAGTGGTGCCCTGGAGTCCACATGCTCTGTCTACATAGGCAGAAGTCCTTTGTTGAGAGGTGAATAACGGACGTGCAGGTGGAAGGAACCCAACGGAGGATGCCGGTGGGCCTCGACATGGGGATTTTATACCCCATGATTCTGGGCCGGGACTGGCCGGAACTTTATGAGGTAATTGCCACCCTGCAACAGCCCGAGGACCCGAAAGATGGGCTGGTCGGGGCTGAGAGTGAAGGGACGGATGAGGTGGAAATGGAGGCGCTCACCAATACCCACCGTTTCTGAGAGGCACAAGAAACAGACCCAGAGCTGCTGCCATTCTGAGAGCTGGAAGCTGAGTGCCTGACCCAGCAGGTAAGCTCCCCCGATCGTGAGAGGCCCCTCCCCAGGGTGGACGTGGCTCCGGACTGCTTGAAGCCGCTGGGAGCGGCTGGCGCCGGCAGATGGCCGGCTACCATATAAACTGTAGGAGGGGAGCACTGCCGGTGCTCCAGCAGTGTGGGGCGGCAGTACCCCGAGAATTCCTAATCAGGACAGAGGAGTGCCCGGAAGGGAACAAAGGGGGGGGTCTTAACCCCGGATTACCCAGGGTGACGTTGGCACGCCTACGGGGAGGAGGCAGACTCACCCTCACGGGGGAATCCCCGAGGGTGACGGACAAGATAACTTGCTTCTAGTAAGTGGAAGCTCGGACGGGTATCGTGACATGGCCGGCCTAGGCAGGCGGTCACGCTACCGGAGGCCTGGGCGAGGGTGTAGGGGAGGAGGAGCCCTCAGCGACGTGGGACCCCACACGCGCAGTAAGTCCCAGTTCTGGACCAGCACGCGCCGTACAGTCGGAACTGAACCAGAAACATCAAAGTCGTGGCAAGCGAGTCAACGGCGCGTGAGAGTCAGGGAACGACCGCTGTGAGCAGGAGACGGTCCCCGAGTGGGGGGGAGGAGGAACAGCGACACACAGCGGTCAACGCTGCCGACCCCCCCCCACATAGAGAAAGCATCAGGGAAAAGTAATTGTATGCAACAGGTTTACTCTTGGGGTTGTAGAAGTTTCCACGCAAATTATGGTGACTATTTCACCATAAAATTCAGCATTCCTTGGCTCTTCCAAATGGCAAATAGGTCCAGAGCGATGATTACCTGGTATAGCTGATGCCAAAGGCAGTAGGGCAAGGATAAAAGTTGTGTAAAGGGTGAAGAACATGTCAGAGCATGTAGAAGTTAAGGTCTACAAGAATGTGGCTTTTTTCCCCCCTCATCTCCAACTCTGCTACTTTACCACTAGCTTGTTTCCCTGAAAGGGAATAATGGAGTCGAACCCCACAGCCAAAGAAAAGCTATGCATCTGTGGGGAAGCAAGCAGGGGAATTAGTGTTACTCTTCCACATGCACAGGAGCACTGACTCTCAGTAACTATAGTTCTTCACTTATGCTGTACCTTCACACACGACTGCTTAGCTGAACAGAAGTAAAAATATTTTAGAGAGGCCTTCGTAAGAAAGCCGTTATTAAAAATCCTAAACCACACAGTGTGTAGAACAATAACAGCGTCTGCCTGAAAATGCCATATCCTTGTCTGAACAGCCCAGTACTGATTGTGCACTGAATAAAGATAGAGATGTAATTGCTTTTCTTCTTACGACTCACTTGTGCATCATAGATTTTTTAATATCCTGCAGAACACATGTATGGTGCAAGGGAACCAGGTGAGAGCAGTAAACACATGTAATGTTATTTTTCTGTAAGATAGATAGGAACAGGGAGCTCTAAATGACGGTTTAGATTTTTAATAATCAGCTGAGCTTTTTGAGTTTATTTTTTCAACAGTGAAAACGTTAGGACTTAAAGCAATGATGATTGTGAACATTTCAGACAACTACTTGTTGGCCATAAGGGGAGAGTGTCTAAAATGAAATCAATGCAAACATGGTTTGTGCTAAGACACAGTTTTACTATTTCCTATTTTTGCTGCCACTAATTTACCTCCTTTGCTTAATGGGTTGGGATTTTCAAAGGTGTGCGGTGTTGGTAAAAGTCCAATGAACGTCAATGGGTAAAGAGTTAGGGCAACGCTGACAAGTCCATCAGCACAGTGCACAAGGTAGTGGCCGTGCTTTAGGCTGCCCGTGAAATGACCCGAGTGAGAAGGCTACGACAGCATGGTGCTTAACATGTTGGTGGGGATCCAGAGCTACAATTATGGTAGTCTACCACTTGCTGCTACCCACCGGGATCTGGTTATATAAATTTGTTTTTAGCTGATTTCTACGAGCCTCAAAACGGCCCCACTCAAGTCTATGCACGAGAAGAAGCTAAATTCATGAGTCTCCCCTCTCCCATGCAACAGAGACTCCATAGCATTTTTTCTCCCAAGCCCTACAAAGCAGTGGCTGCACAAGTGAAAGAGCTGGAGTTGGGATCCTGCAGGGCTGAAGACAGAAGAATGTGCAGAAAACCTAAAGTTTTTCATGGACCCAGGCTGTCTGGGGTAATTGTGGCACAGAGGTCTCTGACTCTTGTTCACATAGTCATAGTGTCAGGAATCAGGGCTGAAGAAGAAGCAGTCAGAGGTCAGAGCTGAAGAAGAAACCCATGACTTTCCATAGACTACTCTGAAATCTGCCAGGTTTGAGGACAGACCATGAGCCCTTTGTGCGAGGGAGCTACTTTCCCACTCTGGCAGGCAGTTGGGGAATCTCATAAAGGAAATCCTCAGAAATTTCCTTTTCAAAAAAATCCCCTGACACATTTGTTATATAGAGATTGGAAAATTGAGGTCTATACTTTAAAGAAAAGTGTGTTTTAATTATTACCGTGAATTAACAAGAGATTATTGTCTGATATCTGTCAGCTGTGATCAAAACAAATTAAAGTCCCACTATTTAACTGGAGAACAAAAAGTGTCACATCCATACCCAGCATGTGATGAGTCTTCATTGAAGCTGTACAAGGGCAGGCAGCAGGATTAACCCCTTTCATTAACTTGCTGGTGGACTTGGTGGTTGTTGGAAATCCCATCTTCCTGCTAGAAAATTCTCGTTGATGGCTGAAAGCAAGGCTAAAGCAATTTCTTGTGAAATCCCAAGGCTGGGGGAAATGAAAACAGTCTTGATGACTTGAAAGAATACATTTCAAGCTTCACCTAGTGCAATTCAGACATAACTAAACTGAACACTGGAAGACAACATGAACTCCACTTAGCATACACCAACGAAAGATCATTCTTCTGAGATCTCAAAAGCTTTGTCTATATCACAAGGCTGCTGTCATTTTCGCTAAGGCAGCAATGCTTTAGTGGCACAGGCCACCTGGCATGAATGTAGTAATGCCAACTGAAGAAGGGATTTTTTTTGTCTCCTGAACTACATCAGTTTCCCTGAACAGAAACTGTTTTCTTCTGGCAGAGCTGTGTCCAGACTAGGGGTCAAGTTGCCCAAGCTTACATAGTTTTTCCACCAGAGCTTTATAACGCCAACAAGGTCAAAATCTGATTATGGTCCCTCTGAACCATCTTCATGCACATCTTCATGTAATGACCTTAACCTTCCCAGGTCAAACCACAAAATTCCAAGTTCCCATAAAATAACAAATACAAGCCTGCATTTTGTTTGTAAAAATTGCACTGTCGTGAAGGTAAAACCCCAGTGTTTGGGCTTGTCTTCTGCTGGCATGCTAAAGACTTATTTCATAGATTTCATAGACATTAGGGCTGGAAGGGACCTCGGGAGATCATCGAGTCCAGCCCCCTGCCCAAAGGGCAGGAA
>NW_017728915.1:26716424-26739863 GCF_001723895.1 Crocodylus porosus | reverse complement strand
GAAGCTAGTTGGAGTTCAGTTGCAGCCTTGGCTTTCCTGGTTTGCTCCCTGCAGGACTGGACCAGTGCAAAATAATCCTCCTTGGAGGTGAATCCCGTCCTCCATTCTTTGTAGGCCTTTCTTTTTAGCCTCAGGAGGTCTACTAGATCCCTGGAGAGCCAGGGGGCTGCTGGGCCCTCTTGCTGCCTTTCCTCTGAGATGGAATAGACTTAGCTTGTGCATTGAGGATCGCTCCCTTGAGGAGCACCCACTCTTCCTAAACTCCCCTCTCCCTGGTGTCGTGGCTCCTTAGGGCCTCACTGACAAGCCTCCTGCGCTTGTCAAAGTCAGCTTTCCTGAAATCAAGGGCTTCTGTGTTGCTGTTAGAGCCATCTTGCAAATATCTGCCCTGATTTCAAACATTCAGAACCCCATTCTAGGTGCACCTACAGCATCTAAAAGCCTAAGTCAAACTTCCAGTGTTCCCAGAAAATTATTGTTGCAAATTAAATCCTGATGACAGCTCCAATTTTCATAGAATCATAGAAAATTAGGGTTGGAACCGAGCTCAAGAGGTTATCTAGTCCAACCCCCTGATCAAAGCAGGACGATCCACAACTAGATCGCTACAGTCAGGGCTTTGTTAAGCCAGATGGTAAAAACTGTAAGGATGGAGATCCCACCACCTCTTAAGGTAATCTGTTCCAGTGCTTCAACATCCTCCTAGTGAGGCAGTTTTTCTTAATATGCAACCTAAACTTCCCTTGCTGCAACTTGAGATCATTGCTTCTTGTTCCATATCTGTCACCACTGAAAACAGTCCAGCTCCATCCTCTTTGGAACAACCATTCAGATAGTTAAACTCTGCTATCAAATCCCCTCTCAGTCTTCTCTTCTGCAGACTAAATAACTCCAGTTCCCTCAGCCTCTCCTCATAAATCATGTGCCCTAGCCCCTGAACCATTTTCACTGCCCTCTGCTGAACTCTCTCCAACTTGTCCACATCCTTTCTATAGTAGCCGGGCCCAAACTGGACACAGTACTCCAGGTGTGGCCTCACCAGTGCAGAATGGAGCAGAATAATTACTTCCCTCAGTCTGCTGGCAATGCTTCTACCAATGCAGCCCAGTATGCCATTAGCCTTCTTGGCAACAAGGGCACATAGCTGATTCATATCCAGTTTACTGTCCACTATAACCCCCAAGTCTTTTCCTACAGTTTCCAGGCTGTAGCAGTGCATTGGTTTCTTCTGTCCTAAGTGCAGGACTTTGCACTTGTTCTTGTTGAGGCTCATGAGATTTCTTTTGGTCCAATCCTCCAATTTGTCTAGGTCACTCTTAATCCTAGCCCCACCCTTCAGTGTATCTACTACACCCCTTAGTATCATCTGCAAACTTACTGAGGGTGCAATCCATATCCCATCTTCCAGATCGTTAATGAAGACACTGAACAAAACTGGCCCCGGGACTGGCCCCTTGGGCACTCCACTAGACATTGAGCCATTCATTACTACCCATTGATCCCAACGATCCAGCCAGCTTTCTATCCGCCTCACAGTCCATTCATCCAACCCATACTCCCTCAGCTTGCTTGCAAGAATGCTGTGAGAGACGGTATCAAAAGCCTTGCTAAATTCAAATTTTCTTTATGCAAAAAAATTACTTCATCTCAATAATAGCTAATAAGCATATCTCTCACAGAGCCATATAAACTTCTGCATGTAGCCATGAATGACAATGTGTATAAAAGGGTTGTGGATTCCCTGTACTGTACTGTAGAATCTCACATTATAAAGGTTTCATCTGGAGTTGTCAAAAGGGTAAAAGTAGAATACCAAACTGCCACTGAATTCCAGTGAGATTTATGCACCTAATATTGTTAGGCTCCTTTGAAAATTCATGAACTTTTCATGGCAGGATCCTTCCTTGTTAGAGCCTTAGACAATCCAAGGATGAGTTGACATCTATACATGTGCTCAAAGGTAGGGGCAGGGGTTGCTTTAATTAAAGCATCTCTGAGAGCTGCTCTAATTAAAGCATCTGCAGCGTCATGTGTATTCAGCATCCCATGCTTCAAAATGGCAATAGGGATGCTTTAACTAAAGCTCATTTGACAAGCTTTAGTTAAAGCGCCCATCACCATTTTGAAACATGGGGATGCTGAATACACAGAACAGAGATGCTGCTGGAGCACACTAATTGGCACATTCCAGCAGACTCACAGCAGACGATTAATCGAGTCTGCTCAAATGTGTGCTAATTAGTATGCGTCAGAGCAGAGGTCTGTCACGTGTATAGGTGCCCATAGGTACCAAGTTATACTTTTACACATTGAATGGATCCCTCAAGAACAGGAGGGAGACACTAAGGCTGCTGACAGATAATCATTTAAAGGTATGGTTGGCTTTGATCCCCAATCCCAACAATCGTGCCTCCTGCCATACCATATATATTGCATAGCAAGACTGTGGGATTGGATCCCAATTGTACCTTATTGCCAGTGCAGGGCTAGCCTGGGATCAAGAATGACAGGGAGCACCAGTCGGCTGATCAGTGCTCCCAGTCTCAAAAGTACACTGGAGCCCTTCAAGACTCTGGGAACTCCAAATGCTAGAAGTATTGATGAGCTAATTAGCACTCCTAAGGCTGGGAGCACATTGGAGCCCTTTAAGGCTCTGGTGTGGGTTGAAGGCTGGGAGCACCAATCAACTGACTGATACTTATGAGCATGTTCAATCTGAGGCATAATAAGAACTAGACACAAACTTATTTTATATATTTTGTGTAATAAAATTTTGGCTTGTTCCCTGCTTTATAGCATCATTAACTACACAAACTTGTGTCTGAGTTACTACGTAAGACAGGGGTGGGCAATTATTTTGGCTGGCATAACACTTAATGAGTTTTGGTAAGCTATTGAGGGCCACACACAAAATCTTTCAGAAGATACCATTTTAACAGATTATAGATAAAACACAAATCATGCATTAAAAATCAAACATCTTCTATGACATTTTAATTTTATTTTAAAAAAATGTGTGTCCTGATTTATGTTTTTTTGAGTAGTGTATACAGAGGTGATTTCATAATAGCTCAAAATAAAGTCTTACTCTTGTATACTGTGGGGGGAGAAGGGGAGGAGAATACGGGGGTGTGGGAGTGGAGGGGTGGAAAGTTAGGGGGTGGGGGGTGCACATGAAAGGATGGATGGATGTGTCTGTGTTGGGAGTTCCCCATGTGCTAGGTCTCTAGAGCCAACCACGGGTGGGAGGAGGGAGGGAGAGAAAAAGGGGGACCAGGGGTGCATGTAGCAGAACTCACTCAGGTGGTGCAGTGCAGGGCTCCCACCCAGGGCAGCCCACACTGCGCTCCCGCTTACACCAGCCCCACGCCTGTTGATGGCACCTCCCCAGCCCAGCCCTGGCAGTGGGGCTGCCTTCCACTCACTTGGCTGCCCATAGGTGGCTGGGCAGGTTGGTGGAAGGTGGCTGGGAGCTGGAGCCCTGCAGCAGGTTCAGGAGGAGCCACTGAAGGCAGGGGGAGCCAGGCAGTACCTAGGCAGGAGCAGGCCACCCAGGAAGCTGTGCATGTTGGCTGGGGCCCAAGCAGTGCCGTTGGTGGGCACAGGGCAGGTGCCAGCTACAGCAGAGTGCAGGCTACCCCAGGCAGGCCTCAGTCTCATACAGAGCACCACAGGTGCAGCCTGGGACCAAACATACTCAATTGGTGGGCCAAATCTAGTCTGTGGACCATCTTTTTCCCAACCTGACTTAAGGCATGATTAACTGGTTAATCATGTCTTAAGTGTTACATCTCCCAGGGGCCTGAGTGACACAATGAGCTTCAGTCCCCACTACTTAGGCTCTTATCCTGGCTGGGGATAAAGAAAGATGATCTGAGCCAAATCTTCACCTGGTTGTAGCTCCACTGAATTTATACCAGTGGAAAATCTGGTCCTGTATCTCCAGGGCTGCTTTAAAAAGCAAAATATTTAGGAGAGAAGAGGTTGAGATGCAGAAAAAAATTGGTTCACTGAGAAGGAAACACAGTCATATGTGAATTATTTTAATAAAATAAATGAAGAATAACAAACAAAAAGTTAATTAATTATCAATGGGAAAAAGAAAAAGAAAAATCTAAAAAAAATAAGGAGATTAAACTTTAGGGTCTTAAAAACTATTTTAAAAAAGGAGCAAGTCAAACCACTTTTAAAATACTAACCAATTCCTTGGCAATTCTACAGGTACCAATATCATCCTGATTTAATTCTCATAAATTACAGAAAATTAATAATGGCACTAAGTAATTAGTAACTGTTATTATATTAAACTGCATGATACATACTGATTAGATCATATAAAAATGAAACGAACACTTTGAATTATTTACACAAAAAACCTCAAAGTGAGACAAATCTATAGACCATGAAGACAAAGAAAGAATCCCTATAACAGTGACAACTGACTGCATGGCAGCTTTCGGAAAATATTGGTTACATCTGAATTGTGCTAAATAAAGAAGTTACAAAATACCCATATTTATCTACTGTAGGAGATTAATTTAGTACCTTAAAACAGGTTTGAAGCTCGTTTTCAACTACTAGATGTAACCTAAAGATTTTTCATTAAATGAAAAATATTCAGTATATTACAAATTATCTGAAACTATGATATGAATTGCTTTTGTGACAGCACTTATGTTTAATATTCATCGTCAGCTTCTCTGAGGAAAGCCTGAAAACTAATACATTCAAAATACATTAGTGTTATTATGCACTACACAGTTTATATGTAGTTTGTTTTATAACAGCCACACATCATGTGATATAGAGTATAATGAAAACATAAGATTAAACATACCAAGGTTTTTAAGACATTAAAGCAGATCTCTTTCAAGTATGCTTTCCAGAACCCCTTCCTTACATGAAACATATTAATCCCATGCATCCAGTATTCTGAAGCGCAACATTTCTGCTTCTTAGTGATTTTTTTTTCTTTCTTTAGTTGTCAAACTCAAACCCTAACCACATTTTAACATGCCACAGTAACATGGAACTAAGAATCATTATAGCCTTTAGATATATTTTTCACAGCCTAAGTAATGCATAAGACTGTGCGACTAGAATGAAATGACTGCTTTTGTCTCTTCTTCACTAACCATGTCTAGTTTTACACGTGCAGTTATTGCTTGGATCAAGTTGAACCTGTAATTGCTAATCCTCTGGCTTGGATAATAGGTGTTCATATTCTACAATTTACGTTCCTAGAGTTTTATGGAATTATCTAAAGTGAATTTGTTGTACAAATAGTTTTGTAAATAGGGAAGAGAGTCTACATTTCCCCCTCAGTAAGGGGGTAAGAATAATGCAGCAGTTAAAGAGGGGAGTAGAAGCTAGAATAAAGTGCGTTTTTTCCGGCCCCTGTGTAGCCACAGATTAGACCCATTAAAGTCAACTGAATTTCCTAGAGGCTTAAAACCAGGAGCAAAGTTGTGTGTTTTCTTAGAACAAGGTCTTAAGCATCCCATGACTCAGTTTACCATTTGTAAAAGCAGCTATAATTATCCTTTAGCTAATAAGTAAGCAGTTAGGCTTAAATAATTAATATTTGTAAAACATTTTGAGATCTTTAGTACAGTCCATTTAGAAACTGAAAAAGAGAAATCAGTAACAGTTATGTGAATCTTCTACATCAGGGGTGGACAAAATCCAGCCTGCCAACTGATTGGATCTGGCCCCACAGGCAGACGGTGACTCTGGCATCTGCATGGTGCTAAGTGCCTGGGGTTGCTTCCAATGTGTCAGGCACTCTCTCTTTCTCTCTCTAGGCTGGGGCTGTCACAGCTGTAGGTGTGTTCAGGCTTCCATGCTGGTTGCAGCCGGCAGCTATAGCATGCTCTGCTCCACCTCCCCGCACCCAGACTCGGAGGCTGCCAGGCACATTTGGGCATCTGTGGATGCTGCCGCCAGCCGCCAGACCCAGACTGTGGGGTGGGGAGGGAGGGGGCACACTAATGCTGCAGGCAGGTGGACTCCAGCTGTGCATAGGTGGGGTGCTAAAGCTGAAAGTGGGTTCGGGCTTCCATGCTAGTTGCAGCCCTCAGAATAAGGGACAGGGAAATGGAAAGGGTGGTGTGGCCCTCAACAGATCACCAAACCTCATTAAGTGGCCCACCAACCCAAATAATTGCCTATATGTATTGTTCTATATGTATTCAACTAATTCTCTGCCAATTGACTGCAAATGCCAGCCTGTTCTGCCACAGAAGGCAAAGGAATGACTTTCCCAAAAGTATTGTCTTCCCAAAATATATATTTTTTTAATTCATGCTCATCTGCTCCTGCCATTTAAGAAGATATTCACTTGTCATTCAGAATCCTGGGAAGCACTCAGATACCACATGATGGCTGTAAACATAAGGCATCTAGACAGATAGGGAAAACCTGTCACGACACATCTCAGACCTGTAGGAGCAGGAACAGGTGACAAGTGGCTGAAACTGGAATTGGGGTTATTAATTTAATTCCCCCATCTTCCATATCACTAACATCAAGGTGACCAATCACTTGCAGCCATAGGTGTTGAAGAGGGTTGACAATAACTGTGCAGCAAGTGGTTGACAGAAACAACTGTACACTGGACCGAGACTTCATCAAATACTATATTAAAATGGCTGTGAAAAAAGAATAACACCCCACACACATAAGTATATTAAATAAAAATCTCCTTCCCTGCTCTAGTGTACCAGGTTCCTGGCTTTCCTCTATCCAGAGAAGGGGGACTTCAGTTGTAATCAGCTCTGAATGTAGTCTGGGGACTGGTCTGGCATTTACAAAAACTCAGTTCTTGTAACTGCCTCGTAATACACATTTATCATCATCATTATTTCTCACAGCCCTAGGCGCTACCTGTCACTTAAACAGCAATGCACTATGGAAAACTGATCAAACTGGTCATGGTACAGTCCATGGAGGTAATAATTTGATGCTCAGAAGAAATATAGCTCAGACAAAGGAATGTCCCCTAAGCCCATTTCACGGTGTTACTGACCTGTGAGAAGATATAAGGATTAAACAGAGCAGGGAAGGTTGTTTTATAAAAGCTTTTGGCTTCTTGCAGATCAAACATGACCTGAGGATCTGGAGGCCCTTGCTTGTCATTTGGGAAACTTTTTGACTACCAGAATTGGCAAGGTCCCCATTTTTCCATCGCGTAGAATTTCTGTCTAAAATTCTGCTTTTCTTGCTCCTCTCTACTGCAGTGCCCTTCTGCAAGGAGAAAATTTGTTTAGTCCCCAAAGTTATTGCTCACAACAGATTTTACTTGTAAGTATTGTATTTCAATAAAACGCAGATCATTCTCCACTGAAGACAGATTGCCATTATACGAAAGCTTGCATAGTTTTTCAATTTCAGGTTGAGTTTTGTATGACAAATCTTACGGTGATAGCCTCTTTCACTGCACAAAATGTGTGGTATTGGCCATAAGTCTTTAAAACCTTGATGTATTCCACTCCATTAGTTTTTACGGTTGAATTTATGTTGTATTACGAAGAGATGTGCTGAACTGCCCAAAACTACAGATTTGCCAAACTATCCAAAAATAATCTGGATAGCCTGAAAGTCAGGATACCAGCCAACTCATAAACAGCATGGGCGTTTTTCTACCAGTGCAGCTGGTAATAACTTTTTAAAAGCACTGTTAAACATATCCAACTGAACCTGACTTCAAATCACACTTTGTGCTGAACATTTTAGGAACCATTGATTTAAAATGCAGCAAGTATATGTAGATGATTGATACAGGTCAATGCGCTGTAGGCATAATGGTGACACAAATAGCTTCCTTCTTTTTGGCACTGCATAATATGCAATTAAACAAACCATTCCACGTTGGCTCAAAGTAACCAATAGTGATTATCTCCCCTGGAAATGACAACTTCTGCATAAATGCTTTTATATGTAGAAGTAGCTCATGAAAGCAAAACAACAGTCAAGGAAGTTATGTCCACTGTTGAAAGAGAAAAAGGCTACATCCTGAACAGCACACTGTATCTTCTGACCCCATCAGGTTTCCAAATACTGCCAAATTACGTTTAAGTGACTGCCCACTACAGCATCCTTTAATACTTCTTTTCAATATTGTTGACATAAGGATAATTAATGTGTAATTAGTGTTACACAAAAATAATTTGTATTTGTGTTCCACTGCAAAACTGGAAACAGGGTATTACCAAAAAAAGGGAGTCGAAAATCTCAATCCCTTGCATGTGGTAACAAAAGGTTATGTTTCCTCCTCAATTATTTTCTCATACTAGGGGGGATGCCTCCAGGACTAGGTTCACCGTGGGCAGACTGGCAAGACCTTGTGCTAATGTCTGTCGCTATTCTGTGACATATCTGAGTAAGTAGAGGACTTCAGGCTACAGCGCTGTCACGCTTTTCAGTTGAGCCAAACGTATGGCAAGGCTCGCCATCTCTTTCATAAGTGACATATAACCGTTATTCTTCTCTCAAAATAGGCATTGATAAACTTTGTGGAAAACAGAAAAATTTTAAAATAAAACAAAAAATAGAAACTGTTAAGCAGCTGTGATGTTCTAGTTTATGACAATGTCTGTTGCCTCGTCTTAAAAAAATAAAAAGACAAAAGATGTTTTCCTTTATCCTGTTCTTTAAAAGGACTGAAGCAGTTCCAGTGATGGTTTAGTAAAAGTATTTTTTTTTACAATATGACAAGATCCCGTCACAATCAATGTTTTACAGCCCCATTCTAATTGCAGCTAAAATAGAGATTTATAACAGAAATTCTGACAGAGTCTTAACAATAACACTTCCAAAAGGCATCACTCAATAGAAATAACTTTTAGGGCAATACTGTTCAAATGGTTCATTTGTAAAAAGAAAATGACATACATATTAGAGAACATATTAGAGTACAAGGGCTTATTATTTTACACACCGGTAAAAGACATATTGGCATTACTAGCAATTTCTGGGTTGTATTTAAGAAGGAAGGAAAAAGTAAAATTTTCTCCTGAGAAGCTAGCAAATAAGAGATATTTTTATCAATCCAGTGCAAGCCTGATGTCTCTCTCACCATCCCATTTCCATTCTTTTTTCAGTTCTAAATACCTGTCCATCACAAACATGTCTGGCCATAGCTAAAATTATTTTAAAGACCATGCTATTAACAATACAAGCCAAAAGAACTACTTTTTTCAGTAAATGGAACAAGATTTAGTCCTGTAGCATCTTATATTCCAAAATAAATTGTACCTGGCTATTACACCTCCTCAAGTATGAGTTACAAAGTGTTTTAAAGACTGACAGAAAAAGTTCAGCTGTCCGAGTCGAAAACCGGGAATCATAGAGAGAATTCAGAAAAATGACTGGTTACTAAAACAAGCAGTACAAATCCACAGAAAAGAGGTAATCCTATAGGGTCTGATGTATGCCCGAATTAGTGAGAACAACCTCATGGTCAATAACCGATAGGTTCAAGTCGGTGATGTCAAATGGAGGTGATTACAAGTGAAGATCACCGATAGAAAGAGATACTCTTGGCAACAGCATCAATAAAAATACCAAAGAAAAATAACAAATACAGATCCTGTCAGTTGAAAGCAACTGTATATTAAATTTCCTTTCGTGGTATTTAACATTTGTGCCATTTTATAAGCAGGTTTAGCAAACTTTCTGTGGTGAGGTGTTCAAATTCATTCCAATTTAGTCTGTTCCGGCCATAGAAAATGGACTTTTAACAAGCAGCAAATTAAAATGTCAAGACCAATCATACTTGACTCTTGTTTACACGACTGCTATTATTTTGGTTTCCAGGACCTAGAAAGTTTGTCTTTTTCAGGAATTACCGAACTACTGTTACCACATAAAGAAACTGTATCTGATAACATTCCCCAGGTTTTTGACACCTCAATTTAAATTGCAATTTTCTTAGGCCAGGCCAGAGTGCCTCCTGATCCTCAGACCTTTCAGATTCAATTTCCATAAAACACATTGCCTTCAGCCAGAGGAAAAGCATCTGCATGTGCATTTTTAGGACTATTTATTTTTTCAATAAGGAGTATCTATCTGAAGGAAGTGGTCTTGAGGGGAGACCTTTAAATCACACAGATTCATATTTTCAACAAATTTTAGTGGACCCCACAAATATACCCACAAAATTTTGGAAAAGCATACACACACACACAAGCAGCAAGTGCCAGCTGACATGCATAAGACTGTTGTGATGTTCATGTGTCAGCACGTAGGAAGTACCGATGAAAATCTAATCCACACAGCGTCTTTTATTCAGAAATATTAGACATTTTAAGGTAACCTACAGATTGGTAAGGACCGTCTCCTGGCCTACTCCACATGAAATGCCCATATATATTCAGGACACGCCACCCACCACTACAAGTCTATTTACAAAAAACTTCCTTCCCTCAGATGCTACTGTGGTTGAAAGCTAAAGGTATTCTCTGTGGGCCTAATCTGAAGTCTACTGAGGTCAAGTGAAAAACTCCCCTTGATGGGCACTGAATCAAAACCCGCATGTCCATTTTCCCCTGGGAGGGCAGATGATTGGACTATGATGAGAGACAACGAGCAATAGGCTCCCATCTGTTGACATAGTCTTGTTAAGGACTAATGATTGCAAAATACAGCTCCTGGTAAAGCTAGAAGAGTCAGGATTTATTCCATCCTATTCTGTACTTGTGTTTGTGCTGTATTCATCACTGCCACACCTGAGCGCTTACCAGCAGTGCCTTAAGAGATGCCACGAACATCAGTTGAATGGTGTTTGTTCTCTGATCCTCTCCCAAGAGGCAGAAGTGCATGCCATGGAATAGGGTGTTTGTGTTTGAAGCTTCATTACTTTTTTTACATATATATTGCTATGCATTCATATTAAAGAGGGCAGATCAAAGAAATGCATCTGGCAATTGGAACCCAAGGTGTAAGGTTTGTGAAGCTATTTTAAGAGCTTAAAATTGATTAATAAGCTTTCATTTGGGGGGAAAAAGAAAAAGCGCTTACCCTTTGCGGTATAAATAACGTTCTCTGAATGGCCGAGTCAAATACCACTATGATTTCACTATCCGCAATTACTTCAGTAAGCGCGGTCAAGGAGAATTTATGGTTGGGCTGGTATGTTTTCAATACAATTTGTAGATGCCCTGGATAATTATTTTGCATTTGGATTCAGATAATAGCATTTGCAGAGATATTTTTACTACTTAATTTGAAGCTGTAGAGATCCAGTTACATAAGGGGCTGACTTTCACTGAAGAGCACGTAGCCAGCACTTCGCAGGATGCACTCAGCCGCGTCATGACGAATCCTAGGTTCCTCTTGCTACCCTGCGTCTTGTGTTGCCTGCTTTTATTACTTCCTTCAGCAAATGTAGAGGAATGTTTCATTCAGATTTCTGACAGTAGTTTTCCATTTCATTTCCTATTAAACCTACCTTTTTATTTATTGTATATTGTCTTTTCAGTCTCTGTTCCTACAGCAGCAAGCATAAGGCCATCCATACACAGGGTTTCATGGTACTATAGTAATACTATCAAGAAATAATGAGTACATTCATTTATGGATTTAGTATACCGAGATACTTATGCCCCTGTCAAAGAATTTGGCGATGGTAAGTGAGCTTCACAATAACCTTCTCTATTTCACCTATTCTAGAGCTGGAAAATTGAGGCAGATGCACCAAATAAATCTATGACAAAGCCAGAAATAAAATCCATGAGATCTAATCCTAAATCCCTTGTTTTAACCACATCCTTCTAGGTACTACACTTGATCTTAGTGCATAAGAGGCCAAGAAGTGATCATTTAAATGTGTCATTTAAAAATATTCCAGTGTATTTGGTCAAAGACAACTTAGGGACTTCATATAACAAACTAAAAATATCCTGTGGGACCATCTTTTTAAAGGTGTCCATTCTTTCTAATTACCAGACCACCAGGAAGATAGGACACTTCCTAAATATCTATCACAGCAATTAGTAGAGCTGGTTAGGATTTTTTCAACAAAATATTTTTATATTAATTCACTGACATCAAATGTTTTACAGAAGCCTAACAATTTAAACAAGAAGCCTTCTTAAGTTAAGGATGAAGAGGTAGAGAAAAGAGCCTAAATCAGAGTAAGGGCCAGGGCTGTTCAAAGCGTTGGTAGCTTATTCAATTTGGACGAGATTTGACACAATTTGGCAGCCAAATCTCTGAATCCAAATCAAATCAGGAAACCTATTAAAAGGTCCAAATCAAATCGGAAGCCTCCGAATCGATTGAGAGAGATTTGGAGATACAGAAGGCTTGCAGGTTTTTCATACGAGTTTTGCTTTCAACAGTTTGAGGTGTACTTTCACAGAAAACCCTGCACCTGTCTCCTTCAAACTTGGCAGGCTTCGTGCCCTCAGAAGGCACCAGCCCTGCTCTTTTCATCTGAATCTACAAAAGAATGACAAAGTTATAGGTATTTTAGTGATTTCCCATGATAGTTGGTAACAGGGCAAGGAATAACCCTGTTCATTTGTTGCTACTGAGTTGCCAGTGCGAAAGAAAGTTGAGCCAGGGACAGGGCAAGGATAATTACTTAATAGGCACAGTTGGGAGAGGGATCACACCAGAGGGGAATTTCACCCAATTAAAGGCCAGCGACTATTAAAGACCATGGCTGAGGGAGCTATTCTTTGCCCCCTGGGGCACAGCGTGAGAAGAATCAGTGGGGAAAGCCAGGAGCAACAAACCCAACACTGGAGTGGATCGCTGATCGGACCGATTGACTGGGTGAAGGTAACCATGGTGGTCGGCAAAACAAATAGGTGAGATGCATATTGGGTTGATCCTCAGGTGGATAGACGGTCCCACAGAGGAAGAATCCATCAATACCAACAAGCAGGGCCATCCCTAGGGGGGACAAATCAGGGCGACTGCCCCAGGCCCCACACTTTGGGGGGTCCCATGGACAGGCCCCACCACAGCCACCATGCACTGCCAGCTCCACCATGGCAGCTGTGCACCACAGCACTGCCCCACTCCAGCCGCTCCCCACCCCCACCATCCCCCCTCCCCACACAGGCTGATATGCCCCAGGACCCACATACCCCTAGGGACAGCTCTGCCTACAAGGGAAAGAAAGAAAGAGTCTGGAGGCAAGCTGACAAGCTCAGGGCAGTGGGTCGCACTGCGGTGAAGGGAGAAGGAAGACCGGATGCTGTGATAACGGCCAGGGTTGCCTGGACCCTGCTGGGAATTCACTAATAAACCAATTTACTTTTATCCTGCTTCTGGGGTGATTTACTACACCCTCTCTCATTGGCGAATTAACTGCTTTTTCTTCCATTACATCAAGGCGGGGCAGAAGAGTCCCAGGAAGAGAGATTTTGTTAGTCAACCCCACCCAGCCGCATAGTCTGTGGCTGAATCTCCAAATCCACACTGAAACTCTGAATCCAAACTGGCTGAATCAAATCAGGACAGTGACTCGAATCACCAGATCAGCTGAATCTGAATCTGAAGCAAATACTTGCTGCTTTGCACATGCCTAGTAAGGACTCTCCATCCTGGACCTTAGAAAGCTTTTCCTATCAGGATGGTAAGCAATCCAACGAATTTGCAGTGACAAAGTTAAGGATGAGCTGATGAGCTGTTTGCTGCAGCTTTTACTTATATGGGCACCACTTCTCCATTCAGCAAGAGCTCATCATAGCTCTGGTGCAATTGGCTATGGAAGTGGCACCTTTTGAAATAAAAGCCGCAGCAAAAAGATGAAGCACTTGAGCAGCGACTTGCAGCTGCGGCTATACATACCCCAAGCAGACTTGCAAGCCCTCATCTCTGTGGGGTAAGTTTCCTTGCTTCCCTGTGAAGAATTCAAAGTCCTTCTTTACCACATGGGGGAGGTAAAATTAGATAATAGACAGGCCTTAAGGGTTTATCAGCTCCAGTCTCAGCAAAAAAATTACTTCGGGTTTGGAGAACTACTGAGAATTTGCATTGTCTTATTTGAGCAGCAAAGGACCACGGGGAGACGGGATGTTTACTGTTACAATGCAGACAGAAGTATAAACGACATCAATTAAGGAGAGCCTTGGCAGGATATAACCTGTTAATTTAATGCCATTTACATTCATTCTCTCAGTAATATCAACTGTCAGGATGTGAACCGTTTAAACTCTCTTTCTGTCTCTGTTTCTGCTACACAGGATTGCATAATCTGAAATTGTAAAAAAAAAGAAAAAGAAAGTATCAGCAGCCAGTGTCACTCCGGTCCCCAGTAGGTCTTTCTCTCTGCCAGAAAATGTCAGTAGTGTCACTATTCCTAAATTTCAGGGGCATGGGATTCTTCCCAATACATGTGCTATTGCCACTGCTGTGTGGGTGTGGGAGTACACATCCACACACACCCCTTCACTAATTTGCCTTTACCCTGCAAGATCTTCCACAATAGTGAGCAGTAAATGAAAATCTGAGGGGAAAAAAACCTTAGAAATAAAAAAAAAAAAAGGAAGAGAAAAAAATGGAGTGGTAGACATAATTTAAATCACTCAAACTCCTTAAGGAGATTGATGCAGCTCCATCTGGCTTCCAGCTTGCTTCATTCTCTAGCAATTTCACATGGCTATGTGAAAAGTCAGTTTAGACGATGCTTAAAGATTGTTACTACCAAACAATCAAGTTTATATAACACAACTGAGGAAAGAAAGGTTCCTAGGATTTTTCATCATCTGAGCTTTGAACCAAGAATCCCATCATATTTGTCAACTGCCACAAGTGCTCATCAATTAACATATTTACTCAAATACAAAACAAGGTCCGTCCCCAGCCCCCCACCCCCATCAGCAATTTTCACTGTCAGCAAGACACAAAAAATGTTAGAAAAATAAAAGGAAGTAGTGAAAAGTGAAACCTTCAGTTTGTATTTTCTTTCTTTTCTTGTACTACTCTTCACTTCTTAGATTCTTCCCCTCGGTTTCATTTTCAATATTTTCTCCATTTCAGCATACTTCTTTTTTCCACTATCAATCATTCCTCTCCTTTTAGAACTGATATTTTTCTTCTTCAGCTGTCCCTAACTTCTTCGCCTCCTTTCCCTTCACCCATCAAATAATCTCTCTTCTGTCTCCTTCCCTACCTTCTGTCATCCTCTCCCTGTTCCTTGCCTGCCTGTCATCTATCCCTAGCCCCCATGATTGTCACAAATGGCACTAGGAAAAACACAAACAGTATTTACACAGTACATGACATTTTCAAAGCATCGTATAAATTTAAATTTCCTACCCTATTCCGCAACAATCTCATTTAAATTTCCTACAGATGATATTTCCTCCATTTCCTCCTAGTTCCCATTCATCTAGGCCAAACCGGTTTGGCTTCAGAGCTCCAATAATGTATATTCTGGGGTGGGCTGGGATAAGCATACATGCTCTTAATACAGTGTTTGCCGCTACCCCCTTCCTTCCTGCTGCACTTCAGCTGCCTGTACACATGGTGAGCTCTAGAGCAGGATTTTCCTTCACATCCTTTATGGGTTGCTGGGCTATGTTGCCTGGGGTAAGTGTAACATGCAATGGATGCACACTATGGTCCCCGTCTGATCATCACTGAAATTAATGGGATCGTACCCATTCAGAACACGGGGTAGATGTGTACCGTATAGACTAACTAAATCAGACAGACTCTCTCCATTCTATTCATAGACTTCTATGCCTGAATGCACATGAATTTTATCTCTTGACCCAGGCTTTTCCTTAAAAAAACTACCTCAATAGATCTGGCAGTGGCAATGCAGACCTGTGGGGGGGTGTTAACTCTGGAGTGCAGCTGAGTGACCATAATACCCTAATATTTTATTCAACACATTCAGCAATTTAATCACTATTTTAAGTTTTGGCAGTTTGTAGAACTGAAGGATTGATTTATAAAATGGTATTTTGGGGAATAATTGAACAAATTTCACATGCACTCTCATGTTGACTACTCAGGACATGCCTAAGTCTACTCCACAATTTGGAGACAGATCAGGGTACATATGAACATGAGACTGTGCACGTCAGGTCAGACCAACTGTTTACCTAGCCCAGCACTCTGTCTCTAGCAGTTGTAAGTCATGGACACTCGTATCGAGTTCATTTCATAATGTTCAGTCTAGACGGTATTCTCTCGTACACAGAGTGACTATTGTTAAAGTTTACCAGAAGCCAAGTACAGAGTACACAATCTGCACCCTGCCATTCTCCTTCCAACTGATATTTTCTAGGAATACGCTTACAAATAGATCAGGGTTTGACTTTGGTTCATGCTGCACAGTGAAAGGGATATGTCCGTAAGTAGTAATGCTATAACACCATCTCCAATCTCCCAAAAGGGCTTCAACATAGCTTTTCATATCCACATGCAGACACTTACACGCATAAAAGCCAGTCCTAGGTGTAGGGTATGTAGGGGCCCAAGGGCCCTGGCCCTCTTCAGAAAGAGGATAGAGTGGCCACCCATCCCTAATTGCATCGGACAATCCTGAAATTGGAACATCAAGTCCTGGTCCCCAGCTGCATGACTCTGGGACAGCATTTGTCCCAGATTCCCAGTATCATGCAGGGATCTGGATTTGCTATTCATCACAAAAAAACACAGGAAAGGGCAGGTTTTCCCCTACAGGCTGGCAGAGTATGAGGGAGCTGCTTATTCCCCAGGGAGCAGGGAAGAGACATTGAGAATAGCTATGCAGCAGCCCCGCACTCACCAGAGCCAACGCACCCCACCACACCCAAGGCACAGCATTTTAAAGGTAGCTTCTCCCTCCAGGTTGGGGCTATTTAGGGCCCTGGTAATGGACAGAGCAGGGAGGATGCTGTCAGCACACAGTGTGCTCTCATTTCTGGTATAGACAGAACCCAGAAGTGAGTCCTCCAAAATGATAGAACTGCAAGCCTGAACGCTGATAATGGCTGAAGGGCCCCTGAAGAGTCTTGTGGGATCCTCTGAGAAGGGGAAGGCAGACCCCTGGTGAAGCTCCAGGAGCAGCAGGAGTCTCCAGCTGCTGACTTTTGGCAAGTGGACTGTGAGGATGAGTAGCAGCAGCCTTACCCCCAACCAAAAACCGAGGAATCTGGATGGGTAATTAAGTTGGGGGCTTTGGGTTTTTTGTTGTTGGGTTTTTTTGTTTTTGGTTTTGTTTTGTTTTGGGGGGGGGGTGTACTTTCTTTTTTAGCCTTAGGTTAATTTAGTTTTTGTGATGGCCATTTTGAGTGACGAACCCCTACTAAAGGTGATGCACCTCAGGAGGAACAACCGGCACCATACCTACACGTTAGGGAACTCCCCTCTTGTCAGCACGGAGGCGGAAAAGGATCTGGGGGTCATCATTGACTCCAAGATGAACATGGGCCAGCAGTAGGGAGAGGCAGTTAGGAAGGCCAACCGCACCTTGGCATGCATCCACAGATGCATCATGAGCAGGTCCAACGAGGAGATCCTCCCCCTCTATGCGGCACCGGTCAGGCCGCAGTTGGAGTACTGCGTCCAGTTCTGGGTGCCACACTTCAAGGGGTGTGGCTAGCGTTGAAAGAGTCGAGGAGGAGGCCACTCGCATGATCAGGGGACAACAGGGCAGGCCCTACGAGGAGAGGCTACAGGACCTGAACTTGTTCAGCCTCCACAAGAGAAGGCTGAGGGGGGATCTAGTGGCCTGTTATAAACTAGTCAGGGGGGTTCAGCAGGCACTGGGGGAGTCACTGTTCCCCCGAGCACCGCCAGGAGTGACCAGGAATAACGGTCACAAGCTGGCAGAGGGTAGGTTTAGGTTAGATATCAGGAGGCGCTACTTCACGGTCAGGGCGGCTAGGGTCTGGAACCAGCTTCCAAGAGAAGTGGTGCTGGCTCCTACCCTGGGGGTGTTTAAGAGGAGGTTGGATGAACATCTTGCTGGGGTCATTTGACCCCAGTACTCTTTCCTGCCATGGCAGGGGTTGGACTAGATGATCTGCTCAGGTCCCTTCCGACCCTAGAAACTATGAAACTATAAACTGCATCAAAGGGGAGGAGAACTGAAGAGTACAAGAAGGACAGGAGCATCATCCTCACAGCGGCAGAAGGCTGTGGACTGTGTTTTGTTAATCTGCTATGTTTTCTTTCTTTTGCCTGGGATCAGGATTATGCCCAAGGAGCAACCATTATTGAGATTTTGTGTGCAGCTGTCCCTTCGCAATCAGCCTGCACCCGACCTAAGAGCTGTGCAGAGTCCACAAAAATTGAAGCGAGGAAGAGACACAGAACATTCCTGTCTGATGTGGCTGGGGGGGGCCTACACTTCCGATTGCCATCACTCTATTTCCTCCAGCTTCCAAGAATTTATGTGATAACAGCAAGTCATAGCAGGTGAGAGCACTCCATCTGAGCGGTTTGGACTACAGCGATTCTAGACCAAATTGATAGCAGCACAGGCCCACCATATTCTGGCCAGGCAGGGGTTGCAGCCTCCTGAAGTAGAGTGCTCCAACAAGATGGCTCTGACACGAGTGCCAGCCTGCAAGGGGCCACGGGAAGTGGGACACAGGGGATGCCATGCGCATAAACATGGCCAGGAATAAAATCCCAGGCAGTGGTGGACAGCAGCTCCCCCAGCTGTTTGCAGGTAAGTGAAGGAGGTAGAGGGGCAGAGATGGCGCTTGAAGGCAGTGCCCAGCCAGAGCAATGCATGAGGCCCGGGGTCAGGGAGCAGGACAGAACCACAGGTAGAGCAGCTCCCTGCCACTCTATGCACTTCCAAGGAGGGATGCAAGGGTGAGTATGTGCTCCCCAGATTTGTGCATGGGGTGGGGGTGGGGGTGGATGTGGGCTGTCTGTTCCTTGTGGGCTGTCGGCTCAGGACTCCCTGCCCTGGTACCCTCCTGCTGGGAGCTCCACACCAGCCATGCCGCCATGGCGAGGTACCACCTGGCAGCAGCAGGGACAGCAGGACAAAGTTGTGACCCCTGCTGCTGCCAGGCAGGCAAGGGGCACCTTGCCATGGTGATGCATCCAGTGCAGGGCTCCCAGGGGAAGGGCAGCAGGGTGGGGAGTCCTTAACCCACAGCAGGCAGCCCACATCTGCCCCTGCCCCACCCTCCCCCGACAGGCTCTGCTCAACGCTCCTCCTGCAGTACAGCTGGGGGGGGAAGGAGTTGGGCATGTGTCTCACATTTCCATTTTGAAAAGGTGGTCACCCTAAAAGAGGGCTGTCACATGTCCATCATCTTAGCCCCCTGCCCTTCCACCAAGCAAAAATAAAAGTTGGTACCTATGAAGCCAGTAGTCTAATTGAGGAAGGTAACCAGGCAGCAGCCCTGGAGAAGTGGGGTTGGGGAAGAGGATAAAATAGCTGCCATTGCAATGGTGGCCGCTAACAGCCAGCATCACCCTGCTACACCTCTGACACAACTGATACACTGTTTAAGCCTAAAGTTTATGGGTGTATACAGAAGTTGCTTTTGTCGCCATTTAAAGTGCTTTATTCCTGTGACTTAACAGAAGTGCACAACTTTACAGCAATTTAAAAATGGGTATACTGTCTTAAATTAACCCTTGTTAAATAAAGTATTAAATTTGAAGCATTGTATTGTATAGCACTTTAGCAACTTATAGCATTTTAAATAATTTCCGTATTTGGCACATTTCTGACCAGTGGAGATGCCCCAGGAGTATGCAAAGCTCTCCCTGCCTCCTAGCCTGGAAAGTGCAAGGAGGCTCAGAGCCCCCTTCCTACCACTACCAAATACTGCACTTCTGCCATGTTTAAGAGTGCTATAACTTTATAGTGCATTAAAAAGTGCTCCAAATTGACGGTAACATGTACATGGAACACTTCTGTATACACCTGTAACCTCCCACACTTGTCCTTTGATGCCTGATGGGACTTCTCACCCAGAGAGAGTGTACTCGTTTCCTGGTACGTAGACAACTTGTCGGTTCATGTGTCTGCATGGGTACTATAAGTTCTCACCTGCCACATCCTTGGTGTTATAGAAGATAGAGATCTTCCATGCCTTTATACAGCCCTCACACAGACGCCACGGGTCCTGCGTCTCAGGGCTCTGCCTCACCTACACCCGACCTGGCACCTCCCAGATGACAAACACAGATCAAGAATATCCAGACAAATTTTAGCAGTCTCTTTCCGGCACTGAGGATAAAGGATACAAAACACACAGGTGTGTCTCCTCTGCTTCAAAGGTAAAAGTCCATATCAAAGCACAGTCCATATGCCGAGACTAGGGAAAGTTGGCTCCCCTTCCCCTCTGCTCCAGTACTCACAACTGTTCCGTCTTGCCTGCAGATTGTTCGGGCCTGTCTCCTGCCATCGCCACTCCACAGGACCAGTCCCCACCTTCTGGTAAGTTATCCAGTTCCTCCAAGCATGCTCCGATGAGAGCAACTTGCTGTCGCAGTTCCCACCACTTGCCCCTGCCAGGGCAATCCCTCAGGCATGGGTTGCCACTGTGCTGCCACAACCACTTCTGGTCCTCCCGCCTATCTGTTCCAGGCGGTTTTTAAACACCACCACCATGTTCCACACCTCCCCTCAGGCCCAGCGAGACTTTATAAGCCAGGCTCAACCTGGGGCCGGTATCCCCTGGCACGCCTGACATGCTTCCGGGCCACGGTCTGGGAGCCTCAGCCCTCCTGGGGGTGTGGCTGATCATGCTCCACTGCCACAACACCCCATATGGAGTATCAGCTTGGTCTGAAGCCCATTCAAGTTAGTGGCAGTCTTTTCAATGCGGGATTCAGTGAGGGCCTATAATAATACTCCATAGGCTATGTTACCTGTAAGTCAAATTAAGGATTATAAAAGACAACTAAGAGCTCTGAAATTATTTTTTTATTTCAATTATTTTATATATCAAAGAACACATGTCATGTTTTTATTACAACAGAATCAACAACCCGTTCTGAAAGATTGGGCAGAAAAAAAATTCAACTGTCTATTTTTTGTTCAAATGCTTCAAGCTCCTACAGCAGTACTGAGGCAGATGGATCCTGATTTCTTCCCATTTTACCCACATCATCTCCAATTAGTGCTTGAATACTCAGAAAACCCCAGCTGGTTATCTGTGTAGGTAGACCAATCTTTGAGCAATAAAAACTTGTTATAGTGAAGAAAAATATATTGGGGTTTAATATTGGGAGCCCTGTTACAGTGACCGTATATCAGAAAACATGTTCCTGAATGATAGAGGGTTTAATAACCTTCACTTGAAGGAAAGAAAAAAGAAAGGAAAGTGCTAGGCTTATTTTACAATATTCAATCTACAGGGTATTCTTTCTTACATGCAGGGATTGTTGTTATAGTATACAGCGAGCCAAGGATAAGTTCTGGGAAATTAAACAAAGAGAATATCCTGGCTATGGAGCATTTGGCTTTATTGTGGATTTTGAAATGTTTCTTGTTGAGCTGATTCCGGCAGTATTTAAGTCCTAAACAGTAAGTAAGAGCCAACAGGAAAATATATATATACATCTCAAGCAGAAAAAGCTAGACATCTTAGGTTAAATGGGTAGCCAAAGTAAAGAGATGTTCTTCTCAGTTGATCACAGCCACTTGCCATCATTTCTCCTACTCATGGAGGAGGCATATAGAGTATTTGCCCCCTTCTATTTGAGACTGCTCAAACAAAAACATACATTTTCAAATCTGGAAGCCCACAGTTGTCAGCTGGATTCCCAGTGGCTGAACTTCTGTGCCCTATGCCAGCAGCAAGAAGCATCTCACAAAGATAAAAGGGTGTGTTTTATTGTTCTGAAAATTGAGATGCATCACGCTGTTGTTTTATTGCTCCCAAAATGACAAATTATATGCTAACTTTAGAAAGTTAAATTTTGCACGGTGCTTTCATGGCTCCAACCTGTTTGAAAAGCTGTCATAATGTGATAATAAGTTATCATTATCTACCTTGCAGGAGGTATCAAGATATCTGTAGCAGAGCTTGGACAAAGCACTGTGTAATGTAAGATAGCTTTTTTTGCTAAAAAGAAAATAGTTATTAGGATCTGACATTTTAAAGCATAGACCGCTAACAACTTAATGGGAACAATGAATACAAGGCAGAATTTAACCAGCCATTCATAACATGGCAGCCTATTACTTTAAATGATCATATACCTCAACATATCTTCCGTCACAAGTTTTGGCAAATGGAGAATGCAACCATATAATCACCAGAATTTAAAATCAGGTAAATTATTATTCACACTTAAAAGAAGTGTCTTCTGTAAGGATTCAATCTGGTCTCAACACTATAACAGTAGACCAGCCAAAACCATCAAGACAGTTTACTGGCCCAAGGAAAAAATACCTACTGTCTTTCAAAGACAGTGAGGCTGGGGGAGAGGGGGAGCAATAATTTAGTTGCCCATCACAAAAACGTATTGCCCCTGGTGAGCAATGAATTATATCGGACATGCATTATCACCGGATTGCTAAATTTTGCTACATATAAGATTTTTTGTTTAATGCAGATAAAGAGGTTCACAAATGTCTTTTCACACATTGAGGCAGGAAGGATATGCAAAGGATGGAAGGAAATTAGCTGTCAAATGTACTTATAGGACATTTAGTATTTAATTTATATATTTTATAGAATATTTAGGAAACCTGTTCCTTGAATCAGCCAGATACTTCAGCATGACAGTAGCCACACTGCCTTCAGAGGAACTTCTCATGGGTTAAATACCTCAGTGAATCTGTGTGGTTATCATCTCCCAGGCCATACTAGCAGCTTAGCAAACACAAAAGGAAAATACAGTCTCTGGCCCAAAGAGCATGAAGTCTCAAAATGACAATGAACTTCCCTCACCATCCTCACTGAACATTTAAAATCATTCATCTGACAGATTGCTCCAAATGTAGCTCATTTGCATCCTTCTTTTCTCCCCACCCATTTTAACAAACAGAACCCAGTTAAGCTACATAAATGAAGTAATATGGAAGATAATCTTCCACATAGGCACTGTCCTGGTGACTGAAGAAGAGAGACCTTCTGCTGTGTTACATGCATCTCACAATTCACTTCTATTCTTCCTCACCAGTAGTAGCACAATACTAAGAAAGGCTGGATGTTTCCCAAGTATCCAATCCACATCCAGAGACACATATTTTCCCTACTAATTAGAACTAAAAATCCCAACGACATTATGGGACATTCATAAAAACAGAAAGCATAGCTGCTCTTAAATTGATCATTGGCATACGCCTTGATAAGTATATCTGAAACCTTAGTGAAAATAGACAAATAAGTATGCTGACCCACAGGTTGGATTTCCTACAAGGCAAAGCAACTGATATATCTGGTTAGATTAATAATTTAATATCCTGTTGGGGATATTTCATAGATTTCATAGACATTAGGGCTGGAAGGGACCTTGGGAGATCATCGAGTCCAGCCCCCTGCCCAAAGGGCAGGAAGTCAG
>NW_017728915.1:26713113-26716413 GCF_001723895.1 Crocodylus porosus | reverse complement strand
AAAGTCGGCTTTTCTGAAGTCAAGGACTTCTGTGTTGCTGACTGACTTGCCAGCTTTACGGCGGATGGTGAAGGTGATCAGCTCATGGTCACTGTCACCCAACTTCCCATCAATCACTAGGTCGCCGATTAGGTCGTCCCCCGTAGCCAGTACCAGTATCAAATGACTGTCCACAGAAGTAAGTGAATTAGGACAAGCCTGAGTGCATGGCATTTATTTCTCAGCTACAATATGAATGATGCACATAAGGCTACTACTGGTCTTGCCAGTAATTAAGAGGCACATACAAGAAAACATCTTCCTAGTCAAGATACAGAGTTACCTATCAGTATTAAAAATCCAGTATACATTTTTTTTTTGGCAGTAACTCAGGAAAGACCCTACAATATTTCTGTTAAGAGGATGAAATACCTTACAGCCACAGCTACAGCTCATTTTAATTCTTCTGTAAAACCTGTCAATCAAGAGAGAGTAGCATTCATGACATGTATGACTCATAGTAAGATTTCATTACCACCAGAAATACCAACCCCCTCATCAGACTATGATGAATAGTCTCTGCCAATTTACAGATACACTCTAATGCTACCAAGTTTGCTGCCATCATATTTTAAGCCAAATGTATCTTGTCTCTTACCAAGTATAAACTGAATGTACTATCCAATATTTCTTACCAGTCAAGTACTCCATAATGGATAGGAGTTCCTTTGGTATATAATGTTTCTTATAACCCTGAAAGAAACAAATTTTGGAGAGATTATGTTCTGGGACTCGCTTTGGATTTAAGTGCCATAGTCCTTTAGATGAACCTGAAGTACCACAAAAATTTATTTGGTATAATATGTCATCATACAGTTTGTGGAGTGCGGTAAGCTTTTCTGCTATCACTGTATTGCTAGGTGCTATGCTTATGAAACTGCCAAACTGTATCAAGAATAGTAGCTGTCTTTTACTAGTATTGACACTGTATGTTCAGCCATTTATCTCTTCTGTTTGAATGCAGACAGGTGCAAGGTATTTTGATTTCACTGTGCTATTTACAAACAAGGACTTAACATATTTGCATGGCTATATCATACTTTATGTTTCCCTATATACTTGCAGCAAAAACATGTACAGTCTTGTATAAGAAATATGCTACACCAAAAATACCACTTCCAGTTTGATACAGCTGAAGCCTTTTTTTTTTTTTTTTTAAATACTTGGAGTCCAGTTTGTGAGCACAGATGCTATACCCACAAATAACTTCACCCACAGGTTCAGAGGCAAGATTAACTGCACAGGTATTACATACCAGAGAGAAATCTAATTAGATTTCCAAACACCACAACTTAAGCATTACGAATTACATCTACAATTAATTGTGGGTGTAAGACAGCATTCTCAAATTAGAAGCCAGGGTTTTGCAATCTAAACCTAGGTCATATCTCCCATTGAAATCAATGATATGTCCAATGATTTTCCCAGTGGCAGAACTAGGAATAAATTAAATGGTCACATGATCTGATCCCACTACAACACAGAATGAATACAATTCTTTAATCTGTCATAGACATTTATTTTCTTTATTATTTTAAAGTCCTTTTAAAAACTTGCCATTGTTTTCCCCAAGGGGTTCTAGACTGAGCCTGTGTTGATCAAATGTAAAAATTGCCACTCTTTACTCATTTGGGCTTCTCCCCCTTAGATTTTTATTACAGTCCCTTCTCCTTTTCTACCCTCCCATAATTTTTACTTTTAGTATGGTGTTTTCTAGAGAGGAGCTGCCTGTTGCATACTGCCATACTGCTAACATGAAAAGGCACTATGTTACCTGATTACCCATAGATATAAAGCTCAGAGAGGGATGGCTGGAAAACTAAGTCAACTGATCTCAGTGGAGCATTCCCATTTTTATTTCCTTATGTTTCCCCCTTCAAAAAATCAGTGTGACTTTTAAACCCATATCAAAGGGAAAGGTTTGAACTTTTAATCTATGAAGCAAAGGACTGGGAAAGGGGGAGGGAGAAAGGAACAAGAAGAAGAGAAAAAACGCTATTCTTTCTCTTCTTTTGTTTTTGCTTTTATTTAAAAGAAACGCCTTGTTAAAATGGCACAACAGACTTTAATTATAGACCTGTTGTTTGAGTAGCAGCATGTTTCATCTCTTTTTAATGTAAATTATATGGACATATTAACCAGGAGAGTGAAGGGAACTTTGGGGTCACTGAGATCAATTCCTTGTTACTGAGGGACAATTACTTACAAGCATGAATGTAGCATCAGGTGGTTCAAAATGGCCATGGGGGGAGTGCCTCCCCTCTGTGCATGGGTACTGAAATTTGTGTTCCTAATCTGAATCTGAGTCTCTGTTGATTGGTATGTAACTGCACAGGTGCATCTAGCCATGTGTTACTGAATGTCCTTACCACACACCAAAAACAAGACATTGGTTATCATGAATGGAAACATGGATAATTTCTGGTGTTATTGGTCAGTTCTTAATGATATCAGCAGGGTAAGCTGTGAATGGTTCTCAAACTATGTCAATGAGGATTTTCAATACAGAGAACACAGAAGAGAAACTTCTGCAATACTTTTATCTACAAAGTTAAGATACAGGGACAACAAACCTTTTGCAAATATAAGAATATGGAGGGAAAAAAAGCAGAGAAATGGCTTGACTCCCACAGGCTTCATTTCAGCTCAGTGAAATCACTAAACAATTTGGGCTCTTGTACACGCGAGTGGTGGGGGTTTCATAGATTCATAGGTTATAGAGCCACAAGGGACCCAATGGACCATCGTGTCCGACCCCCTGCCCCTGTCAGGAAAGAGGACTGAGGTCAGATGACCCCAGCCAGGTGACTGTCAAGCCTCCTCTGGAAGACCTCTAAGTTAGGTGACAGCACCACTGCTCTTGGAAGCCCATTCCAGACTCTGGCCACCCTACTGTAAAAAATTTCTTCCTAATGTCTAACCTGAATCTGCTCTCCACTAGTTTGCACCCATTATTCCTAGTTACTCCCTGGGGCGCTCTGGTAAACAGTGCATCCCCAATTCCCTGCTGTCCTCCCCTGATAAATTTATAAGTGGCTACAAGGTTATCCCTCAGCTGTCCTTTATATAGGCTGAAGAGATCCAGATCGCTCAACCTCTACTCATAGCGTCCTTCACGGTTTAGTCCTTTTTATCCTATGTCTTCTAAATTGAAACAGGGGTTTTTAATTGAAACCCACCATCTCAATTTTTCCGGCACGTTACAGCATAAAGTTATGGTGAGAGGCCTGGTCCTCTTTTTTTTTTTTTTTTTTTGCAGAG
>NW_017728915.1:26710563-26711959 GCF_001723895.1 Crocodylus porosus | reverse complement strand
GACTCCAACAGGCTCCAAGATCCACCAGTGGAGCGAGATCCACTGGTTGGTGACCACTGGTCTAAATGAAGCCACCCACTACAGAACCAGTGCTTAAGCCTCTGGCAACTAGAATTTTGTGAGCATTCACCTGGGAAATCCAAATTATCTTGAGTAGCGGATAGATAGTGCATAGCTGACCTATCCCAGAAAACAGTCAGAATGCAAAGACTCCAAAGACTTGTTTTTTTTTTTAAATAACGTCACAAATTATTTAACCCTCCACACCACATTAGCCATGCTCTGGCAGAGAAAGCCAAGACTTCACCACCTGCACCTCCTGTCCTGCCCACATAAGCTGGAAAGGGAATAGAGGTGATGCACATGCACAGAGAACAAACCATGTCTTGCTTGTGATACTTCTATAACCTGATACAAAATGATGAAAAGGTATGACAATTTTATACTGAAAAAGAAATTTTTAATGAATTCAGAAAAGAAATGCCTCCAATTAACATAACCCAAGTGAATAATTCCTCTATAAAGACTACTACTGGTAAGGTAGTGCTTCCTTACTGTTATGAGTAGGACGTAGTAGAGATGAATAAGAGGAAATAATGAAAATCTCTGGAACGCACATTGAAAAGTTGCATTTTCTAGCAAAACCAGGAATGCTTTCTTGATAGCACTGAAATAACTAACCTGTCCAAGATTGGGGCCAAAAATGAGGGCTGACCTGTTTTCTTATTGCTGAAGTTCTTCCACATTTAAATCAAATATAAACATGCATAAAAATGTCCATTGTTGTGGAAAGTCTTATAGGATCCATTAAAAAAAAAGGCTTTAAAGGGATCTTGCTATATCTCAAAGAAAAATCAAATTTCCTGGTACAGGACTTTGAAGGAGAGGTTTATGGAAAGAACAAGGTAAAAAGAGTTATAAGAATCACGAAGTTGACAGGAAGAATAAACCAAAACTGAACAGACAATCTCTTATTCACGACACCCTCATAAGTTCTTATGGTAAAAGCATCCTATTAAAATGGAACACCAGTAGTTCACATCAAAAAGAAAGAGTAGATGCCGTAAAAGGTACATAGGCAAAAGTAATATATCTCAAAAAACCTTTGTCAATGAGATGTCATCTCTTTTCACCAGCCTTCATTCTCCCTCCCAGTTGATAACATTTGGAGAAATTATTTAGCAAGCAATGACACTGCATGCAAAGGCCACGATTAGATAAAAACACCCTATGGTTCCAGCATGACAGACAATCAAAAAAAATGCCCCAAACATATAGAAAGAGGCCCAGATTCACAGAAAGATATTCTGTTCAACATCTTCATCAGTGACTTGGACAAGGGGGTAAAAAGCACCCTGTTCAAATTTGCTGATGACACTAAGATGTGGGGGGACAT
>NW_017728915.1:26659084-26710138 GCF_001723895.1 Crocodylus porosus | reverse complement strand
AGAGGCTACGGGACCTGAACCTGTTCAGCCTTCACAAGAGAAGGCTGAGGGGGATCTAGTGGCCTGTTACAAACTAGTCAGAGGAGACCAGCAAGCATTGGGGGAGTCCCTGTTCCCCCGAGCGCTAACAGGAGTGACTAGAAATAACGGTCACAAGCTGGCAGAGGGTAAATTCAGACTAGACATCAGGAGGCGCTACTTCACTGTCAGGGCAGCTAGGATCTGGAACCAATTCCCCAGAGACGTGGTGCAGGCTCCTACCCTGGGGGTCTTTAAGAGGAGGCTGGATGTACACCTTGCTGGGGTCGTTTGACTCCAGCATCCTTTCCTGCCATGGCAGGGGGTTTGACTTTATGATCTGCTCAGGTCCCTTCTGACCGTACCAATTACGAAACTGTGTGTCATCCAGTGCTGTTTTCATTCTGGGCTCAGAGTCTCACATCTCTGTCCACTTTGACTAATCTCCTTAGGTAAAAATCTGTGTCCAGCATCAGTCCAATCTCATATTTCCTACATTAACACAACTCCCATGGTTTTCAGAAGGATCTTTGCCCACTGGGTGAATTCAAAGTTAGGCGTTAAGTTTGCAGACCTACACACCCATTAGTCAGACAAGGCTCAATGTCAAATAAATATTAATCGGTTGCTCAAAATTACAACATGAAAAATGGCATCAACTTCCAAATAACTCCATGTAGAACTACTGATTAAGTTTAAAAAAAAATGAACAGTTTTTCCCCTTGCGTTAATCTATCAGCATATTTTTCACAGCATAGTATACAGAGTACCGAGTACTGTTCCCTTTTTAATTGAGATGTCATGTGCCCTCTCTCGGTCTGGATAATAAGCATCTGATCTAGCTATATTACAAGGGTCTGCATCAGAGTGAAAGAGTAGGACCCTCTGTGCCCACAAATCACTCAGCGACGAGTCAAGCATTTGAATGATGTTAGGGAATTCCCTACAGCCAATGTTTATTCACAAGCCAGGATAAAGCAAAAAACAAAAGAATTCGTTTGCTTTCTAACCATACAGAAAACGCCATGCAAATTTAAGTAACAATAATAATGCATCCAATTGAATATATGATGAAAGGACACCGTGATTTTCTTCAGGGATAGGGTTTTTAATGCAATAAACTACAGTCACCAGGGAATTTTCTCAATATTTTAATAAAAGCAACATGTTGCTCAGTCTGGCCATTGTAAAGAAAGAATTAAATTAAATTAAATAAGTAAAGGAATGGAAAAAAATATTGTTTTGTGGGTTGAAATGGGACTAAAGTATGGGCTCAGTATGGCTTTGACCTGAGCTCTGGAACACATCGGTGCGTTGTCCCTGGAAGAGACGAGAAGGCTGAGTGGGACTCGAAGGGTCATAATCTGCCTTCCAGGAGGCAGAAGTACACTATGCTAGGTCCTTATCTGTTGCAGCATACTTCCCCGCTGCAATGCCATCTCTGCTTGGCAGCATGCAGAAGAGGCAGAGCCAAGCCTCAGTCCACACACCCCTATTTGCGCACAGGGAAAATGTGGCAGTCAAGTGAAAGATGCTCTTTCCCCTGTTCTCGTGATCTGAGTAACTGGTACCTTGGGTCCACTTGGCTGTGCCAGCTGAGCCCATAATGATCAAGAGCTTCATTTTGCAAGGTTCACAATACCCTGAAACAATAGCCCTCGGCTGAAGGCGGAACACAGTGCCCCGTGCAAGTCACACATCCAAGCCAAAGAACAGATTATTTAGCTTTTTGTATGAGAAATATAAGTGGGTGCACATACCACTAACAATTTATTTGGCTCTACCTATGCTGGTGCTTTAGTAAGCCTGGTTACTTCAGGCTTGATCTTGAGAGAAATCAGGGGTACATACAGGCATTCGGGGAGGTTCAATCAAGCTAAAAAAGGTCACCTAATCTAAGGTAAGGTGGGATGTGGGGAGCTAGTGAAGGAGCTCGGGGAGGGTCAGCGGGGCAAGCAGGGTCTACAAGGGAGATCTGGGAGATCGGGGGGGGCAAGCAGGATCTGAAGAGTGGAATCAGCTGAGGATAAAGGAAACTGGCTGCACAGGAGAGAGACAAGTCCCATGATGTAAAGAAGCAACTAGGGACACAGTGGAGGATCTTGGAGCTTCTTGAAGAACTTTGACCGAGACAAAGAGCACCCAGGAGTGGTGGGCAACCTCTGGCAGGGGAATGAACACACGCACTTTCATTACTTTGCACACACCTGTACAGTTCTTGCCCTAGTTAACATAAAAATTGTTTCTGGAAACCTCAGAAAATATGTGGGCTCATGATTGCTTCAACTGGATTTAGTTGTCCCTACAAGCCTCGAATGCTCTGGTGGAGAAGGTGCTTAGGTTGGAAGTGCCAGAGGTCATTGTGTCAGCACTGGTCCTGAGTGCCTGGGACAGCCAGGCTAGGAGGTCCCTTCTTTTGTGAAAGTGTAACAGCTGAACATGCCTGTGCTCAAGACATGGTACCACAGAGGCAAATAAGGGCCAGTTCTGCAGTTTACTCAGATGAAAGGAAGCACAGGCATAGTTGGACACTATGAATGTAGCCTCTGCACATGCAGGAAGAGCTTCCCCAGAGCTATGCAACAAGCCGGCCAAAGGCTACTTTTTAAATCTGGCCTCTTTATTACATCTGTGTAGACAAAAGAGCAGAGCAGTACCCCATCTTCCTTCTGGCTGCACAAGACCTGTGACAGCTGCAACCCTCCCGTTGCATTACATCGCTTCATGGGCAGGTAAGCCTCTTCCTCACTTTTGAAGGCATAAAGAGCCTTCATTGTTTTGCTGCTTTTTTCTCCAGATGCTGTTCACTCCTTCTGGCAAGGCAGGATATTCCTCACTGTCTTCACGCCTTGCTTTTCCTATAGGATACTTGGTTTTAAATCTGTTTTTTTCCTCTTTGTCTATGATTCTGCACTCAAGGGTTGATCCTCCAAGTATTGAGCCTCCTCCAATGCACTGAGATCAATGGGGCAAGCTCAGAGTCTCCCCCATGCACACATGCTTCAAGAGGCAGTCAGCATTTTTAGCTGCGTGATGACATATGTCTCCCTACCTGCCTGGCAGACTAATAACCCTTTAACTCTGGTCCCCCTCCAGTTTAATTTCAAGTTTATCTTTGTTTTTTTCCCCTTGCTCAGCTGCTTCCCCCAATTGGATTTTAAGGAAGCTGTTGAACTGTGGCAGCCAGCACCTGCCTTCAAGGCTCAGACACACCCGAGAGTCCTTTGCACAGCTGTTAGAGCTCCTTCGGAGGAGCACAGAAGCTGCACCATGGATCTAGGGAATTTATAAGCCCCAATGGCATCTGCTGCTCCAGATCAGTGGGTAAGAAGAGTTTAATCTCTGAAAGGATTGCAGATTCCTTTTTAGATATGGATTGTCTTATCCCAACTGAGTTATGGTGCCAAGCAAAATAGCCAAGGATGTCATTACAGTCTGCCATGGTGTCCAAATTGATGCGTCATAGAAACTGAAGTAGTTACAAACTATTCTAAAAACAGGCTTCCTTCACCTGATAAGGAAGATGCTAACAATAACAAGGGCACAGATGGGAAGAACAATGGTGCCTTTCTAAGTGCAAAGCAGACAGCCAGCGGTAATGGCTAAAGGTATGCAAGGGGAGAAGAGCTTCCACTTGCAGCAGTCTCACCTCAGGCTTTGGGGGGATTTTTCCAGGTTTGCCTCCAAAATTTTGAAGTGTTGGGCTACACATAGTGTGGAATATAGCATAGCTATAGGCAATACAACCAGGAGAGTAGCATTCAGAACAAGAATCCTTGTCCAAATTCACTTTAAGAGATAAATTGCTTAAAATTACTAAATAACAGATTCCTTTTCTTCTGAATGCAGCAGAGGCTGGGGAGGTGGGAGAGGGGAAGAATACCAATGCATGTGTGAAGTCTGTAGGGCTACTCTAGCTATACACCAGCCTAATTGAGACCTTTTCATGAACGCTCCTCCAGACAGATGAGGAAAATGGTCCTTAAGGGCAAAACAGTTTAATTAACTGCCAAAGTGCTAGCTGACCTTTCATCATCCACTTGCTAGGTTAACCAATGGTTTCTGATATCCAAAACTAGCAAAAGGACTGGACTATTTTTCTCACATTATATTCGCTCACCTATGTTTGTGTTTGGCCCCTGAAAGACAGAATAATGTACCAGCACTTTAAAATGTTACAGAGCATTTCTTGCCCTGAAATGGAAAAATCCCGTGGACAGCAATGGGTTCCTTTTTTTAAAAGACTTTCCCTTCCTATAAGACGCACAGAATTTCAAAGGACCAAAACTCCACATTCCTCTATAGAAAATGATCTATAAAAATAGATTCATAGATTCAAATCCACGCTGCCCTCTCAAATGGAAGACTTCCAGATAGGATTATGATGCTATTTAATATGACATAATTATTTAAATGAATTAAGCACATGTTGCTTAACCTCACAACAAAGTCTATGAAAATTACTCACAACTATCTACCTGTAATTCCTATATTACTAGTACATTTCCACTGACTTATTTATGCTTTTTCCTGGAACGTTTGCAGATGCTAAATAATGGTAAAGCTACATTATTTTTGTTAACAAGTTTGACTGGATCCCTGCTAATAAACCACAAAAACGACAAACAAATACATAAACCCTGACAATTCCATTTGTTTTATATATCTCAGTCTCTGAAAATAATAAAGCAAACATAGCTATTTTTTCCTCTGACTTGACTTAAGTCTGAGCAGACTTTTCTACATAGAAATAGTTCAAATTCATCCATATTTGGGCTTGAGATCATCTCTTCAGTTAGCCCTATGACACATACTAACTAGTAGAGCTGTGCAAAGCTTTGGGTGGTGATTCGATTCGAAGGAGATTCAGCCTGATTCGGTGGCCGAAACTCCAAATCCTAATCGAATCAGGGGACCAATAGAAAGGTCCAAATCGATTCGAAGCTCTCCGACTCTTTGGAAAAGATTCAGAGAGCTTTGTTAATTCAGGCAGTCCCCGCTGGCTGCAGCAGGGAGCTGGAGCCAGACTTGGAGCCAGTATGGGGGTGGTGGAGAAGAGGCTGGAGGAGGGGAGAGGGGACCATGGGGGGGACCCCTGCCAGGCCCCAACCTCTACCTGCTCCCCCAGCCCTCCCAATGGCTGCCCCACCCACGCCAGCTACCAGGGCTTTAAAAAAAACTCCCACTCACCAGGTGCTGCCAGGCAGGGGGGCAATCTCTGCAGCCCCCCCCCACTGCTCCACGCTGCATGGGGGGGCTCTGCATGAGCCCCCTGACCCCCCTCCACTTCCCCAGTCCCTCCATGGCTGCCCCCGCCCTCCCCAGCTCTGGCCCTTTAAGAGAAAAAAAGGTGAAAAATCCCAGACTCACCAATGGCTTGGGGGGGCTCATGGAAGAGCCCCCACACGTGATGTGGGACAGCGGGGATCACCACCTCCCACACCGGGCAGGAACCAGTGAGTCCAGGGTTTGGGGGAGGGGGGAGTTTCCCCTTAAAGCGAAGCAGCCATGGTGGGGCTGGGACAGCAGGAAGGGGAGGATGGGCCTGGGTGATTCGACGATTTGGCTGAATCGATTCAGGACAGTGATTTGAATCACCAAATCGAACTACTGTCCCCTGAATCAGCTGAATCCAAACCCAAAGCAAATACTAGCTACTTTGCACAGGCCTACTAATCCGTTCTGCCTTGGGAAGGCCTCCCGACTGAACCGATGAAGACCAGTGCAGAAGAGAGGATGCACCTATAAGGGGAGAAGGACACATTCTGCATGGCAGGACAATAAACTTTATTGAAAAGATTTCTACCCATCCCACCCCAGGCAGCCTGCTCTTTGGATCTTGGCTTTTCAGTGCCTCTCTGCGGTGAAAAACGCTTCTCACCAAAACCAAAGAGACATACTTCCACTGCATTTCATTAGTTTCCCAACACCTTGGGAAAAAATCAAACAACATGAAGACATGAAACCTAGTAGAGGGTCTGTATAAACCTAACAGATTTTACAGATCCTATTCTAAACCTGAAAAAATTACTGGAGAAAGGGCCGTTCTCTAGGATTTTTAACTATTCAATAGAATTTTAAAGGAGAGAGGTAAATTTCTATTAAATTCCCTCAGATGTTTCTATAAGGGCTCAGGGGAAAGTGCCAAGGTTACCACGCCTCTGCACTGGGAAAGAGCTGAGTGCCAAAATAAACATTGTACAAGTGCCTCTGAGACATGTTTTCCCCCTAGGCTACGTCCTAGCCTTCTCACCTCCGCAGCTATTATGGGCTCCCAGCCAGGATTAAAAACAGAGCAAAACACTAAACAACATATTTTACTGAGGCTCTGGCCTCAAAATTAATCATATCACTAAAAGAAACAAACAGTACAACAGTGACTGGACTGTAAATAAAGGAATCAGGTCAGTCAGAGAGACAGCTCAAATCCTGCTTGATTTCACACGGTTAGTCCTATTGAAGTAGACGGGTTGTGAAGCAGTACAGGCTGTGGCTTAACAGCCGTCTACCTTGGCTCTTAGATACTCCATGGATGTTTACAATTATTGGGACCCTCATCTGATTGTCCAAGGTAGACTGGCATTTGAATTCTTCACCATCACAGATGAAAGAATTTGCTTAATTCTTGATTGATTTCATCAATTTTTGTTCTTTCAGCCTAGTTACAGGAGAACCTGCTTCAAGGTACTGTGTTCCTCTGTTTCATCCCAAATCAATGGAAATCATGGGGGTTCACAAGGTGCATTGCACAAAACTCGACCCTTAATGCTGCCACCAAGGAAACGTACAAATGATCTATGCTCCATCCCCATACCCCAATAATTATTTTGGCTTTGCAATAGGCTTTGGAACAAGCCAAACGTTCCACTAAGAAAAATAGTCTTCCACAACATGTCTGGACAAACACTGCAGTGCCATACACTGCACATTCAGGTATTCCCCATGCCACTACCTTCCAATGTGGGGGCTTTTTTTGAGCTCCCAGGGTAGTGCAAAACGAGCAGGGAGGCACATGTGGCAGCAGCGCACACTGCCCAATACTGGAGCCTGGCTTGCCAGAGCCACACTCCAGCTGTGACCAGGTTCCCAGGTGTAGGAGTACCATGGCTGCAGCTTCCTTGGCCCCCAGGATGCCAGGCAAAGTTTCAGGGGCCACTATAGTTGCTAGCCCTAGCCTCCTCTACCCCACCTGGAGTAACCTGCCACCCACCAGGGCACACATGGCACAAGTGTTCCCCAGGGACAAGCAGCAGTGGCACAAGTGTGCCGCTGCTACTTGTCCCCAGAGAACCAAACATCCATGCTCATCTGGATTTGGCCCCACAGAGCAAGAAAGGGATAAGAAAGGCATGGATGTTTTTAAAAATCAAAATCCCGAGGAAGAATTCATGAGTTAAACTGAAAATCGTACCTGAAAATCGTATCAATAGATATATTTTTACAGCTTTTCTCTCTCCCATAAATTCATACCTGATGTGCTTCATAACTTTCTAGGGAATGGAAGACCTAACAAACAAATACACAATAGACAGGGAGCAATCAAATTTTATATAGACACTAATGCTCAGAAAAAAATGCACAGACCTATGTATACACACACGCTTGTACGCACACACGTGCACACTCACAAATACATCCTTTCTTGGCATGTCTGTTTCTCTCAAAGTAACATCAAGGAATTTGAAGTGTCTTTGCAAAGGGATATTTCCAATAATGTCGTCAAGTAGAAAGAAATTTTAACTTCCCAGAGGTTCAATTTCCCTGCTCAGAATCTTGGAAATATTTGTTTCCCAGTACAGTTTGGTCATCGTAATTGGGTAGCCATTACAGTTTTTTTTTTGTTAAATAAAAAAATAAGTTAAGTTAATTCCAATTTTAGTTGTTTCTAGTGTACAGTGTCAGTGGGGGTAATTTTGACAACTTGATACTGGCTGCTGCTATAGAGTTAACAAAATATGCACACAACATTGTGGACTTGATTTTTAAATGCAGAATGATTTCCCTGGATGTCAAATCCCATATTTTGATATTCAAAGTCAACACCTGAGTGGGTTGTAATGTTGCTGCTATTCTACATGACTGCTGGAAACATAGGCAATAGCAACAACTATAGCACTCATCAAATGTCACAAATGCTCTCTGTCTAAAACTTTATACAAGTAAAACCAAAAAAATCTTAACTACAACTTTTATTCTTGAGTAACAACCTTGCATAAAGAAATCACCCAACACAGCAATGATATTATCAGCTCTAAGGATAGATTTTCTTAATCATTACAACATTATGCCACAACTTCATACAAGTCTAAAACATTGTGTTGCAGCATGATACTAACCATGGACTTACTGAGTATATGACTCAATCTTACAAAATGACAGGGAAATGCCAGCTGTCTGCAGCATATTAGATGAAATATAGTGATTCCCTGTAATGGGCTGACATGTATGTGCAAAAATAAGCTATCATATGTGGAAAGAATAGACTAAAAATATAGACCATCTCCAGCATACTTTTAAAACGGCATAAAATCCTTTTGCACCCAATCGTATTGCTGCTGAAAGCAAGGGAAAGACTCCTATGTATTCCAACTGGACTGGACCCTGTTTTAGGGAAAAAATAGATTTTGGAATCTTTGTCCTTGAAGGTATATGACACATTTTATATAACAAGGCTGTTTGCTGTGGGCTGACGTCTACTTTCTTGTTCAATCCATCATTCATCTCTATCATGGTGTCTTATCAGTACAATCAAATGCTTATTTTAATGAATAACTCTATTTTATATTCCAAGAGATACAGTTTAATATCTGAAAAGTACAACTGGAACACCCATTGACAGGGTTAGTGTTTATATGACACCTTGAAGATACACTGATATTGAAGGTTAACATTATCTCATAGAAGCTGGTGAATATAACAGCCACACCTATTCATGATAAATGAAAAAGCAATTACCGGTAAGTTCCTTTGGAGAAAGCTAGACAAGCATAAGCTGCTATCCCAGATACAGACCCCACAAAAAGCTGGAATAGGGGTTAGGCCTGCATCTCTGAAGTCACTTAGACAAGTTACATGTTTCACACCATACGGCCCCTGAAAGTACTCTACAGTCATGACATAACACACATTCACAGCTAAAATGGCTGATCATACAAAAACTTAACCCTTGCTATATCAGCTATTAACTGAAGGTGCTATAGAACAGAGCACCTTAGGGAAACTCTGTTCAGGGTCCTTGCAAGGGTTGTGCGGGCACTTCTGCCTGCATCCCATAAGCCTTTGTGAGCCTGGGCAGGTGCTCGTGGTAGTGAGCACCCACCCAGCTCTGCCCTGAGGGCTGTCACAGAGGAGAAATTCTCTTTTCTGTTCATCTGGGGAAGGACGGGGAATGGGACAGAGGTGAGAGTGGGGGGGTACCCCTGCTGGGGTCTTGGGGGAGCCAGCCCAGGCCTGCAAGGCAAGCTGCCCCAGTTCAGGTCATGGCAAAGCCAAGATAGCAACTGCGTGCTGCTGCTGTCACAAGGCTTGGGCAGGGAGTTCGGGGAACAGAGCCCCCTGCCTAACAAGTCTGGCCCTGCTCCCCCAATACCCTAGCCAAGGTACCTGGGAGGTGGGGGTTGTGATGTGGGGGCAGGCTCCCTTCCTCCACCCCTTCCCAAGCCTGCAGCAATAGCATGCAGCTGCCAGCTTGGCTTTGCCACAGCTAGATCTAAGGAGTGGGAAGCAAGATGAAACAGAGCCCCACCCCACTGCCTCATGGGCCCCCTCCAACTTCCCCAGCTATGGCATTGGGGGAGCTAGGCCAGGCCCACTAGGTGAGGGGTGAGGGGGCTGTATTCCACCCCCTTCTTCCCCCCTCCCAGCTCCTGCCACAGCAAAACTGAACCGGCAGCTGCATGCTGCCACTGTCAAAAGGCTTCAGCAGGGGGTGGGGGAAGGGAGCACCCCCACCTCACAGGTCCAACCCAGGTTTCACCAGTACCCCAGCCAGAGTAACTTGGGGGGAGGGCTGTGAGATGGGGGTCATTCCTTTCACCTCCCCAAGCCTCATGACAGGGGCAGCACAGCTGCCACCTCAGCTTTCCAGCACACAGCTGCCAACTCGGCTTTCCAGTGGCTCAAACTGGGGCAGAGGGGGAGACAGGGCTGGGGAGAGGGGCAGTTTGGCAGCCTCCTGGGAGGCTGCTGGAGTACCCCCCGCCTGCTGGCCAGGGGTGCCCCAGCCAGGAAGCAAATGCCTGTTGGGTTCTGCAGTGCTCTAACTCATTGCGCTTTGCATAAAACACCATGAGTTAGAGCCTCCCTGACAGGCTGCCTAAATGTCTGTAGGCATCCTGACGGTTTTTCCCTGCAGTATGAATGGAAACGAAAGGGATTATGTATTATTGCCTAATAGAACTATTCATATGGGACGGCAGGGGGCAGGATACAGTGGGGTCAAAAGTGGGATCAAAAGTGAAGAATCAGCAGAGAAGCACAAGAGAAGGCAGTGAGGAAAACCCAGAAGATCACTTGTCGCATGACAATGAAGAAAAGGAAGAGTGCAGATCTGGAAACAGGCCTGGAACCTGTGAGCACCAAAACAATCTCCTGCTCTCTAAATGGCAAATGTTTAACCCAAAACTTAGCAACATCTGCCCATCTGTCTTTAAGCAAAGTATAAATTTTGCCTTTTTTCTTGTAACTATAATGGAGATAGTATGATTTTGAGATCTGTTTCTTACACTTCCTTGGTCAGACCCCCATTATACATTAGGAATACACTTACTTTCCACCTCTCCATAAGTTTCCATCACAATAGTATCATTTTGGTTCATTGTTTTACCCCTGACACCATCACTGGAGTAATGTTGGTAATACAACGGTACTTTGGAGCTCTTTACTTCCATGAGGCTAGCTTCCTTTTACACAATATTATCTCCTTCCTGCTTCACTGATACTGCAACTTCCCTCATTTGCTACTCTCACATTCTCCACCCTTTCCCCCCAAATCCCACTTTCCACCTTTCTCCCAATATCAAACAGTCACCCAACTCTCTGGTATAAATGCCACAACCCCAAAATGTACAGTCCCCACCATCCTGTTCTCTCTACCTTTCTCTCATGTTTTCTTCTCCTCCTCCTCCTTCAAAAAAACTCTATTCAAAAGCACTCATCTTTCCACCTGATAAAGATCCCCTACCAACGACTCCTTCTGCTCCTGCTTTATTGATTTTCTTTTTGGGTTTCCTAGCTCTTCTCCTATCAAAGAATCCTCCCCCCAGTTTTGCACCTCCTCTCACCTCTGACATGACTGATGCTGTTACTTTCCCCAAAGGTCTTTCCTGTGCCAGTGGCCCATGCTCTCCAGATATCCTTTCCAAAGTTCCTCCTTGCTGTGCCTGCCCCAAGATCTTCTCTCCAGATTTCCTCATATCTGGCTTAACAGATCCAAAATGTCCCCATAACACCTCTAGATTCCAAGTCATATCCCCAGCGTCTACCCCTGTACCTGCCCCAGGGTCCTCACTGTTCCTCAGTGCTGCAGTGACGCATTTCTTCCACACTGTGCTCTCTCTGACATCTAAGTTTTCCCCTCCTCAAGGTATTTCTATTCCTTACGGGTTCCTATAGACATTCAGGGCCCCACTCTTACTCATGGCACTTTACGTAAAGCACCATGAGTTAGAGCCCCCTTGACCTCACAGACAAATAGGGGAAGGAGGGACTAGAGTCTGTCTGCACTGGCCCTGGCCAGTAGTCAGGGGCACTCCAGCACCCTTGGAACAGGCTGCCAAAATACCCCTCTCCCCAGTCTGCACCCACCCAGCTCCAGGGCTGCCAGTATGGGGAAGGAGGGCAAGGGGGAGCGACAGCTCCTATCTGCTAGTTGCTTTTGAATGGCCAGAGCTGGAGGTGGGGGTAGGGTGAAAGGACGCCCCCACAGCTGGGGTATTAGGGAGAGTTCAGCCAGGCTGGGCCCACAAGGCAAAGGGGCTCTGTTGCACCCCTTCTCCCATCAGCTGCTGCCATTCAAAAGCAGCTGGCAGCTCAGCAGCTCTGTGCTGCCACTGTCAAGAGGCCAATGTGGGGGTGGGGAAAGGGAGCAACCCCCCTCTCACCTCATGAACTCAGCCCAGCTGCCCCACAATACCCCAGTCAGAGTAGCTGGGGAGACCCACGAGACAAGGGGACTCTGTCCTACCCCACCCCCTCCCGCTGAGCTCTGACCATTCAAAAGCAGCCAGCAGCTTGGAGATGCCACTTCTCCTTCCACCCCTCTGCTGACAGCCCCAGGGGTATCACACGAAAAATTAACCCTTAATTATGGTGCTTTACTAGAGCCGCTATAATTTTCTTTTCCCTCCATTCCCCCTCTGTTTACAACTGTATCTGAGATCTTGGGCTCTGGTAAATTTTTTATTTTTCCTAATTGCTAAGTCTGAGAGAAGCAGTAAGAGCCCCGTGTACAGTATTTCTTTCTGTAATCTAAAGACACACTGTGCCAAATATAAGCCACTTGAAGTAAGCCACTGTGGGTAGCAAAGTATATGCTTTAGCTCATGGTGCACAGGGTATCTTACATTCAAACACCATCTCCTGCCCAGATACAATAGTGAACCTAGTTCTACGGTAACAGCATTTTTCTATTTTTATCATGTGTTTCTTCCTTTGCTAATCAGTCACAGCTTGTGTTTTGTGTGGTTTGACTTTCCAAAACAATTCTTGTCTGAAACTTGAGAAAAGAATTACGGTATGACATCACTGGGCCTCAGATCAAACCTGTGTAAGAAGAGAAGTGTGCTTACTTTCCCCAATGAGAAGCAGATAAGCCCAGGACAGAGGTCAGGGGATTTGCATTGTTACAAGGTATACTAGCTAAGCACAACTCACCACTATATTGGGAGGAGAATAGGAGGGCAGCTATGCCCTTGTTGGAAGGAATAGTACAATTATATATTTATAGAGAGAGAGTATCTCCTTTTCTGAGGATATTTAATTCATGGAAAGCTGTACCAAGTGTGACAAAACTATACCACATTCTTAAAAATAAAAAAAGACTTTATACAAAGGCCGGGCACTTCTGGATTGCGAGACAGACAGAAGGACCTAATGTAGTCTTATCCTGGAGGTTCTGCTCCAAACACATTGGCACTGAGAGGGCACTACAGGAAAATTCCCGTTGCTGCTCTCCTTGCCTTGTAGGTTAAGAGAGGCTTCGGTCTCCAGAGTTGCCACTCCAGCAGCCTTTGTGACTAAATTCATTTTAAATATGATATTCCCCTTTGTTATAAAGTTGCTGTCTTATTCCTTGTCCTTAAAGCACATGAATCATTCGACAATCTGGGTGCTTGTAGACATGCCAGGAGGCTGCTCCAACGTGCTGTGATTACAGTGGTAAGGCACAACTAATTGAGTCTGCTGGAGCGTGCTAATTAGCATGCCCCAGCCAGCCTCCGAGTCTTGTGTACCAGCATCCCCATGCTTAAAAATGGTGGCGGAGGCACTTTAACTAAAGCTCTTTCGATGAGCTCTTTCGACTTCTATTTGTTACTGCTATTTTTAAATTTCTTTCTTTTTAAATAATATAAGCTAGCTTTGGCTTCCAGGAAAAACCATGGTAGAAGGCAATGGTTCTCCCCGTTGTAGTCGTTTGTCTGGGTTTCAGGAGCCCCAAGAAACTCTAAAGGATTAGGAGGAGCCAAATCCTTGCAGCAAAATATTGTTATCAGAGGAGAGTTTCATCTCAAGTGAGTCTTCAGACAGTCATACATTGTTGAAAATACAAGGAGGATGTTATAAGAAGTGGGAGAGAGAGACTGAGACTGGTCTGCTTACAGATTCATTCTAGGTAAGTAGATAGCTCAATACTTCTTTGGTCCCTATCACTATAATAGCTCAGACAAAAGGAAAACAGCTGTCATGTTGTGAAGATTGGTGTTGGCTCTTGCTACCAGACTCTTTTGGCCAGGACATTAACTCAAATCTGGGGATTAGCAAAATGACTATCCTCATGAAAGGGCCCCAAGTGGGAATGTTATGGTAGCTTTTACTAGGTGTGTGCCTCTGGTTTCCAGAGGCAACCCAAATATGGACAGCAGCCTCTCCAAAAATGCATCTGAAACGCTACTAGGACCCACCCCATCTCCTGTCTCCCCCCAACAAAGATCAGGAAAAAGACAAGAAAAGTGCAGAAATCACTGTAATCCTGGGCTAACAATTTTAAATGCCTAGTAATAAATATGTAGTAGTAAACCTTGAAGCAAAGGAGCAAAAGAAAAAAATATCTACTGTATTCGACAGAAAGGTTTTAAAGCATGCTTACCTGTATGGCAGTTGTTACAGAGCATCTCTAAAACCTTCAGTCCAATGTGCTGTGAAACAGGCAAACAGGACATTAGGCTGCCTTGGTAGAAACCTGTGATATAAATCAAGTGGGATGATTGTTTTATTATGTGAAGCACTAGAGTACAATTTACTATAGAGCTTGAGAAAAATCTGCCTGGCAAGGAAGCTTGCTTTAAAAAGATCTCCCAATCTTTCAACCATAACAAGAGCCTAATCAAAGTCTCAGAGGGGTGCATAGTATGTTAAGCTCAAAATGGCCTCTTCTTTTGGTCTCATATTCTGCCCCAAAATGAACCTCAATTATATTAAATAGTAATATTGTCCACCCCTGTACTGCTCTTAGGTCGTTAGAGGCCTCTATTTATGTAGCTTGGCACCCAACAACTTTATTGTTTATTAACCTGTTTTTAACCCTGATTTTACCCTAAAGGAGGAATGCCTCCCATATGAGAAGTTACCCTTAAAAGTGGAAAAACCACAGGCAGCAAGAAATAGAGCTGCAAGAGATTTAAAAAACATCATTGGAAGCAGCAAGGTCTCTCTCGGTATTTTTTTAAATGATCAGTAAACTCACAAAATCCACTAGTCATTTCAGAAGGCTAACCGCTCCTCAAAGCTGCTATTTGGTAGAGTACAAAGGCAGCCACTACAGATTAAGGAGCAATCCGTCCATTTGAACCAACTCACATGTTTTGTGAATTGACAAGTTTTCTCCAGAAACAGAATACTGCTTGTCCAGAGAGATACAGGTACTATAGATCATAAAACCACCCTTAACGAGGCTCTGCTTGCTGAGTGGCTGCCTCCTATACAAACTGTATTTCTATTTGCATTGGTCATTTTTATTACAGACACCTTTAATTTTCAGTGCTTTTTGACTAGGATTCGTTAATAAACTCCATATTGCTTTTCATGATCAGATCTGACTTCTCACAGAGCTTCTCATTATCCTGGCTTTCTCCAAGCTGTTTTTTACTTGGCCTATTTTCTGTCCTCAAACTGAAGGACCTGCGCTTCACAAACAAATGACTGTACACTATTACACAGGCAGTGTAGGAAGTGTAGATTTTAAGGCACATTTACCCAAGGCCTGTTCACCAGGGTCTGAATCCCTGACAAACAGCTTGCTGCAGTTTGAGTTTACAGAGTTTATAATTGTTCTGGGAGGTGCATTACAGAGTAATCAAAATGATAACAATTCTCAAAAATTGCAGTGGGTTGTGTGGAAAGATTAAACAGCTTGGTCTTAGTCTCACTGGGAAACAGGAGACTTAGCAAACACGGAATTAACATTTTTAATATTATGAAGAGGAATTAATAACATGATAAATGCAAGGGAGAGAAGTCAGGTAATAACCAATGGATAACGAGTATTCTGCTGCTACCTGGAGGTAGAAGCAGGCAGATCGAATTATGCTTCATAAATAGCAAAATCTTTAGTAGAAGAGCAGGGTGGCATGCATGGCCCATAAAACAGGGCTGTTTGGGGTGCAGTGTGGAGGCAAACCCAGGGGACTTCGTAGCAACCACACGCTCAAGCTCCACGACAAAACAGTCTAAGTGAGTGCGAGGGGAAGCAAACGAGGCAGCGATCCAAGGACCACACAGACAGGCTGGCTCCCAATAATATGAAAGAGGAGGATAGTGACCCACAGTCATCTCCCGATCTGACTGTACCAAAATAGGAAGCCCTCTGTTGTTTAGCACATATATTTCCATGCCTTCCTTTTTCACTTGTAAACAAAATAATTTCTAAGAGAAGGTGTTAGCAAGTTTTACCCAGATTTAAAATTGTTTTGAAACACTCAATGTGCCATGAAGGATGCCCTGCTTAACCTTCAGCATGAATAGTATCAAATAGTGCCAGGGATTAGAGGGCACTAAATTTTGCTTTGCAAAAATCTGGCGTTCAAAAAAACAAAGTCCCATCTCCAGCACTTTTTTTAGGTTCATGTAACTGCTGAAGATGGAGAGCGAATATTTTCAAACCCAAGTACCTAAAGTTAAACAGCAAAATCCTCATTTAGGCACCCAGTTATGTGGTTTGAGTGCCAGAAGACCCCAAACTACCAGTGAAACTAGTACCTGCTCAGCACAGGGTCAGTGAGGGCTTGCCCCTGGCAGGTTGGGGAGATCTCAAGTATATTCCACCCACTCCCACTTGCATTCACCAAGTCCTGCCCTGGAGCAGCCTGCCCTGGAGGGCTGGGGATGCAGTATGGTCACACCCCCTGGATGTGTGCTAGCTTTAAAGCAGCTATCCTTAGATAGTGGTGTCACTGTTTGCTGCCCATGTAGTTACCCAATTCCCTCAGTGAGTTTCTGCAGTCTTTGCTGAGCTCTGTGCAGCCAAGACTGTAATGCACTGTCTTCATTAGCTGCAGGCACATCACTGACTTCAGGGCAGATAAACTCTTTTACAAGCTGAAATTTGGTAGCAGACTACCTTAGAGCAGAACAAAAAAGCGTTGTTTGATATGCTGTTTTCGGCAGGATATTAAGATAGCTTAATGTGGCTTCTTTTAACATGGGCCCAATTCTATAGACATCTACACCTTTGCTGTGAAATGAAGTTAAAGAGAAAAAGCACTGCTTTAAATCTCCTTTAAATCAAGCCACAACCATAATGTGCCTGGAATTGCATGGTAAGCTGACAAAAGCAGCCCACGATGCATTTGTATTTTATTAACCTTTTAAATTATTTAAATTTTTGCAGAATTATAAAATGACAGCAATTTTATTCCCTTCTCCTGTTTTCACGTTATTCACTAAAGCTTTGTAATTCAAAAGTGACAAGATGTGGGAAGAAAGGTTAAAAAAGCCAAGCAGATCCTATCCTGGAGTACAATTAGCAGAGTACTTTACTTTCACAGGGCACTTCTGGCTTAGTAAACATAATGATAGCTTTACTCAGAGGTTAAAATAAGAGGGCATTTTCTTTCATTACTAACATACCTTGGCAAAGGTTCCAAGATCAAAGACAGACTGTCAGCATAATTGTAAAATAATACTTTATTCTCCACTTTTAATTACATGAAATAGCTTTTATAAATTATTAATAATCTTCCCAGCCATTATAACAAATCTTGATTAAGGGCAACGTTTTATTCATGAACTTAAAGAAAGCTTGTATAAAAAAAAATTACACAGACTACATTCTGAGATCTGAATTTAGATAGCACATATACAACAAAAATCTAGTGGGGGGGAAAACTACGCCTAAAATTAAATTAATACCTGGTAATTCAAAGCAGACTCAGACTTTTTTTTTTTTTTTTGGGGGGTAGGTTTCATCCAAGGAGGCGGGCAGTTCCATGAATGTAGCTCAGAGGTACAGCATGCAAACAAAGAGATAAACCTCAGTTTTATCAAACCTCTGGGATGAAACAGCACATTATGGGAGAACTTCTAAAACCTCTTAGAAGAAACTTTAATGAGCTTTGGGTCAGAACTTCAATCATAAAGTCAATGAAAATCCTTCTATTACTTTTAGTGGGCTTTGCAGGAAGCCCTAAGAGACAGAATCTGGTCTAATCATCCAAAAAAAATGCAAACAAAAAAGCAGCTTCAGTTAAATATGTGCTTAGCACCCCTATTTCCAAGAAGGATCCTATGATTTGGATAAAAGTCCCCAAAATTTGATCTAATCAGATTTTACTATTGGTCCAGCAGAGAAGCGTGGGCCTCTCTCGCCCCTCATGTGTCTTTTAACCTGCTGCTTGGATTCCTCCATGGGGGGATAAACATCACATGGTTTCACATATCTTCCATTTCTCTTTTCTTCTCTTTCACTGCACATGTGCATCTCTACCCCACCCAAATAACAGGAACAGTGTTCAAAGGAAAAATTTGCGTACAGACTGGAAATGATACCACGATTAATTGTAGAATTTCTGCATATGTAGGGGATTAACTAATCTAGCCATTTTTTCCATCTCTAACATCCGTGACTTGTATTTGATTGTTTTAGCCCAGCCTGAGCCATTCAATGATCCATTTCTGCAGAAGATTAGCTTTTTGCTGAAAAATGTTTTGCATCCTTTTAATTGCATTTAATGGAGGAAAACTGTTGTACAAGATTAAAAAAACATAAACAGTAAGTTACAATAGATAAACTTTTATGAACACATAAAAGCAAAAGTTTTAAAACAGAAGTTGATTGGCTTTCCGTGTATTTAGGGCTTTTGTCCTAAGGATGAGCAAACTGTTCTCCACAAAAATACGACACACTGACAATGGCCATTTTAGTGTGCACCAAACTACACTTGTGGTCAAATGTTTCGATCAGTTCATCTCACCCAGCATATTCAGAATGCAACCGTTCGCTCCAGAGCATACTATAGTCTATATAGTCAGTGTATGATTGTGCAGTCTCTATCCAAGTTTTCTTGCCTTACTAATCCAAAGCATTATTGGGATGTCTATTATAAACCACAAAAGGATCACTGTTTGATTAAAGGGCCTAGTTCATCCTAGAACATATTATCAGGTTTCTCTTCCATGGCTTCCTCACTCTGGTTGCCATTTAAGTAAATTCAGCTACCCTGTGTCTAGCTACAACCATGTGAAATAATCCCATTGATTTCAATGGGATTGCTCATGGGCTTAGAAGGTAGGCATGAGTTAAGTACTTCACTGTACTGGGACTTACAGTAAATGAAAACTAGGAAACATCAGGCTTACCAGTCATTTCTAAATGGTCATTTTGAATTGGGAACAGGTGGGGGAAAGGGGCAGAGAGATGTGGCCAGAATCTCAGACTTATTCTGAGGCCCATCAAGGTCACATGAGACTATAAAAGGGCCTTAAAGTTGGTGCAACTGCTACCCTGACATACAGTTGGCTTCGTGGAATAGCACATGCTCTTCCCCCAAGCCCTGTTGGACCTCTTGGCTCAGCAGTGAACCAGAGGGCAGAGCACCACACGCTGGATCCCTAAAACCACATCCAGGATTTCACTGAAGTTGCCAACAAACTTTTGAGACCTATCAATGCCACACCCCTGTTGACTTAAAAATGGCATTTAAAGGTCTGGGGTTTTGGGGAACTAGCTTATAGGTATAAATATATGCATTATAATGGTTCAAGATGAACACAGGGGTTAATTGATTTAAGAGCCTGGGTTTCACACCCACAGTTCCATATAGCCCTGGAAGCAGAGGGGCTGTCTAGCACAAGGAGGCCAATGGATGATCACAGCCTGAGCATGGAGGGGGACATATCATGACATGAGATCACAGCCTCCAAGGCAGACAGGATGTCTAACACAAGAAGGACACACAGTCTGAGAACCAAGGAAGTATGTACCATACTGTCCCATAACACGAGATAAGTGACACCAGCTACAAGGCCCCAGAGCAGAGGGGGGCATCAGTCCTGGTTTTGGGGGAACAGACCAAATTAAGAGAAGGCACGGAAGGCTGTGTGGATGTGTGACCACAGAGAGACAACCAGCCAGAGACAGCCACACATGAAGAGTCATCAGGAGTCATCAAGGGGGAAGGAGAATACGAAAGCAGAGACTTGAGAGTAACAAAGGGTCCCTCCTTTTGTCCTGTCCCTCCCTGTTCCTTCTCGGCCCTCCCTGTCCTGCTCTCAGAGAGCAGGTCCCCATCCCCATTACCCAGGAAGGGTCCCCGAGGCCACCATGGACCAAGGGCATACCAGCAGCCTGTCTCATGCATCCCACTGGAGGAGGGCTCTGGGCCTCAGCATCCCACCTCCAGACTGCAGACACCTAAGAGAGAAAGCCTCAGAGTGAAGCCTGCATCTTTACCAAATGTACTTTCACTTCACTGACAGCCCGAGGATTGGTAGATATAGAATTGCTTGATTGTTTGTATTGTTGCTTTTTGTTATTGGTCTGTATCAATAAATTCGCCTATTATCAACTGGCACATGTTGTGGTTGGTCTGAGGGTTGTGCTCGCCCAGAGCAAAGGTATAGGGACTGGGTCCAAATCCAGTGCCAATAACCCCAATAACTCTTTGCAGTGTAGCAGGCACTGTATTGCTTCAGGGGTACTGTTTTTGGATACATATGATGCCAGTTTAAATACAGCCTTAAAATAAAAAATACAAGCATATGTACAACAGAGAACAATGGACTCATTACGCACTGCTTCACTCCAGCTGCAGTCTCCATAACACTATGGAAACAGAAGTTTATCTCCTTTAGAGAAAGGGGCATAGCAAAGCATGGGTGTGACACCAAACACTGAAATAAAAGCTAGTCATGATACTGCCAGGCTAGGTAGGTATCCTATTGCTATCAAATATCAAGGGGATGAAAAAAATGTATTCAACACATCCAGATGTATCCTATTACTTCTGGTTTTCATGATGCCTGGCAATGATGATACAAAAAAAACCTGATTTAAGAAAACTGCAAAAAGCAATACAGCCTATTGCTTGCAGTGTCAAGAAACATATCCTCCAAAGGGAAAAGGGGGCATTTAGCAATTTCAGAAATACTAAAAGCAGGGATTGTGATTTCTCCTCTATATATACATTGGGGAAAAAGGCTTTTTAATATAGTATGTTACTTAATATTCTTTTTTTCAGGTCCTTAGCTCTTTGTAACGTGCTTATGGCATCTATTTAAAGGATATCATTGAGAGTTAGAGGTCACAAATGGAAAACAAGTTTGATTGGCAAGAATATCTTCAATTTGTGTGTGAAATCTCCTCCTGATAACACTTAGCCTGCTTCAATCCCATCTCCCAGAATCAAAACCATGGTGTTTACACTTGCTGTTCCCCTATGTAGACATCATTTGGATGGAGATTTTATCAAAATGCAAAGCCTCTGGTGCTAATGAAAACTTAACTTACAGCCCATCTCATTGTAGGAGTTAATTTTCTTAAAATTGCATCTCATTGTGATCATATAAGAGATGAGCTCTTTGGTGCAAAGAAAATCTCACTAGGTCCCTTTAACAGGAAATGTAACAAACACCAACATTTCAAAATTTGCATCTACAGCTCCCATTTTTCTATATGCAAGCATACATTTGCATACACACATATTATTAATAATGATTAGTATTATTATTCATAAGGAGTCACTTGCTTATATTCACAAAGTGAGGTTTGTGTGTGTATGTATGTGTTTGTATACACACACACATACACACACACACACATATATAACATATCCATGGCATAGAGCAAAAATAGATTGCTTTAAGGGTAAAGGTTATTAAGGAAAAATTAACTTGCTTTATGGTCATATTTTTAAAAGCAGTTTCCATTGAACAGCACTTGAATTGTTCAACATGGTTCTGTTGCAGTGTTTACATCCTAGTGTTTCTTCTGTGTACCCAGTCCTGGGAATCTTTTTGCATGTTTTTCATATAGTTCATATTAAATATGAGAACTTTAGCTCCTCTCATGAGACATGGCTCCACAGCTATTTTCCCTAAATAATAGCTATCTGTTCTGAATGACCTCCCCAAATAATCTGCTTTGTTAATGGCAACTTTGCTAGTTAATACACCAGTTGGGATTGCTCCAGCCAACTTTCTCTGGGCCTCTATTGTTATGAAAACCTATTATCAGGCAATTAAATGACAGCAAGAATGTAATAAAGTTCAACAGTTTTACTTGTATCATTATCTTGGGTGCTGATGTTAATGAAAGGCTATCACACCCCAGACTGTAATTCTTACATCCTGTCGTACAAGAGAATAACTCCAGTCAGCAGCTATTTTCACCTTAATGGTTTGAGCAATTACAGTCCTTACCTAAGCCTTTTCCCCGTTCTTTAAACTAAAATGAAGAATAACTCTCAGATTATCTTTAGGGACTGCTGCAGAAAATCAGGCATAAACATGATGCAAATCTTAGCGAAGTTCTACTGGGTTTTTTTTGTCAGACAGGCAGATTTTCGTTGATACTCATTCACAGTCATTTGTCCCGAAATGATAAACTAACTTTGTACACTTTCTACTCTGTACTTGTCTCACTGGCAAATAATGAAGTTGAATTACCCTCCCAGTCCTTTAAGATCCCTGCTACAGGCAGAGGCTCTGCATGATATTTTCCTTCTCTTTTTTTTGTTTCCCCCACTCCTCCCACCTCAAGAACTAAGCATACAACTAAATAAACCACTATGAGAAACTAGGTACATATAATTGCCATAGATACCCCAGGATGACTAGTGCATCTCTTCTTTCCAAACAGTCTCGAGTTTGAAATCTAGACAATCCGCATTTTATATTTCTGATTTATAGCAAGGCTGTAGGTCTAAACTAAAGTTCTGTTTTTCCCCCCATGAAAATAATGCAAGAATTTATGCTGACATGAGGCAGTACTTTCTCTATCACAAAGACCATCCGACTGCAGTCATACCGTTTGGCATAGATTCAGCTAATATGCATTTATAGTTCTCCTTTCTTTGACATAAGGCTGTATATTTACCAGCCTGTACATACAGTTAGGTTAAAGTGTTGTTTTTCACTGGGACTCATAACCTTTACTCTTTGGATTATTTATTTTCTTCCTAAAATGCAGCAGGAAAACTTTATACAAAGTTACACTATCAACTCACTACATCAGTGCTGCATTTGGACCTCTTCCAGATAGACAGGTCCAACAACGACACGGTCAAAAACTTCTCCGCTCGAATTATATTCAGACAAAACATTGCAAACCATTTTCCCTGCCTCATTCATAGGAATTTTTAACTGTATTACAATGCAAACAGTCTTGTAGCAAGCACAGTTTCCTTGGCTAGATGGAGCTGTTCAGCTCAGCTATTTAGTAAGGGCGACTCGTAGTATTTCCTTGCTCTTAATCTGGGGTGTAGGAGAACTAACTTAATTCATTTTTGTGGGGGCACAGCTTATCCGAGCAGTCGGACTGGCTGGTGAAGGGAGAATCAGAGCCGCTGCACTCTGCACCTGTCCCCCATTGTGGCCAGAGACATAATCCAGGCATCAGGAGAGTAATTAATCAAGTAAGTTCAAAATCAATAACAAAATCCAATTTAAGGACACAAAACATCATTATGCCTTTATTTTTGTCATACACCATGCCATTTTTAGACTTTTGTCTACAAGGCAACCATGGAGTTCATTAATAAGAGGGTTAAACATCAGGTGCAACTCATTACAGTATCTCTGTTGAAAACTGCCACTAGTAGAGCAAAAGTGTGGAGTTTTGTCCTGTAACATCATGTACAATAGCATCAGACAGATCTCAGCATTGTTCTCACTGCTTGTTTAGATGACCTGTGGAGAAAACCTGCATTTCCCTCCTTACTTATAAATGCCAGGTTTCATCTCTTCCAACTTTCTCTCTCACCACTCTTGACCAAAAGAAACAGGGGGCAAACTTATATAATAACCAAACACTTGACATTTGCCTGCGGTAGGCTTTCCAAAGCTGTTCACCGTCCAGAGGGTATTTTAAATAAAACCTGCTTGGGCTTCTTAGAATAGCAAAGGTTTGCTATCTCTCTTTTCATCCCAGAATTATCGGGGTTACCTCCCAGAGCAAGTCTGTTTACTTGCAGCTACTGAGCAGCACCGTGTGGGTCCTCTGTTATTAGTGATACATACCGAGAGTCGTATGCCATACTCATCACGACCAAGTGAATCCAAAAGGAGAATTATGCCCCAAAGAAAGCAGTTCCAATACATTTTATCTGAGAATGGGACACCAGCCAATTGCTAAAACTTTCCATAAAGCCTTAAGGAGTCAATACTGAATCCCTTTAAAGACAGCTAAGGCCCTTGTTGTGCGTGATTCTGGTGAAGTAGATTAACTACTGAATAGTCGACATAAGGAAAAGACTACTATGCTATTTTGCATGAAGTTCAATGCTTCTTGCCAACATGCTTATCCAAATAAGGGTCCTACTTATAAAGGGACACCAGATGTCAGAATATAGCCCTATGGCACTACTGAAATAGCCCTGGCTTACATATAACACCTATACGTTTTCCTCGGACAGACCTTGCAGCGCATACATTGATCTGAACACAGCACATAACCTGTGGTAATCAGGTCATTTGTATTCTTAGGGCAACGTGTGCCCTTGATCTAGCAGAGTTTCCCCGGGATCAAGGGCAATGCCTGGCCTTTATTTTTGATGCTGAATGAAGTAGAAAGATAAAACCTAGTTCAACTGGAGAAGAGAGCCCTTTCTAAATAAAAAAAAAAAAAGGAGGAGGCCAAGCCAACAGAATAGCCTGCTTCAAGCAGCAAAGGAGGTTGCTGAGAAAGAAAGAGATGATGACAAAAGATAAAGGGCTGAACCAGTATAAAGTAGGGTTGCCTCCAGGGTGGCCGCAGCCGAGCTGATATGTCCAAAAAAAGAATAAGAGCAGAATTATGCCCTGAATGGCAGATGAAAAATTTCATTTCCTAATATGGCAATAGCATGTACTCCGAGCTGTTCTTCAAGAAAGATGGATGAGGATGGGGGGGAGCGACATTATCATAACTCCCATCCCTGTCTAATTATAGGCCACATTAAAAATATTTATTTACATTCCTGTGCAATTGAGTGGAGAGCAATATTTATAATGAGAAGAAAGACAAAAATGTGCAAAGCTTGGAAAGACTCACGAAAAAGCCTGAAATATCTGTGCTTAAAAGATTTGCTTATTTGTTTCATCCATAAAGATGGAAGAGGCATTGTTAGTTCTCTTCCCCTACTGACTGCTAGTGAGGCAAGCTTATTGCTTGCACACATCGTTTGACATACAGAAAACAGAACGAGAGTTTTAGTGGCAGTGAAGGAAGATATAGGCATTCTAAACATTTGTCAAACGCCCTGATTGGTTCCTACTGAGCTATTCGGTGTTGAAAAGTATGAGAACAGAGATGGAACGCTATATAAAATACTGAAATTCTATGGAACAGCTACAGACTAAGCACCAACTTTTAAGAAGTGAATACTGAAATATATGACCAAGGCAGGAAAATTACATTGCAATTATGCCTTTTGTGGTGGTTTTTTATGCAAAGCAATTGGAAGGTGCTTTAAACACAATTAACCATGTGCCTAATATTTTGCCAACATCCATTCCTATTCAGCAAAGCACAAAAGGGCATGGTTACGTCTCACTGAGATATGCCTAAAGTTAAACACATGCTGAAGTCCTCTACTGACGGGAGATGAGCTGAAAAAAAATAAGGATGTTAGCAGTGAAAAAGATATTGCAATTCAGAACTTCTGACAACTGGTCAACATAGCAAGTCACATTGGGTTACAAATTTTATATTATAAAATGTGTCTCACTTGAGTAGCAAAATAATCCATAATTGGGGAATAAAACTGGGCCTCCCTAAAGCTCTAAAGAAGCCCGTGTTTAACTTACGCACGCAGTCATTAACATGTAAGGTAAGAGAAGACAGCGATAATTAGCATGTCAGAGTTCTGACATTTTTCCCAGTTGTAAAAAGGTTCTTATTATTAAATGCAACAACCTACTAGCTAATCTAATAATATATATTATATGCCTATGGGGGGACAGATCCAAGGGTGCACTTGCATCCCCTTTTGGCTGTGTGGCTCATATGCAGTGAGCTCTCTAAACTCACCAGCTCCTCAGCACAGCTTCTGCTGCGCCGGGTGCTTTGGCATGGCTCTGGGACCCAGGGGTGGGGTCAAGAGGTGGCAGTGTTTCATGCCGTGGGCACCGAAACGATGCTGATAAACTGGGGAGGTCAGAGAGCTTACTCCACATGCACCGCATGGCCAAAGGGGTGTGTGGCCACACTCCCTTGCTCCCCACACATCCATGTACATATGTATAAATAAATGTATACAGACCAGTCTAGGATGACCCAGCCTTGATCAGAGGGCTGGACTAGAAGAACTTGTGAGGTCCCTACTTTCCTATGAACCTTTCATACCTTGGGAGCCTGGAGCTCATACTCTGTCACCTAAGAAAATGGCCTGATTTTCAGATATTCTAAGTATACAGTCTCTATTTACATCACTTTTGAAAAAAAGGGGCTTTTTGTAGAGTCTAATGATAAGTGTTCATCTTGAATACTTCGGCTATGGCATGCTATTCCCAGCAGTGACACTGACATCCTGACAAAAATAAATCACTGAAGACTTCCCCAAAAACCAATCTTATTTGCATTGCCACTGATGCAATTGTTACAGCGGGCATTAGAACGGTCTCATGATGACCAAGGCAAACGACAGAACGTGTGTCAAAAACTGCATTGACTCGGATTTGCTTGAAATTAGACCTGAGTAACTTAAAAGGGTCACAAACCTTTCAGGAAACTAGAGATTAGCTTCCAATTTATAGTGAAGCCTAACATAAGGCATATTTTGCCTGGCTTGAGTTTCATGGAGAAGACTTCTTACAGGCCTTTGTATTGAACTGTAAATATCCTAAAGGCAGAAACCATCTCTGTGTGTTTATGAAGCACGTCTTGCAATAGAGATAATAATTACTAGCCTGGCATAAAAAAAAGAAAACATCTAAAACTTTTTATAAATCCCTACTTGCATGAATTCCCAGATTCACTCTTACAAACTGTGTTCAAGAGATTTTCTTTTAAATTCTGTTTGTAGTAATAATGCACAATTAGTTAATTAAAATAAACATCCTATTGTGCTATCATAAAGTTGTTGCTGCAAACCCCTTTTAGAGCCAAATTGTGATGTCCCTGGGGCACATGAGAGTTTTTCCGTGGACTTTAATAGGATTGGGCTTTAGATTTGTATTAATATTTAAGATATTTGGTATTATAAAAACTGGGAGGAGCAAGAAATCTTTACCTTCTCCACTCACTTGCTCAACAAACAGGAAATTGAGGCAAAAAAGGGAAACTGAGGTAAAGAAAGCTCAAGTGACGTGTTCAAGGACATGTGGCGAGCTAGTGGCATTTAGCAGTAAATGGAAGGGTTACAGCTGGAAGAATGAATAATCCCTCAGGCTGAAAAGGTTTTAAAGAATGGGGCAGGGGTTGGAGGTTTTTTTGTGGGGGTTGATATTTTATTCCTCTTTTCTAGTACCCTCCAAGTGTAACAGAGGAAGCGACACAAATACTTGAAGGTTTATTCTGATATCGGTGATAGCGAACCAAGCCATCTAAAGCTAGCACATTCAGAGAGAAGGCTGATTGTCTGTCCTTAACTTGTTCCGCTGCACACGAGTATTGCATGTGTAACCCTAAGGAACACAACTGGATCACACACCTATGGACATGGGTGCAGTGGGCCTATGTCTGAAGCAATCAAGTATAAAGCTCATTTTTAACCAGCAGCTTCCTAGCTTCTGTTCATTTACATCACAGTCTAAACACTGGTTTAAGCACTGGTTTAGATTTTTTTTCTTATATGTTAATATAAATCATTGCCATGATCAATAGTCTAGAATCCAATGACCAAAGGTCATGTTTGAGCTGAGTTGAAAGCGGTCTTTTACATGTAACTCTCCAGGTATCAAAAAGATCAAATAAGCACAGAGCAGAAAAACTGTAATTAAAAACGTGGTGAACATAATCAAGCTAAGAAAACTTCAGACATTTCCTAGTAGTCTAACATGCACAAGAGGGAGTGGATCAGAGAAAAACTTGCAGCTGTGTTTGCAGCACAAAGCAAAGGGATTTTCTGAATTAGGGTAGAATTCAGTTTTAGAGTCAGAGCAAGACATACCTGAGATAGAAATAATTCTGATTTGAAGACTACAGTTAAATGACAATAGAAAATACAATTGACAGCACCTATGCTTTTGTCTTCCTCTGTATCTTCCTAAATTTGACCTTGAGAATACTAAATATTAGCCTAAGGGTAAAAGAAATGTTTCCATCCACTAGAATCTTTTAATAGCTTGTCCTCCTCCTGTTCTACATGCAAGCAGACAGTGCTTTTATAATAACTTTGGAGGGTGCATTGTAGTTAACATTAGACATGTACACAGCCCCTATATTTTAGGCAGTAGCTAAGACAAAAAAAAGTTAGACCATTGCCAAGTATCAAATATTCTAATACAATAAATCACACTAGAGTGGCATACTACAATATCTTGGAACAGTTCATCTGTCATTCTACATGACCAGTTAGAAAGATACATTTTTTTTTTCCAAACTGGCAAAAAAATACATATGTTGTTAAATCAAACTGTAACATGAATTCCAATTCAATGGGCATTTTGTCAAGAAAAAAATGTCTGCAAGCGGTTTGGAGATGGGGTGAAATCAGATTGTTAAACTGTATTTTGTTCACATTTATAAAATGCTACAGTTTGACATTGTCAGACATTTGTTGATAGATGGAGGAAGAGGCACAAGACTTTTCTACTGTACTTTCAACTAATACTGAAATGGCAGTGAACCCTAGACTTCTACTGCCCTCTACTGGCCCCTTCCTGCATGTCACAGAGACGCTGCAAAATACAAGCGACCTCTGCAGAACATCTCCATAAACAATCCAGGCAGCTACAAATGCAGTCCAGGAAAGTCAGATAAACTTCCCTCCTTCATGGCAACACTGAAAAATTGTAGGCAGTGATCTACTGCCTAGCTGTCATTGTCTACGGCAACCTTGAATATGATAGCTTTCCTTTTCTCGGTTAAAAGCATGGCTTTTTAAGAGCGTTCTGGGACAGGGGACCCAACAGCAAAAAGGTGAAATCTGTAAAACAATGATGCTCCTAATTAATTTCAGTAAATGTGCAGAAATCAGGAACCTGATAAAGAATCTGCTGTCTCAAAACTAGGATTAGCTGATCTTCAATGGAACAGCAGCAATAGTTGTAACAAAAGGATCTCTGGGTGAGAAGGATGGTAGCTGGTAGGTTTACTTATGGTTATAAATGAAGGGGAGACAAGACTCTGTCGGCATCACTCCCCTAACCACCCACAAACTCCATAACAAGCAAAGCCAGGTTCCAGCCGAACTATTAGGCTGGAGGCACGTACAGAACTGAAGATGCACCATTTTGTGGAAGTCATGCTTGCTGCAGAGCTGATTAGAGTCTCTAGACAGCACAGACATTTGAAAGTGGTAGGTTCAGAATTTCAAAACAAAAGGCATACTGAGAGAAAGAGCCAAATATACCTGCATATTTACATATGTAACTACTGTGGCATGTCAGAAAAACATGCACATGCTACCAGTTCGATGGCCATTTGCAAATGCAGATTCTGTGGCTATGGATGTCATTTCAGGATTCACATGCATTACAGTGCATAATGTTTACAAAGCTAACACTGTATAGTATCACTGTAATATATTGACTATAGCATATATTGCATTATAGTGAATAATACTCATACTATTTACTATAGTAAGTAGCTGAAGTTTAATACTCAGTTTTCAAAAAACCATGTAATGTTTCCCTTTTTCTTGTTACCTCTCCTGAGGGATTACCATGAAAGGGTGGGCTTTTTCCCCTTCCTCTGCCTTGCCCACCCCTCACCTCTTTCTCACCTCATTTTTCTCACCTGCTCAAAAGGCTTCTGTAATTACAGCTCTGGTCCATGGGTGTAACGTGCAGTTGAGGTTACACAGGATGTGGAGGGAACCGAGTAAGAAACACCATTCCCATGTAGTATACCCTACCCATTACCTTCAAATTATCCAGTCAATCATATCTGCACACTTCTATTCAGGCATCAATCAGTCTTCCAAGGCATTGTTACCAATGATTCAGAAGACAAGGAGGACAGGCTTAGTTTCTAGTGCTCAGTTTGTAACTGCAGCTGTATCAGGTAAGAGAGAAGGAAATAATTTTAGTTACATACTGAAGAAATCTGATACAAGGTGGGGCGGGGGGGGGAGACAAAAGCCCATGATATGTAGAGTCCCTGTCTTAGGTGCACAGCTCTCCAGTTGATTCCACATTATTGGCAAGATCAAGCAAACACAAAAGGCAAGTAACCTCCAGTGAAGCTACTCACACGCAGACAGTTCTTGTGTGTACTATTTGGCAAAACAGGCTCTTACCCTTCTCTTTCACATATACAATTAAAAGTAACAGCCACATATCTACTGCAAGTACTTTTATTAATACTTGGCTCACCATTGATCAACATTTCACTGCAAGAACTTTAAGAAACACATTTCCCCCTTAACGCTCTCGTTCTCCTCCATTTATAAACATTGATTTCTTTTCCTATGTTTTGAATGGAGCTCAAATTAATGCTGCTGTTTTGTTCAACAGCAGCAACAACTTCAACTACCAAAGCACCTTTTCATGCCAAAACATCTTTGTTTGTGCACCAGCATCAACTATTAATGTCAACACAGCTCCGGGAATTGGGTTTGTTAATTAACAACTGCTGTAGAGCCAGCAGTCAAGATTACAAAACATGGAGTTTCTAAGGGTGTACAAAACTAATACTTATTGTTTTCCTTTAAAAAAAAATAGATTCAGCCATTTCCTGGCAGACTTATTGTTTTTATTTATTCAACTTAACTAAGGAAATAGCTGTATATTCAACTAGATATTTTTTGGCCAGTTGTCTATCCCACCTGAGCTCTGTTCAATGCCTCAACAGAGTGGAGATGACACAGGAGGCTTTGTCCCTCCCTGTATTTTGAAGCCCTCTAAGTTTCAGTCACACCCCAGGACAGGGATGTTTTATGCATTGTCTGCTTTAAAATAGCATTATAAGCATATAAAATGGCATTTGGTAAGTTTATGGGGGGAATGAAATGGTATGGATGTCTGCGATTGCCGGAGGCCAGACTTAATGGCCTACATGCTCCCTTTCAGGCCTATGTTCCTACCTGTCCCCATCCTGGCCAATACAGTTGTCAAAAAGAGCTGGAGAGCAGCAGGCCCCAGCCACGATCACAGGCCACAGACATGGCACGTTCTCTGCACTGGGCATTGATGGGATGTGTCTGTCTGCACCTCTGCACCTTCTGCAGAGCCTCACCAGGGGGGCAATTTAGGGTCTGGTTCTGGAACCAAAGCATGGTCTAAAGATCTCAGCAAAATATGTGGTCTGGTTCTGGGAAGCTAGACAACATGAATTATAATCTACATGAATTATAACAATTTTAATGCAGCTGGAACTCATGCCCTGAACCCATGATAATTGCACTTAGCAATTTTATCCGTGCACTATTGTTCCATTTGCAGTCTGCACCGGAAGTAAACATTTTAAAATATTTCACGGCCGTGAACTTATCCCCATTAACAACCTGAATCCTCTGTCCTGCTGCAGACCCATTTTGCTACACATGAAGTCTTGGATGCTGCAGTAATTGCCTCTACCCATTACCTTAAAATGATCTCAGGTTTATCCAGCCTTTATCACATCCAGTCCTAGTAAAAATCTCCTCCGTTTTACATCTTCACTGCGCTTTCAGCAGTGCTATTACTCCTATAATAAGCTTAATGAGGACACTGTAGGAAGTATCTTCACATAAATCACCACAACAGAAAATGCTCTGGAGATGTATATACTATAATGTCATACTGCCCTCTGTTGAAATTTGAGACACTAAAATCATTTTTAAACTTCCTATTTCTAAAGACTAAAGGTTAATTATTTAATATTTTTAACAACAGCTCTTTCCAGCCATTAGAGAAGATGATTATTTCCCACAGATTACAGTGAGCTAGGTTTAATTCCCTGTCAGCCAGAGAGAGCCTCACAGCTCTAATGTCTGAGAAATCTGAACCCTGATTTGGATCCAGACTTCCCACTTGCCCATCATTATTACAATAAGTACAGTAAACTGGACCCATTCGGTTTTCTCATCAATTCACCTGCAGGTCATGCAGACCCTGGGGGAGATCAATCTTCCCCTGACAGGCTCTTCCTAAACTTTGATCAGCAAAGAGCAATATAAGCTGCTTTGGAAACCAAGTGACAGACTTCACCATAAATAGGATACCTTATGTACCAGTATGTGCTGGTCCTCCTTGATCTAAGACATCAGTGGTGCCTTTCAGGAGAAGCTCTTGGGAGTCTGCAAAAGCCACTTGCTAATGGTCTGTCTCCACAACGGTGAACAACACACACAGTCTCTTCTTCCTGCTAAATCATCCCTGCAACATGGTAACACACTTTTGAAGAGCAAATTGTTTTTCTTTGTTACACATCGGACTGCCAACACTGCAGCTTTAAAAATATCCCAAACACAACAGACAAGCCACAAGGAAGTCTTCACGCACAAATATAACAAAACGCAGAACCACACTTTGAATTGTTCAAGCTGAACTCAGGAACCAAGTACAACAGCAATATTCCCTTCTCCATCTGGTCAGTAAGTTTTTGTCAAGTGCTATGGCCTCCCTCCTTGATTAAAGGAAAGAGAATTTAGGCTTCATAAAAAACAAAATAAATTTTACAACTCAACATTCAAAATAAAGATGGACACAAGCTTCATTATAGAGATATGTGAGCTGCTTTTGGTTCTACGTAATGCAGGAGACCTGACTTCATATGTAATGCAGGATAATACAACTTATCCTCGTCAGACACATTGTTCTCACGTGGCCCTTTTCTCAACTACAGCACAAGCAAATGTTAAGCTTTGCGAACAAAAATAATTCATCTTGACAGTTAAAATGTGGTGCAGATGCCCACCTGTTCCAGAAAGAGACTGGCACAGTTTCACCTATTCAACTGTGCATTTTGAGTGTTCACAACTAGCCCACTGACCTTTCAGAGCTGTTCACTCCACAAAGCCCACCTTTACATACCTGTTCTGCTTAAGCCCTCACATTGGGTGCTCCCAGCTACAAACCACATACTTGCAATGCATACAGGAAAGCACCCATTTAAACAATAAGCATATGTCATCTCTACCCATGGCACTCAGAAAAGCCAAGTGCAGCAAAAGTCTGCAAAATTCATTTTATACTATATTTCCAAAATAGGTCATCTTGCTTTTCATCTCAGTGACAGCTGCAGTGCTACATACAATGTATTAACATTTCTATCAGGTCTGCAAAATAAACCATCAGCTACACAGTGTTCTCTGTAATAAGGATATTGAATAAAAACTCATCAGTGCTTTGGCCTCAGATTTTCACCTCCTGACTGCTCTGCTGCAGGCAATTAGCATTCTGCTGTTCCTTTACTTTCCGTACAATAAAGCATCTTTTCTTTGCGTCAAGGACCTACCTGATATTGATGCTGAAAAAAAGAGGGTCTCCCATTGAGGAAAATGGTGTGATAAGCTGGATAGAACGATGGTGACGTGCCCATAGCCCATGTCACAACTGTCTTGCTGTGTGATCTTGAGCAAGTTACTTCTCCTTTCTCCATTTCCATTTCACCATCACTAAGACAAGTAGAGTATTACATAATAGTGGAATGAGGTGCTGGTGGCCTGTCTGCCAAGCAGCAGCAAGTATTTAGGACCTTGCAAGTTGGCTTTCCAGTAAAGGAAACATCATTGTTATGAAATCTATACTGTAAGTACATCTTGTTTTATTTACACCTGACCCAAAATAGATGTGGTCACAGGCAGCATGTAGGCAATTTCTTCTTAGCCCAACACAAATCCTCTAGCTCCCAGAAACCAAGTCTTGAGAATCAACTTCAATCAGAGACAAGGTGGAGAGGAAAACCTCCTGCTGCTTGTAGTTTCCCCATCCTAGAGCTATGTCTAACCGAATGGACAACAAGAAACATAGACTGCCTTGCCAAGACTGTGAGCAACTGCTCAAACATTATGAAACACTTTGTGATCATTGTGATACCTACCCCAATATTATTTTGTACTTGTAGATAACTACAGGTATAAGTAATGTTGCGGGAATCACTTGCAGACATAGATAACTACAGGTGTAAAACAGTTATCAGTTTTCAACAAAAAAAAAATCCCTAAAAGAAATTAAAACCAAGAAATTAAAGAAATTTAATGAAAAAAATTAAAACCAAGAAATTAAAGAAATTTAATTAAGAAATTAAAAGACCAAGGAATACCTATTTATAACATTTTTACAGCTGTCACTTTCTGGAATGGTCCCCCCTTCAAACAATACACCCCAAATCCTGAAACTTCTCGGATACTTCAAGGCTTGCAATTAGATATGAAGTGGCCAAGTCTTACATACATTTTCATTGAGCCTCCAGAACCATCATTAAAATCCAGAGCCAGAATAAATAAAAATGACTGTCTTGGGACTGAGTTTAAGGTATTCCTTTTGGTCGTGTTATGGAACTTGCAGAACTTTGCCCCATGTGAAACAACAAGTCGGAACCTGAGTTTTGCACGTTCTTTGGTTCTATTTGCACCCCTGCCTGTGAAATACTAAACTCAGGTTTAATCTTTGTACGAATGATCTCAAACGTTAAAGTGAAACTTTAGAGGCAATGAAACCAAATAAGTTGAAGCCAGCAAAAAAAAAAAAAAAAGAGGTAATTGCCCAAACCGGCGCATTTCGCATAGAGCTCTACTGGGTATCCACATCGAACTACGTATAAAAGGACATATTTGAAACATGTATTTCAATCTCACTGCAGGAAACTCTGAAGAGAAAGAATGTTTCTCATGGCTACTTTTAGCTGCACTGCCTCCAAAAAATAATGATGTAAGTTCTGTATTGACTTACACTAGGGCACAAACTTTAGCAATGACAAAGGGTTGAAGATATATGACTATTTGATGGGGGCCTATCAAGCCCTATCTGCTTTGATTACTCAGTTACTAATGCTTGCTTTCATTATTTTTCTTCCATCCACGCTTTATTTTGAAATGTGATTATTTGTTTGCCTCACACGTTCCGATCCATGTACTGCTGTAAAGACCCTTAAAAGCAATGAGTTCGGTACATTTGGTTTCCTTTTACATGCTGGAGGCACTCAGTTCTGCTTGATCCCAATTGTTTAAAATATATTCACTTGTGCTACATTCTTTTCCAACCTATCACTTCACTCAAAAGCTTTTCTTGTCAATTAGTGAATATAGGAAAAAACGACTAGATCAGCATGAATCCTGTCCTCCATTAGCACGGAAAAGACTGTAGTCTTTGGAAATGTTGTAAATTCTTTGTGCTCCACTCTGATCCACTTAGAGGGGGGAAAAATTCTCCCCAAAGACTGCCGCAGTTTATGGGCTTCGATGTTAATGGGTCTGATTCACTGCTGTGTTATTTCAGTTTCCCATTGCTGTAAGTCCTAGGAAGCTAAGTGGGTTAATGCAGTGGTGAATCTGACCCCACATGTTTGCCTAGGTCTAAATTATGCCCTCAGCTTCATGTGGATGGCAGGCACTGAAATGAATGGGAGCCATGTGTGTATCCAAAGGCAGAACTTAACCCTAATTAAGTGTCTTGTCAATACTGTTCTCTATGGAGAATTGCAGTGTTTGCCGATTAAAACAGTGATGTTTGAGAGTTTAGGGGGCTGATTTCTAGTTTTCTCTGAACACAAGTCTCCAAGCTACAAATTAGGTGTGTGCATAGAAGCCTTCATAAACATGTCAGCCCACACAAACTGGAGATTGGGGGCTGAAAATCAAACCCTAAACATTTGAGCTGGTCTGCACCATCAAAGGACTGTAATGGGGAGTGCTGCAGTAGAGCATGGCATAACTATTCTGTGCATACCACATCCCAAATGAAGGCATTGTAGCCACCCATGGACAGTACAGTTCTGGATGCTCACCAATAAGTTATGCCATGCTGGGGAATGAACTCAGCCATACTAGGTCATTATTAATTATTATTATTATTACTGTATTATTATTAGCAGCTGCTGACGGAGGTGAAGAAACAAAACAAAAAAACACTTTACCAAAAGAGGCAGCATGTTAGTCTGACCCGGCTCGGCAGCTTCTGTATAGACCACGTGCTTCAGTGGGGTTTTTTGGCACTTTCATCTAATAGCTGATGCAATCAGCTATCGAATAAAAGTACCCCCCAAAAAAGCCCTGATAAAGTGCCTGATCTATACAGATGTTGGGAGAGCCAGATCCAACTAACATGATGCCTCTTTTAGGCATGCACTGAGCTTGGTGGCACATGGAGTTTAAAGTAGTGGAGGCTTTGGTGACCTATGTTCTCTCATTGCTTCCTTATACTCCAACATCTATCTGTATTTACCTCGCTCATGTTATACTCAAGCTATAAGCTCTTGGCAAAGAACATCTTTTTGCTCCTAGGACTCCACTGGAAGTGGAGGGGAGCTCTGCCCCCTGCTTCCCGGCAGAGTCCTGGCTGCTGCATGTGGCAGCACGAGAGGGGAAGGCATCATGTGGGGCTCCCCCAAAGTGGTGTGTGAGTGCCAGGAGCTGCGCATGAGTTGCGGGGAGCCCAACACGATAGATGTGGGCCAGCCTGGCTCTGCTCCTTGCTGCCATGTGCAGCTGCTGGAGCTACGCACTGCTAGAGGGCTGTGGCTGCACGGACCATGAGCACCTGGAGAGCCCGCTGCCTTCTGCTGCTGCTGCCATGACCGGCAGTGAAAGCTATGCACCATGGAGGGCAGTGTGAGGGGGTGCCCACACACACACACCCACACCCTGCCCACCCGAGCTCCATACTGCTGCTCATGCCCTCCCCTCCCCGCCACAGGTGCAGGCCCACCAGCCGCACTCCCCGTACTCCTGCCCAGCTGCAGCTTCCTGCCTGCATGCCTGCCGCTACTCTCCTACCTGCTGCCCGGAGCAAGCGCTCCAGCAGGGAGAGGAGGAGGAACTGCTGGAGGCCAGGGAAGCTGGGCAGGTTCCCCAGAGGTTGCAGCAGTGGCTGCAGGGTCCCCACCTGGCAGCTGGGCGCGCTGGTCAGGCCAGGCCCTCCTGTGCACAAGGGCGGGAGAGAGGTATGCGGGCTGGGTGAGGTACAATTAATTGATGGGCCCCCATGGGCTGGATGAAATTGCCTGGCGGGCCAGATCTGGTCCACGGGCTGTATTTTGCCTCTAGTCTTGCCCTACCTGATTTATCTTAGTGGACCGGGCCATTTTTTTTAACCAGTTTAACCTTCCTAGAACTTCTGTATAGTTCACACTTAGAGGAATCTAAGTGTAAGGTCTGTGGGTAAACTAAATTAGACTGGGTGGCTATTTTTAATACAATATAACCTCCTGCTAGCCTCCCCAAACATCCATTCTCTTTATCTAGGATTTCCATTAAATCTGAAGGAAATGAAGGGCATTGTAAAATTCTGCCTCATGTTCAAAGCATTTGGTCCCAGCTTTTTGGGAAACTTTGGGAAACTTTCCAGTTATATGACAAAAAAATATATATAGTACTTCAAAAATAGTGGAGGCAAAAAAATAAATGAAGAACTGACCCATGCAAGCAACTTACATGTATTTCAATGTCTCCTTCTTGCTTTCTTTTCTTTTTAATCTTTGAAAATTGAGTGTAGAAGTTAATGCTCCTTCAGACAGTTTTAACTTGCATAGCTAGCATTTTCCCAGGAGGTTACATTGCCTTGGTGACCTTGGCAACATTACAGGGATCATATCTTCAGGCAGATGTACTTCTTTTGAACAATTTCTTTAATGCATTAAGCAAAATTATGGCTTTTCTTAAAAAACAACAGTCTTGCATATCTTGTCTTTACAAGATCTTTTCTTCAGACACCTTGGTGGTGACTACAATCTGAAAAAAAATCAATTTTCTCTTTATATTTGGGCTTTCCTGCATACTATTCTTTGAATAAAGCACAGACTATTATTGCACATACCTTTTCAGGGCAAGACTTTTGTATTATACTGTAACAACTCTACTGCCCAATTTCAGATTTCTGGGAGGGTTTAGCCTTTATCTTGAAATGTGATTAAAATGGACCCACCTGTTCCTGGATTAAGCATTTTTCAAGCAGTGCAAGTGGCAGAAACAGAAGCACTGAAATGGCCCAGTTCTGCTTCAGCCAATTGCGTCTCATCCAGATGTTGTTCTTAGCCACAAAATCATAGAATTATAGAAAATGGGGGTTGGAAGGGACCAGAGGAGGTCACATCTAGTCCAATCCCCTGCTCAAAGCAGGACCATCCCCACCTAGATCATCCCAGCCAAGACTTTGTCTAGCCAGGTCTTAAAAACCGCCAAGGATGGAGAGTCCACCACCTCTCTTGGTAACCTGTTCCAGTGTTTTACTGCCCTCCCAGTGAAACAATTTTTCCTATTATCTAACCCAAACTTGCTGCAATTTGAGCCCGTTGCTCCTTGTTCTGGCATCTGCCACCACTGAGAACAGTCCAGCTCCATCCTCTTTGAATCCACCCTTCACATAGCTAAAGGCTGGTATTAAATCTGCTCTTAGTCTTCTCTTCTCCAGACTGAATATTCCCAGTTCCATCAGCTTCTCCTCATAAGTCCTGTGCCCAGCCCAAGAACCATTTTCTTTGTCCTCTGCTGGACTCTATCCAATTTATCTGCATCCTTTCTATAGTGGGGGGTCCAAAATTGGACACAGTACTCCAGATGTGGGCTCATCAGTGTTGAAGAATCACTTCCCTTGATCTGCTGCTAGTAATGCAGCCCAATATGCCATTAGCCTTCTTCGCAACAAGGGTGCACTGTTGGCTCATATTCAGCTTATTGTCCACTATAAGCCCCAGATCCTTTTCTGCAGAGCTGCTGCTTAGGCAGTCAGTCCCCAGCCATACGGAAGGACTGATGGGAAACACTGTTATTTGTAGTGGAGGGAACTAGCTGCATGGTGTTGGTACTCAAGACCATAGGTGTCTCACTTCTTCCTCACTGCCTTTACGTGCATGTAAGAAAGGATGGTTTGACATCAATGAATGCTGAGCCTGACCCAGAGGACAGATCTCACTGCTGGAGTGATATGGAGGCACATATTAAATGCTGAGTTACCAAATAGGATCAAGAGAAAAACAGCCATAGAATCAATTAACAACACCAGTATGTTCTTCAGAATAAATACTGATTTCTACAATGCTCCTTTAAGTTTCAACAATTTGTGGTAATTTGGGCAGTAATAGTGGCCAACTTAAGCTGCATAGGTAGTCCCTAGCTCCCAGTACATATAGTTTAAAAGATCTGTTTTCTTTTCAAACCTCTTTTCTAATTTAAACAGTAGATTTCTGATGTCATCTAGAAATTATTGGGAGAAATGATCTAGCAAATGCAAAATAGGAAATATTTCCCCACTGTAAACAAACCAAAGTTCCTGTTAAATATGGACTGATTTCTTAACTACAAAGAGAGCTGATGTCATCATCTACCTGTTAACAATGCAGTTAAAAATTGCTGAACAGCTGAGACAGATCAAATAGCCATTCTCAGGGGCTATTTTTAAACTGTAAAGGTATGTTTAAATGTAAAGATGAAGTCCCTTCCATTGCCCTGAGGATTTTATATTCTCTTCCTGATGTATTAATTGCATGGCATACACAGGAAATTCTACTTAATTATCTACCTAATCAACAGCATCACTGGGAATAAAGTCATTTCTTTACAAGTCTCTTGGGACTACCCAAAGTCTTGGGAACAGCACTTGCTCCCTAGCAAAGGATGAATGCGGTATTTTGGGGTGAAGGGAAGGGGTGAATCCTGCATATTTTTTGCCTGGGATTAAAATGTGGTCTTAAACTCTGCCCTGACCAAAAGGGATGGATCATACAGCTGAGCTAGCCTCACTGCACAAAACAAATTGTGACTTGGTCACAATTCTTCTCCTACTCCATCTTGTTTTGTGCATGCTGAGAAGCAGGTTAAGCTGCTTCTTTTTACAAAGCATCTTATTTCCCTCTCCGCTATGCCTGGCCAGCTACTGTAACTAGAGAGGTGGAGCAGGAGTGGAGTCAATATACTAGCTGCCACTTGCCAGCTCCCCTCCCCATCCACTCGGTCACCCCCCAGCTCACAGTCTAGGCAAGGCTGAACTGGAGGACCTTGATAAAACTGAGTTGATCCACCTCCCACTGAGCTGTGCAGGATGACAGAATCAACTTTAATTGATGCCACCCTCCCCGCACTCACAAAAGTTTGCCAAAAGGAGACATAACTACCAGGAGCAGGATAGTGCCGTGACTACTACACAATACAAGGTTTTCAAAGTTCTTCTTCTTTTTTTTTTTTTAACTTCTCTGAACTTCAGTCAATCAAAAGCCTGGTGATATCATCAACAAAGCACAAACAGAAGCACTGGCAGTTACATGGAGAGGTTATGTGGACTCTGCTGTCTGAACAACAAATAATGACAGCGTGGGGCAGCTGCAGCATGAGAGAAATGGAATATTTATCATCGAGTGATGAAACGGTGTGCGTTAGGGGAACAAACACTGCACACAAGGCACTCATTCTGAAAAAGGGGGTGAAAGATAGCATGGGTGGTTGTACATCAGAATGATTTCATTCTCCCATTACTTTCAGGACGTTATAGCATGCAGCACCTTCTGGGTGCCAGCCAGCAAAATCTGCAGAGACAGATTTCCTAGAACGTGACCCACAGACATTTGAGCCCTCATCAGAGTGAACTGTGGTCTCTCCCTTGTGGAGGCACCTACTGGTATTTATTTAGCTTGGTTTATCACATTCTTTTAAAAAATGTCAGCCTGCTGACTGCTTTTCTTTTCATCACCCCAGTGCCTATCCTGCAAAATTTTGCAAATTGCATCAAGCCAGTATTTCGTGCTTCCAAACAGCTTTTGCGGTATTAAATAACTAGAGATGTAAGTATTATTAATTCATTCATAGCTGGAGCAGTGGATCCATTTTCCGTTAACACTTGAAGTCAATGGCTATCATGCAGCTAAAATCCTTTGAAAATATGCAACACCCCATTGTCTGAATTACCTTGGCTGTTTGCCAATCACTTTAAATAAAGGAAAATATCTGAATACATTAGTACTATATACCTACATGTTTCTTGATTACCAGAGACCTTCTGACTAATTTATTTCATGGGAACACAATTTCCCCTGTGTTCTATTTAGTTTTCATAGCCTTTGGTTATCAAGAAAGCTGGTTATAATATGGTAATTAGTGTTATTTTTTTCATGCTTTCCAATACATAAGAAAGTGGCCTAAAGTTCTGTACCATAGCATTAGACCGATGAGCTGTAATGGAATTCAAGGTCAAGATTGTCGCCTTAACTGACAATTGAATTTAGTTATTGATGAAATGGCAATCCGTGAGTTTGTTTGTCACAACTGCAAAACGCCTAACAAGCTACAGTATAATAAAGCAAGAGGAAATGACATCCATTATAATTTTTATGGAGAAATATTTGCACATATGCTATAGTTTGAAACAATCAATATTTCTCTATTTATTCACTGATTAGCATCCCCACGGCTTTTCCCTACTTCAGCCAACTTAGTAGATGTGTTATTATGTATACATTCATAATTACATACACCCACATATCTACATATATAAACCATCTCCATTTCCATTCCAGGTTGCTCCTGCTGTCTAAATTTCAAGAGCTCACCTGAAAAGAAGACTGTGCAGTTCTGAATAGCTTCTCTGCTACGATTTAAAAAGCCAGTATGAACTATTTTGTTCTTCTAAGGTGCGAAACAGAAAAAAAAGATAGTCAATAAGCATTGTGTACATAATATATTGTGTTTACACCCAGCCATGATTCCCCTACAGAATAGATTAGTTTGCATCTCCAACATGCTGTTTTCTTAATAAAACATATTATTTTGGCTATGAGATTTATTGCCGTAAAATACCACAAATTAGAACAGAAATAAATTATGCGACTTTTGAACAAATATTTTAGTTTATTTTCATCTTTCACGGAGGAATAGACCTCACTTTTATGGAAACTGGAACGTATATGAATCAGATTCCCTTGCTTACAAATGTTATTAATTTGTAATTAAATAGCTTATTTCAGATGCAGCATGAAGTACTGATTTACTATGTGGGAAGACAGCCACATGAAAGACAATCTAGCCTCCATGCCTTCATTCAGCTGCTGGCCACTTCTTTTAGATCATTCAAACGCTGAATGTAGCTTCTAATTACTTGTGCCACAGTAACCACCCCAGTTCCAGTATGAGATTGGGAGCCATTGTACTGGGGACAGTACAGGGATCACAGATTTATTTTGACTAGCTATAGTGATCGCTGAGTTGCCACAAAAGTCATAGGCAATTTATTACAAGACTAGCTCCTTAGACATGGGAAAGGCTGACAGATTGCAGGGGCACACGGTGTTTAGATGGGTGAATCCTGTATACTGATGAAAGTGCTTTGCAAATGGTGCAAGTATTTATTTGCACAATTGTAATGATGGGTTGGAACCAAAGTCATAGAGCTTCATCCAAAAAATTACTCCAATCCACTGGAGAATCCAGTAATATTCTTCCTAAGCAGTGCTGCTGGAGTCGCATCAGCAGCAAGCTCAGAGTCAGGGAGTCTCACTGCAGCTGCCAGCCCTTTCTCCTTTCCTGCTTCAATTGGACTATAACCAATCATTCATAGCTGCAGACCTGCAGGAAACAGGACCCAGCTGCAAACCTGCTCACTCCCCCCACCTATGAGACTTTAGCAATCAGAAGGAACCTCCCCCAGTCCCCGAATGCATCAGCTCTTCTCTTTGAAAAGATTCCAGATGGCTCAGACTACTTCCAAAAGCAAGAGGCAGGCAGGGAACAATAGTCAGCATATGGTCCCTGGTTTCCTTCTGGTCCTGAAACTCAGGGCTTATAGAAAAGATCACAATTTAGCTCTTAAGCAAACAGTAAAAGATCACAATTTAGCCTTTAAGACATGGCATATACAAGAAATTGTACTGATAATATCCAAACCTACAACATTTGTCACCCACTGATATGCCAACAGTTTGACAGATGTTTGATGTTCAGTGTCAATAACTGATGGTAATACAAGCTTTTCCACTCTACCTATCTATTGTGTATCTACTGGTTGCTAGGCAGACTGTCTGATCGGTGCATTAAGTTAGAATAGAGAGCAGTGAAAAGTTTCCCGAAGAAGCAGCAAGAGAAATCCCGCTTCACCAGAGCTGTTTAGTAAGCCATTTGCAAAAGCAACATAAAGGACTTCAGAGATAAAGGACTACTGTGAAATTTGGAGGCGGGGAAGTATGTTGCATTGAATGTCATTCAGCTGAGTTTTACACAGTAAAATATTTAGCAAAAATTTTCAGACTTGATGTTTCCTGCTAAAAATTTAACATAGCAAAACATGGAAATTTTAGCTAGATTCTTCCAACTGTATTGGCTCAAAGTAGCTCCTTCTTCAGCAAGTAGGCCCACTTGTTTCAGTGGGATTCCCCATGGAATATGGTATTCCTCCGTGTCAGGAAGGTAGCAGCATTTGTCCCTTGGGGTCTGACAAGTGCTTTCTCCAGTTTATGTACTTAACTAAGCTTTAAATAAAAAGGTATCATTCACGTCTTTGCCTTTCAGAGGAGAGCAATACCACCCACAAAAACCCCTGCCTTTTGCATACTTTTACAAAGCTATTTCTTTAGACACAGTTTTATGAAGATTCTGTAGAAAATCAGAATATTCCAAAAATTGTAATTAGTATCTGAGAGACAAGGGAGTTTTATTCTCTGTCATTTTTACAGCAAACTTTATGGAAGACTAGTTTGCACGATCTAGCAGATGTAACACTGCAATTAAAGAGAGGTAGCTGGCTACGTAGGCTGCTACTTACTCAAAGTAGACTACAAAAGCTATTGCCTCTCTGGGTTAGACTATAAGGTGCCACCCTGTCCTGCCTCCTGCAGTTACAGTTATGGGCTGGATTCGCCTTTTGCTGATTTTAGAAGGATCAGGATTGAGTTTTTGATACCATAATATGTGGTAATAATTCTATTTATATCATAGATTTAAATTTGGTGAGGAAAATGTTATGGCACCTGACGGTTCCACGCTGAATGAAAGGACACCTGTATATCAGAGCAAAAGTCAAATGCCCAACAGCCTATTGGGTTGTCATGGTTAAAGCACACCAGCCTCTGCAGCCAACAGTATGCAAGAATGGGACTCAGCTATAATCATCTCCAGCCACCTTTGCCTCCTCAGCCCAAATGACCAGACAGCTGGGTCAATCAATGGCAGCACTTGGCATGAGTCCAGGGCAGGGCTTAACTCATGCCTCCAGAGCTGTAGTAAGATACTTTAACTGCTCTGGCATCTGTTTATACCATGAGAAAATGTGCCCTGTATTTTCAACCTCCTCTAGCTCACTTATTTATCGTATTTAATGAATATTTCAAGCAGGCACCACTGTTTAGCCTTTATCCTCAGAAACAAGGCGGAAAAAATATATGAATGGTATGAAACTTGTTTTGCAAAACAATAACAAAGCATCTGGTAGCTTTTCCACATTCCCCACAGGAAAAGAAATGGAAACTAAGTATTTTATGGAATTTGGAAGTACATGTGAATGGCGCTGTTATACAGCATGTGTCTACGTGCACACCATCTCCTAGCACAGCTTGCAAGAGGTACTCTCAGTATCAGTATATTCACTGTAAATCTCTGACTTTCATGCAGTCAGGCTACTCCCTTCATTGTAATCTGAGTATACCAGGCATAGGAACTAATGACAGTCCTAACAAAGTCAAGTCCAGACCCCATACATGTATGCAGAACCACCAGTGGCCGTGTCTACGTAAGACGCTGACTGCACAGAAACCAGAGTTACTGCGCAGTCACGCCAAGGAACAGCTTTTTCATGTAACTGACTGCGCAGTAGCTTGCAACGACTGCACAGTAGCGTCACATCATGCTTCCCACCACGTGACAGTACTGCGCAGTCGTCACAAGCTACGGCACAGTCAGCGTCTCGTGTGGTAGGCGCGACCAGTGAAGAACAACCGTCGAATCTTTGGAAAGAGTTAAGCTGTAATTTATGTCACCCACCATCATGAGACAAGTAGCTCAAATGCTAATGGATTATTTTGATGTTGTGAATAATGCATCTTGTCTAGGACCATACATTTTTCAATGTAGTGATGCAATTTTATTTTTTAAACTCCTTCCCCAATTTACATCCTATTACTCTTGTCAGGCATGAGTGGATTAACTTGATGTGATCAAAACTGAGGGCCTCAAAAGGTATTTTGCAGATGCTGTTTTTGCCTTACTGCACTTGCCACTGTTTACTAAAAGCTGTAATTAAACAGGGCTATATATTGTGTAACTGATACTGATGATGCCACATTATCAGCAGTTGTAATGCATCTATGATGATTTACATCAGCTGAAAATCTACCTAATGGGGGAAGTAGCATAACAACTAATAATGTGAAAGGTTACTTAAGTCAGGGCTGGTGAAAATATTTATTTATTTACTTATAAATATACCTCCTCACTGTGATTCCACTGCCTTTCCAACTAATATATATATAAAAGATATAAATGGATTATAGCCAGCAAGGGCACAATAACAGCTAATGCAAGTAGGTCTGGTAAGTATAAAGAATGGTATAAAGTACAGGCTACTTTAAGGTGAGCATAAGGAGCTGCAAAGCATTTTCTCAGCATGAGGTCGCAAGCACATTTGGCATGGCCCAATTTGCTGATGCATCGCAGCCAGCTAATAAAGGCATTTCTCAAAGACAAGCAAGTTCTGCTAGGCTGGCATAGTACCGTGCAGTAAAAATAAAAATCTGTTCTCCAATGTAGTACACAGCATCCATCCCAATCTTTGTTACAGTATTAACAGGGCATATAATACGTTGTTAAAACATGTTGCCATTTGCAGAAATTAACAGTTTGAGGGCAGTCACCAGAACAGAGCCTCACATTAGCAATGAGTATGACACTTCAAAGGCAGGCTGCGTATCGGGGCCTTGCCCACACACAGCCCAACACTAGTAGTGGAACAAGATGAGCTTGCCTGCAGCCCTAATGCCTTGGAAAGGCAGCAGTTGCTCATTCAGATCACATTTAATTCCTGCCAGTTCTGGGACAGGAAAACTGTCAGCCTGGCCACTGGCTCGATAAGGGCAGGGGAGGACGATCAGAGTGGCACTTAGGAAGGGTGAAGAGCTAATCTGTGGTACACCTTCCAAAAAGTTTGGCCGTCACTGACCTACTGGTAGATCATACCCAAGAGTAAAAAGTTTTTCTTATTCCCCGCTTACTCCATAGTCCATTGTCTAAGGCTAAGTACAGATATTTGGGAGGTTAAATCAGGTTCAAAACGACTGCCTGATTTAAACTTAGCTCATCCTGGTGCCGACCTTGCACTAAAAGACCCAATCCCAGTGACCGGCAATCAGTAAAAAACCTGTAGCTGTACAGAAGTTCCATGCACACAAACCAGTCTAAAAATTGCAGACCCCAGTTTAAGATAAACCTGAATCTATGTAGTATCAAACTTACTCGATTTAGGTTAAACCGGTGCTTGGAACTTCTGTACACTTTCCTTGTGCAGCCCCAGAGGTGGGAAAACCCAGGCACTAGCCCCAGCCCTGAAGGTGCTCTTTTCACACACCCCCGGCCCCCACCTTGACCAGCCAGCCCTCTCAACCCCCATCCTACAAGCTGCTCCAGGTGCAGCTGCTTTTATCACCATTCACTGTTGATGGACCCAAGCAAGTCCCAGTGCAGAGAGAGGCGGGAAGGATGGGGGTGTAGGTTCACTGGGAGGACCAATGGGTTGTGTCTGACCTCCACCCTAGCCATGGGTCACCTCTCATGAGTCATACCTCTCCCCATCCCCTGGCAGACCCCTAAACCACACATTGGCCTCCCCATCCTGACTTACCTGATATTGGGCAGCCATGTTGAATCACTTTAACCTCCCCATAATGCCCCCAAATGTCTGTACTTAGCCCAAGTAACAAAGTATTCATCAACGTATTTTAGCTTCAGTTTTCCTATCTGTGAAATGGGTATAACATGAGATTTAAAGTCAGAGTGCTGTAGCATACAGTTAATTTAGACTTCATAGTTTCATAGTTGATAGGGTCAGAAGGGACCTGAGCAGATCATCTAGTCTGACCCCCTGCCATGGGCAGGAAAGGATGCTGGAATCAAACGACCCCAGCTAGGTGGCCATCTAGCCTCCTTTTGAAGACCCCCAGGGTAGAGGCAAGCACCACTTCCCTTGGAAGTTGGTTCCAGCTCCTAGCCGCCCTGACAGTGAAGTAGCACCTCCTGATGTCTAGTCTGAATCTACTCTCAGTCAACTAATGGCCATTATTCTGCGTTACTCCTGGCAGTGCTCGGGGGAACAGGGACTCTCTCATAACCTGCTGGTCCCCCTTGGCCAGTTTATGGACAGCCACCAGATCCCCTCTCCGCCTTCTCTTGTGGAGGCTGAACAGGTTCAGGTCCCTTAGCCTCTCCTCGTGGGCCTGCCCTGCTGTCCCCTGATCATGCGAGTGGCCTCCTCTGGACCCTCTCCATGCTGTCCACATCCCTCCTGAAGTGTGGCGCCCAGAACTGGACGCAGTACTCCCGCTGCGGCCTGACCAGTGCCGCATAGAGGGGGAGGATCTCCTCTTTGGACCTGCTTGAGATGCATCTGTGGATGCATGACAAGGTGCGGCTGGCCTTCTTGACTGCATCCCCACACTGCCGGCCCATGTTCATCTTGGCATCAGTAATGACCCCAAGATCCTTTTCTGCCTCTGCACTGACGGGAAGGGAGTTCCCCAGCCTGTAGGTGTGGTGCTGGTTCTTCCTCCTCAGGTGCAGCACCTTGCACTTGTCCGTATTAAAACCCATCCTGTTCTCATCCACCCTCCCCTGTAACCTTTCCAGATCTAGTTGTAACCTGTCCCTCTCTTCTAGCTTGCTCACTTCTCCCCACATCTTAGTGTCATCTGCGAACTTGAACAAGGTGCTTTTCACCTCCCCCCCATCCGAATTCTCAAGTGCTATGAAACTTCTGAATGAAAGGAATGGAAACACCTACTTAGTAGTAGTAGCAGTAGCAGTTGTAACAGATGGCTAGTACTACCATAAGGAAAGCAGGCATACGTATACAGCACCAGTGGTTTAAAAAGTGATAGTTAGTGAACACTGGACTATACTTCTCTGCCAGGAGTAATCATTCCTCAGATGAGGATCCGGCATATAATATTCTAGATACACAAAAACCAAATAACTGCTTTGCATCTGAACCATTTTCATGATGGATTATAACAGTATCCATTTTAATGAAGTAACCGAACATGTGGAACACCCAGAACTACCTTAATATGTCAGTGTTTTCTCTTATTGAATAACAAGTGCAACATTTTAGGAATGAAAAAGGTGTCTGAAATGCTATATTTTTCCAAGAGCCCTCAAGTGTGTAGGTGCCCAAATACCTCCGAAAATCTGCCCAAGTCAGTCCCCATTGTATTTCAGCTTGAGTCAGGCTCCCTAAAAATCACTCCTAGTCCCTGAGCTGTCTCTGGAAAAGATGAGTCTAAATTGCTTGAACTTGCCTACCTCAAGGAAGAATTAATAATGAATAACTTAATGCAACAAGAGCTGCTCTCCTGATTCTCCACGCAGCTGTCAGAGAGGCACAGATGCCGCACCACCTTCGGTAATTAGAATCTTTATTTTACAAACAGTGCACCACACTGCATTTTGTCTCCTTTGATCCCCACATGCTACAAACAAGATTCACAAAGCAAGCTTCTTTCTCCTTTGTTTGCCCTTCAGATGCTGCAGAGATCTTTCTCCTGCTGGATTTTGTCATTATGTACACTGCACAGTGAAAATGTATGAAACAAGCACTGAAGAGATTTTGTCCTGACTCTAAGGTATTTATATAGTGCCAGTTGGCACGACACAGCAGCCTGCCCAGGTGCAGATCTATTTAATAGATTTCCTTTATCATTCTTGGTCCCAATGGCTTTAAATATACTGCACAAAAGCAAACACTGACTTTGCTACAATAAAGATTTTGGTCTAAAGACCTGTGTAGTACCAGTGAGGTGAAGCAGTGCAAAGAAGCCATGTTACAGATGGAAATACAGCAATGTCAAATTAAGGGAGATGCTTACAGAGTTAGCCTGGAAACACAGGATAGTATTAAGGTTGCTGACACTTCCGGTTATGGGATCATGTTTTCAGTCATTTACAACTTTGCCAAACTCTAACTAGTAGAGTCGACATCTTACATGCTGGGTGTCTGCCTCAGGTTGATTTGGGAGGAGATGGAAGGGAACAGAGGGAGATTTCAGCCAAAATAGTTCAGTCATTTCTGAAAACAAAGATAGAAGAAAAAATACCCATACCCATTAAAATATTATCACCTTTTCCTTGAGAAGCTGTAGCACCTGAATGCATTTGGAGGCCTAGCTTGAAATACAGTATGGGCTGTCTATCTCCACGAAAATCCACACGTATTTTTTGAAGTTACAAGTCTTCGGAGCTAGAGGTCCGCAGGCCAGTTCCCCAAGTGCTCCATCCCAGCAGAGCACCTTGTCTCTGCAGCTCTAGGCCATTGATTCCTGGCTAAAGCTGGCCTCTAGATCTGAGAGCACCAAGCCACTTTCTCCTGTGCTCTCCAATCCGCCCGTGAGTCAAGAGAGCATGAAGAAAAAAAACTGCCCAGTTCTGCTGATCCATGAGAAGACTGGGACAAGGTCCGTGGTGTGGAATAGGGCTGGAACTGAAGTAACGGCGACTGGGATCAGGAAATGAGAGAAAATAGATTGGATGATGAGCCTGTGAAGGAAAGGGAGATTAGAGGCAGCCCTGGGTAGGTTTGAGGCATCTGTGAGTGGCTTTGGGGGAACTGAAATATGTGCAGGGAAGTGGCACAAGAAAAGCCAAATGGAGAAAATAAGATTGAAATAATAAGTGGAGAGAGTAGAGACCAGAACTGGCTAGGTGAAGCAAGATGCAGATTTTCCTCCTCGGCTAGAAAATTGCTTGGGCAATCAGGGTCGTTGCTTGCAAACAAAATGTTATTTGCCTGGGTGACCTCACATGCCCATTTTTCCCCACTCCTCCTGCAGGCAGGCTTGCTCTCATGCACTGCCTCCTCTTCTGTACACAACGACAGCTGATCCTTTCCCTTTGGGTCCAAATAGATTCTACCCCTCTGGATCTGTACAAATTCCCTGGCTAAGTACAGACAGTCAAAAAGCCTGAGGCTGAATTGATTCAGTCTTTGCAAGTTAGTCTAAGCTAAAAAGTTTGAATCAATAAGCAAATGAACAGACTTTCACTTTTGATTCAGGAAATTCAGCCACATGCCTGCAGTGGTTCAAGCCAGGAGCTGGGGGTGCTACAGCACAGTTCTCTGGCACATAGCTAGCATGAACTGTGTGCTCACTTCTTCTTCCTGCTGCCCCCACAATCTCTGGGATTTGCAGTTGACAATCTCAGCAGCAGGACTCTGCAGGGTTACTTATCACTTCCTCTTCCTGCTTCCAGGTGCCTCTGAGATTTGAAGTCCATAGCTGCAGCCAGCAGTAAATGGCAGACAGCAGGGCAGCTCCATACTCAGGAGAAGGGGAATTTAACCCCCCTCCCTGGCCCTAGCCAGGGTTTGCCTGGGTGGGGAGGGGGCAGCAGGCAGTGATCCAGCCCTCACTGCTCCAGCTAGGGAGCAGAGGGGCAGGGCCAGCCCTACTCTCTGGACAAGACAGCACAGCCCAGCCTAGGGCTGCAAAGCATGCTGGGGGACTCTGATTTAGCTTGAACCAGGAAGGGACCTGGGACAGAAGTTTCATATATCAGTTTGACTTAAATCAGTTAAGTCTGATACTACATTCAACTAGGTTTATCTTAAACCAGTTTCAGCCATTTTGGAACTGGTTTATGTGCACTGAACTTCTGTTCTGTTACAGGTTTAAACCAGTTTTCATAGATTCATAGATTCATAGATGCTAGGGTCGGAAGGGACCTCAATGGATCATCGAGTCCGACCCCCTGCATAAGCAGGAAAGAA
>NW_017728915.1:26645809-26659073 GCF_001723895.1 Crocodylus porosus | reverse complement strand
CAGATGTCCGGGTAGTTTAGGTCCCCCATGACCACCGCCTCTTTAGCTTTTATGGTCTTTTTTGATCACTTAAACTGGTCTGTGTGTAACTTCTGTCCCTAACCCCTGTGCTCTTTTCACAGAGGGTCAGGGGAGACCAGATATAACTGAGCCAGGTATTATTCTTCCACTGACTTTTTGCAGTCTGACTTTTCTGAATCTAGTCCCAGAATGCCTGGGAGTCAAGGGTCTCTCAACAGTGATCTTATTTATACATTTCCTTGTCAGAATCTCTGATACAAAAGGAACCCAGCAGGTTACCTAAGCAAAAAATAAGAGTACTTTTCCATTATAAGAAATAAATCAATTATAAGCCACACTTAAGTTGCCACAAAGAATTAAGTGACTATAGAAGACCAGTTAGTTTGTCAGAAACCATTGTGCATGCATTTTTAATTCTGCAATCCTATACCATTCTTATTTGAGTGAGTAGTGACTAAATGCAAAGTACAAAAAACAAAGTGCACAATTTTCAAGGTGCTAAAATGAAATCTCTTAAAATATGGCCAAATGCAAAGAAGGAAACTTAATTTACAACAACATTGGTTCAGCTTCCGCAGACTGTAGTACTCAGCTGTCTCCACCATTACCTGAAGGAGGAACCGTACGCCAGATACTGTTAGCATTTCTCAGACACCTCATCAATCATGGCTTAAGTCTTTCCCTGTGTGCAACTTAAGGAAAACAAGGCCATTCTTTCTGCTCATCCTGGTTTGATGATTTCCAATAGCTCCATTATTCTGAGACTCATGACAGGGTACTTTGTTTCTATTTTTATAGCTTTTAGACATAAACTACTTTGGGCTAAGCATACAGACAAAGCTTTCACCTCGTCTGGATTTTCTAATTGGAAAAGGCTTGAGACACACTTAAAAGGTACCACAGTTTTTCATGTCATCATGAACTGGCAACTATCCTACAAAACGACTACACAGGATATTGGTAATATGCTAGGTGTGCAGGAGGCAGAGAACATGGAAAGTAGGAAGATTCTAATAAAAGTAATAAGTAATCTAATATCATATTGCCAGACAAGGGCTTACAGTGTAAAGCCATTACACTGAACGAGTTCAAAATATTCCCTGAAGTGGAGATACTGGCTGCAACTCCAGTCAGCTGCTTTATTTGCAGGCAGAATAAACCAGTAATCTTGATATTTTAGCAGGCCTGAGAAGTGAGTCAAAATAAATTCACTAGCAGAGTTAAATAATGGAAAATGTGGCTCTTGAAATCACAAAGGACATTTCCATGAAAATTATGGTAAGCAAAATAGTTTTCCCCAAGAAAGAGCAAGTGGTTTTACAAAATATGTGGACAACAACATAAATCTTCATGATGAACTCACTGGACTGCAATATTTTGCCAGAGTATTGGGTGCAGGTAATCATATCAGTAATTACAGAAATATGATTTTAGTCTGGAGAAGAAAAGACTGAGAGGAATTCGATAACAGTATCCAAGGGTATTTATAAAGAGGAGAGAGATAGACTCTTCTCCGTGCAATAAGGGACAGAAGCAATGGCTTCAAACTACACCAGAGGAAATTTTGGCTGGAGATTAGGAAGAACTTTCTCAATATCAGGATAGGTAAGTATTGGAACAGGCTACTTAGAGGGGCTACGGTCTCTTCATCCCAGGAGGTTTTCAAGGCCAAGTTAAACAGACACATGACTTGGATGGTTTAATCACGAATGATCCTGCGTTTAGCAGGAGACCTGACTAGATGACCTCACGTGTTCCCTTCTACCTAAATCTGAAGATTGACAACTGTTACTAAAAGTGTTGTGATGTGTTACTAATAAGATGGGTGAAGTAGCCAGAGTGCAAGGCGATGAACCACACGTTATATATGATCATTGCTATGAGCATACTTTGAACTTGGTATTCCAGAATAATATTTTTAATAGCACTCTGGACATTGTTTATAACATTTAAAATATGTTTTTAAAATATCAGCCAAAATGGTGCTATAATTGAGGATGCAACCGACGGCATCCACAAGTGTCTACGAGCGCTCTCCAACAAGATGAGCTCTCTATGCAAAAATACTTGCCTCATTTTTGGAAAACTACTTTAGACCACATACAAGTTAAGAGCCTGCAAGAGTACAGTGACAGTTCTGAAAAAAGATCAAACTGGCAGGTTAAAACCTCAGATAACCTAATTCAGCATCAAAAAAGGTAAATTTAAAACCCCAAAAGCACAGGAGCTTATTTCTCCACAACCTGGCAAGAGTTGGATAATACAGCAACAGAAGGTCAGATCTTCCATTATAATGGTGCCTGACTCACTTCAGTTTATCTGATTAGATAAAAGCTACAACACCTTTGGGGAAGAAATCCAAGAAGTTCAAGACAGAATGCATCCACTTTCAAAATTCCCAGAAAATGCACATACAGGCAGGTGCACCTTGCAATATAAATTCAGCAAAGGAATTTTATAATTACACCTACTTCAAAGTAACTTATCTTCCAAGGTGCAGTGGTCAATCAAGATTTGAACAGAATTGCCACAAAATTATTCAGAACCTTGAAACTGAGCTGACAATTCCAAATGTAACAGAAATGCAAGGTATGATGTGCTTCAGGTGCGTGGCTGACTGATTATTCAGCTTGCAGAAAGAAATTTGTCAGCTCAGTCAAATTGAACATCAGCTCAATTCTGAGGTGGTGAAGTTGATAAAAACTAGTTAGGTGGCAGTGGCAATCAATGCATTCAGCAAGCTTAGTTTGAGGGTTCTGCATAGTGTTAAACAGCCTCTGGTCCTCATGAGACGATCACTGTTCAGTTGGTACCTGAATTTACATGAGACAAAATTGACATCTTATAGCTTACATATCTTGCAGAAGAATTCACTTCAAGGAACAAAGAGGGGAAAGGAATGTTTGAAACTTTTTCAACAAAGTCACCCTTTCTAGTCATGTGCTTTAAAAGTGCTTGCATAAGTGTCTATATCCCACAATTAAACTGGCATTTTCTCCCTGACTTTGACAATTATCATTTTAATTCATTAGATTTATATGGGTTTGAAATTAAAGCCTTAACTTGGTATTGACACTGATGTCTGCACTAAGTACACACGGATTCACAGGCTTCATCTCCACTTGCCAGGCATGTCCACCACCTAGCAGGGCTGGAAAGACTGAGCATGTGGTTTGCAGATAAATCCTGTGAGGATGAACCACCACCCTGGCCTTTTCTGAGGAGAAACTTCCACCTTTTGTAAAACACCTACCAACTCCCAATAGCTAGAGGAAAGATTGATTTCTGATAAATGAAGCAATATTTTAGACTGCAAGGGGTGGTACTGGAAGACGATTATAGATAGCCACATCTGCTAAGTTCCTAAATAATGGGCTCCAGCTTTGTTCTTATTAAATATTTTCTCATTATATTAGCTGCTGAGCTAATGGCCTTACTTAGGTGGCCACTTCTGCCTACACAAGAGGATTGCTTTATAGCCTCCCAAGTTCCTTAATACATACTAATTTTAAGACACCAGTATATCAATGCAACACTTACATAACACCTAATCTGACAGCGTCTATTTATCTACTTGATACAAGTTATCACCCATCCACCCAGTACACTAATATCAACTGCATGCAGTATTAATTATCAGACTCTGAGCCACAGTTCCAGCCACAACCTCAAACCTCGCTTTAAAATGTACCTTCAATGCTTAGCTCCCATCAGTTCACCTTCACGCACTGAACCAGAGCATCCCAGCACGATTCAGTGCAGCACAGCAGTATGACAAAACAAATGCCAAGGTATGCACTCAGCAGGTGTGCATGCCAATTATGTACATTTGGACTTTTGCACCCACAAAACTCCAACCACCATTTTACAAGGCAGTTATCAAGACTTGCATTTTTTAGGTAAATTTGATATAAATATAAAAGTCAACAATAGTCTTTTTTAGAAAACATTGAATCCTGAATGGCCTTTTGTAGTACTCAATAAGACAAAACAAGGACATGAATAAAAGCTGCTATACGATCAGGTTTACAGTAAAACATGTCACATTGACCTATAGTCTCTGAATATTTGGCCCCAGGGTTTGCACCACTGTGCTGCTTAATCACTGTACATTCACCGTCTTAAAGAAACGCGACTTTGATCTTTTCAGACCTTGTTAGTATTTACTCAGACGCAACATTCATCCTTGGGTGAAGTTGTAGAATAGGAAGATCTGCGGCAGCAGGAAGAACTTTTATACGAGAACTTCTACTGGTTGGAAACTGCCATTTCCACAGCAACAATATTCCTGAATTATTTCTAGAGAAAGTCCCACAGGATATGTGCTAAATAATATGGCTCTAATACTCTTTCAGCTAGAGAAAAAAGTGAACCTGTCCAAGTTTCCTTTAAAACTGACATTATCCTTTATCTTTAAAAGTAAAGTGCATTTCCCATGAAAATAAAAACTGCACCAAAGCACATATTTGGAGTATCATTAACTATGACCCCAAAGGTATCCCTTTCCTCAAATCCAAAAGATAAGCTTACTGAAAAGCACTGCAATACATGTTTTAATCATTTTAGCTATGAAAGTCTTTTAACTATGATCAAACAATTGCTGAAAATATAGTCACATGAGTAAGAAAGAAACAAAGTACAATTACAGCAGTGTCTGTCCTTCCTTGCTCTACTACAGTATAGTATACTGTACAGTACATATAGTATACTGAGGTACTATTATTTGTTGGGGTTATTTATTTATTTTCAGGTCTAATGTAAAATGTCTAGTACATGAAAGTTATAATATGCACCAGGTATTCTAGTTGTAGCCATATTGGTCTAGAGGCAAAAGGAATCAAAACTTGTGGAAGAGGTGACAAGTTTTCTTAGACTGACTAGATATTTGCAAGCAAATTATTGTATTTATTTGCAAGCTTCTGGGCGCGCACACCCTTCATCAGGCAAAGGAGCAAGCAGAGATAGTAAAAATTCTCCTAGGTAGAAATGAATTCATTTTCATTTCTACCAAGGGGGACTTTTATAATCTCTGCTCTCTCCTTTGCCTGATGAAGGGCAAAGGCGTCCAAAAGCTTACAAATAAATAAAAAAAATTGTTTGCAAATAGCTAGTCAGTCTAATAAAAGATATCACCTCTTCTACAAGTTTTGATTCCTAATATGCACCATCCCTGTTACTACTGAAAATACGGTTAATGCAGAAGGACTTATTAAAGGTCCTTTTCATTCACTGAAATAATTAAGTACAGCACACCGGAGACCTTGTGATGGGATTTACCAGAGAAAGTGCATTTAAATAACTACAGAGGTAAAAGTATTAGAACAAATCCTCAGATACCAGAGATTTAACAGAGATCTGACAACAACACATGAGTGCCCCTTTGGGAAAGAAGAGCAGTCTTCTGTTCCTACTTGTGTAAATTTGCAAACCAAGGGTGCCCATTTTACGCTGTTTTGCTCTATGAATGCTGTAGTGAAAGCATTTACACCTAAATTCATTCCAAAGTTTCAAATTTAGAGGACTCATATAAAAGCCTTGGGAATACAGCGTCATAAATAGTTTGCATCTGCTGCATCAGTCTACCTAACTGGCATGTCAAAAAAAAAATGAAGTCATCATGTATAACTTTAAATGGAAGTTCATTAGCAACAGGAGAAGAAGAAATGATATGCAACTTTCTTTAAACATTCAGAACCACCTCTAGCAGCTTGAACCCAAAACTCTTTCAAGTGAATAAGAGGTTGTATAGGGGATTTTTCTTGTACTGTTTTTCCTTTCGTGTTTTTCTACAAGTTTTGGCATAGGGCAATCGGAGCTAAAGAAGCCATTCAGAATAAAAACAGCTCAAAGTAAACAAACCCCATAGCAAAAAGCACACGTTATTAAAAGGAGAATCCATGGCAGGAAAGAGTTTCTGTCATCTTTTCAATTACTGGACTGCAGGCTCAATATCTCTGCTAGCTGTGGTACAGGCTTTTTAAAAGACATACTTTTTGAGGAAGTAAAGTTAGTGCTGTGCTGAGCTTCTTTCCAAGTGAAAAAGGTACAGAAATGACACCTGTACGTTAAACCCATAACAAAAGATACAAAATCAATTAATGACAGATGACCTTACATGAGTGCCATATATATATATATTCATAAGGAATACATGATACACATAGAAACATTATGAATATACTTTTTCCTGTGGGATCTTGTAACGAGATGAGAGAAACATTTTGTCCTAAAGCTCCTCACTGCAATTTTGATGGTCTTTGTTAGTTCTGACAGCTACAGGGACAGTGCTTTGTTTGAATTATATTGGGTGACATTTTATAACATGCTGGCGAGCTTCACTAAATGGGTATGAATGTTTCATAATTTTGTCTGTCTCTGTTTTCAGTGAAATATTATAGCAGTCTCCAGTTTCGCCACAAAGAAAGCCTGAAGGTTAAACCAACTCTGGTTTTGTGCATACTAGACGTCAACAGGGAATAAACAGCTTGAGGTTGAAATCACACTAGTTGCGTTCAAACAGAATATTTAGTAACAAGGACAGGCAGCTGAACATTACAGATTTTATGACTACTCAGATAATTTACTGCTCTTCAGACTATGAAGATAATCACTGTACTGCCATAGATCTTTCTTCTCTTTATTTATCTTTTGTTACTGTTTTTCATTTTTGCACTCTTTTCTACATTCAAGTAATGAAATCTTGAGTGCAGAAGCCAAGGGGATGGAAAGGCTTGTTGCCTCAGAAACATACCTGAACATCCACATGAGGAGGGCTGGGAATGATGGAAGCAGTCAATTGAAAGTCGATAAGTGATTAATACAGATCTTTACAGTACTACCCGCAATGAGCATGCAATGAGACCATAGCTCTGCCCATAGTCTCGCAGAATTATAGAGGAAGACTCTATTGTAAGGTTTCCTATTCTGACATAAGCCAGTAAACACAAATGTCAAATGTATGTTTTTACTAAAATGGGCAGTCATTTATATTCCCATATTTTCACTGCTAAGTATACTACAGACATAATGGAGGATACATAACTCAATACCGAATGGTTTGGGATATTTATATGCATTCTACTAGTGAAAGATCATGCCATAATTCATGCGTTGCAAAACCACAAGATTATGAAAAACTTCTAATCATTGCCATTTATAATCCAATGGAAATGCATTACATTTTTATGCCTGATGTTATACACCACAGTTGATGACTTCTTCCATATCTAGTTGTGTTTATAGAGGTGATGGTAATATAAAACAGCTTGACCTTAAAAAAAAGAAAGCAATTCCTCCAAACTATAATATCACAAAAATGTATAATTTCTTAATTACATACACTTTTAAAATTAGGTTTGGAAAATCTTTTTAAACAAAGCAATCCACTTCCACTTGGTTGTTTTATTTTATAAAATGTTTTCCTCCTAGAGGAATTTTTAATTGGGTACTGCTAAAAAAAAAATTGAGGACAACTCACTCAGCAATTTTTGAATAAAGTAAAAGAGTATTTTCTAACCCAGAGCTAACTTTTTCTGGGCCAATGAAAGACTTCACCATTACCACCTCCTGAGGCTGCCATGAAACATAATTAATTAGCATGCTTAAAGGAATCCCTTGATGAAAGGCACTACAGAAATACCAAGAATTAATATCACGCCATTAATAGTGCACAACCATACAAGATTCATTATCAGGGATCGAGGTTGTCTGGTTCCTGTGGAAAAACACAGATTTTCCCATGGGGAGACAACAAGTGGAGCAAGCCCAGGGGCCAGCAAACAAACAACCATTACAACAGGAGATGACAGGAAGGACACAAAAGCATGAACTGGGGGAATGGAGCTTGCTCAACATGACAGGAAACCAAGGACCTCCAGCAGAGAGCTCAAATGCCTGTATACAAATACCAGAAACATGGGAAACAAATAGGAAGAACTGGCCCTCCTGCTTTCCAGAAGGGACTACAATATTATAAGGATAACAGAGACCTGGTGGGACTCTACCCATGATTGAACCATAGCTATAGAGGGCCACACCCTACATAGTAGGGATTGTATAGAGAAAAAGCGTGAAGGTATAGCTCTATATGTAAAGGAGCTGTACACCTCTGTGGAAGCTGAAATTGGTACCAAGGAAGGGCAACCTGAGACCCTCTGGGTAAGATATGAGGAGGATGCAGCAAAAGGGACCTAACTGTAGGAATATATTACAGACCTCCAAATCAAGATGAGGAGCTAGCTCTGGAATTCTCCAGAGAACTGGAAGAGGCTGCGAGAGCATGGGATATGGTCATCATAGGCCAGACATCGCCTGGGATGAACACTCGGCCAGATCTGACTGGTTACTTTCCCAACTTGTACTGATGAAGTCTACCTTTTTCAGGAAGTCTATGGGCCAACCAGAGGAAATGCCCTCCTAGATTTAGTTTTGGCCAAGGGGGATGACCTGGTGAGTGATCTTATGATAGAGGGTAACCTAGACAACTACAACACTATCACTTTCACTGTCCGTCATAGGGCTAGGAAATCTGCCAGTAAGGCACGGTTTTTTTTCTTGACTTTAAAAAAGCTGACTTAAATTAGCTAAGGGCTTTAGTAAGTAATGCCCCATGAGATCCTAGACTGCAGGGAAAGAGTGTGGATGAAGGGTGGTCATTCCTCAAGGACACAATCCTCGGTGCACAGAAGTTGTCCATAACTTTACACAAAAAAGGTGGTGCAGGGGCTGGGAGGCCATCTTGGCTCAACAGGGAAGTTGCAGATCTTCTGAAAAAGAAAAGGGAGGCTTACCAATGATGGAAGCTAGGAATAAGCCCCAAGAAGAACTACATAAGATTGGCCCACACATGGAGGGGGCAGATTAGAAAAGCAAAGGTGGTGATCAAATTCAGGTTAGCAACCAAAATCAAGGTTAAGAAGAAGTCCTTCTATAGGTATGTAGGTAACAGGAGGAAAACCAGTGGAAATGTGAGACAACTGCTCAGTGCATCTGGACATCTGATCACTGACACCAAAAAGAAAACTGAACTCCTGAACAAGTACTTTGCATCTGTATTCCACCAGTCTGAGAATGGTAGCCTGCCAAATGCAAATATGACACAGAATAGTCACAGTAGGGATGATCACCTACCAGCAGTCAATGTAAAGCTGATGAAAGAACAGCCAGAGAGGCCAGATATATATAAGTCAGCAGGACCAGATGAACTTCATCCAAAAGTGCTGAATGAACTAGCCAAAAGTTCATGCAGTGCCACTGGCGAACCTCTTTGAGAATTCGTGGTGCTCAGGAAAGGGGTCCAGAAAACTGGAAGAGGACCAATGTTGTGCCCATCTTCAAGAAGGGGAGGAGAGAGAACCCAGGAAGTATACGGCTGATCAGCCTGACCTCAATCCCAGGAAACATCCTCAAAAAAATACTCAAGGAGTCCACATGCAATAGGCTAGTAGAAGGCAAAATTCTGAACAACAGCCAGCACAGTTTTGTTACGGGTAACAAAACTGACTAACCTTATCTCCTTCTACGACCAGGTTGTTCACCACCTGGATAAGGGAGATAAGGTTGATGTCATTTACTTGGGCTTTAGGCAAGCCTTTGACTTGCTGTCCCATGAAGCCCTCAAGGTCAAACTAGGGGACTATCGGCTCTATAATTCAATGGTCAGGTGGGTGGGAAACTGGCTGTAGGGTCGGACCCAGAGGGTAGTAATAGACGGATCTGTGTCAACTTGGCAGAAGGTAGCCAGTGAAGTCCCCCAGAGTTCAGTACTTGGATCAGTGCTTTTCAACATCTTCATCGATGATCTGGATGTGGGGGTGAAAAGCACACTGGCAAAGTTCACCAATGACACTAAGCTGTGGGGAAGTGCAGCCATGCGTTAGGGTAGGCTGATGGTCCAGGAGGACCAAGACAGATGGGTGGACCAGAATCAGATGCTATTCACCACTGAGAAGTGTGAAGTGCTCCATCCGGGGAGGAAAAATCCACAACAAACTTACAAGCTCGGTAGTGCTACTCTAGCTAGCACCACGTCTTGGGAGTCAGGGGCAACAGCATGGACAGGGGCAGGGCACCAGCATGTCAGAACTGCCCATTGCCACAAAGCAGCAGGCACGGAGGGGGGGAGCCACAGCTGGACCCATATCCTTCTGAACAAAGGTGGCAGGATTTTCCATGATAAAAAAAACCAAAATCAAATGCCAAAATATATAGGCAGGTAGAACTTATTTTATTATAATGACTGATACACTGCTAGGCTTCCAAATTCTTTAATATTTTAAATGTATCAATAACACATTCTGTTCGACCGATAACTCTATATATACAGTGGCATTTCATTTTAATTGTGAAAAAATGTGGATTTTGGAGGTATTTTAATCAGATGTTTGGCTTTTTTAACGGAGAAAACCAGGATCCCTGCTCATTATACTTCTCTTTCACTTTCATATTTACGAGTTACTATATATTTGTAAGTAAAACAACTGTCATGGTAACAATGCTAACTTTACAAAATATTTATATAGACTTTTAGTAAAAATGAAGCAACAATCACAAATGTTGTCAATGTAGCAGGATGCATCAGTATCACATTTGCTAAGCATAGGATGTAAGAGCAGATCATCACGTGCAATCTGTTCCATTCATTTTTTCTAAAGAATGATGGTACTAGAGAAGGTATCCATGCTGTAGCCGTAGAGGAAAAAGCAATCAGGACATATAGCAGAGATGATATCTTTTATTAGACCAACAAGATTTTTGCAAAAAAAAAATCTTTAATTGCAAGCTTTTGGGCAGACACACTTCATTGGGCATTGGAGAAAACAGTGTAAAAGTTCTCCTGGGTAGAAGTGAAAGTTCATATTTCATCAGATTTCACAGAGGAGTCAATAGATGCAAAACTCCTCTGGGCAGTCAGTTCATAGCTGGTATGGAGTCTCTCATCTCTATGTGAGGGTCTGTGATGATACAAATCACCTTGAAACAATGGCAGGAGCCATGTCTCGGGTTTCAGGTGGTCACAGTTGCTTCCTGTTTGGGAAAATATGATGATTTCATTTTTTAAAAATCAGCTAAAATTCGATATCTTCCATGTATCAGGTATCAATACTGCATTTGGGGCTGTCCTGGGGTATAAACTACATGTGGTGCCTACACCAAACCAGCCCTGCTCACTGGCTCCAGTGGGCAGGGCTGGTCTGTGGGCCCAGTCTGGACCTGTCCTGAATCCAGCACACAAGGCTGGTCCAGCAGGGGTACCACACACAGCACGCACCCCAGTCCAACTCCACGCACTGCATGTGCCAGCTGCAGCTCGGAGCAGCACACAATGCACAGGTCCAGTCTGCAGCACCCACACCAGATCAGCCCAGCATGCTGGATGCAGCCTGGGCAGCTTAGCAGTGGGCCTGACCTGGATCAGCCCCAGATTCAGCCAGGCTGGTCTGGAGCAGGTACTGCATGTAGCAGTCTCATGCAGCCCACACCAGATGGGTTCTGCATGTGGCCAAGGGCCAGCACAGGCCCCGTGCAGCAGGGAACACTGTGGGTTGGATGAGATCACTTTGTGGCCTGGATCTTTGCTACCCCTGCACTAGAGTGATTTAGTTTCTTTAAAAAAACCAAAAAAACAAAGCATTTCACTGTTCTGAAAACCTCCCACACTTAATAAATGTCAGGTTTAAATGGGATTGACTTACCTCGTTTGCAGAATTTCTAAAGTCTATAAATCTTGTTCACTCTTGAAGATTCTTCTTTCTAGCAATATGAATATTTTAGAATAGATGTTATAAAATTGACAACTCACTAAACTTTACCTGTCTTGAGTTAAAGCCCACTGACCCCACTTCTGCTTAGTTCAATCAAGGGTTCTGCAAGAATAAATCTAACCAAAAACAAAATCAGATGATCTCTTAAGCAGATAGGATAACAAGCCACTTAACTAGCATATGGATCATCAGAATCAATGGAGCTACATTGATTTATCAGTGGAGGATCTGGAGCAGTCGAGCATTTTGAGTAACTCAGACAAAAAGCATTAGACTCTGAAAAAAAAACCTTGCTCACATTGAGTATAACTTAACCACACAAGTAGTTTCAGTGAAGTCCATGGTACCAGTTATGTTGCTCAACAAAAGTAAGGGTATCAGAATATAACTCCATTTAATTGCAAAAGATTGATAGTAATATTATGACATTTTACAGGAGCAAATGCAACAGATATAGTTAGGCAGCAAAACTGTGTTATGCAAGTGGTTCAAAACATTTTCAGGGGAAAGTCGCTGATAAAGTTCTACCTGAGCACTGAAAGGGTCTGCTAGAGGAATAGCTATAATGGCAAAAGGCAAGAGACACTTTTTCAATAGTGCAGGCATTCATTGCAAGATCTCCAGCCTCAAAAGGGTATATTTCTTTTAGCAGTGCTCTGCCAACTGACCCATGCATCAGCTTTTGAATTATCTATCTGCTTTGCCAGGTACCATTGCACAAGCCCTGATTTCCCCATGGAGGAGGGAAATACAGAGTGAAAGGGGTCACACAGAAAACATGACCAAGACAAGGGAAAAGGGTGGACTGCACATATTTAGCACCTAAATGAGGGCATCTCCACACCTTTCCATGAAAAGTTTTACTGACTCCTGAAGTCCAGCTGCCAATATTAAGATGTAAGTACTCGGTGGACCATTAAAAAAAAAGGCTGGAAAGAAATCTCAATGTGTAAATGAAACTTGAGGATCATTTTTTTCATAACATCTCAAATGGTGAGGAACCAGTTGGATTAATTTAAAGCATCAATTTTAATCATGTTTTTGCTTTTACTTATTTTCTTAAAGAAAGATATGAACAATATAGATTTGCTGTGCAAGGGCAAGTGCACACTTGTCCCTGCTCAGCCACTCCTCCCCACCAGCCCCTGCAACACCCATACCTCCTAGCCCATGTGCTCTGCATGGAGTGAAACTTGAAATAAATTAGTTTTAGAAATGGAATGTCACACGGTTCACAAAAGTTATGGAGGAGTGCCCAGAGTCTAAAATGGCTGAAAACCACTGCTTGAGGCTACATACAACTGTTGCATTTAGATTCATAGTTTCATAGTTTCTAGGGTCGGAAGGGACCTGAGATCATCTAGTCCGACCCCCTGCCATGGCAAGAAATAATACTGGGGTCAAACGACCTCAGCAAGATGTTCATCTAACTGCCTCTTAAAAACCCCCAGGGTAGGAGCCAGCACCACTTCTCTTGGAAG
>NW_017728915.1:26642018-26645709 GCF_001723895.1 Crocodylus porosus | reverse complement strand
CCCTGACCGTGAAGTAGCGCCTCCTGATATCTAACCTAAACCTGCCCTCTGCCAGCTTGTGACCGTTATTCCTGGTCACTCCACTCTTGATTCCCCTGATCAAGGTTAGGACAATCTAAATGGCCAGGTGTGCTGGCATTTGCAGGGCTTAGGACACCCTAAAAATGGCAACCCGCATCTAGAGTTAGTTCTTATCAGACAAAAACTAACTTTAGATCAGCATGGGATTAACCCAACCTAAGCAAAGGTTAACCAAACCTAGTGAATGCTTGTACACATTCAGAGCAGAGTCCCAGTCCCACAGCACAGTCCCAGATCCTGATCGAACTATTTTTACCCCCTTGACTCACCCACCCTGGGACCAAAGAGCCCCCATCCCTGCAAACCCACCAGCCCCACCACAGCCCATAGGCCTGCCACCCGCCCTCCCACATGCCTCTGGCTTCCCACACCTCGCCTGCAAGCAGCAATCCTGATTTGGGGTTAGGCAGCTTAAACTAAGCCACCTAAATCTAAGTCAGGTCCTGCATATGCTTGGTTGCACCCTGAGGGTGCTTACACAAGTGCCGGACATCTGAGCATGCAATTAGTATACATCAGAGCGAACTCGATTAATCCCAGCTTCCCAGGTGGTTCTGCACAGTGATTGATACAATGTGTTTTTCCTCCTATGCTTAAAAGTTGATTCACTCACAAAAGGTGGGGTTCATTTTTAGCAGATTAATCAAGTCTGCTAGCACATGCTAATTAGTGTGCTCTACCAGCCTCTATGTCGTGTCTATTCAGTGTCCCCACACTTCAGGATGGCAGCAGGGGCACTTGAACTAAAGCTTGTAGAGCTTGCAAAGCTTTAGTTCAAGCGCCCTTGCCACCATTCCAAAGTGCGGGGCACTGAATACATGTGACGCTGTGGGCACTTTAATTAGAGTGATCCTCAGAGCTACTGTAATTCAAGCGCCCTCCATGCTCTAATTAAAGCACGTATCAAGATGCCCTTAGAAACTAACTAGTACAGAGAGGCATGAGATTTCATAGGCAAAAACATCAGACGCCTGGTCATTGCCTATGAAAGCTCATGTAGCTAGGTCATTGTCTATAAAACTCGTGCCTCTCTGAACTAGTTAGTTTCTAAGATGCCACCCTATCCTACCTTCTCCCAACACCTAGATTTGCAACTAAATATAGCTTTTTTAGCAACGTGCTTCTGCTTTTTCTTTTTTGCAGTGAAAAAAACAGAATGACCGAGTCAAATGAGGAAAGGAAATTTTACTCTTTAGCGAGCTAACATACAGGTTTAAGAAATAAGTTCAGCTGTGCAAAAAGTAGATTATGTTTGAGGTATCAGAAATAGTACTTCATTTGCCATCACCATACATCTTGTCATGAATCATGCTTAGTGATGCATAATATTCCAAACAAAGAAATCATTATCTTGCCTTGCTTTATTTTTTTCACAACAGAGCTTCTTTGAAACCATTTAGTAACAACAGACTGAACTAGAATACATTCAGTTGTCTAGAAATGCAAGTGTATTATTTGAAATACTTCCAAACTTTATCTCACTTCTTCATAATGCACTAAAAGGATTAGTTTTGATACACACTGGAGTGAATTATACCTCAGGTTCCTGCTGCGCTCCTATGAACTTGAGATACATTTTCATAGGTATAGCAATGAGACAAAACTCATGCAAAAGCTCATGAAGCTCATAAGCAAAAATGGCGCTCTATGACTCAAAAGGGATCAAAAAGAGAGGATAACAGTGGCAGCTACTTTGGCCCGGTGCTATTTGTCTGTTACAGGACTGAGAAAATTCTACTGGTTTCATCAGCAGTTCTGTAATTCTGGGACCAGCCTCACACTTTTGGAGACATGCACAGGACATCAGGAGACTAACAAAATCAGATTTTGAAAAAACCTGAAACGACACTCAGAATCTTTAATGACAAAACATTTTAGCAGGTTCTTCTTCTCTCCTTAAGTGAATTTAACACTAGTCAAAGATGCAAATTTATTTCTCCACAGTATGATACCGAAAGTGATATTAGCATAACCCAGGTACACCCAAAGGTGTGCCCTATTCTCAATCGGATGGGATGGGTAGGCAGGAGCAGGTGCTGTGAGAAGGATACCAGAATTTCCTCTATAGAGTTAGCCCAAGCCCAAAGTTCTTAAGTATACAGAATGTACTGCATTACCTATATATATAAACTCTTCAAAACAGATATAATTACAGTTATAAATACAAATACACATATAAAGGTCTGTTAGCTGGAGGAAGTCGGCCCTAGGAAGGGCATTCAGGTAAGTACCCGTGCCTCAGGCCCAGAAGAGGGGTGGATCCCAGGACAGTGAATCCAGCAAATTTATACCACAAGTGGGTTAGCTAATAAAGAAATCCTTACAGAGCCCATTATACAGAATTAATACACCCAACTATTTATAATACCAAACGTAACAATAGATACCAAATAGGAAACACCACTATACCAGATATTAGATGCACCCTATCAACCACTTAGTCCCTCAAATGGGATAGGGTCTTCTCCCCCTAGGTCCACTCACCCCAGGGTCCCTTGCCTGGGGCACCTCCCCTGCAGGACCTGGGTTCCCGGTAACTCACAGTCCTTCCTCTGGGGCTGTTGATCTGGCCTCTGGGGCCCCACACTGTCTCAGGCCGTCTGGAGCCATTGGCCTCAAGTTGAGGGTTCTTCCCTCTGGACTGGGCACCCAGGGAGCTCCTATGGGAGCCGAGCCCCCACTGGCTCCAGTTCCCCAGCCTCACACCAGGAGTCTTTCCCTTTCCCAGGCCCTGCTCTGGGCACCGTGGCTCTTTTAGTTTAATGCTGAGTCACACTGCAGGGCTCTGGTTATCCGACCTAGAGCGGGGCTAACTTGAGCAGCCTCGAGCTGCTCCCAGGGCCAGCTCTCCGTGCGCCAATCTGCACACTGCACAGGGCCCGAGCAGCCTCAAGCTACTCCCAGGGCCAGCTCTCTGTGTGCCAATCTGCCCAACTGCTTGATGGGTTCGCAGACTCAAGCCGCCTCCAGCAGCTCCTAGAACCTGATCCCCATGCGCTGATTTGTGCACCACTGAAGCTCAAGCAGGGTCCTGAGGACAGCCATCTATGGAGCTCCTCCCTCCTCGCCATCCCTCATCATCTCTCCCTCAACTTGCTGAGCACGCTTCCTCTTTACACTCTTCAGGGGCCCCACCCCTGAAGTTCCCTGGACCTGGATGGTGCAGTTCTGATTCAGGTCCAGCGGCTCCTTGCCCCGTCCCTTTAGAAAAGGGTGGGGCATTGCTTCCCTTGCACTGCCTCCGGATTGCTGGGCAGGCTCACCAATCAAACAACAGACCCTCAATCCTGGGATTGAACCCAAGCTCTGAAAAGGTAAGCCTGCTACATTAGCAACAAATACCAGCAAATACCTTCAGAGTTCTGCAAAGGGGTCACAGCGGTCCATATGCCTACAATATTCATCCAGCATTCTAGCTATCTGAATAGAGGTAATCTTAAAAATAAGGTCTGTTTAACTGGAATTCATGAACAGTTCAGAATTGCCATCTCTCTCCATTTAAAGTAGAGAACAGCAATTGTTCAAGCAACCCATGCATTGGTAGCTTAGTTTCACAGTTTCATAGTTGGTAGGGTCAGAAGGGACCTGAGCAGATCATCAAGTCTGACCC
>NW_017728915.1:26639527-26641538 GCF_001723895.1 Crocodylus porosus | reverse complement strand
TCCCCACACTGCCGGCCCATGTTCATCTTGGCATCAATGATGACCCCCAGATCCTTTTCTGCCTCTGCACTGATGAGGAGGGAGTTCCCCAGCCTGTAGGTATGCTGCTAGTTCTTCCTCCCCAGGTGCAACACCTTGCATTTGTCAGTGTTGAATCCCATCCTGTTCTCATCCACCCACCCCTGTAACCTGTCTAGATCCGACTGCAGCCTGTCCCTCCCTTCTAGCATGCCCACACCCCCCCACAACTTAGTGTCGTCTGCAAATTTGAACAGGGTGCTTTTTACCCCCTCGTCCAAGTTGCTGATGAACATGTTGAACAGTGCAGGCCCGAGGACCGAGCCCTGGGGGACCCCGCTGCCCACATCCCTCCAGGTCGAAAATGGATGTGGGCAGCACATCCACCACCACTCTCTGGGTGCGGCCCTCCAGCCAGTTAGTGACCCATGTGTAGGTGTCAATGCCACAGTCCCCTAGTTTTTTAGGGGTGAGAGATGAGGTGAGAGACAGTGTCAAAGGCCTTCCTAAAATCCAGAAAGACTACATCCACTGCTACCCCTGCGTCTAAGGATTTTGTGACCTGGTCATAGAAGGCCACCAAGTTAGTCTGATAGGACCTGCCTCTAATGAACCCATGTTGGTTGCCCCTAAGCATAATCTCCCCTGCTGGCCCCTCGTAGACATGTGCCAGGATAATTCTCTCAAAAAGCTTACCCAGGATCAAGGTAAGACTAACTGTCCTATAGTTTCCTAGGTCCTCCTTCCTCCCTTTTTTGAAAATGGGAACCACATTGGCCCTTTTCCAGTCCACCGGCACCACACCAGAGCACCATGAGTGCTCATAAAGCCGTGCCAGGGGTCCTGCAATGACCTCTGCTAATTCCCTCAGCACTCTGGGGTGGAGATCATCAGGACCAGCTGATTTAAATAAGTCCAGTACCTCCAGAAGTTCCCTGACCCTAGACCTGGGTGCACCTCCCCCTGAGTCCTGCGGGAGCTGATCCAGTCCCTGCTCAGGAAAAAGGAGGCAAAGAAATTGTTAAATAGGTTAGCTTTGTCATCTGGTATGACAACCAGATTTCCTAGCATGTCTTGCAGAGGCCCCACATTACACGGTACCTTCTTTTTACCCCCTATGTATTTAAAAAAGGACTTCTTCTTGTCATTGATCCAGGTCACTAGTTCCAGTTTCATCTCCACCTTGGCCTTCCTGACCACCCTGCTGCAGCCACGAGCAATCACAATATAGTCCTCCCTGGTGATGGTCCCACCCTTCCATTGGGTATGCACCTCCCTTTTAGCCAGGGGACGTTCCTGTGTGCTTTTGGTAAGCCATGGGGGCTTTTGCACCCTCTTGCCCCCTTTGATCTGCATTGGAATTACCTCCCTTTGGGCTTGGAAGATCATCTCCTTAAGGAACGACCACTCTTCTTGAACCCCCAACTCATCTCCCCTCCAGGACCTCAGTGCTTCCCTAACTATTCTCCTTACCTCATTGAAGTCCGCCCTCCTGAAGTCCATAGCTGCTGCCTTGCTGCAGGCCTTTGCTACCTTGCTCTGGATGGTGAATTCCAGCAGGCGATGTTTGTTGTAGCCCAGGTGGTCAAGCACCCACAGCCCCCTCACCAGGTCATTGCCTGTGGCCAGGACCAGGTTCAACAAAGCGTCTCCCCTGGTGGGGCTGTGCACCTCCTGGGTTAGATGGAGGTCCTATATCTCAGCTAGAAACCTACATGAACGGTCAGACCTGGCTGACTACTCATCCCAGCAAATGAAGTAGTAAAATAGACCTGGTTGGCCTAGTGGAGACATGGTGGGATGAAACATTTGACTGGGCATTAGACATAGAGGGCTATAGGTTGTTTAGAAGAGATAGGAAGGGGGAAAAAGGTGCAGGGTTGCGCTCTATGTTAGGGAACAGTATACCAGTTCTACCTTCCAAATGGGACCAGAGGAAGGCTTAACTGAGACCCTGTGGGTCAAACTTCAAGGAGGGTGGGGGGAGAGGGAT
>NW_017728915.1:26608235-26639516 GCF_001723895.1 Crocodylus porosus | reverse complement strand
GGTGCTCTCACCTTCCCTGGAAATCTTCAAGAGGAGACTGGACAGGCACCTGGCTGGGGTCTTATGACCCCTGCCATGCCCAGTGCTCCTTCCTGCCCATGGCGGGGGGTCGGACTCGCTGATCTGTCTAGGTCCCTTCCGACTTGTTCATTCTATGATTCTATGTCTGGAAAGTTCAGGTTACCCATGATGACCACGTCCTTTGACCTAGCTACCTCTGTGAGCTGACTTAAGAATTCCTGGTCTATCTTTTCCCCTTGCTTGGGTGGTCTGTAGTAGACCCCCACCATTAAGTCCCTTTCCTCTCGACTTCCTTGTATTCTAACCCAGAGCACTTCCGTGTGCCCCTCCTCTGACCTTGTGCTACTTGATGAGGATGTGTATTCCTCCTTGATATAGAGCTCCACACCCCCACCTTTCCTCCCTGTCCTATCCCCCCTGTACAGCCGATAGCCCTTGATATTCACCACCCAGTCGTGCGTTGGGTCCCACCACACTTCTGTGAGCCCCACTATGTCAGCTAGCAGGAGGGTGAGTTCCTCCTGCTTGTTTCCCATACTACAAGTGTTTGCACAGAGGCATTTGAGGCCTCCTGAAGATGTTTGCACTGGCCCCCTAATCTCAGTACTGCTCTGGTCTCTGTTGCTCACCTGGGTATTTGTTCTGCTCGTTCCTCTGCCCTCATCTTCCCCTTCCCCCAACGAGCCTAGTTTAAAGCCCGCCAGAGGAGATCACTAGTTACTTGCTGCCTATTCAATCTCTAGTTTTACTTTTGAAATTTCCAACATGGATTTCCCAGCTGTGGTGCAGCTCAGAAGCCTGGAGCCATGAAATCATTTTTTCGTAAGCCACTGAACGTTATGGAGCCAGTGGAAGGGTCAGCAGCTCGTTACATCTCTCCCAAGCCATTTGGTCTTTTCCATACTAATACCAGTGAAAAATTCTGGATTATGCATCACAAACATGTTGGCTTTGAACTAGCTGCTTTGCTGTAGAATCTGGAGACAGCCCTTTTCTCTTTCACACTGACATCTAAATAATGAATTACATGTCTCCTTTGGTCTGCTAAGATATGCAATAGCCTCTGGCCACAAATAACTATGCCCCAAATTACCTACAATGTTATCCATTCAAAGCTAAGACACATATTTAAAATGATCTGGTTTTCAGTTTACATTTTTATGACTTCCCTGAACTTCCAGCTTCCCAGGAGGTTCACCCAGGAGGTGATTGATACAATGTGTTTTTCCTCCTATGCTTAAAAGTTGATTCACTCACAAAAGGTGGGGTTCATTTTTCAAGCATTGGAATGGAGGGCTGGCCTGCACACTGTGTACAAAACAGCATGAAAGAAAGATAATGCTGCAGTGAAGGCAGCTCTGAGTTAGTATTTAGAAAAGGTCATGAAAAGTGCACAAAAATCTCCACAACTAAACACAAACACATGGTTCAAGCAGTCCTATATGTCCTATTAAAATCTTACCTAGGTCAGCTCTCTAATTAGTACATAATTACAACATTAAAATTAATGATATATAATTATTTAACATCGGGCACGTGCAGACATTCCCAGGACCCCATCTATAATCACATGGCTTACTTAGAGCTGCATAATCATAGATCATGTCCCTGCTTGTGCACCCAATTCACTAGTGCGGGGAGCCATGCTGGGGTAGGGGCAGAGGCAGGTAAAACCAGTGAGGCTAGTGTGTCCACAGGGGTGTTGCCAGGTGGGAAGAAGGGGCAGGGGTTGGGGATTTCTGGGTCCTGGGAGTGTGGGGGGAGTCATTCATCCAGAGACTGGAAGGCTAAAAATAGCCTGACTGGTACAAGGAGAGGTGCAAGGAAAAGTGAAGACCAGGGGCTGAGGCTGAGCTTTCCCACCCCTAGGGTTGCCTCCATACCTATACACACATTCACTTAGATCAGGCAGGGGTTAGCCTGATCGATGTAGTACACCTCTTTGGGTAAACTAAGCTAGATGGAGCCAGCCATTTTTTGCCAATCTGAACTCCCAAAATTTATGTACAGTTCAAGCACTTTGAGCAACCTAACCCTATTGAGATCATTCTACGTGTAATACCTGCGTGCACCCATACACTATTGCTTCGTAAATCCTAACATTCTTCCAACATAGAGACCCTCTTCAGAGAAAACATCAGGAAAGCAAATTATCCAAATAAAAAACAAACAAACCATCTAGACCGATGTGATATATTGGTTCCAATATAAATTTGACCCTCACTTCATAAACAGGCCATTTCTACAAAATATTTTATATACAAGATCAGTTTGTTTCACTCCATATTCTCTTCCTCACAATATCTCCAGTTACCCTTTTACCTCATGTTTATAGACTGCCAAAGCCAATTTTACATAAAAATAAATCTTAAAGAGATTGGAGACCCTGCAAGTCTACCAACTACAGGCTGTTTCCTTAGTCCTACATTTCAGTGCATTACCTTCTGTTTTTCACTCCATAACAAAAAGGAGTTAGGATATAATTAGCCCCCGTCAAATCCCAAAGTATCTATGCACCTTAGTCAAACAAAAGCCTTCATAAAAATCAGAAGGAGAAACCATAAGAGCTTTGTCTAGTAAAGATTTCAGGATTTGCTCCATGCTTGCTAAAAAGCTGCCTCAAGCCACGAGAGATAAAACTATGACAGGGCAGGACTATTCTGTTAGGAACAGACTACTAAACAGTTGCAAAAGCCCCTATTCTCAAAGTGCTAATACAGCTATTTTGGGTTTTTTTAATTGCTGTTTTGACCAACTGCAGACACTTCCTCAGCTTGCTGAAGGGTGTTTGTGTCCAAAAGCTTGCAAAGACGAATTTTTCCAACTATTGGAGTTGGTCTAATAAAAGATACCAGATTTACCCAAAGAACCTTGTCTGCCTGTGTCCATGGACCAACCCAGCTACAACCTATACCTATATGCAAAGAGGATATTTTAACATGTGGCCAGGTACACATCTGTTTCTTTGTTCATGCATGCAAAACATCAAAGCAGATATCGTGTATAAAGATACTTGAAAATCCAGAACAACAGTAGCTAAGATTTTGCTCATATTGGGAAAGCATGGGATAGAGAAAGAGACAGGGAACATAACTTGACCCTGAGGTTTTTAAAAGCATTTTCCACTGATCTATCTCTACTATCATTGATTTTAATGGGAGCAGAGTTAGGACAGCACTGAATGCTTTTGAAAATCCTCCCCTCAGTGTAGGAAGCCAGATAGAACAGTTGCTGGAGATATTGCTAGATCTGAAGATACGCATTTTGTCACAATAATGATTTGTTTCTTAGAGAATTTGCTTTTTGGGGAATCTACCAAAGCTTAAACTATTTAAAAATTATTTTATGCTCACACATGCTTCAATGAACTTAATCTCACAACAGAGGTGAGTGCCTGAAGACATTTGTAATAATTAAGAGCTTACTTGCTAGCTAAGTTTACCTTCCCAGAACACAGCTCCAGGTTTCCCTTCCCCCTAACCTCTAGAGCAGGGGTGGGCAAAATGTTGGATCTGGCTGGCGGTTGGAAACCATTTCCCCACAGCCCCTGCCCGCATCGCTGTGGCCAATTTCTATGTAGACCCCAGGAGCAATGGGGCTGTGACAGCATGGGGCCAGGCTTTCCATGGAGACTGGCCCCAGCAGTGCTGGCAAGGTACGCAGGGCTGGGGCTGGGATCAGCATGGGTCAGAGCTACCATCTGCTGCCTGCGCACCCGGGCCTGGGACATGCGGGCAGCTGATCACAGCTCTGCCCTGGCTGTGGACCACACTGTCACTGTCACAAGATCCCGGCCCCAGAGCAGTTCCCTGCCTGACCACATGCCCTGCCAGCGCTGCTGGGGCTGGTCTCCAGGGAAACCCTGGCCCTGCACTGTCACAGCCCTGCCCTCCCTGGGGTCTCCACTGAAACCAGCTGCAGTGACATAGGCAGGCTCTGCTGGGAAATGGAGTCCACCATAGGCCTGATCCATCCTGGGGGCCAGACTTCCCCTGCCCCTGCTCTAGAGAGAGGTTTCTAGACCAAATTCCATCTTTATTACAGGGATGAGTGTAACATTAGAATTCAGTCTCTTTTATCACACTTGTCATTTTGATCCAGAATATTATATAGTTAAAAAAAACTACAACTGCAGCCCTTTGTCTCCATCATAGAAAAAGAAGAGAAGTGTCCCTATTAACAGCTTATTGCTTTAATAGGGTCTCTGTCCAAATAGTACTTGTCTTGATAAGGATGCAAATTACTACTTTGCTATTCTTGAACTCCAGCAGCAACTAGCCGCCGCATTCGAGATATAGGCCTCATTGGGCTTAGTGCAGTCAGTGTGGGAAAAGCCCACACCCCAAAGTATTTGTTATTTAAATTAAGACAAGATCCAACAGTATTACAAATGGTAGACAAGAGATGGCAAGGAAAAATAATATATGAACCAATGTTAAGGTAAGCCAGGACATGCATGAGTGATTGAGAAGAATGCTTATATTCTTTAATTCAGTAAGAAACAGATGAATATCAGATGTCTTTACTGGCCATTTACACAACCAGCACTTGTTGCCAGAACTGCAAAGCTCATTGGAAATCATCCTGTACACTCAGTCAAGCAGGGGAAGTCAAACTCAGTCAAGCAGGGGAAGTCAAACCTGCTGTACAGAACTGTATCTAAGTCCAAGTGAAAAGCAGCAACACTGACTGTGTCATTGTAATGGCTATGGTCCATATTTGAAAAAGGATGACTAGCCCTCCAACTTGCCAATAGTACTCTAGGTTCAGAATGTGCCACAATTGTTTTGGTCACACGAACGAGTAATGTGTGTATGGATAACACACATTAGCAAGTAGGCATCCTCTTTGAGCTTTACCAGCAAAAAAATTTAAAATAATTTTGTTATCTTCCAAGAAGGTTTGAAAGAAATATCAATCCATTAGGCTTTAGGGCAAACATCTGAATACATCTTCATTGACTCCACTCTCTGGTTTCTTCCCACACTTTTATTTAGCCATACCAATGATTACATGACTCAATTACCATTGTTCACACATTTTTGGGCATGTATTCAGGGTAGCATCCAACATATCAAGCTAGATGCAGTGAATGACAAACAGAAAACAGGTTTGAATGGGAGAATCACAAACAGTTCTCAGCTTTGAGTATATGCATATAAATTCTCTCAAACAATTTAAAAACAAATATGTAAAATCACCCTCTGGTTTTGGATAGATTTCAAAAGGAAAATTGCATTGACTACAGGGCCGGTTAAGAATCCCAGAGCTTGGAGAGTTTTGCTCGTAAGTTAGTAAATGTACCAACCCAACCAAAATGACAAACTTCTTACTTTTAAAGTGCAAATAGTCTTTTCTCTCTTCCCAAATCTTCTCTTTCTCATTGTTACCAGTATACACTGAAATATGTTAGCCCTATCTAGTTATAAGTTAACCCTGTCTAGTGCTCATTTTGCTTTTGTTTCCCCAATAGCCTCTCTAAAAAGGGAAAGAAACATTTCCAAACAAGAATACATATGTTGAAGTATCAAAGGTTTAACATGCATTAATCTTACAGCAGCCTACAGCATATTTCAGCAAGAGTGCAACTACAATGTGCTTCCTGTCATTTATACCCAGTCCCAAGCTTTGTTATACAAAGGAAATCCTTTAGATAGAAACCCAGATGGGTCAACACAAGCTATAACTACAGTGCTCAGGACAGGAAACAAAGATCCTTTTTTCACATGTAACAATGTTCAAAGCATTTCAGTAAACGTTAGCAAACATGCTGTTGCATTGAATTGAAGCACAAGTTTTCCTGGGGGTTGAGACGGAAAGGAAATCAATATCTTAAATGATTTGTCTGATGGGAAACTGGAGAGATGGAGGCAGGCGGGGGGGACAGAGAAAGCAGATGGGGAAGTGTTGGGAAGTACTTCTTCCCAAAGAAGTATATTTCAATTAGTTGACCAGACAAATGTAAAGCTAAAAAACATGGTTAATAATTAGGAGATGTCCATTTTGTAAAGTTACTTACCCCAACAACTGAGGAACACAGTAACAGTCTGTGACAAACTAATGGTTGGGGAATAAATTAATGGAGAGTTTTAAATGCCAATGTCCAGGGGTTGGGCTGGTCACCCTTTGGAAGAGCTCCTAAAACATATAAACATGAAAAGACTTACATACACCTCACAGAGACTTCAACTGCCCAATTCTAGATAAAAGTTTATTCTCATCTGTGATGAAGTTACATGCTTCCCCATCAGATGTCTTGTCCCTAAGAGGTATGACGAGTTCAGTTTCTTGCACCAGTGTAGTGACTGGTACATGCCATATCAGGCCACAGCAGACCTGCCATCGTTTAGGGCCAGGGTAGGAGTGAGAAGGGACCATAGGATTTGCTGCTACATGGCTCCTTCTATCCAACCCTGCTCTCCACTAGTGGCCAAATCTTCTACCTCCAAGCCCAAGACAAACCAGAGCTTATTCACAAACTCTGGATTTCCTCAAGAGATCCCATCTTACTGCTTAATGATGAAAACTTCAGCGCAGGGGTGAGGTGCATAACAGGGTCCACATCTTCTGCAATCTGGGCTTATTTATTGCCTTTTATGCTTTTTATTAGCTCTTGCTATTTATTAGCAAACTGCTGCTACCTTCCCAAACCTACCACCAGGATCATCCCTGTGGGGCAGGGGGTGAATCAGGACAACAGCCCCAGGCCCCACACTTCAGGGGGCCCCGTTGAGCTGGACAGAGTGGCTGCGGCGACTCTGTACTGCTGCCAGCTTCACAGCCAGCTGCATAGCACCCATCTCCCCCCTTGGCACTGAATCCACTGCTGGCTTCCTTGCATCTGGGGGCGGGGCCTCACATAGGCCATTTTGCCCCAGTCCCTGCACTGTGCTCAGGTTGTCTACCACACCTTTATATAACCAGATTGGGCAGAAACCTTCTAACGCAGGTGGGGGGTGAGGGCAAAATGTTTTTTTATTTATTGTGTCAGATTAACATACAGCCACTATTTTAAGAAGAGCCCAGCTGCAGGTGGTTAGAAGAGGTTAGCCTACCTGTCTGCCTAGGAGGCCTGGGCCAGCTGACAGGGATGACCGGCTGGTCCTAGAGGAAGTTAAAAGTTCCCAGGCAGGGGAGCTGAAAGAAAGAGGAAAGACTGTGGTGATGAGGTGGCAGCATAGAGCAGAGCTGCCCTTTCAGGGTCTGGGAAAGGGCCACAGGGTTTGATTTAATGTTTTAGTGCTTATGTATTTGTTTGCTTTATGGTTTATGTTGTTTTCTGTGAAGACAAGTTTGCCCCAGAGAAAATTTGTGCTGTGAAAAGTGACACCCTCTATAGACCTGCATAATAAAATTCTCTCTCGCCCTGTAATAAACAGCTTCTGCACAAGGGGACCATGTGCCACAGAGATCAGTGCAAGGGAATGAGCAATTGGTTGCTAGTTTTCCCATTTGAACAAAAATTCTTTCATTTAACCTAGGAGTGAAGCCTCTACTTAATCCACAACTCTGTGGGATGCGATTAGCTGGAAATGATTTGCCTTTGTTCTGAAGAAATACACAGGGTATATTAATAGCACCTACACTGTTTTTACCTTGTGGAATGTGGGCTGGGTGGAGAGGTCAAGAGCCTGTAAGGTGAGCAGGGAGGGTTATTTTCAGCCAGGAAACATTCCTTGGAATATGCAACACTTGGTTCTACCTGGTACATCCCTGTTTGCTCAAGAGAACTGCTTTTATGAGCCCCAGGAAAGGTGTAACGGGATGGAATACATGGAGTTCATGGGGTGAACTCCAGCAGAAGAGAAATCACCTCAACCAGCTGCTAGTTAGGTCATAGCATTTTAACAAGGAATTCCCAGAATCTGTACAGCAGATCTACTGGGGCAGAGTCTGATCTTAGTAACACTGGTGTAAAACAAGAGGAACTCCTTTAGAGCCAGCTGGGCTTCTCCCAGGTTGCGTTTGTGCAACAGCATGTTGAATACAGCTCCCATCTCTCCCTAGTATGTTTCTACAGCATCATCAGTTCTACTTTTTCATTGCAAGTGAGATAAAGTGCTTTGTGAACATTTGCATAGTTTAGATAATCAGAAGAGACGGTCTGCTGAGTTATATAGTACATGTAAGTGAAAGTATATGGAAATGTCCACCATCTCTGAGTGAAATCAATAATGGCAAATTCTGCTTTCAGGCAACTGCATGCAATATTTGATTTTAAAGGATAATAAAAGTCTTTAAAAAAATCACTGTATTTCTTACTACTTGCATGTCTCTCTTTTCCTTCTTCATTGTACCAGAGCAAATCATGCAACACCTGTAAATAGTATGATTAAAGAAAGCAAAGATACATTGCAAAGCATCAGCCTACAGTAGCAGAGCCAAAATTCTGTTGGCCTTACTCATTCAAGCAGCTGTATTAAAGAGAACGGGATTACCATCATGAGTGCAGTGAGTGGGATTATCATAATAAAATTACAGTGCATATATCAAAATCTAGAGTGAGAAGCTTATGCCTTTCTTAAAGGGACATGATCTGCAAAGACTGCAAGGCCATTCAAGTAATAAATTCACATCTAACACATTTCTGTTTCAAGCATCTCAGTGCATACCTGAATCATAAATTTAAAGTAAGCCTACTTTTAAAAGTGAATTAAAGTAGACTTGAGTTAGTCAGTAAGCATGTTTTACCCTTGCTAAGCTTCGGGTTTAATGGCCAGACTCAAAATTCACTGAAGCCAATGCAAAAATTACCGTACAGGTGCAAAAAAGGTTAACAGGCTTTGGATCAAGCTCTCAGTCTTGAGCCTGCATCTCCCAGTGAAGTCGGTGGTAGTTGAGAGTGTTCAGTATTCTACACGGTCAAGGCAAAATATTATTGGCAAAGTAAAGCCCTCACTCAGCTTCACAGCATTTTTCTTCCTATGTGCAGCACAACAACTTTAAACACTGCATTCACTTTCAAGAAGTTCTTCGCATTGTTCAGTACTACCCACCTGACTTGGCGCTGCAGCCAGAACGTCTCAGCCATCCCTGATACTACCTACACAGAGGGAGAAGGAAGGGAGGAAAGAAGCATAGGACTTAACTTGTTGGGCGGAGAGTTTGTAACTGGAAGTTTAACGGGACTGGAAGAGCCTTACAGGGAGGTTTATTTAGAGGTAGGGAGTTGGGTCCCTGGCAGGGGAAAAGCAGCAGGGACTGCAAGGAAGGGAGAGAAAGGAAGAGGGTTTATCCACTCATTCTCTGCACATGACAACCGTGGAGGAGAAGGGGCATGGGTGTGAAGAGGCAAAACAATTCCCAGCCTGGAGATAAGAGATCAAGGTTATGCTGGGGTGTAGGGGGGGAACTGTAAACTTCAGGGGGCGGGAGAAGGAGAGAGCGAACAGGCAAATTAACAGGTAACTGGAGGGTAAAGGATCTGAATGTACAGATCCCCACCATCTCTGCCCCCTTCTTGGTCCCTCCCAGCTCCATATACAACCCCTCCCAATGCTAAAGTGTTGCCACCAGAGGAATCTCTCCAGTGCCCCAGGCAGCTACCTACATAAATCAGAGGCAGCAACTTAATATATTTTTCTCTCATGGGGTGCAGAGCTCAGCCCACAGAAGCAACAGCGTGCATCCCTCTTGTTATAATAGGGAGAATGCAGGTAAAAGAAGCTTCTTCGCTAATTAGAGCATTCCTTCACTAAATCTGGTAGTCACCCAGGCCTTATGAAGCTTATCATATTTGACAGCACATATTTCCTTATTTATATACTGAACTCCAGTGTCAGCTCCCATACTGTATTTTGTATCGTGCTGTGTAAAGCCGAGCCAGACCTTGGAACTGCTGTTCTCTTTTTTTATCACGTAGAAAGCTTCCTTAGTTATTGGTTAAACTTTATGGTGGAAGTTGTTCTCTGTAGTTTCCCTTCTCCTACCAGATCATTATGTCAAAATAAAACAGGATATGTTTGGTTGTGTTCTGTTTTCCAAACCTTGGTTATCCAAACTAATAAGGACACTGTAAGGATAAAGAACCCTGAGCAGATTTTTCCATTCACCTGTGTTTTAGAAATAATCCTACCAAGTGGAAAACTTAAAAGGCTACATTTGGTATGTGACATCAGTAGGGGTACTCTGGCTTAGTATTTGTGTCATTAATGGAGTCAGAATTTGACCCAACTTATTTATTATTATCAATGAACTATAAGAACACGTTTCCCATGAGAGATTTCCATTGGCTTAGTCAAATTCATGCAGGTCTGCTTTTCTCCTTTAATCCCTAAAAGCAGAGCCAACCCGAGCAGGATGCAGGGCTCGGGGCATATCGGCCCATGCAGGGCCCTGCCCCACTCTGATCCCATGCACCCTGGACCCAAAGAAGCCATCGCCATCATCAGCAAGCAGCTGGACGTAAAGCCAACAGTGGTGGCACAGAGTTGCCACGGCCGCTCCATCCAGCTCCACAGGGCCCCCCAAAGTGGGGGGCCCAGGACAGTCAGCCCAATTCACCCCCCCGCAGGGATGGCACTGCCTAAGAGTCCACTCTCCCTTCCCCCAGGGACACCACTACAGCAGATGGCATCCAGAATGCTAACCTAAAGAGAAGATCCCAGTTCACCGCTCCAGTGTGGTTTGCCACCATCTTCCCCAATGCAGTTTTGTTTTAGCTGGGTGCATCTACACATTCCTTAATGCACTTTTGCTACTGCTAATTAAATTTAGTACCTTTAATGTGAGGTACTAAATACATGTGCAATAGGATGCCCTAATGCGCAGCAGAGAAAGCACATGCTTTTTTAGTGATGGTTAATGTGCACTAGCTTGTTTTTACCACACACTAGCATAATAGCATGGGTTTTGACGTGACACTTTAATGTGAAGGAAAACAGGTTACTGCGCATTAAAGCAGTGTTTCCCAACCTTTTTCACCCCATGGCACACTTACATGGCCTCCCCCACCCCCCAGCACACTGGCTGAATGGGGCGGTGGGAGGTAGCAAGTGGCCAAACACTGCAGACCGATAGGTGGGCATGGGGGGGCAAACACCAGAGAGCGGGGGGGATTGGGTGGCGAGTGGCTGAATGCCAAAGACCGGAGGGGGGGTAGAGAGCAGTGGAAAGGCGTGGAGCAGTGGGAAGCAGGCGTTTGAATCACTGGCTGGAGGCACATCTGCCCACAGCAGCAGGAGGGAGGCATGGCTCCAGCCGAGCAGGGGGAGCGGCTCCAGCCCGAAATGCCGTGGCACACCTGGATATGCCTGACGGCACATCAATTTGCCATGGCATACTGGTTGGGAAATGCTGCATTAAAACACATGTAGATGTGCCCACTGAGTACCAGGTACATTATAATGCTTCCCAGAGATAATTAAGAACATGCAGAACTGTCAGAATGCCATACATTTGATCCAAATCTGAATCAAATCTCACTAAGGGTTTAAAGGAAACCTGTAGAAAACTACTGTCATTGTTGTATTGCTTCTGCACCTGCAGGCCCCAGTCAGAGCCAGGAGCAGAAACAACAACATTCTTCAAGGAAGTCTGTTCCTGCTGCTTTGCCACATTGACCGGAAACAGGAAATACTGGAAATGTCATAAGAAAGCCTCTTTTCTAAGATTTTCAAGACAGCCTGGTAGAACCAGTACTTTTCAATAGCTCAGATAAAGCTCTGGCTGGATAAACATCTTAACATCTGGACATTTATCTAAGTCAAATGTATATTTCATGGTCCAGATCCCAGTTCTCACAGACTTTGCTTCAGACCACTGTCACAAATCAGCTGAGAAACTGATTTAGGATTCTCTGAAGGTAGGGAAATCCCAGATGGCATTCAGGCAACATACCTCTCTCTTCTCAGTCCCCAACCCCTGTCAGCCAGATGCAAGCAGGCTGGCAAGAACTGGGCATGACTTCAGGGAATAGCTGGGACATAGCAGTCCATCTACCATAACAGTCTCTTGGGTACTACTGCTGTCAGGTGTAATTTAGAATGAATCTCAGTAGCAGCCTCTCAGTGCTGTTGAACAAATAAAAATGAGTTAAAACACAGTCCATCACAGCATATATTTAGAAGTACTGTACAGAGATCATCTAAGGACTTGCCTGCTGTGCCTGACAGACGGATAAATTCAAGCTGCAGAGTTTGATCTAAACTCTCTTGAAGTTCTAGCTGTTCTGATCCTAGGTACAGATCTGACCCAAATTCTAAGAAACAAATATTCTAAATAATATTCTAATGTTCTATGGCTAAGTCAGTATACAACAGTATGACATACTCAGACATTTTGAAATCAGCTCACAATAGGTCATTTGGGAACGCCTTCCCTTACCTCCTATTCTAGAGAAACAGTAATGCCACCAATGGGTTGAACAGATAAAATTCTTTTTCTCTTTTTCTATTTCTAGTCCCAAGTTACTGTGTAATATTGCTATGAATGGTTAAGCATGTGTTATGTTATACCCTACAAGCACAGGCATTTCAGTGGTAGGTAAATTTACAGTGTTACCAGAGTGCCCTATATCCATATATCTGTAAATAGTTAATAGGTAAGGTGCCAGTGCATGGAACTCAGAAATATGTAGCATAGTTCCTGTATTTTGTAGGACCCATAAAACTTGTTCAGTGAAAAATGGTTTGTTCTGCGCCAGTTTGGTATTGTTGGCAGTTTGTAAAGTACTTTCATATCCCACAGTGAGAAAGAACTATACAAATAAAAGATACACTATAACACAAGGTACTTTTAAAGCATGATTGAATGTGTAAAAAACCTCCCATAACAATAAGCGCAACATGCATAATGTCAGATGCAACACACAACGCTAATGAAGAAGTAGGTACCATCTACACTGCCATCAGATGAAACAAGGCAAAGGCAGGAAAGACTCAGATGCTCTGGTGTTAATGACCATCTTAAATCATACACTTTTGGGATCCCCTTGTGGACTGTTGCCTTCCTGACCAAAACCAGGATTTATAAAGCCAGATTTTCAGATTGCTTCAATTTTGCCTCAAGTTTTACACCCACAAAAACAGCATAAATAAAACCTGCCTGCCCAACAGCATTTCCAAATGCTCATCTGCTCAAACCAAAGTGGATACTGAATACTTCATCTGAAAATTGGTTGTAATATTGAAAAAGTGAAAAAAGTTGAAAATGAACTCTTAATTTTACCTAAATTCTATCCACCAACAGATTTGATTGTAAAAGATTTTACCTACATTATTTATGAAAACACAAATGAAAGATACAAAATTGATGATAAAGATGGTCATTTTGCTGGTACAACATTCATTACCCACCAAATATTGTTCAACTTTCGTTGTACTTTAGTCTGGAGCCAGCATGCAGTGCCATTCCAGCAGGTTGCCCCATGCAGTGTGTGCTCTGTACTGGCACCCCACACTGTGTGCTGTGCATGTGCCAGGTCCTGCCCCACATGCCAAATGCAACAAGTGCCAGCCTTGATCAAAGGCTTACACTGTTCATGGAACCAGCATGGGGCACACGCTGCAGGCAGCACCCATGCCAGACCAGCCCTGCTTGCTGTCTCTGGTGTGCAGGGACGGTCTGTGGGCCCAATCCAGGCACAGAGCCAGCATGCAAGGCCAGTCCAGTGTGGGCGCCCATGCAGCACAAGCCAGACAAGCTGTACACGCAATATGTAGCATGTAGGTCCAGAGCTAGTATACCGCATGCCACACACAATGCACAAGATCAGCGTGAGACCCCTGGGCCATATCCTAGGGCTCCATTACCTAAAACCAGCTCATGGGCCATATCTTTGACACCCATGCTCTAATACAGTGAAACAAGAGAAAGAATAACATGAGACTGAGGAAAACACATGCCTGACATAGCATAAATTATAAAAGTGAACAATTCCTAGGGAAACTACATGCTAAAAATGTGTCTTCCACAATAGCAAACAAAAAAAAAAAATTATAACCACTGAAATTCAGAATTTTTTATGGGGCCAGCCTTCAATCTCTACCCACAACCTCTTTCTGAAGAATATTTCTTTCAGGTTGGCTAGGGACAGAAATTACACATAAACCAGTATAAGTGATTGGAAACCAGTTCAAATCTGTAACACAACAGAAGTTCAGTGCACATAAACAGCTTTCAAATGGCCAAAACTGGTTTAAGATAAACCTGGATGGATGTAGTATCAGACTTAACTGATTTAGGTTAAATTACTTTATTATAAACTTCTTTCTCAGCTCCCCTCTAGATTCAAGCTGTCTGCTCTAGCAGAGCAGGGAGGTGTGCTCTAGCAACCCCCAGCTTCTGGCCTTGGCCACTGCATTTCCAGATTCAAGAGTGAATGTCTGTTCACTCGTTTATCAGTTCAATCTATGCAGCTTAAACTAATCTGCAAAGATTGAATGGATTCAGCCTTGGGTTTTTTGATTGTCTCTACTTAGCCCTGAAGTTAAAAAGAAAAATGTAAGTCCAAAGTTAGCTTTTAGAGATTTTAAAAGATTCAGATTGTCCATCTGATGTTGGAAACATGCAACAAAAAATAGATAATTATAAATACCATTTTTCCCTAAAAATTAAATAAGGATTGTATTTCCATCAGTTCTCAATACAAATAAAATCCTAGTTACAACAAATTCTCTAGTCAATCCAAATTCAAGGCCAACAGTAAATTAAGTCATCTGTAAACAAGTCCAGCTTCATTAACACACTAAGACTAGAGCTAAAACCTGGCCTCAAATGTGCAATTAAAAAAAATATCTAGCTGCCACAAATCAAATGAATCTGTTTCTATAGGGGGGAAATCTCCCTCAGTTGGTATCCAACCCATTACGAGTTCTGATGCATACACACAGTGGATCAATTTAGAACACAGAACAGAAACAATACATGGGGGGCTGTCAGTTATACACTTAAACCATCTGCATTTGCACAATGTTTTGTTGCCATACCAAAAATAAGGCAACACAGGTCTGGGGCTATAACAAAGCGAATGCATATAAATGAGTAAAAGTCACTGAACCAATTTATGAAGCATTAGTGCATTGGCTCCCAAAATCACGCCCCTTAGCAAACTCTCTTTCAGGACAGCTTTCTCCACTCCCCTTTTGGCATACTGTCTTTAATACACAAACACAGCCCCATAAATGGACTCGGCTTGCATGCACAGAGCATGTAATTGTTTCTTTTTTCCTGTGTATTGCGTTTGGCACAAACAAAACCCCAGCAAAATCTTGGGTTTTAGGGAAAGGGCATCAGTTATTTAGGATCTAAACTTACCTGGTCCCTATATAAAATGAAAGCTAGAAATCTTGGGGAAGGGGAAGGGAGAGAAGGAAGCAAGGGAAGTTTTCATATCCTAGCTAAGGCCTGAATTATGCTGCCCAGGCCCAAATCTAGCTTATTAAGATTTCTGCCCATATTTTCTTTAAAATTTGCAGACACATTTTGGTGAAGGAAATCACCAAGATACTGCTCTGGCTCCTAGTGAGAGACAGGCCCTGCTCTGAAGAGCTTGCAATCTAAATGAACAATATAGGCAAAGGGTAGGAGGAGAAATAGAGGTAAAAAGGCTTCCCCAAAGTCACACACCTGACGAAAGGTACTGTGATACCCAAATGCTTGGGTATGTCTATGGCGACCATAAAGTTGGTCCAATAAAAGATATCACCCACAAGATTTCCTGCCTTTCCCATATCTCCTGGACCATCATGGCAACAACACCACCTCAACTCTACTGCAGCGAGTAAGTGGGAGATTTAACCAAGGTCTTCAACAGTGTCTTATCCACTGAAGATACATCATTAAAATAGCTGTTTAGTCCTTGCAAGACATAAATCTTTCCTTAAGTAAGTACCTCCATTGATTAAATGCAGCTGATAAAGTGACTAATAGGTATTTGTACGGGTCTGACTTTTGGGACTGGCGCCTTTCATGCTTTTCTTACTTATTTAGTTGGTTGCAGATGAAGCAGAAATCTGACATTTTATCCCCTCTTGGCCTCTTGCAAAACAATGAGAGTGAAATGTCAGATTTTAGTTTACTCTCCAACAGAGGAAAATAAAACGAACAACTTCTGAAAGTTTTTTAACCTTTGCCCTCAGTTTCTTTTGATTTTGGCCTTGCCCCAAGGCTATTGAGCCTGGAGCATAGGGCGAGGGAGCTAAATGCCATCACAATCTTATCGCGTGCACCCAGTGACAGAATGAGGAAGACTGGGATACAGTAAAGCAGACCACTCCAAATGTCAAACAAACATCTGTGACTCGCCAGCAGCTAAACAGCTACACCTTTAAAAACTATACACATCTCTCAGATGCCAGAGTTTGACCCATTAAATGGGAGAACTGCATATCTCTACAAGGTAGATGTGGTGCAATAAGACCTTCTAGGGGACCAGTTTATATAGTTGGACAGGACAGGAGATAAGGTTTGGGGTTTCACGTGATAAAAGGCCCTCAAAGCCCAAAGGCTGGTTTTCTCTCTCTCCTAACTATCCACGTTGGTCCAGTAAAGGATGTTACCTCAATTCACAGGCGTTGGAGCAGCCCAGGCACACCACCACCACTATTTCAACAAGAACTGTTTAATCTTTCTTCTCATTACATACTGAAATGGAATTTCGATTGCAAAAACCACCTTTGTAATAGTGCTTTGCACTTGCCTGGTGCTTTTCAATCCAAATATCCTAAAGTGCTTTGAAAAGGCTCATCAGTCTGTACTGCCTCATTTCAGCAATGGAGTAACTATGGGGTCCAATGCTGGCAAGCAAGCATGGATCACCTGAATTTCCCAGTGTGCACACTACTGGTCAAAAACTGGGAGAAACAAGGAGGGTTTGCTGCAGAAAAAAAAACACAATGAAAAGTAATAGTGAAATGAAAAGAATAGTTTTTAGTTTTAGTTTTTATGTTTACGTTGGGAGAAAAGGTGGGATTGGCCAAAAGCAGTTTGAGGGTGCAAGTTGTTGTTTTTCTAAAGAAAAATGTAATGATTTTAAAGAACAAAAAGACTCCATGTGAATTTTTTGGTGAACGCTTTCTAGCCAGCTCCACTACTGCAGTATAGCTGCTTCTCACATTTTAGGGTTTCCAGGGTCTGATTCAGCCTGTTACAATGCCTGTCATTGGTATTTTAATAACCAAATCAAAAGGGCTTTATCTTGCATGTTAGCTCAATTCTCACTGTAAACTCAGTAGTGAGGTAAAGCTTCATTTTATAGGTCTTGCTGACAGTGCTAGCGAGAGTCCCAGGGGAATATGAATCCACCTTTCGAAATTCTGTTTGTTCTTGCCGTTTATAAACAAGGAAATAGGACGGTTTTCCTGGTGAGACCATGCCCTGCTGAACGTTTCAGAGTCAAATGCCTGCAGCCCTAGCTCAGTCTTGATGCAGCTAAAACTGTCATATATTTCAATAAATCAACAGGAATTTTGCCTGATTAAGAGGTATAGGATTGGTCTTTAATTTGGGATCTAATTTAATCAAATGCAGCTATACTAGCCCAAGCTGAAGACATTACTGAAACAATTATTATTATATATACAGGGCAGGTGTCAGCCTCCATTAGCCTGCTGAAACAAAATTAAGCAGTTCCTTCACACCTTACATTTAAAAAAAGTTCAGTGTTACATTCCCCTGTTTAACAAATCTGACTATAGGAAGTTGAAGTCAGACCTGCTCCAGAATACAAACCTCAATCTGTGACAAAGAGGGAAACAGCTAGTAAATGGAGGTGACTGATAGCACTCCCCAGCCCTGATTAAAAGTCCCAGAAATAATAATAAAACTTTTTGCCAAGATTAAGAACTGCCACACAGAGTAGAAATTGTTATTTTTAACAGTAAGTAATGCTGCTTTGAGGGGGGACTTCGACAGCTGTCACATACAATTGCACTCCATTTAAAATGTGTGGAATTTTACAATGATTATCTAAGCTTTTCAAATTAGCAGTCTGGGGTTTATTTTTGTAATGGGTGCAAATTGCTCGCACTCTTGCCATCATTCTTCACTGGTCTGACAAAAAAACCTGACACAAGTATTACCATTGTGATTAAATGTCAACTCCTGGCACAGCTTCACTTGTATTTCACCTTGCAGCTAAGTTTTATGAGGTCAACAGACTGGCCCTGGCCTTTGCCTTGTTAAATTATGTTGCAAAGCACACGTGGGGGACAGACTCTGAGTATACAGCTTAAGTGTAAACCCTAGCCCAAAGGGAGTCAAAACCTGACAACCTGTTTGTGATTAAAAAAATCAGATTTTGCTATAATTGCATAATGGTTTGTCATAACAAGAGCTGTTGTAGTACATCTGCTCCCCTCACCCCCCACCAAATTGCCTAAAACAAGCAATCCACTTTTAAATGGTATCATTAAAAACCAAGTACTAAATTCACCCGGAGGGGATATGCTTTCATCCATTTCAGTGGAATTTTTCCTGCTTTGGCCAGCTGGGATTTGGGCCCTACAACTACAGTTTTCCTGAGTGTTACCAGGCAAATTTAATAGGTTGTTAGTCAGATGAAAGACAAAACTGAAAATCAAGGCCTAGAATGAAAATTCAAAACAATACAAGATTATAAAAACAGCTCCCAAAATGCAGAGTCAGTGGAAAAGATAACATGTCTTTGCTTGTGTCACATCGGCAAAGCCACCAATTTCGGTGACTATAAAAAAGGAATCACATTCCAAAAGCAGGCACATACAACAGAGACCCAAAAGCAACCCAAAAACCAACACCCAGAGCTTCCTAGAGAGTTTTTAACTGCCTTGCAAGGGCATCAAATAAGATACTACCCCTCCTTTAAGTCTCTAAAGCTGAAGAGTTACTGTCCTGCATGCAAACTGCACATTGACAATGAGATGCAACAGATTAGAAATTACTTTAAATTAAAGGATGCATTTTGCTTTCAAAATATTAGAAATTCTTTTGGATTTACCCTAGTGTAATGGGTGTGTACACATGTACTAAGTCAATTTCAAATAAGGCAACTTAACTAAGTTGCCTTAATTTAAGCCACCTCAAAGTGCACACATGTACAACTCCTTAATATGGTGGCAGCCATCTTGTGAGCTAAGTCAACTTAACTAATGTGACTCAAGATAATACACCTTGGGGGTGTATTATTTTGCGCAGCATTTAAGTCGACTATGCTCCATGTGTACACTCTGACAGTTAAGGTGACTTAAAAATGTTAAGCCAGCTTAACTGTCAGAAAGTTAGTACACGTATATGCACCCATACATATTCATTTGGTTACCTGTATATAACAGGGAAAAGTAATGGAGAATCAGTATTGATACAGATTGTAATAGCAAAGACTGAAGCAGCAGTCCTCCACCAGAGTTAGAGCACTGAAAAAGAATAGACTATACAGCACTTATACAGACTATTATGCATGTTGTCATCTGGCTGGCCACACAAAGAAAGATGTTTTAGTTTCAAGTCACCTGGACAAGTCACCCAGCATGTGGTAAATAGAACTGTAATCATAAAATATAAACCTGAAAGAATATATCGATTTCAGCATGGTTTTCTAAAAGTATAAATTCATCAATTTCAGTGAAGTTACTCCTCATCTACACTAATGGATCTGAGAACATAATCAGGCTCACTGTGTTCACTATACTAAATGAAAGGTCAATCACTGCCCACTGAAATGCGCTTCTCATTAGTAAAAGCCAAAACAGATATACTTGTTTGGATTCAGGCAAACATCAAGCTCAACCATAGCTGGATTGGCAGCTCTCAAAAATAAAGCTTCCGCTTTCCTGACTCCAGGAAAAAAAAAAAATCCTGTTTAACAACTTTGACCTTTACAATCAAAAATGGTTCATGATTTGCTTATATTGAGATCATCAACACTAAGTTGAGGTGAGGGCCTGAAGTGGCATTTCAGGGGATTTCTTCAGTAAATTTTTGCCCTTAAAATGTAGGGAGCTGGACTCAGCAGTCCAGGATGCCCTTCTAGCCTTACTTTCCTATTTACCTAAACTACATAAGAGCTGATAGAAGTGCTTGCCTAAACTAAACTGAAATGGAAGGGACTAAGCGTTCTGCAATGGTCTAAGCCAATGTTCTACCTGAAAACAGCATAAAGATCAGATCCAGAATACCTAATGGACAAAGAGTGGAACTGGAACAAAAGGAGTCAAGGTGAAAAAGCTGTATATAGCTACTCCACAACAATTTTTTTCAGACTAAGCCCTGAAGAGACATGTCATCAAGAGAAAAGACCAAATATCGTTTAAGGTAGAAGAGATCTATGGATGTACACAACCACCACAGAATCAATAATACAACAGCTTTTGCTAAGGCAGTCAGCTACTTCCTTGTGCTTTCCAGCTCATATTGAACATCAATTCTCTTCAATTCTGAGTGCAACATACTAGTTGCTAAGGATCCCATGTCTATCTGCACCCATAGATTCCTTCTCTTTCTAGAAGCTTTCACTGTTGAGACAGAAATCCAAACTTTTACCCAGTATGCTTCACATGAAGGGCCTGCAATAGAACTACAGTACTACCAACGTACTCAGAAAAGGCAAAGTACATGGTAACTCTGCTAAAGTCCCATACATTTATATAAAGCTCTGTTTGGAGGCCCTTCCCCAGTAGCTAGCATACTGTGGACAATCAGCCAATCCCCAGAGCTGCAGATTTTCTCTGCACACCTAGAGGACAGTTTAAAACCAAAAGTTAGGAGAAAATGAGTATTCCAGCATTTTAAGTTTGTTTTACCTACAAATTGAATTGCAGATTTTTAGCCAGACCCCTTCTATTTAAGTGCCTTTTTTGCAAACCTGGTACATGATGCCCAAAAAGCACAACAGTGAGAAAGCCTAGACTTAAACTGGTGACTTAAGTGCCTAAAAGGTTAGCAGGTTTCTTTCTATTAGGAGAAAAATGTTTAACTTAAAATGCCCAAGTGCCTATTACATCATCACTATCTCTTAAAGAAAAGCCCTACAGAATTCGGCAGAGAGGAAACCCAGAGCATAATATGAAAGGGTTCTGTGGACATGCAAGTGGGTTATACAAGAAATATTTCTCTTATCCAGTCAATGTACCCCACAGAATTCTGAAATAATTCTCCATTAAATTGCATACAATGGTTGAAAAAGTCTATAAAAACATCAACCATTAAACCCTCTAGGACTTTTCAGAGGAGTACTATAAATTGGCTTGTCAGGCCGGGCTTCTCTTGGTCTACTATCTGGTGTCATTTAAACCAATACAGCCTGTTCTACGGCCAGCTTGTCGGCGACTAAACTAGCACCCCCACCTACTCTGGGTGAGGAGGGGTGTGGACACCCAGCAAACTAAAAACTAGACCTGTAAAAAGGGCAGATGAGCTCCCTGTGAGCCAACTGCCATCCATGCCTGGAGAGGAGATGAGCACCACCAGATCACTTTGCTCAAAGAGTCACCAATGATGCAGAGCAACTCAACTAACCTCAGAGTGGAGGAGGGTTATTACTAGGGTTGTGTGAAACATCATCGTTTCGTCTCAACTTCCATTTTGCCATTTTGAAGGGACGGTGTTTCATTTCACCATTTCACTTTGTTTCAAAGCACTGTCCCATTTCGTTTCATCAAAACTATTTTTCTGTTTCAACGTTTTGCCCATAGGCTATAATCAGGAATCATGAAAATGCCTAAACAGTTGTCATTTATCGTCTGATTCAGAAGCAAATTGCAGGGATGGTAGCCCCTTCTGAGGGCATGAAGCCTGCCCAGATTCAAGGAGATTTCTCAGAAACTGCACCTTGAAGTCATTTTGAAAGCAAAATTTCCCAGTAGTGGCAGCCTCCTGTCATCCAGCACACAGATCTGGGAACTCACACACCCAGGAGGAGACCCACATGCAATGCCAGGAAAGACAGATGCAGCCACTGGCCACAGGCAGCAGCAGCAGCCTCCTGTCATCCAGGTGCAGATCTGGGGACCCACACCCCTGGGAGGACTACAGGGCTATGCCAGATGCCCCCGGATCTGCACCCCAGATAAGAGGAGGCTGCCCTGTCACCTGGGACCAGTGCTGGGCACAGAGCTGCAACCACACTGGAGAAAATTGCTACTGCTGCCTGTCCCAAACAGCAGAGGCAGCCTCCACTCATCCAGCACACAGATCCAAGGGCTCAGACCCCTGGGAGGAGGCTGTCACAGCCCAGCAGCCCTCCCAGGGGTGTGAGCCCCCAGATCTGCACCCCAGATGAGAGGAGGCTCAGGCTGCCTATCCCACCAGGGACTGGCACTGGGAGCAGGCTGCATCCAGCACTGGACAAAATTGCTGCTGCCACAGCCTGAGTCTGCTCTCATCCAGCACAGATCTGGGGGATCACACCCCTGGGAGGAGTCCAGCACAGCCCTGCAGGCCTCCTGGGGTTGTGAGCGCCTGGATCTGCACCCCAGATGAGAGAAGGCTTTCCCTTCCACCTGGGACTGGTGCTGGGCAGCCTGGGTCTCTCCTCGTTCAGTGTGAAGATCTGGGGGTTCGCGCCCCCTGGGAGGAGTCCGGCACAGTCTGGCAGCCCTCCTGGGGGTGCAAGTCCCCAGATCTGCACCCCAGATGAGAGGAGGCTGCCCTGTCACCTGGGACCAGCGCTGGGCACAGGCTGCACCCAGCACCAGAGAAAATTGCTGCTGTCACCTGTCCAAGGAAGAAGGCAAGAAGAGCCAGTGCTGTGCTCCATGGGGCTGGCAGAACAGATCAGAGCCCAGCAGCAGGAGGTGTGCAGAGTGGGGCTATGCTCCGTGGGGCTGGCGGAGCCATTGGTATGCAGCCTGGAAGCGGGAGGCGGGGAAAGCCGGCACAGCACTCTGATCAGGTCTGCCAGTTCCATGGAGCACAGCCTGGTGGCAGGAGGTGGACAGAGCCAGTGCTGTGCCCCACCTCCCACTGCCAGGCTGAGCTCCAGGGGGCTGGCAGAGCTGATCAGAGCATGACCCAGCAGCAGGAGGTGGGTGCTGCACTCCTATCGGCTCTACCCGCACCACAGAACACGGCCCAGTGGTGGGAGACGGACAGAGCTGGGGCTGTGCTCTGCGGGGCTGGTGGAGCCAATCAGAGCACAGCGCTGGTTCTGCCCACCTACCACCACTGAGCTGTACTCCATGGGGCTGGCTGAGCCGATCAGAGCACAACCTGGCAGCGGGAAGTGGGTAGGGCTGGTGCTGCCCTCTGGTCAGCTCCACCAGCCCCACGGAGCCCCACAGAGGCAGGGAGAGCCAGGGCCACGCTCCCCGCTGGGCTGGGCTGGGCTGGGCTGAGCTACATGGGGCTGCAGAGCCACTTGGCGTGCAGCCCTGGCTTTCCCCTGTCTCCCACTACCAGGCTGGTTCGAAACTCCAAACGTTTTTAAACTTTCAAAAGATTTTGAGTGCTTTCATTTCATTTCAAAACAGTTTTGATGCTTTTTGTTTTGTTTCAGTTTCGCTGTTTCAAGCTCAAAATGAAACACTTGGCAACATTTTACACAACCCTAGTTGTTACAGCATCTAAAGTGCCCCAATGATCACAGTGGCCTCAAGACTGACTTGACAAAAAATTGGCTGATCCAAATCATGGATCTCAATGCTGCCTTTCAGACCTATTGTTCTAGTACATGCATGGGAAGAAAGACCTGGAGGATCAAATCTAACTAACAACCAGGTTGTTACTGTGGGACTCATTCACAGCCCATAAAGGCAAAGAAAAATCTTTACACACCTTATATCAGGCTCTAAGGTCCTTAGTTGATAGAACAGTAATCCAACTGTATGCACTTGCAGAATTAAAGAACACCAGTGTAGAAGATGCACATATTTTTGAAAGCAAGGAACACGAAGAGGTCTCTTTCTTTGCCCCATTCTTGGTTTAGGCTAGATAACAAGCATGTTTTCTCCACAGATACCAAGATCAAAGGACATCAACCGTCAAACACACTTGGAATCATTTGCAAAAGTAAATAATATCTAGGATTGTTGTCTACCCTGGGTGCCAGCCTATCGCTAAGATGCATCCTCCACAGATAACTACAGTTCACTGGGAACCTCCCATCAATATCCTTTCCATTTCTCCCTCTTCTTTTTCCTCAGCCATGAAATAGGAGCAGCTTATTTTATTGCAAGGAAACTTAATTGTAATCAGTCTCCTTAAAAAAAGGTTTTGAAAAATGTCCCCTCATTAGTTGCTTAACCTTCCTGAATAATTAATGTATCAAAATTTTAAAATAGTCATTTGTCTTTGCTGCAGCATGTCATAAAAATGTGCACTAATGTAACCAAAGCTCAGTCTTCTGGAAAGCTGGGAAATCAATCCCATTACCTATGCTAAGTCACGATGAAGGATAGGGGTGATAGAGTACTCTGGATCGTTATTATTTAAAGCTTTCCATAAGGTATGTTGGACATTAGGTGACATTTATCACAGTGTGGTGACAACACCTCACAATTAGTTGGGTTTTGTTTTTTGGTTGTTTTTTGTGGGGGGAGAGGTTAAGACTCATGTTTCTCAGAATTTCTCCTGAATTATTTAATTTAAAATTTTCTCCTGCTTTAAATATATAAAATAGCGGATGGGCATTCTTTGTTTTTAAGCTGCAACAGAAAGTAAAGCATGTTCTGCTGTTCAAAAGCAGGATCACAGCATTCGGCCTGAGCTGTAGGAAGGCCCATCTGCTTATCATGCCGAGGTCACTGGACTATATCCTACCTTAAGTTTCAAGAATGCAACACTCGCTGCTGTCACTGAGGCTGAAATCAAACCCTCATTGGTCTGCAATTAAACAGCAAATCAAGCCTGTTAGCATAACACAAGCCGTCCTCTTGGAACATTGATCTTTTCCCCTTTTCCCTCTCTTGAACGTTCCTCCACTCCAAAATTTCTAATACAATGAAGGCAATACGTGTTATTCAGTGATTCTTCTCTTAAGAGTTTTTGTTTCGTGAATCTTGGGGCCCAACTCTCTACTGCCTCACATGTTGGGTCATCACTTCCACCTCTGGAATAGTCCATAAAATCTAAACAGTGTTTTGTCCACTATGCACAGGTTGGGATCATTACATAAAGTGCAAGGCCAAGAAGTTGCCACTGGGCTGGAGACTTGCAACCCATTTCTGTTCTCTGACTTGCTAAATCCAGATATATCAAATCCGTACAACTGTTACCAAAACCAGCATGCGGCTCATCCCAGAATTTCAATATATCCCAATGCTCTCTCACACTAGCAAAGGTTGGCTCTTAAACTTTTTATAAGAACTCCTGTTTGATGGAGTTTCAGCCTTTGTTGGTAGTGTAATAATCCTGGTGGGGAGAAGAAAACACTCCCATCTGCCTGACGGGAAAACAAATCTGAAAATAAGCCAGAGACCATACTCTTCAAATAGAATAAAAATAAAAACAAGTGCTAATTTAGGGTTTTTAATAACCCCTAAAATGAAAATGATCAGTAAAAAAGATACTAAATAACAGCACTGGCTTTATATTACTCTTACAGGCCATTTCCTTTTATTCAGATATGTATTTGTTACGCCCTCTGAAAGGCAAGTCTAGCAAAATGACTCTAAGTTTATCTTGTTTCCTCCACTCCCTTTTCTCACTGGCATTACTAAGGTTTGTAACAATAACAGGATGCAGGGATGTAGGATGGGAAAAGCTGGCCCCCCAGCTGGGAAACCTTGGAGACTGGAAAGCTGAACACTCCCAGTACTACCTAGTGAAATGAAATCCTGATTTTATATTTGTTCCTCACTCTCCGAGTGGTGCTCATGATTTCTGGATATTGTTCATTTCATGTTCTTAATTTGGGATAAAACTGAAGCTTCACCAACTCCTGGGGATCAGGTAAGGGACAGAGGATATTATTACTTTTAATTTCAAGAATTTTTTGTCCCTGATGGCTGACAGTTTGGAACTGGCTTGAAATTATTTGATGATTCTGAAGTTCATGTTCTGCATGTTAGATATATTTAGAGCACCCTTAGGGCCCAATATTGCTGGCAGAATAACTATTGACACCAGTGGAGTTACTGCCAATTAACACTGAAGTGAGAGGCGAATCAGGTTCTCTGCCCCTGCATCTAATGGTCCCAGACTGTGGAGAATATTTAGACTCAAAGAAGTGAATCTTTTGGTTCAAAATGATCAAATTATGCTGCCAGTGGATGTTTTCAATAAAACAGAAAAACAGAAATCAGTGCAACAAATTGCACTTGGGACCCTTTAAGAAGGGATTCCAGTTGCATTACAGACAGCAATAGGATTAATATTTTGTCATTGAGCTAGCATTCACGATGTTCTATCTTGCTTTTTTTAGACATAAACATATTGAATGAAGGTTGCACAGGTCCTTGGCATTCTTTTTCTGTTCAAAATGTAATAGTGGAATTGTAGTCTGGTTGGCGCTAAGAACCAAAGGCTAGCACCTCTCGTGTTCATTGGCTGCGACTAGGCAGATCTGTATGACAGGAGGTTCACTTGTAAAGACTTACAGTGACATTTTCAAAAGCAGCTAAGTGACTTATGCTCCTAAGTCTTATTTTCAAAGCGAATCATGCATTTTAGGAGCCTGATCTCCACTAACTTTCAATGAAACTAAGGCACCTAATTGGTTTAGGCACTCTTGAAAATGTTACCTTGGATCATTCAACTTTTATGACGCTCATTTAACAACTAAGGGAAAAACCTCATAGATTTCTCTAGGAAATCTCTGGCTTTCAGCTGTCCAAATTTACCATGTTTTCTGGTAAGTTACTTCATGCAGAAAGCCTTGACACAAGACATCAGTTGAAAGGGTTTTTATGCTGCCATAAGCATATAATGTTTTACACAGGAGATCCCTTGACTAACAAGTCTGCAAAGACAAATGTTTATGAATAAGAGATGAATAAATGCATTTTTTGGGGGGTTGAAATTATAGTCCATGTGTCAGGAGATACAGTGCCTTACTGTGCTGTGTTTAAAGCTGTATAAAGAAAAGGAAAAAATGAAGGCTTCAGGAAAAAGACAGAATAGGTTGAACTTTTGTGAGAAAACCTGAACAAGTCTCAGCTATCCAAAGCATTTAAGTTGGCTGCTACCGAAGTTAACACAAGTAGGATTAATTTCTGCCTCTTCTGATTATAACTGCTGCTATTATAGTAGTCGGTATTTACATTTATAAAAGCATCTACCCTGTGGTTCTTTGTGGGGAAAATTTAGGAAAATCTATTAAACAGAAGCAACTCAAGATGTATACAAAACCTGAACATGTTAATAAATACCATGAATCAAAACAACTAATACAGCAATACAAGTGCTTACTTTAAAAAGGTTTGGTGTCTTTAAGGGCAGCTTTGAATCCTGAAACCAGGGGCAAACTATAGAAGAAAAGGACATAAGGCTAGGTTTCTTCTGTTTCTGTTCCTCACAACCTACTGAGAACAGTCAAGGAGGTTGTTGCATGCAATAAAACAAATGAACTGGAATACAAAAAATAAACTCTCAGTGCTCTGATGCTAATCTGAGCTCTGTATGGAGTGCTCAGATTTATTTGGCTTTGGCAATGTTACTGCACTGAAAACTGAAATATTTTTCAGCTGATGCTTTCCATTTTATAACAATAGTACTTCAACATTATGTTAAAACCTTCATTTCAATATTTAAAATGCAAATTGAGTCACAACAGATCTATTTCATTGAATAATCTGGATATTTTGTATAGGGACAAAAGCTAGGTTCAATACCCAAGGAGAAGTATATGCAGAGAAATTTTCATTTAAATGGTTAATAGCTTTGAAAATATTTGCCAAAAGAACATGCCTGTCTCATATCCTGCTTTTGTTGAGAGGAATAGAGCAGCTCAAAACAGGATATAAGTACATGGATTTGTATACTTTCTATCTCAGAAGCTCATCTGGTTTATAGCCCTTACCAAGACAGACTATAAGAATATAAATTAATATTCAAAAGAGAATACTTCCCCTTTCCAAAAGAAAAATAGAGGAAAAAAATCATAGAAATACCTTTTGTTGTCAGGTTACTTATCTAAAACACTTAAAGCAGTTAGTGCATTATTTTTGTGGAAGAGAAGGCCTATTAACGTTTAGTTATTATATATTTCAGTGACTAATCAATATGATTACTGTAGCCATCTTTTCATCATTTTGGTTTCTATGTAAGTTCCAGAAATTTATTTCAGAAAGGTCCAAGTTGTAATGGCAAGCAGGAAAAGAAAAAAAAAATGTCCTGCTTACTTCATGAGATATCTGTGTTAAGTGGGAATATTTCAAGCTGGGTGAAAAACATAAGATTGACAGGGTACTTTCCATTCTTCTTTCCTGGATGTTTAAAATGAGATGAGCCCGAATAGTTTATCACACAACGCATGCTGGGATGATTAGTTTTCTTCCTGCACTATTATGTGTCAAAAACTGGTTATTTGTACAAACTGGAGATTTGCCAAGCTACAGAGGGGGAAGATTTGCAAAGGCGCAAAAAGACACTCAGAAACCCAATTCCCATCAACTCTAAGTGGCAGTTGGGCTCTTACCTCCCACTGATGCCTTTGAAAAAGTCCCTCCAGAGTCAGACTTGTATGTGAATATCAAAAGCACCCTGCTTAGGTCTAGACCCCAAATTTAGTTTGGCCCACTACTAAGAGAAGGGGGTGGTTGCTCAGCGCCGCTGTACAACCAGGTTAAGAACTTCTAGCAGTGTTGTGGAGTCAACAACCTGGTGGACCTCTTTCAGCTGCAAACAGAAAAGATGTAGAGTCATGGGGTGATAGCATCAGCAGTCATCCTTTTATCTGCTGTGGACAGCTCCGCAGTCCCAGGCTTCGCCCTCAGAACGGCGGCCTGGAAGCGGGTACTTGAGGAAGTTTAGGGATTCCACCGATTGGAGTGATGCTGTGGGTGGAGCCGGGTCAAGCTAGTCTACTTCATTCATTAGTGTTCATTAACTTCTCCCTCCATCCTCCCCATGCCCCCCAGCTGGAGACTCAGCCCCCCCACCCTCTGCAAATATTCCCATCCCCTTCCTATCTGGAGAGCTTGGAGTAGCTGTTCCTGACATCGCAGGAAGTTTTGAGAAAGTACCTGAATTCCTCGTCCTACTGCCATTGTCCAAGCAGTTCGGAGGAGGCTGCCCCAGTAGAGCTCCTCTCCTTTCCCCGCCCACTTGCAACACTACCCACTGGGTGTTAGAGCACTGAGCACGTCCAATAATGTACTTTTTGCACGGTTTATGGGACTGATCCTCGTTACTCTGCTCCCAAGGCCTTCATAAATAAGTGACTCCAGCCAAAAGCATGGGAAAGAGTGCAGCCAGACTGGCAGGCATACATAGAATATATGGAGGACATAAAGTAAAACTCAACAAGCATTGGCACTAGCAGATTCAACAGAAAATAATTTTAGATTCCTAAATACAGATTCAACATATTCACATCCCCCGATCCTGTCCTCAGCGGGCAGCTTTGCCACTGGCTTCAACGGGAGCTGGATCCGTCCCTGTACAACAACAGATTTTCTACAAAAATTCAGGTCCTCTGGAGTAGACTTGTAAGCTTTGTTTTTCAGTCCTGTCTGTGGAATCCTCCCTCTGACATGTTGCTCCCTTGTCATGAGTTCAGAGGGGAATGTCTCGCTCCACCCCACAGCAGCAGGTGGCAGGAGCAGTGGTAGAAGTGGGTTGGCATGGCTGGAACAGGCAGGAATGTGCAACCATGGGGCACGGCCAGGAAGCAGGATGGAGCCATGGTCAGCTTGTCCCAGGGGAGGTGCAGTTCATCCCAGGGGGAATGTGTGGCTTCAGGGCCTGGTCAGGGAGCAGGACTGAGCCACAAGCAGATTGGTCCCAGGGGGGGCAGTTCATCCTGCGGGGGAATGCACAGTCACATGGCCCAGCTGAGGAGCAAGACAGAGCCACAAGTGGCTCATCCCCAGAGCGGGGGTTCATCCCATGAGGGGTGGCCCCCCACCTATACGTGCACTTGTGGGGAGGGGTCAGGCCCCATTGTTCACCCGGGCGCTGGCCACAGAGAACAACCCTGTGCATTCACTTTCCAGGAAGGAGCCAGGGCCTGGGGGCATCCACTGAGCTGCCATCAGGTGTCTTTTTTTTTTTTTTTTAATTTTATTTTAGGGCTGGAAGGGACCTCAGAAGACTGAGTCCAGCCTCCCGCCCAAGGGGCAGGAAGTCAGCTGGGGTCATAGGATCCCAGCAAGATAAGCATCCAATCTACTCTTGAAGGTGTTCAATGTAGGTGCTTGAACCACCTCTGATGGCAGGCTGTTCCAGACCTTGGGGGCTTAGACAGTAAAGAAATTCTGCCTTATGTCCAGCCTGAAAAAGTCTTGCAGTAGTTTACAACCGTTCAACCTCATCATCCCTCGGGACGCTCTGGTGAATAAATGTTCCCCCAGATACTGGTGGTCACCCCTGATAAACTTATAGGTGGCCATCAAATCACCGCTGAGCCTGTGCTTTTCCAGGCTAAAGAGCCCCATGGCTCTCAGCCTGTTGTCGTAAGGTCTGTTTTCCTTGCGCATTGCTCTTCTCTGGACTCTCTCAAGCTTCTCCACATCCTTTTTCAATTGTGGAGCCCAAAACTGGACGGAGTACTCCAGCTGCGGCCTCACCAAGGCCAAGTACAAAGGGAGAATGATGTCCCGGGATTTGCTTGAGATGGATGCACGCCAGCATTTTGGTTGCTTTACTAGCTGCAGCATCATATTGCAGGCTTATGTTCCTCTTGTGGTCAATGATGACACCCAAGTCTCTTTCTTCCGTAGATCTAGCCAGCGTAGCACTGCCGAGCATATAAGGATGCTGCAGGTTTTTCCTCCCAAGGTGGAGAACCTTGCATTTTTCGGTGTTAAACACCATCAGGTTCTCATCCGCCCATTCACTGAGCTTGTCCATGTCAGCCTAGATTGCCCTCCTGTCTTCAGGTGTGGATGCTTTGCCCCAAAGTTTGGTGTCATCAGCGAACTTGGCCAGTATGCTCCTGACTCCAATGTCCACATCATTAATGAAAATGTTGAACAGTATGGGTCCCAGGACAGAGCCTTGAGGGACCTCACTGGCCACAGGACACCATGATGATTGACTTCCATCAATTACTACCCTCTGGGTCTGACCACAGAGCCAATTTCCCAGCCAGTGGATTGTGGTGGACCCAAGGCCACAATTGGCCAGTTTCACCAAGAGGTGATCGTGGGATACTAAATCAAAGGCTTTTTTGAAGTCAAGATATATGACATCAATTTCTTCTCCCTTGTCCAGGTGATAGGTCACCTGATCATAGAAGGAAATGAG
>NW_017728915.1:26605054-26607621 GCF_001723895.1 Crocodylus porosus | reverse complement strand
ATCAGCTTGTGGTCACTGTCACCCAGCTTCCCATTGATCACTAGGTCACCAATTAGGTCATCCTCAGTTGCCAGTAGCAGGCCAAGCAGCACTTTACCTTTTGTTGGCCTGTAGACTTCTTGAGTCAGGTAGAGGTCATCCATGCATGATAGGAAGCTTTGCACTCAGATTTTGCTGAGTGATCCTCCCATGAGATGTCTGTGTAGTTGAAGTCACCCATGACAACCATGGTCCTGGAGCATGCGGCCTCAGCCAGTTCCCAAGCAAACTCCTGGTTAAGCTCTGACTTTGGGTGGGCAGTCTGTAGTAGGCTCCCACCGTTGTGTCCTCATGGATTTTAACCCAGAGGGTCTCCAGTCGTCTACCTTGGTCACCAATATCAGCTTTCAGGGAAGTGTAGCTTTCTTTAACATAGCGACCTACACCCCCGCCCCTTTTACCTACTTGATCTCTCCTGTACAGCGTATAGGCATCTATACCCATAGTCCAGTTATGTTTGGAGTCCCACCAGGTCTCCATTATCCCTATGACATAATTATTTTTGTTAAGCAGGAGGACAAGTTTCTCCTGCTTATTCCCCAAGATCCTGGCATTTGTATACAGGCAGGCAAGTGTCTCCTTGGGGGCTCTTGCCTTGCCCACAGATTGTACCAGGACTGGGGCAGGGGTGGGCTCCCTTAAGTGCCTTGGCCTGCTGGCTTTGCAAAGGTTGCTCAGTGGTCCAGCAGTGGCGGTAGTCTCCCCCATCCCCCAGAAGGCTTAGTTTAAAGCCCGGTGGAACAGGTCAGCCAGTCTGGCTGAGAAGAGCCTCCTCCACAGCCAAGAGAGGTAGAGGCCATCTCTTCACAGCAACTCTTGCCAAAGAACAGGCTGGTCATGGAAGCCAAAGCCTTCCTGATGACACCAGCATCACAGTCTTTCATCCCTCCCATCCCTTTACTCCACAGACCCGCCTGCCTCACTCCTTCTCCACATCCTACATGCTGCAACTTCATAAAGTGTTAAGCAAGCTTTGGAAATGGACATTTGGAACTAGCTGACCTGAACCATAAGAAGTTTTAAAAATAGGGGTGAGAACTGAGAAAGCAATAGTATTTATTTACAGCTGTTTACCTCCATTTCACTCCATTCTCTGTTAATCAATCATATAGACTAAAGGAGCCAAAGAGAAAAAAAATGTGATAGAAATTGGAGGTTCAGAGGAAATCCCAAGAATTCGTGATAGAGCAGTGAGGCATGTCTTTGTAGTAGCAGCGAGTATGTCATTTTATTTTTGTGTGTCTTCATATGAGCCAGTGGTTTTTATAGTTTTAAAAAAATGTTATAGGCAGTTTTAATGAAGCCTGAACTGGTCATCTCAATCAACCAGTGGGGTAACTGGTTACCCCATTTAACCAGTAAACCTGGTCTAACCAGTGACACAAGTCTAACTGGTGACCTCGGTGATTTTTTGTGGCTTGGTTCCCACTGTGGACAAATGGTTCAGTTCTGGTTCAGGTTCAAATAAATCATCAGTTCAAACCAGTTCTTAGGTTCTGGTTCGATTCCAGTTCAAATCCCACATAGACCAGAAAGCAGTGGAACAGACACCCTGGGCAGCTGTGAACTCCCCGGCACCTGAGGTGTTCAAGAAGAGGGTGGTTAGCCATGGGTTAGGCATATGCCAATGCCTCTGCTGAGACTCAGCCCCAGAGGGTCCTGGCTACAGGGTCTTGCCCCTCCTGTTCAGGGTCAGACCAAAGCTGAACTGGGGTCAGGAATGATTTTTCCCTTGGTCATACTGGTACATACTGGGAAGGGAGGTTTGCCTTCCTCTGCAGCAGGGGCATGGCCTCTGCCTGGGATCTCACAGCAGCAGCTGAGAGACTACACAGGGGTAAGCTCTGCAGGCAGTGCCAGCTGGCACCCAGCAGCCCTGCATTGCCCCCAGGTCCCCACCCCTGTGTTCCAAGGCTCTGGTAGGGCATGCTACCATTAGCTCTAGGGGGGGAAGGCCCTGTTGGTCAGGAGTGAGGTGCACTGGCAGGGCTGAGGGGCTGTGGTTGGAGAATGGGGGCAACAGCATGGGTAGGACTGGAGCACTGGCATGTCAGGGTTGCTCATCAGCACAAATCAGCAGGGGGGGAAGCCACAATTAGACCTGTGCCTTGGTGCAGAGGGTGAGCTGCTACCAGGAGGGAGTGTGTGGGGCGTAGGCAGGAGCTGCAAATCAGGAGTAAGGGGCACCAGTACAGTTGGGTGGGGAGGGGGACTGTGGCTTGGGAGTAAGGGGCACTGGCATATCAGGCCTGCTCAGCATCAGAAAGCAGAGGGGACAGCTGCAGCTGGACCCACATCCTGGTAAGCAAAGGGGACAGGGGGTGCTTTGATCTTCTGTGATTAAAAAAAAAAAAAATCAAATGCCAAAATATTTAGAATGTATTTTATTATAATATAAATAAAATACATGGACAAGCTCAGCAAATGGGCAGACGAGAACCTGATGGCGTTTAACACCGAAAAATGCAAGGTTCTCCACCTTGGGAGGAAAAACCTGCAGCATCCTTATAGGCTCGGCAGTGCTACGT
>NW_017728915.1:26595403-26604344 GCF_001723895.1 Crocodylus porosus | reverse complement strand
GATAGATAGATAGATAGATAGATAGATAGATATAAAGGGTGTTTCATTTTAATCACAGCAAAACACAGTTTGGGGGCTTTTTATTCCAAAAAAAAATTAAAAAGGGCCTTACACACCACTAAACAAAGAATTATTCAGTCTGGAAATGAGTGACACAGTGACAAATGCAGCTTCCCTTTAGAAAGATTATTAGACCATTACAGAGCTTTATGGTGCAAACCATGCTACTTCACAAACATAGACATAGGTGACGTGTAGGGGAACCACAGGGGGGTGGGGCACATGCCCCCCCTGAAATTTACTGTTGGTGACGTCTACATCACCACCTGCGGGCAATCGCCACTCACCACTCCCCCCTCCCGCCGCCAATGTCTGCAGGAAGTCACTGTGCACCCCAGCCTCAGGAGGTATGAGTTATTCATGAACTTAGAAGCTCTGTACACTAGTGGCCTAGAATTAGCTAATGACCCATAATTAGTAGTTTCAGTACTACCAGTAACAGTCCAGGAAGATGACATAAATCTTCAAGAGGAGGAAATGGATAAGCTTCCCCTTTGAAACATGTTGATTCATTGGAAGTGTGTGTGACCTGCCCTTCATTCCCTATATGGTCTCCTCTTTAATTTTACTGAACAAAGATAACATGTTTTCATAAGAAGCACACCCCCACCCCCACCCTGCTGCCTCCCTGGTGTCCTTTTTTGATACTGGAAATATGGCAACCCTAGCTGGAAGGAGTGGTGAGTGGGGATCTGAGGTGCTGGGGAGGGCAATGGGCCTGATATAGGTCACCAGGGGAGGGGGCCAGAGTGGCTACACCTTAGCATAACATAAGCTGGGTAGCACAGACCAGAGACAATCCTGCCCTAGAGTGGCATAACTTTGAGCTGCCTAACAAGTCCTTAAAACTAGTTTCAGGTGTTAATGGGTAGGCAATCCAGGGAGGTAAGAGCTCCAGGAGCCACCCAAAATTACCCTGTAACAAGGCTCTCAGCTAGATGTTTTCTCTATATCTAGATTAGGTTCTAAAATGCAAAGGGCTCAAGTTCTTCAAAGCAAACACAGTATCACCAGTCAAAACCATTCAAAAAGTATGTCAGGCTGAAAAACTCCCAAAACAAGGACTCTAAAAAATGTCACGATCCTAAAAATTATATATATTGTCTCCTTGTTGTTGACCGTGCTTTCAAACTTTTCTCCATCCATTTACCACCACAAACTACACACTTGCTTTTTTTGTTTTCAATGGAACTGAGATTCTTATATAAAAACACAGATCCAGGAGCTGAGGCTTTTTGAACAAAAAAAGTATAAAGCTCATGATAAATATAAGGGAAAAAACCCACTCTCCTACCATGTCATTCATCTGATTCTCTCATAATGCATGGTGTCTACAACAATGGAAATGTTACACAAAGGGTTTGTGAGCACAGGGGGACTCAGAGAGGTCTGAAAGGTTAATTAGGCCTGTGCTGGAAAGCTCTTTAGCTAACTACAGGAAGCAGAGAAGAATGACATGAGTATTTAAAACAAAAAGAATGCTGAATATTATAGGACACTGGTTCATGACACACCCAATAAAGATCATTATAGATTCACCCTCCCTGGTGTCTGCAGCCACCTACTCCTATAGAAAGAATTATGCTCGTGCAGCGGGATCTATCAGAATAGATAGCAATAATATCTTTACTGTTTTCTTTTCCAATTATGACAACAAACATTAGGTTTAGTTACCCTAAGCACCAACATGTAAGCAGCTGATTTAGTTTAAAAGTGTCCTATGAAAAAGATCACGAGGGAGATTTAAAAGAACATGGTATTTATCACATCCAGGTGCCAGGATGTTGGGACATTTCCCTGATCAACATCCCTTGCTCAGAACTCCACATCCAACTGCTGTATGAAGCTTCTCTGTCATTGAAGGCTGCCTCCATTTTAAAACAAGAAGGCAACAAAAGCTTTGGTTGGCAATATATCATTCTTGCTGCACGGAAAGCACTTTTTTCCTATTTTGGCTTGTACCAGTTCTTACAGCTCAGCTACAGCCTTGGCTACCATGTATAAAGGCAAGAGTTAAACATACGTTCACACTTTATTTTACCGCAGATAGCAAGGAGTCCGGTTTCTAATTAGAGCAGGACACAGGAAAGGCTTTTTGTAGACATTTTCCCTTCTATGCTGAGACAAAAGGAACTTTTGAAGTGTTTCCAAAAAATAAAAATAAAAAAGAGCATAGAGGGAAAGAGAATGACTACAGTCAAGTAATAAGGACTCTTGCCTGAAATCACTGACCTATCCCTCTCCTATTTCTCATGTATGCATGTTTGATTTCTCCTGTTGAAGCTATTCTTCGTCTCTTTATCATTGGACCAGCAAAAGAGAGGGTGACTCTACAGACCAGTGGTTAGGGTACCACGTGGGATACAAAGAGGTAGCATCTGACTAAGAGAGCTGTGGCTCATAGAAGCTTATGCATCTCTGATTCAGTAAAGGCATATAGAGGCATTCGGGGAGGTTAGATCAAGTTAAAAACGACCACCTGATCTAATGTAAGTTGGGATGCAGGGGGCTAGTGGGGCAGGTTGAGGGAGGGGGCAAGCAGGATCCAGTGGGGTGGAGGGAACAGAGGAGGCAGGCAGGGTCCACAGGAGAGAACAGGAGGGATCAGGGAAGTTAGTGGGGTCTGTAGAGGATATCAGGGAGGCAGGCAGGGTCCACAGGGGGAGGGGGTTGCTGGGGCCCAGGAGGGCTTGGCAGAATCAGAAGCATATACAGGGTCCATGGGGAGGCTTGCTCAGGGGGATGGGGGAGCTCTCAGCCCTGCCTCCTATGGCCAGGAGTTATTTTTAGCCCCTCAATCCCTCTAACCCCTGGCAAACCAAACCCTCCCATCCCACCTACCCCTCCCCCCCACTCCAGCTTACTTGCTCAGCTTCCAGCACTGGTGAACACTGCTTTCTGTCTGAGATATAAGGGTATTTTTAGACGTCAGTGGGATGCAACGCTGGGCGTTTTTTAAAGCGTTGCATACATTTGTATAAATGATGAAGCACGAGTCAGAACTGAGAAAATGGTGGCAGGATGCTTTTGAACTCAAACGCATCAAAGGTGTTTGAAATCAAAAGCGCGCCACCGCCATTATACAAATGCAAGCGATGCAGCACCAGGCACGTCAGCTCACATGCGGAGCAGACTCAATTCATCAAGTCTGCTCCGATGCACTGGATCTCCAGCGCATCACAGCATGAAAAGCTATGTGTATAAATGCCCTAGGAGACTAAAGTCAAGTTCCATGCTCCAGTGAATAGTTAGTTATTTATATTAAGCAAAAGAGAAGATGACGTGAGGGAAAAAGGGAAACCAAAACATCTAATAGCCAAGCAGTTCAGACCGAGAGCTCTACCCACACACAAGTTTGTTGGGGGTTTTAACTGTAAAATTCCAAACTGAAGAATCCTTTCCTGATTAATATTTCATCAGAAATAGTACGTTCTTGCAAAATAAGTATTGCTTTCGTGAATCATCGTTTTCAGCAAAAACCTATTTAATAGACAGTTCTCTGTCCAGCTCTCCATGCAGGACTTTGGCCAAGGTTCTTATAAAATGCAGCCTACCCACACATAGCATGTCTGTATGTAAATATAGTGCTGGTTATCATTTAAATGCAAGTTTTACAAGAATTCTTCTGCTACGTGGTGGAAAGTCATACCTTACAACTATCATATTTCATATATGGTATTTCATATTTCATGGCTGGTGTATTGAAAATGAGGTCTTCAGCAGGAAGGATGTGTAAAGGAAAAAAGATGACTAGTGAAGATAATTTTTTGCCATCACCCAGCCTGAACTGAACTTTTGTAAAGAATTAGATAAAAACAGAACCTAGACACAGGTGCATTTCTGATACGGAAACACCAGACTAAGTCAAATTGTCAGGGCAAAACCAGCGTTCTGCAGAGAAAATGATGCCTGCTAGGTTTCTCCTCAGACTATTATGAAAACAGAAGGAATTTTAAATGATTCCCAGGTCACTGGAACACAACAGTTCCTCTGGCAAAAGCTGGAGATTCCTGAGCTGATCCCAAAACCTGAATTGCAAGAGACTCAGTAGGACTCCAATGCCAGAGCTAAAAGGAAGTGTGCTTAGAAGGAAGAGTTACCAGAAGGGTTAGGGACAAGAAAAAGACTGCGGGTGCATCTACATGTTCATTAATGCATCATAGTTACTGCACATTTACTTTAATACTTAATGAAATACTAATTGAATGTGTAGTAACTACTGGCATAGTTATTTTGTGATGCTTAATGATCACTTGCCTAATAACATTGTGCAGTAGGTTATTAGCATAGTTTTTGACCAGCACACTACACACTACTGCACAGCGTTATTAGGCTACCACGCAGTAAGCGTCTCATGTAGATGCCCCCAGTATACCCTAAATCAGTGAAAAACTTCAACTGGGAGAAGGCCTTATCCACACTCACTACCTTTTACATCTAATGTGTAAAAAGATAACACTTCCTTGCATTTTTATTCCCTACTCTGCACCTTCTTGTAATTTTTTTTAAACAACTGTCCAGACCCAGTAAGTTTATTAATATCTTCCCTGGCTATACTTGCCCCTTATTTTTTACCCTTTCTGAAGGAGAATTTCTAGGGAGAATGTTGCTGTTAACTTTACTTTCTGTTTTCAGTTTGCACTGAATACAGCTCTTTTGTTCCAGAGTGATCTAATAAGATGGGTGGAGGTGAAAAATAATTCAACCATGAAAACACAGCCTGGAGTTTGATTGCATTTGGCCATTGTCATCAAAACACTCATGGCCAAAATGTAAATCTTATATCACTTGCAACTTTTCCCCCCACAATATTTTCCAGACCAAGAAATCACATTAGTCACAGGTCCCATGAGCTTGCTGATTTTAAAAATGGAATCCTCTGAATCAACAAAAAATGAAGAGCTATGTGACAGAATGAATAATATACGGAGCTAACTGGAAGTATGCTGCTTCAAAACGAGTCTGCTGATCTGTTTGTGCACATTAACTAACAGAGTATTTGGTTTCTTCAGAGTGGTTCCACCCACCACTGCATTTTATTCTTGGGAGTGGTGGGTGCACAGTAGAGAGTAGAACTTGGCCCTACTTAATCTCCTGGCCATACTGGTATCTCCACAGAAATACAAGATGCAAGGTGGGGTACTATCTTTTATTGGACCATCTGTGTAGGTGGAAGAGATCTTAAACAAGCTTCAGGATACCCCTCCTCAGGTCTGGGAAAGAAGCAAACACAGTCTGAGCATAGTAGCAGATAGAACAATGGCCTCTGTACAAAGAAATATATGTAAATAAAAACAGCCTTCTTGGAGAAATGGAGCATGGCTATAAACTAGGAGAGAGACATTATCAGGGGTAGCTAACAGAAGAAATGTATTAGAAAGGAAAGCCTGAGTAGTGGAAGAGCAAAACCAATCGGAAGAGAAGAGGGTTGTTATCTCCTACGGAAGAGGGCTGATATCTCCCGCGGAAAGTAGAGAGATTAGCAGAGATTGCAGGTAAACCATACTGAGCCGTAAATCAATGTCTCTATTTAATCCCTAGTTTTTAGTGTCTAGTAAGGTTTGAATTTTTGGTCCCAAGCCTGTCTTCTGAAGCTGTTCTGTAGATTTCCCATGAGCACAAGTATAGCGAGGTCAGAAAGAGAGTGGTTATTTTGTACAAAGTGTTCTACTCACATTCATATGTCACTGTCTTATCTTTTTCCTGTGATCATTCATTCTGGAGTATAGTTCATGTCTAGGTGTCATCCACATAGTTTCTATAAGGGCATCTGAGGCATTGGATGAGATATACAACTTTCTGGGATAGATGTCTAGGATCCATGGCTTGTAATAGTTTCTTGTGAAGGTGTTGGTTGTGGTTGTAGCAGAGATATGTTGACATATTTAACATTTATTGTTAAGGCAGAGTTGCATCCTATTTGGTGCCTGTTAATCAATGAGGAGTTTGCTTCTGATGATGAGTCGGGCATGGTTAAGGGGCTTGTTTAAAAGGCAAAAGTGCTCTGTCCATTTGGATGCTTATCTCAGTCTGCTTCCCTTGATGCTTCCTAGACTAGGGACAGAAATTACACATCAACCGTTATATGTGGCTGGAAACTGGTTCAAATCTGTAACACAACAGAAGTTCAGTTCATGTAAACTACTTCTGAAATGGCCAAAACTGCTTTAAGATAAACCTGGATGGATTCAGGTTCAGACTTAACTGATTTAAGTTAAACTGGTTTATTGAACTTCTGTCCCAGATCCCCTCCAGATTCAAGTTAACTCACAGTCCCCCAGAATCCCAGGATGCTTTGTACCTTCCCCACAAGCCCCCACTGCCTCACAAGCTGGGTGGGCTAGCCTTGGCCCAAACTGTCTGCTCCAGCTGAACCAGGAGGCGTGCTCTGGTGTTCATCGGCTTCCAGCCTGGGCCACGGCAGGCATGTGGCTGTATTTCTGGAATCAAAAGTGAATGTCTGTTCACTTACTTATTGGCTCAGTTTACACAGTTTAGACTAACCTGTGAAAATTGAATCAATTCAGCCTTGGCCTTTTTGACTATCTGTACTTAGCCCTGGTGTCACACCCAGTCCCACCTTGGTAAAGTATCAAAAGGCTACTCAAGTCTCTACTGGTACTAGAGGTCCATTTTGTTGTGAGGGCCTATACTAGGCAGTCCTGGGATCTAACAGGACTCTATTAACACTTCTTGTGCCATGTACAAGTTAATCAGGGAAACTGAAACACTCCACATTATTACAATAGGAGTACATTTAGAACAAAAATATTTTACTAAAGCCCATTTCCCCATCACAGTGAGGGAATTTTCATCCCATGAGTGGGCAAAGTAAAAGTAAACCTCGAATTGTTCAACAGTTGGGCAAAGTCCAAGAACATGAAATGGAACCTAACCTTAAAAATCTTACTCTTTTTTTGGGTTGCTGGTTGTAGCTATGTTGGTCTAAGGACATAGGTAGACAAGGTTCTTTGGGTAAATGTGATAGCTTTTATTAAAAAAAATAAATAGTCATAGAAAATGTTCTTTGCAGTCTTCTGGGCACAAACACCGATCTTTAGGCATAGGGAGAGTCTGCTGTTGTTTTATGTTCTCCTGGATGGAATAGAAGCCAATACGGAAAATGCAGGTCTGAGGTTATCAGATGGCAGGCAGGTTATCTTATGCCATAAATCCACAATGTCTATATTTAGTCCATGATTTTTTGTATTGTTACACTATAATGGGTCTTATACCAGGCAAAGAGACTAAGACACAGTTGTCCTAAACTAAAGGCAAATTTATTGAACCCTAACAGATACAATTCTAATTAAAATTGACGTAGCAGTTTAAGAATTTTACGTTTGTAGCTAGCCAAAGTAGATGCTCGCCACCCCAAAATGTTGTGAACTTCAGGCCATGAATTCTTGTCTGGGGCTCCTGGTTCCCACATCTGATGTTGAGACAGGATCTTGGATGGGTGACAGGATGTCTTCAGGCTCTTTTCAAGAGTGTTCTGAAGGATACACTCTCTCACCTTTCTTTTTATATATCATATCGCTTGCATTTTTTAATACATAAAATTAACTTAAGCCTTCCTCCTAATGCATATTAATAATCTTGCTTCTGTTTGCCAAATATGGTTCGCTTTAACTAAAATTTTCTATTCTGAGGTAATTTTTTTTTTCTTAGGTGGGGGTAGGTTTTGCTCCTACTGTTCCTCTTTTGGCCAGGTTATATTTATTCAATTTAGTATGCCAACTTCCTGCTTCATTTCAAGTAAGGAACAGTATTTTTCCATTTGCTCCTCTCACTGGGTGCAAGTCTTGACCACAATTCAAGCTAAGCATGCAGCTTGAGCTGACCACAAAGGTCAAACCCAGGCCTAAAGGTCTCTGGGTTCCAACAGTATCCAGCAGATTTACGAAATGAAGTTCCTAGGCTCATCTACAAAAGGTGTTTTGTAAATTCCCTTTGAGGATTAGAACCGAGATATTGGAGTGGAGTGGTTGTCTTGTGAGAAGCGTGCACCCACAAGTAACTGGGTATTTTTGTCTTTGATAATTTTTCAGTATGCGTTCATTCTGGTATGCAGTTGTTGTTTGGTTTGTCCTCCATATTTTACATCAGGACATTTAGTGCACTGGATGAGATATAATACATTTCTGGAGGTGCAGATATAAGATTGAGGAATGGTGATGGTTCTGTTGTGGGGTGTAGTAATTGTGGGGGTGGTGGAGATATGTTGGCAGGTTTTACATTTGTTGTCCCAGCATGGCCTGGATCCATTTGGTGTGTTTGGGGCCATAGGAAGTTTGCTTCTGGTGATGAGATTGGCAAGGTTCAGTGCTTGTTTAAAGGCTAGGATGGGTGGTTCTGGGAAGATTGCTTTACAAATGGGGTCTGCTTCTAGTATGGGTTGCAATTGTTTGAGGATTTTCTGTATAGGCTCCAGGAAGGGATGGTATGTCATAACTAATGGTGTGCAATTCATGGGGATTTTCTTTTTGTGCTGCAGCAATTCTTTATGTGGTATCTGGGTGGCTCTTTCAAAAGTGCAATTTATCTCTCTGGAGGAGTGTCCTTGTTGTCTCAAAGTCCTTTTGAGATTTGTGAGGTGACAAGTACTGGCGTTCTCCCCAGTGCAAATTCAGTGGTATTGGAGGGCTTAGCTAAATGTTACAGCTTCCTTGGTGTGTTTAGGGTGATCACTGGCCCTGTGTAGATATGGATGTTGGCCCATAGGTTTCTTGCATAGGGTGGTTTGTATTTTACCATTCTGGATATTGATCATAGTGTCTGAAAAGGAAATGTTGGTGCTGGAGTATTCAAGAGAGACTGATGGAGGGGTGATTAGGGTTACCATATTTTCAGGTCCAAAAAAGAGGACACCTATCATGTG
>NW_017728915.1:26590758-26595303 GCF_001723895.1 Crocodylus porosus | reverse complement strand
GGGGGGGGGCAGTGACATGCCAGTGCTCTGCCCCTCCTATTCTGTTGCCCTTCACTGCCAAGCTTCAGCCAGCCCAGCCCTGCTGCCCCTCACTCCTGACCCACTGACCCCAGCCCTGCCGGTGCCTGTCACCCCTGCCACAGCCCTGCCAGAGGCACCCCAGCTGTCCCCGTCCTGACCAGGCCGGAGTGCAGTGGATCCGATTCATGCAGGTGGTGCCAGAGTGTGTCCGGCCGCAGCACGGGCTGGAGGGAAAAGGAGGGGAGGCTTGTGGCATCCCTGCCCTGGGATGGGGATGCCACACCGTGCCAGGCAGCATGGCCACAGCCCCTCACCCCCTCTCCTCTCCGCCCACCTAGGCAGCATCTCCTGGTTGCTCGGCCTCTGTGAGCACAGGCACTGGCTCCTGTGCTACCAGCCCAGCCACAGAGTGCCCCACTGCCCCCAAAGGGCCCACCCTCCACCCCTTCCCCCCACTGGAGGGACAGGCAACCCCCCACCCTATCGCAGCCCCAGCCCCCCGGCCTAACCAAATGCCTGAGATTTTGCTTTGCTCTGCTGGTGGGAGAAGAAGAATGGCAATCGGAGGCAGCAGGGAGCACCACATGGGTCTTTGCGTACCTGCCTCCAGCTGCAGAGGCACGTCTGTGCTCCCTGCTGCCACCAGTGGAGCAAAGCTAAATCCCAGATGTTTGGTCAGACGTGAAAAACCCACCCTGACAGAGATCAGAGGGCTCAAAAAGAGGACATGTCTGGGAAAACCTGGACATATGGTAACCCTAGGGGTGATGGTTTTCGAATTTGTGGTGGATCAGAGATTGTAGGTTTTTGGTCCAAATGATGAAGATGTCATCCGTATATGTTAAGTATAGCATGGGTCTGATGGTGCCGTTCTTGAGGAATTCTGCAGACTCTCCCTATGCCTGAAGAAGTGTGTTTGTGCTCGAAAGCTTGCAAAGAACAATTTCTCCGACTATTTAGTTGGTCGAATAAAAGATATCACATTTACCCAAAGAACCTTATCTGCCTTTCTCCTTTTATGCACTACTGAGACATTTAATCTTTTCCAGCTAATACTTTTCTTTTTCTCCCTCTTTCTAGCAAGTACCTCCCTTCAAAAACTTCCAGTAACCTTCTTCAGTGCCTGGGCACATTATCATTCATTACTAATGCTATTACTAATGCTAATGCATGTGAGGTACACACAGAAGAGCCATGTGCAGTTTGAATGAGTGTTTTAAATCTAATTTGTGCATCAACTCAAAGATGGTTTCTGTAATAGAAACAAAAATACTGGGTGGACCAGGGTTGCAGGAATGCTGGGCAGAACATACCCGACCAGCTGGGCAAAATGACAGCTTTCTGTCAGAATGGGTCACTCCAGAAAAGGCTCCACCAGAAGTCTCTGCCTGGAGCAGAGGTGTCCCCTGTAAATAGGGCAGCTGAGCAAGTGTTGCCCTCAAAAATTGGTTACCCCTCCTGGTCCCAGTTATCTCCAGAGTTTATAGGATGCCAACTAGCAGTAGCCTAGGACCTGGATCATTGAGTCTTCACCCAGCCTAAGACAGGATCTGCATACAGAGTGAGGAACAGTAGATCTTCCTCACCCACCTAGTTAGACAGCGGTGCACTGAATAGCCTTTTGTATGCATTTGGCTTCTGAGACAGATGAAAAACCAGCAGTTTCATAAATGGCATATTACTTCTTAGCTGTGCTAAGGTTCTCATAGGAAATGAAACTAGGGATCCTTTATAAGGACCATTTTATTGCTCAATTGATCTGTTGAGAATCTAGTTAATGGCTTTACTGGATATTTCTTGATTTAAAGTTCTTCCCCTGCCTGCATTATATACAAGTCTCTCTTCCCATAGAAGGCAATGCCTGGCTTTCTCCAGCAGCGCTCTACTCTGTTTAACTACTGGAGAGATTTAAAAGCATCAGGTTAGCAAGTTTATGTGCCTTAACAGGGTCTAGACTGCCCAGCTCCATAACTAAAACATCACTGTTTCTACTTCCTTCCTCTGCCTACTCTCATGCTTAAGTAGCATAGCAGAATGTCCATATCAGAAAGCACTCTTAAAAAAATAACTGCAACCTGAAAGTAAAATGATTAATCAGAGGTTCAACCGCAAGAACAGTTTGTGCACTTTAAATTTCCAATTAAACGTATCTTCCTGCTTGTAGACTTCCCTCTGCAGAATTGAGTGGATACGTCCCAGACCACATTATGATCCTACTTAGGTGATGTAGAAACGGCCTATTTTCATTTATACAGATGAGGTGAATATTTGGCCCCCTCTACCTAAAGAGGAGGAAATCCCTACTGCCTGTTGGGGTTGTAAACACAAAGCGACAGGGGAAGAGGGATGATTCTGTAACACGACACACAGTGGTTAGCATCCCCACAGAGTACGCCCCATGTACAAGGGGTTACAACTCAAGATTTTGCCATGCCTCTCAGAAAAACTACCTATCGGTACCCCTGCTTTGAGTTTAAAAAGACAACCAAACTGTCAGGCTTTGGTTTTTTACTTCCACAAAGAACTGCATGACTGTGTCAGGCCTGAGCTGGTCCATTCCAGCAACCATTCAACTTTTCTAACAAACTTGTCTGATAAGGCATGTATACAAGGGTAATGTGGATAAATTAATCAAAATGTGAACCAACAAATTGCACATCTGTAAACATGACACTAAGCTAGGAGGTGCATTACCAGCATGAACAGAGCAAAAAGGTCTTCTAACTAAATGCTGTCCCTAACAAGACTGAAATATGCTGTTCTACGTTCTGAACTTCAGACATGTCCGATATGAGAGGCTTTAAACAAAACAAAAACACATCATTAGAAACCTAAAGAAAATCAATAGGAGCTAGGCACTAAATATATTTGAGGATCTGGGCCTTAGAGCATAGCTATCCAAATATTAAATCCTAGTCTGAATGCTCACAAGATAAACATGTACCATGAGGAGTTTGGGGAGCCAGATGTGAACTGAAATCCATGGGATTGCGTAGTGATCAGAATTAAAACCTCGTCCATGCTACACTAAAGCACAGCCAGCATTTCTCTGCTGAGAATGGCTCCCATTTTCCTTTGTTCCATAAAGACCAATATTAGCACTGAAGGGATAAAAATCTTCCTGCCTCTTATGAGATTCATCCCCACCTAGAGTTTGGCAAAACTACCCTGTGTCAGGTCCAGCAACCCTCCATGGCACTTCTCCCATGAGACAGACCAGTTCAAGAGGCAGTCAGTCCGATCTAGCCAGAGACATAAAACATGCATGTTCGGTTCTGAAAAGATGACTACACAGCTAGGGCAGAAGTGTTCATTGACTGGTCCATCTCACTTGATCTCAAGACTCTCATATAAAACAAAACCAAAAGGCAAAAGCCCTAACTGCCCTCCCATTCACCATGACATTTTTTTCTTACCCTGCTCTACCTGGCTAAAACATCTTGCCCTAATCTCAATGTAAGGACAACTCCAACCACTTGTTTGGCGAGAAATGCAGCATCAGACCCAGAGAATGAATATGACTTTAGATCTTGATTTCCATTTTGCGCCCATGGGGAACACGCGCATGCATGCAAAACACCTAACCACACATAAAAGACTCTAACACTCACAGACACATAGCACACCTTAGATGCACTGTGATGAGGCTACATATGACAAACAGATTTTTTGCAAAAGATTTTTCAAGAGGTCTCCATTTGCAATAAAAGTTTCCTGGAGAGAGAAAGAAAGGAGAGCTTTTGACTCTCTTGCATGAGCTTTACCCTAATCGTATTCCTAAACTAGTAAGTCTACTAGAGCAGGGAGAATGCTTTCTATTTGCTTTTCTAAACTCACTCCCCATTGGCTTGGATGGCTCCATTTCAGCCTTTTTTCTTAAATCACTCTCCTCATATTTCCTCCAGTTTTCAAACCTGGGATTTAGCAAGTTTGATTCTGGAAAGCAGGACAGGCTCTATATTGTCACTAAGATTCTCCTGCAATTCTAACTGCTGCTACCATACATCTTTAGCACCTGCTACCTGTCCATTTGCTTGCAGCAATCAGGGGAGGGAAAATGGGGATTGACTTGTCATTGGAGTCTGCTGGAATTTTTTGACATAAAACAAACCATCAAGAAATCATAAAAATCAGCATTTCCCCTCCCCCATTCTTCAATCTGCTCTACATTTAGCCAATAGCAATAGGAAGACCAGGTGTCCTATTTTATTAGGACTGATCTACTTTCCAGAAGGCCCAGGCTTTTGCTCGACATTGCTGCCCTACTTTGTAAACGTAGGCACAGGCTCTTGCATCTGATAAAAGCAATATATTTTCACTATAAACAGCACAGGCTCTCAAATAGTTTTAGCTCCTCCTTAAAACAAATTGCTTCACATGCGATACAGGCACCAGCTATGACTGAAGACTCGTGCCACGGACAGACATTCAGTTCTACCCAGTGGGGTCCCTCAAGGCTCTGTCCTGGGACCCATCCTGTTCAACATCTTCATTAACGATGTGGACATTGGAGTCAGGAGTGGA
>NW_017728915.1:26565052-26590066 GCF_001723895.1 Crocodylus porosus | reverse complement strand
GCCCTAATGTCTATGAAATCTATGAAATCTATGAAATTCTCTGCCTACATGCCTTCAAGCCCCGTGGGTGGAGAGGATCACAAGCAAACCTTCAGGCCAGGGGGCACTAGAGACAGCATCGTACCTACACTTCTGGCAGCCCCGGGGAAACTTTAAGTATCGGGCCCCCCTTCACCGGAGATAACGATAATAATAATTTTTAAATTACCATTTTCAGGCCCCCGCTCTGTCCAGGCCCTAGGCAGTTGCCTGGTTCCCAAGCCCGTGTCCGTCCCTGACTAGAGGGCTGTTCTCTGAGCCAGCCCCGCTTTACGGGAGCCCATTAATTGACAGCCTGTCCTCTCCCCTGCCTGCAAGGGGGGCAGGCTCTCAAGGGGCAGCTGATAGGTGCTGAAAACAGCAGCTGGCACAGACAGCCAGGCCGTGATTCCAGTCATTCGATTAGCAGGAAGAGGGGCCACTCTCCCACGTGGGAACCTTCTCAACTCTCCCCCACCCCCCAAGAGAGTAGCCCTTGCTCCTTGCACTCTAGGGTGACCAGGGGCAGCTGCTACAATGGCAAGGCTTTCCGAGCCCAGAGAACCTGGCAGTCGCTGCCCACCCTCCCCTCCCCACCACCAGCACCATCACCACCACCCTGCAAACCATTCAGCTGAATAGGAAGTGTGGAGAGGGCTGGGGGGTGGGGGGGTGCAAGACATAGGCAGCAAGACTCCCCAAGCCCCACTGCAGCACAGCTGCCTGCTGCCTCCCACAGTCCTCCAGGAACCCCCCGATGAGTGCTGGAGGGGGGGACATGTTCTCCTGAAGGGCAACCCTCCTGGGCCTCTAGGAGGACTCCCTCTCCCCAGGAGGAGGATGTTCCCCCTCCCACCAATGAGCTGAGTGGGGTGGGGGTTGTTCTATACAGGGTCCCCACAGGACCCTTTGCCCCGGGGTGGGTTATCAGGGTCTCAGTGCTCTCCCTTGGAGGGAGGGAGGAAGGGAGAGCACAGAACTGAGGCATATTACATGTCCTCCACCCCGAGAAAACTGGGCGGCTATTCTAGTTAGACTGGGAGGAGGGAGATCTTCCTCATAGTAGCCGATCTAACTTTTTACAGAAGAGGAGGGAGATCTTCCTCATAGTAGCTGATCTAACTTTTTACAAAAGAGTCCGTTTTCTTCTGCAAAAAACCAAACCATTGAACAGTAGCATACTTTTTCTCCCAGGAAAAAGGCTTTTCTCCCAACACAACTGTAACACCCGTTCCTAGCTTCAGTCCTCAGGAAGCCTGAAGTTTCAAAAGGCTGCTGGTTTGGTGCATTCTCCAGGTAGAGGGGGGTATCTGAATAATATTGGATTGTACAAGAATACTATGTTTACTTAGTGGAAAAATAAGACCTTTGCTAACATTTCCAGAAATCAGACAATTGAAACTACAAATAGGCAATTTCAGCCCACAGGCTATTTTTCTGAAAAGGTATATAAGGGTCTGCATACATGAATAAAAGCCGGGCTGGGATGTAGCATCTTGCCTCCTCAACCACAACTATACATGGGCCTGATGATTAAGTCTGGAAACTGAGCAACTATATACACTAATTTTCCAAGGAAGTAAAGCTTGGGGAATTACTGTTATGATCCTGAAGTAAGCGTATGTATTCCAATGCAACAACATGCTTATAAAAATGCTGGTGAAACAGACAGATACAGAGATTTATTTTAAAAGTCCATGTACAGAGATCCACGTTTAGATTTGTTCAGAGGCTGCAATCAGTTTTCAGGTAGCCACAAGCATTTCAGAAAGATAGATCATCTAAGAAGGCCACTTCTCAAATCTGTAAACCAGATGTGAAAATGCCAATGCAAAATAAAGTGATGCAATACAGAAAAGCTCCAATTCACCTTATAGATCAATTTAATTTTCCAAGACACATGAGAGGACCATTCTTGTAAGAGACACATGCCATATGTTCTGTACATTGCTTAAAATGTTTGGCAAAAAAGCTTTAAATATTTAAGGGGAAAAAGTGTGTTTGAGTGTAAGATGATTTCCTTGTTGGAATAATGGTATAAGGACATGACAGCTACAAGCCCCTCAAGTCAGAGGTTTCACTGGATCCTTTTTTTATGATTGTAGAGATTTTTAAAAATACCCCATTTAGCATTTACATTGAACTGAATGCTTCAACTATCACTGAACTGCAAGTCCAAGGAAGCCAAGAAGTGCAATTTACTCTTTTAGATGTAATCCCTCCTAAAAGGAAGCTACAGGTAACAAATCTGCCTGGTTTTCCTATTTCTACACTGCCTCTCTGTTTGGCATTAAGATTCACAAGAGAAATCTTGTCTAATGGGATTTGGGAGGCCAGAGTTTGAGATTCTGTTGCTAGTTTTAACCCAGCTCCATAGCCTGAACATAAACAAGTCATTTAAGGTTTCGCTGTTTCTTGTTAACAATTTGTAAGACAGTTTACCCTCTACCAACTGTGACTCATAGGAGGTTGAACTGCCTTACTCGGTGCATGTTTGTAAAGGCCTCCGATATCCCTGGATGAAAGTGGTTCTAAAGTATTACTACAATTACTTTAATTTAGCTAGGTTTACATAAGGCTGCATGCACTATAACTGCCATGTAAATGGAGCGTGCATTGAGCCACATGTCTATAGAAAGAAAAAGGTAATTTCTTCACCTTATGGCCCTATCATGGTTACCTTGCTCTATTATTTATTGTTGCTTATTATATTCACGTGTCTTTACCCTTTGAAGTTCATAGGCATAATATAGATGATAGATAAATGGGAAAACTTTCTTCTACAGATCCTATATGACAACATATACAATTACTGCATAGACTGCAGACAGATCAGCTTCTCCTTGTAGAATAAATCCAGCATAACTTCACTGAATTCATTAGTCTCTTTGGACGTAAATGGGCATCACAAAGCCAAATCCGGTTCAACTTTTCTGAGGAATATTTACTGTTAGATACAACGACAATCATACAACTTTAAATCTGACAAAATGCCAGACCAGTTTTTTAATAGAGCTAGTGAGTAATATTTTGTTGACATGATTTTCTTGGGAAATGCTGATTCTTAAAAACAAACAAGTTTTCACAAAAAACGTAGAAACTTCAGTGAAATTTATCAGGCAGATTTCTCAGCTCTAAAAAAGAATTTCTGGTCAAATCCACAGAGAGGGATCGAGAAAACAAGAATAGCCAATAGTCTGGGCACTCAGGGGGAGACTTGGGTTAAACTCCCTAAGCAAAGCAGGGATTTGAACTTGGGTGATTTCCAGCCTATTGATTATTCGAAAGGGGAGAAGGTGGTGCAAACATGGCTGGAGACCAACATTTCCAGTTCACAGAAAATTACATGTTTCCTTTTAAATCTATGTTTGCGCAGATCAGACTGAAACCAAAACATTTGCACCGTTTCCTATGCACACATTAATAAAAAAAGATTTCTCTCCCTTCCTCGCTCTTCTTTTTTATTAACTTCACCAGAAAAAGAGAACATCGACCAGCCTTCTCATCTGACTCAGTCCTTGGTGCTGGGTCCTTACTCCTTTCCCTGCTCACAGTTTCTCAATGCACTCCAGCCTCCCTACCCAATTCCTGCCTACTGAAGACTCACAGACCTCCAGGCTCTTCAGTGAGATGCAGGGTCTCCAGCAGCTGGGGTAGCATGCCTGATCTTCTCTCTCTCAAGTGCTGTCTCCCCGAACAGCACGTAACAGGCTTCTATCCTGATCCATAGAGGTGTTGCTCCAATAATACCTAATCTCCCGTTCACTAGCTTGCCCACTGCTCCTTCTTCCAAGCTCCTATTCCCTTTAGAAAGGGAATGCAACTTGAGTGGGCCCAGAATACCACTTTTCATCAACATTTTTCAGTTTTGAAAAAAAAAATCTGAAAGCCAAATATTCAATATCCCAAAAAAATGGCTCTCAATTTCTTTTTCTAATAAACCAAAAATAGCCTGTGATAAAAGTGACAAAAACAAATTATCCTTTTTAATTTAAAAGTTCATGTGGGGAAGAAATGCATATTAAAACCTGTTAAGTGATGATCAGGGAATTTTTGTCCCTAATCTCATTTGTGACCATTACTTACAGCCAAATTTCTTACTCGGCATGTTTACCATCATTATTTTTCAGTTAGCCTAAAGATATTCCTGAGTACAGAAACTAAAAATCACAAGGATTCCCTAATTAGGATTACTCTGGGATCCCTCAATGAGAAGAAAGCAACTGTAGAAATTAAACTGAGTAGTCACTCACTTAAACCAATAACTGGACCTGATTTACTTCTCTACATAGGATGCAGATACAGGACAAATCCTCATGGAAAGGGTTGGATATATAACTCAATTTTTTAACCAAACTAACAACACTTTGAATTAGCAGGTGAGGTGTATAGAATTAGCAATGAATGCATACCACAAACATTTTCCACAAAAGTTCACTTGAATGTTTAACAGAATTGGTTTAGTCACATTGGCCTCTCATTCATATTTACTTTTCATTGCCACTTCAGTGCAATGGCCCACCGGGAGGGGCCACGCGCTTCTTGACCTGCTGCTCACAAACAAGGATGAATTGGTGGGGAACGTAGTAGTAGATGGCAACTTGGACAGCAGTGACTATGAGATAATAAAGTCCAGGATCCTGAGGAAAGGCAGGTTGGAAAGCAGCAGAGTAAGGACCCTGGACTTCAGGAAAGCAGACTTTGGCTCGCTCAGGGAATACATGGGCAGGATCCCTTGGGAAGCCAGTCTGATGGGGAGAGGAGTCCAAGAGAGCTCGCTGTACTTTAAGGAAGCCTTACTGAGAGTGCAGGAACAAACCATCCCAATGCATAGGAAGACTAGCAAGTAGGGAAGAGGACTAGCTTGACTTAGCAGGGAACTTGTCAGCAAACTAAATAACAAAAAGGAAGCTTATGAGAAGTGGAAACTTGGACAAATTACTAGGGAAGAATATAAGAGCATTGCTCAGACATGCAGGGATGAAGTCAGGAAGGCCAAAGCGCAGTTGGAGTCGCAACTAGGAAGAAATGTAAAGGGTAACAATATGGGTTTCTGTAAGTGAGTTGGTAGCAAAAGGTTGATCAGGAAATTATGGGTCCCTTACTGAATGAGGAGGCAACCTTGTGACAAAGGATGCAGAAAAGACTGAAGTGCTCAATGCCTTTTTTGCCTCAGTCTTCACCGGCAAGGTCAGCTCCCAGACTACTGCACCTGGCAACACAGTTTGGGGAGGAGGTCAAAAGTGGCAAAAGAACAGGTTAGGGGCTATTTAGAAAAGCTGGACAGGTACAAGTCCATGGGGCTGGACGGGATGCACCTGAAGGTGCTGAGGGAGCTGGCTGATGTGACTGCAGAGCCACTGCCCATCATCTTTGACAACTCATGGAGATCAGAAAAGGTCCTGGATGATTAGAAAAGGGGCAAACACAGTGCTCATATTTAGGAAAGGGAAAAGGAAGATCCAGGGAACTACAGGCCAGTCAGCCTCACCTCATCCCTGGAAAAACCATGGAGAGGATCCGCAAGAAATCCATTTCTAAGCACTTGTAGAAGAAAAAGGTAATTAGGAACAGTCAGCATGGATCACCAAGGGCAAGTCATGCCTGACCAACCTGATTGCTGTGGGAGACCGTATCAAAAGCCTTGCTGAAATCAAGATACACCCCATCCACCAGTCTCCCTGCATACACAGAGCCAGTCATTTCATAGAAGGCATCCTCCCAGGCAAGCTAAGGAAGTATGAGCTAGATAAATGGACTGTAGGGTGGATAGAAGACTGGCTGGAGCATTGGGCTTAGAGAATAAGAATCAATGACTCATTGTCTAGTTGGCAGCCAGTATCAAATGGAGTGCCCCAGGGGTTGGTCCGGGGGGCAGTTTTGTTCAATGTCTTCATCAATGACCTGTAAGATGACATCGAGTATACACCCTTAGCAAGTTTGCAGATGACACCAAGCTGGGGGAAGTAGTAAATATGCTGGAGGGTTGCACTAAGATTCAGAGTGACCTAGACAAACTGGAGGATTGGGACACAAGAATCTCATGAGATTCAACAAGGAGAAATGCAAAGTCCTGTAGTTAGGACGGAACAATCCCAGGCCCCAATACAGGCTGGGGACTGACTGGCTGGCTGGGCAGCAGCTCTTCAGGAAAGGACCTGGGGGTTACAGTGGACAATAAGATGAATATGAGTGACCAGCGTGCCTTTGTTGCCAAGAAATCTAATGGGATACTAGGCTGCACTAGTAGGAACACTGACAGCAGATTGAGCAAAGTAATTATTCTGCTGTATTCTGCACTTGTGAAGCCATATCTGGAGCACTGTGTCCAGTTTTGAGCCCCTGCCCCCACCCCACACACACACACACACACACACACACACACACACACACACACTATAGAAAGGATACGGACAAGTTGGAGAGAGTGCAGCAGAGGACAACGAAAATGGTTCAGGGAGCTAGGGCACATGACCTATGTGGAGAGGCTGAGGGAACTGGGTTTATTTAGGCTGCAGAAGATAATACTGAGAGGATTTGATAGCAGCCTTCAACTATCTGAAGGGGGGTATGGTCTTGATTACCAACAACATGCAGCTAGCTCCCTCCAATACAGATAAGCATTTCCTATTGATCTTTCTGCATGGCTGGGCACTGACTGGCTAAGCAGCAGCTTTGCAGAAAAGGACCTGGGGCTTATAGTGGACAATAAGCTGAATATGAACCAGCAGTGTGCCCTTGCTGTGAAGAAGTCTATGGGAATGTTGAGCTGCATTAGTAGGAGCGTGGCCAGCAGATCGAATGAAGTGATTCTTCAGCACTGGTGAGGCCACATCTGCGGTACTGTGTCCAATTTTGGTTCCCCCACTACAGAAATGATGTGAACAAATTGGAGAGAGTTCAGCAGAGGGCAAGGAAAATGGCTGGGGGCTGGGTGTAGGACTTATGAGGAAAAGCTGATGGAATTTGGATTATTTAGTCTGGAGAAGAGAAGATTGAGAGGGGAATTAATAGCAACATTCAACTACCTGAAGGGTGGATCCAAAAAGGATGAATCTGGACTGTTCTCAGTGGTGACAGATGACAGAACAAGGAGCAACAGCCTCAAGTTGCAGCAAGGGAAGTTTAGGTTGGATATTAGGAAAACTCTCACGAGGAGGGTGGTGAAGCACTGGAACAAGTTACCTAGCGAGGTGGTGGAATCTCCATCCTTGGAGGTTTTTAAGACCCAGTAAGACCCAGGATGATCTAGCTGGGTATGGTCTTGCTTTGAGCACAGGGGGTTGGACTAGATGACCTCCTGAGGTCCCTTCCAACCCTCATTTTCTATGTTTCTGTGATTCTATTATTGTTTTTTAAAAACAGGGCAGTTTAGTCTGTTGGCCTAGGAAGTGTAGTAAGTGTAGACTCAGACCCAAGGATATCATGCAGTGGCTCCACCCGAAAAGCACTCATAGGAAGAAAATGTGACTCAGTCCATTTATTTGTTGTTCTAGTAGGGTGATGCAGGGGACAGAAGTTACTGCAGCACTTGACAAGGTGTAGCTTGCTTCCCCTTCTCAGACCTGGCTGCTACCTTGGGTACAAGGTAGGGATGGATGATCTGTCCCACACTTCACCCACCTGCTAAGTCACTGGGAGTTCCTGCTTCTGGCTGTTCCCACAGGCTGTACAGGACATACTATCCTGTGTTCACACTCAAGAACACTTCTCTTGACTGTCTGTGGAGAACTAAATATTGAAAAGTGAATTGTCACGGCCAAAAAATGCCAGGGATAAGGTGGGGTGGTTCCAAGCAGGGAGTGGGGGGTGACACAGTGCAGTCACACACACATCCCTCTGGCTGTGTTATGATTGCACAGTGATCACGTTGCTCATGGACATACGGAGCTCCTGACAGCTGGAGCGCCAACATGTGTAGGGAGCTCTCTATTTATGGGAGAAGGAGATGAGGCTGCAGTTATAAACCCAGCCACAAGACAGAAAACCAGTTTATTTGGGAACAAAGACTCTCTTAACAAGAAACGGGCGGAAGTAAAATCATTTCAAGACTGGAAACCATGAACAGGGATCTGCTGAGTAAAATTAAATGTTTATGTTGTAACCAAACTAAAGTTCAGTGTACTGTACAGATGGATCTGTGGATGTGCGGAGACCAGTGGATGTGGTACACCTTGATTTTAGCAAGGCTTTTGATACAGTCTCCCCACAGCATTCTCACAGGCAAGCTAAGGAAGTATGGGCTGGATGAATGGACTGTAAATTGGATAGAAAACTGACCGGCTCATTGGTGCTCAGAGGGTAGTAATCAATGGCTCAATGTCTGGTTGGCAGCTGATATCAAGTGGAGTGCCCCAGGGGTCAGTCCTGGGGCTGGTTTTGTTCAGTGCCTTCACCAAGGACCCTCAGCAAGTTTACAGATGACACCAAGCTGGGAGGAGTAGTAGATACACTGGAGGGTAGAGCTAGGATTCAGAGTGACTGCGATAAATTGGAGGATTGGGCCAAAAGGAATCTCATGAGATTCAACAAGGACAAGTGCAAAGTCCTGCACTTAGGACTGAACAATCCCATGCACCGGTACAGGCTGGGGCTGACTGGCTGGGCAGCAGCTCTGCAGAAAAGGACCTGGGCGTTACAGTGGAAAAAGAAGCCAAATATAAGCCAGCAGCATCCCCTTGGTGCCAAGAAGGCTAATGGCATCCTGGGCTCCATTGGTTGGTGTGTTGCCAATAGGTCAAGAGAAGTGATTATTCCCCTCTCTTCAGCATGGGTAAGGTCCCATCTGGAGTTCTGTGTTCACTTTTGGGCCCCCCACTACACAAAGGATGTGGACAAATTAGAGAGTCCAGAGGAGGGCAACCAAAATGGTTTGGGGACTGGGGGACATGACTTATGAGGAAAGACTGAGGGGAACTGAGGTTATTTAATCTTAGAGAATTAAGATTTAACAGCAGCCTTCAAATACCTGAAGGGGGGTTTAAAAGAGGATGGGTTCTCAATGGTGGCAGATGACAGAGTAAGAAGCAATGGTCTCAAATTGCAGCAAGGGAAGTTTAGGTTAGATATCAGGACATTTTTTCCTCACTAGGAGGCTAGTAAAGCACTGGAACAGGTTACCCAGAAAAGTGGTGGACTCTCCATCCTTGGAGATTTGTAAGAACAGGCTTGACAAAGCCTTGGCTTGGATGATCTAGTTGTGGATGGTCCTGCTTTGAGCCGGGGCCTGTGGACCAGATGACTTTCTGAGGTCCATTCCAACCCTCATTTCCTATGATTTTCTCATTGACGATGTTATTGTTGTTGCAGGAAATATTTTCATATTCTATGAAATAGTGCTCTCTGAAATTCCTGTTTTGAAACAATTCAGCTGGACCACCATACAAGGCTTGAGTTTTCATGTAGTTAAACTGAGATAAACCTACTAAATTTGAGTGGAATTAAGCCTGATATAAAAGGGGAGGGGAAGAGCTCAGTAGATTTAACAGCTCACCCATGGAGTTGAGCAAAATTTAAGCTTTGTGGGTTTGAATACACCTAGAATTGATTTACCATTGCTGGAGACATCGCCGTCCTACTTTCCCTGTTAGTCTCACGTTTTATTATGTTTTCTAGGTTCTGAAAGAAGATGAAAGATCTTATTCTCCTTTTTTCCTTGGTCTTGGTGCCAACCTTGGCTTACACAGAAAATCTGAAGACAAAACTAAACTTTTCAAACAGCACCACCCATAAACGACTTAAGAGAGACTGGATATGGAATCAAATGCATATTTTGGAAGAGATGAGTTCACCATTACCACATTATGTTGGGAAGGTAAATAATATGCTTTTGGAAGTCAACCAGCAATTAACAGCTAGGAATTAAGACAATATATAAGAATCATGAACACTTACCTCTTGACCTTTGAGGCAAGATGAAGGGGAAAAGAAACTAAAATAAGGTTTTATAGCAAAGCAATGGAGTTGTATATTGTAAAAGTTTGAATATTATTGTAATAAATGAAGACATAACTTATTAGTACAATATAAGCTAATTTTTCAGATTGCTGAATGAAGGAGTCTGTAAAATAGGAAAGGTTGTTGATAAACTGAAGGAGGGAAGACTATATACATTGTATACATTAATATTACAATAGCCATTCTGATAGCTCAGAAAACTGCCTTTTCAGAGTGTATTGGGGGCAGGGGAAGCAGATCCTCATCCAGTATAAATTACTCAAACTCCCTTAACCCTCAAAGGAGCAACGCCACTTTACACCAGCTAAGCGTTTGGTTTATGTGACTTGGTTCGAAGATTAACTTGTGCCTGTGTTTAATATGTTTTTAAATTCTGTCAGTTGTTCTCCTTCTAGTAGGAAAGTTAGCAAGAGGGAAGTGGTAGTGTGTGGTTCAATAGCAGAGACAAGTCCTAATTACAAGAGAAATCGTTATCTGTATAAATCAATAGAGTAATTATTAGGAAGCTTAGTGCGCATGTCTTCCTTTCTCCTCATTCATCAATGACTCTAGATAATGGTATATTACATCGGGACCAAACACTTGCTTATATTCACTGTTTATAGAGTAATTTTCAAATATCTGGAGTGAATTTGAACAGTTTTGCAAATCTATTTAATAAATCGTTACACTCACATGCTTCTTCCCCCATACTACTTGTATTGAGTAAGAGAATTTAACATTCAAACTGGCAGGCAAGGTTCTTTGAGTAGATGTGATATCTTTTATCAGACCCACTGAGTAGTTGGAAAAAAGTTCTTGGCAAGCTTTTGGGTGCAATCACCCTTCTTCAGGCATAGGGAGTGAGAGAAGCTAAATCTGTGGCAGGACGTCAGTGAGAATGTAAGTAGGTCGAAATTAGAAAGACAAAAGGTAAAGCAAAGAGGTAAAGCAGAAAGGGGAGGGGGAAGAAAGCAGGGGGGGAAGACTAAAGGGAGATGTTACAGTGATAGAATACAAAGTAGAAAAGAGGCTGGTCTCTGAAAAAGGAAATAGTCGGGGACAGGAGAACAAGAAGGAGAGAAGCTCAAAGTGTGAGAGGATGTAGTAAAAATATTAATAGGTAAAAAAGGAAAAAACAAAAAGGTAAAGCAGGGAAGGAGGTGGGGAGAAAGCAGGGGGGAAAGGAAAAAAAAAAGGCCAAAGGGAAACACTACAGTATTAGTAGTAATAATACAAGGTAAAAAAGAGGTTCTGAGTGAGGAAGGAAATAGTAGGAAATCAAGGAGAGAAAAGGCAGAAAAGTAGGGGCGGGGTGAAAAGGTGGGTGAAAAGAAGAATGTAAGTGGTTAGGCCAGGCAGGTACCTGGTGAATCAGATGTCAGGCAGGTTGTAACGTGTCATAAAACCAATGTCTATATCGAGTCCCTGACTTTTGCATCCAGTAGATTTATGAAGAGAAGTTGGTAGGCTCAGTTGGTCTAATAAGATACCACATCTACTCAAAGAACCTTGCCTGCCTATGTCCTTAGACCAACAGCCAAAAACCCTCATTCAAACTGTTAAATCATATTTAGCCTCTACTCTAACTGAAAGTCAGTTATGTTTAGAATATGTATAATCTGCAAGTGGACAGGCTTGTAGGCAATCACAACAGTATTTCAAGGCAACAATTCGTCCCATCAACAAGCAATATTGCATCCTTTCAGAAATCTGTTTTCCAAAATAGTTTTAATCTATTCATTGTGCTTCAACACCAGAGTTGCCCCCTAAAAAAACCAAATAAAATTACCAAACTTGTGCTTCATTTTTAAAAGACAAAGCTGTAAAATGCTGAAAGTGTGTAATTGCAGATTCATGATTTTCCATTTCATTATGGACTCCTAGATACAAATCTGTGCCAATTAAAAATGCTAAGAATAATTAGAATGAATGAGGTTTTATTTGTGCACAACTTTTTATTTTTTTAATTAGGTCAAAAGTCAAGATGTGCAAAGAATACTGGATGCAAAAATGAAACACTTATGTTCTCCTGTAATGCAGTAAATTATTTGTGCACGTATGCAGCATAAACAGCTAATGGAGCTACCTAAGGTATAGGTATAATCAGTATAATTTATCATCAGTATAAATACCAGGCAGAAGGCAGAGCAGGATGGTGCCATAGGTTTATTAATAGACTGATGGCCTGATCCAACAGGACTTGGACTGGGCCCAAAATGCCATTCTACCAATTCTTAAAAGAAAAAAAGTTCTTCCTATATCTGGCTGCATGGGTTTCATTTATAGGCCCTTATTCAAAGTCATAGATCAGATCCCAGCAGGGAACTCTTGTTCTCAAGGCAGATTAGATAATTTGCAGAGAATCTGGGAAGAATTAAAGTCTAACTCCTTTATAGCTACAGACTGCCCAATTTATAATTTTAGACTAGTACACTTATTAGTACTTGGTCTCCTTATTTGTGTGTCTGTGCAAAATTTGCAACTTCTAATTAAACAATAATGCTGACTGCAAGTCTCTTTAATAAGAAAAAAAAAATCACTCACCATGACATCTAAAAAGAGTTAGAAGTCAGACCTGTCAGCCACACTCAAGACTGACTGCAAACAGGTTTCTAGTCTCTGGGTTGCTTTTTTCCCCCTCCATCAAGCCATCAAATTATAACCATAAAGATCTGGCAGCTAAATCCAACATGCTTTCTATATATTGTAAATATATAAATCAACTTTTAAAATACACATAGGGCGGAAATTACAAGAAGGCTCTGTATTGACCTAACTCTCTAACTGTTGGAATAAAGGGCAGGCCTACCATTGATTTCAAAGACTGCAGGCTTTTGCCAGCACTTGGTGTTTTTTAAAATATTACCCTTATTCTACAGCCTACTTTGCCACCACCACCCCCCTTTTTTTTTTTAAACAATGTGCGTGCACATCAGATTATACAGAAATCCATAGTGCTGCAGTTGGGAACTTTGTGTTTCCAAGGTTTTTTCAAATTGAATGAAAGAAATGAATTGTTAACAAAAACAACAACAATAATAATAATCATGAGTGTTGACCTGCTTGCAAACTCATTTACCCCAGGCCATTGCTCATAAAATTCTACGATTAGCTGCACATCGCTCAGGAAAAGTTCTTCCAATCTTGTCCTTCCATTTGAACTAGTTTGACACTTTTCAGATAAATGCAGTTGTACGTTTTCTTCCCATGTACGACAATCAGCATCTGTCAGCCTGTCTTGGTAAAGTGAAGCAGACCATTCTGGATCGGTGCTGTTTACTGCCAGAGAGCAAGAGAGAAAGAGGCCAGGGGGTACTCTAAGCTTACAGAGGGTATCTCTGTTTCATTTCAGATCAATTCAGCAGGAGATTGAGGAGAACACTTCTTTTCCTGGAGCTGTCCTAAATAAGAGAATAATTCACTTTGTAGTATGCTCTGTGGTCTTTCAGCAGTGGAGTGCTTCTGATTACTTTTGCAATGTCTGTGTTCAATGGATTGCATTTGCAGGATTCAACATTCGATAAGCTTTTTTGAAAAGGCCACAGCAACAGGATGGCAGAACTGAGTGGCAGCTACAGGAATATGCTGATACACTTTGATTTTACCTTTTGTGACCTTGGACGCTTTCCTTGTAGGTTCAATCCCACACTTTTAACCAAGGCAATTTTGCAAGTCCCTACACTTTCACACTGATTAAGTAAATAAAAGATTGAGCAAGAAGGCACAGACCAGACTCTGATTTTTTTTTTTTTTTTTTTTTTAATAAGTAGGAGTTTTTGCCTATTTTTCTAAGCTATTCCTGATCAGCCCTACAAATCATGAAGCCATATAGGTGACTTGAAATGTAGAAGAGAGTATGGGAAATGTATGGGAAGAGAGTTTTCATGACATCACAGAAACCAAGGATATGTAGCAAAGACTGTTCAACAGCAAATTATAAACAGCCAGAAGAGTCAGATTCTGTCAAAAGCAACTGCAACCTGTGAGAGCATCAAAAGCATAGGACTAAAAATTCTTTGCAAATTATTATGACCTCGATATGATCTCATTCTTGGTAAATATCAACTGTACTAAGAACACTAACATAATAGATAAGTCAGTGTATGGTAGATGTCATTAAATGGCATCTCTTATCGAGCACCTTGCCAAAAAGAATAGGAATGGAAAAAAATCATAGTTACCTCCAAATTAATTACAATGCATCATTCCATTTGAGATTGCATTCAATTGTTTTTAAAAGTTGATTGGCTCCGTTTCCTTTTCTTTCTTTAATTTGTTACTCTTTTTCTTACATTATTAACTCTCCAAGTTGGAGACTAAATCTTATGGGGGGTTTCAACATGCCTAGCATAGTGTGGTCTCAGTTATAAGCCAAATAACACGTTATATTATTTACTATGGTGCCAGGCAACATACCATGCTGAGGGGCTCTGCACTCAAGGGAAAGCCCAACCCCCTAAGTATTACTATTGACCTCAGTCAGTACAGAATTTCACCCAATGATTTAAAACCTCTGAGATAATTGGCACTAGCCAGACAAAATCAGTGCAGTTGTAAGTCTGATTTAAGGTGTTCTTTGATGAAAGTATCCAAGTCCTCAACTATTCATCGAATATGCTTATTTATTCAGCTGAACTGTCATATACTTATTTTGTTCAACCCTTGGATGAGGCTTACAACTATTCTGTTAAAGGAAAGAAACTTAAACACAGAGGACGCGTCCCCACAAATGGTAATGTGCGTTTCCCCAGGGACAAACACCAACAGCACAGTATGTGCCACTGCTCTTTGTCTTTGTGCGTTCATTTTTATTGACAAATCCCCACCCAAAAATTTAAGGGCATCTTCCAGTTCCAACATTTAGGCCTGGAAATTCAAATCATCTTCAACGGATGAATGAGCTCTGTACTTGGGTTAATTTACCAACAGGATGGCCAGTAGGATGGAATAGTGAAAAGGTTGTATCAAATGACCTCAGATATCCACCATGAGAAACTTCACTTTGTGCATATAATAATTTGACAAGGTTCATAGGAAAACTAGGCTTGAATTATCTGATTTAGACTCGTGACTGTTGCTTGGCAGTTTTACAAATGAAAATGTTCATAGATGTGCTAAAGTAATGACTTTCACTAGTTTCTGAATTATTGCATAGTTCTGTCTGTCCAATTATGAACATATCTGTGCAGATATCATTCTTGTTTTAGATCTGAAAGCTCACTTTTCTGTGAATTATGCCTTCTAGATCATATCCAGTGTAAGGAATAAGAATGCTAAGTACGTTCTTGAGGGGGAATATGCCAACACCATTTTTAAAGTTGATGAAGTGACTGGAGATGTATATGCATTCGAGAGGCTGGACCGTGAAAAAAAATCAGAGTATGAGCTGACAGCTCTCATTATTGACAAAATAACTAACCAACGGATGGAGGCACCATCCAGATTTATTATCAAAGTCCATGATATTAATGACAATGTCCCCATATTTGTACAAAAAGTGTTTAATGGATCTGTGCCAGAAATGTCATCAATAGGTAGGTGTTTTAACTACTCACTTACGCTTATGTTTCTGTGTAGAGAGGGTTTTAAAAAATAAATAAATAAATGTATCATTTGATGTTTTTTTTCTAGGAACTTCAGTCACCAAAGTGACAGCAGTGGATGCTGATGACCCAACAGTTACAGGTCATGCCACAGTCATATACCAAGTCATTGAAGGAGAAAACTATTTCACAGTTGATGAATCTGGTAGGTATGATACACATTTCAACTTTTACCTTCTACTTTAAGGAATGTCACAACTTTAAGCCTTAATCTTTCTGGACAAGCTGAAGAATAAGTTAGAAGTTTAGTTATCAGCAAGAATTTATATGTTCAGAGTTGTTTTGTACTGGCAACACTGACAAATGTCACTCTCTCTATTATTTGGAGATCTGAAGGTAAGGTAATAAACCACAAGCGTTTGTGTGATGAATGCTGAGAAGGGAGATAGCAAAGCAGCACCTTGGTTAGGGAGCATGGGGCAGAGAGCAGAAAGCAGAGCAAAAGATCATGTAAGGGAAAGGGATCAAAGCAGAATTTGGGGAGACTGCAGTCATGCATACCGACATTACAGCAACAAAGGTAGTATATCTATATGTACTAAAGGTAGCACAGTAACAACTGAGAACAACCTGCAAGGGTTTTTTTTAGTTGCTCTGACTCCACCAGTTATATGTATTTAGTTGGTATATATACATATTTAATATCTAGGGAGATAAAATACTGTATCAAATATCCAGAATATTTCCTCCTGCAGAGATTAGATTTATAACCACAGCATATATAGTCCAAATGCTAACAACATCAATGACATCTAATAAAAAAAAATTGCAATAAAGTTTAAGTAACAAGTCCTGTTAGAATGTCTAGTCATCTTTCACATGGCTTTTTTAGGTGTGATTTCTACAGCCACTGCTAATTTAGACAGAGAAGCTCAATCTACCTATAAAATAGTTGTGAAAGCAAAAGACTCTTTAGGGAATACTGGTAGAGAAGCAAGCACTGCAACAGTCTTTATTACTTTGTTGGATATCAATGACAACTTCCCAACGTTTAAAAAAGGTAAGGATTATGCACATATTTCATTGCAGAATTAATACTCAAAACAAAGCAAATGGTTTTATCAGAGTTCATACAATCAAAATTATTACTGCCTAAAAAACTATTTAGAATATTGTAAATTCAACACATTTTTACTATTCCACTCCAACCCTGGCCCCTTGCTTTGGGCACAGCTTTGAGGTGCATCTAGGACAGAATGCACCAATTCAATACTATCTCCTTCATTCTGCACTGCATTTTGACATTTTGAGGGGCCATGATTTTTTAATTGAAAACAAAAAAAAACCTTTTGTCTGTAAGGATAAGTAGCCTTTGGATTCCCTGTCAAAAAATGTTGATCTTAATTTTTATCCATAATATAAATCATTAACGAAAACTCACTATTGCTTTTTTTTTTTTTTTTTTTTAAACAGAATCATTTCATTTTAGAGTACCTGAAAACACCCCAATAAAAGGTGAAGTTGGCAGGTTGGAAGTGGTAGATATTGATGAGCCACAAAACAGAAACACCACATACAATTTAGTCCGTGGGTACTACCGGGATACCTTTAAGATTATAACCATTCCATCCACAAATGAAGGAATAATTAAGCCACAAAAGGTATGGTTCCCCATGACAAAAAAGGATTGCTATGCATAGCATTAACAGTTGACATCTAGGCTGCTGTTAGAATTCGCATTCAAAAGAGTGCTAACGCGACAGTCCAATGTTTCTATTAGTTCGTAAGTTAACAAGTGAGTCGATTCATCATCATCACGTTAGAAAATTTTATCCTCAACAGGGTGTAACCGAGACTTATTTTGTCAGATATCAGTTTCCCATCAGCTTACTATATCGGGTATGTGGGTGCTTCAGTGAACGACTGTTTTTAATGCTTTGATCTTTTGGCTGAAGTGATGTTTTTGGGGACGGGGTTTGGTGTCAAAGTACAAAAGTAAAATCATCACGTTCTGCAATACCTCTGTTCTAAAATACGGCCAACCCCCAGGGTCAGTTTGCTTTCCTTGTTCTCGCTGGCTAGAAATAGACATCACCAATGAAGTGGATCAGCTGTGCCACAGTGTATCACAGCACAGCTCATCTGCTTCACCAAGCAAAATGCAGGTTGCCTACTGGGTCAACGAGCAACGCATTTCCACTTAACAGAGATGCATCCGCAGGGAACATCTGTACGCAGGGAAAGCCGACTCCAATCCGGTCCCCGGGCTGAGACCTCCCAATCAAATGACTAGTGGTCCAAGGGGCATGGACATCCATTTGCTTGGCCATACAAATTCTTATGGTGGCACAAAGACAATGTCTGTTTTCCATTATGTGTTTAACACTTGGCCTACTCTCAGCCACACTACCCTTTCCCACGCTTCCCCGTTTTTTTCAGGGATACCACCAACAATTGCTATTAGGGAGTCTGAACTCTCCCAAAGATCCTTTATCACAGGTGGCTCCTCTATTTCACTTATAATGGAGAGACTCTCTACATTCGCTACAGCATCGTCAGCCTTAGGCCCTAAAAAACCTGCCTCCCACCAAAAAAAATCACAAGACTGGCTTACACCTAATAAGTCTTTTTGTTTACTTACTGGTTTGTGAACTGTATGGGTATGCTGCTTTCATGTCTTCAAGCCTCTCTCCAGAGCCATGAGGGCCAGAAATGTTCAGGTTCTTGCCCAGGAACTTCTGAGAGGACCAGCATTAAGGGCCCTCTGTTAAAACTGCAAATTAAGGGGGGGATTTGATGCAAATTGATGAGGTAAGGTGAGTATTTGAACATCTGGGGTTCTGTTTGTAGGGACTGTGTATGTCTAGTACCTGTTTGCTCCAAATAGGCCTAGAGTAGTTGATTGGACTGTGAACTAAGCAGGTTTTGTTTTGGAATGGCAGTTAAGACTAATCAGCTTTATAAAAGGAAACCTCCAGGAAAAAGCAAGCATCAAACAATGACCTTGCCTATGGAGGGTGGGGGGAGTCAGGGTGAGACCCAGAAGTAATGAACAGGTCTTCAAAGGGGGTGAGGAAGCAAAGATAGAGGCTGGCAGGATTGGTTGCCCTGATCTGCACAGGATGTGCCATAGGTGTATTCCCCTCTGAAGGCAGAGATGACACTGACAAGTGGCCACTTGGTGCCAACAATACATGAGGACTGAGGGACTCATACTAATTTTATTGGTCCAAAGAAGCTGGAGCTGGACTGTTCTCAGTGGTGGCAGATTAATGAACAAGGAGCAATGGGCTCAAGCAGCAGCAAGGGAAGTTTTAGTTAGACAATAGAAAAAACTCTCTCACTAGAAGGGTAGCAAAGCACTGGAACAGGTTACTCAGAGAGGTGGTGGAATCTCCATCCCTGCAGGTTTTTAAGATGCAGTTAAACAAAGCCTTGGCTGGGATGATCTAGTTGGAGATGGTCCTGCTTTGAGCAGGGGGTTGGACTAGATGACCCTCTGAGGTCCCTTCCAACCCTAATCTCCTATGATTCTGTGATATTTTAACATTTCCATTGCCCTAAGCAGACTTTAAAAAAAATGTAAAAGCCATTTAGGTTCACAGCTTGTATGTTGAAATAAAATGTTGACCCTTCACAAAACAAAAAAAAGAACCACAGCCAAATTTTTCTTTCCGGATCAAACTGTTTTCTCATGGATATGCTGACGTTTCTGGCATTGAATGGCACACAACTCTTCTGCCAAGAAATGTACATCAGCCCTTAAGTTCAGCTGCTTTTACAACATGTAGAATGAATGCTGAACTCTACCTTGCCCACAGTGGGCAAGCCAAACTGAGAAGCCTTTTGGTTAGTTAGAAATGTTAGTATTTCCAGTATGGTTCTTCAGGGTAATGCTAATGCTACATGTGCTCAGACATTACCAAAGCATGGATATCTATATTTATCTTTTGTTCTAGCCATTAAACTACGAAGAAATAAAGGAGTACAAGTTTAATGTTGAAGCAACCGATCCAACAGTTATTCCTCGTTATTACAAGCCTGGTGGAAACAAAAGCATTGCAACGATTACTATTGAAGTTCTTGATGTTGATGAACCTCCTGTCTTCACTCAGCCGTTATATATTTTCAAAGTAGAAGAAAATAACCCTCAAAAAAACAACCCAATCGGCACAGTTTCTGCAAGGGATCCCGATGCAGCTAATCGGGCAATTAGGTAACACCACGGTGGACGTGACACTAGGTTTAGTAAACTATGTTGTTGAACTATTGACCGTTTTAAGAGACCCAGAGATATAACCGAAGTTTCAAAAGTGCATATGCAAAAATATCTAATTCACGTTTAAACACCACAACTCTGAATAAAGCTACAACAAACTGCACACAAGCAGTCCGATTACCAACACATAAATACCACATAAAGTGACTGATAGCACACGCACATTAGTGAAACTGCACATTTCTGAGTATTTCTTTCATTATAAGTCCATAGACTGTATTTGTAAGGTTTTATGGTAATAACCACCTTTGTGAAAACAAAATAGACTATTGGCAAAGTAGTAACCAAAATGTATTAAAGCAAATGCGGGAACCTTTATAACTGATACAAAATGTGTTACACTACTATATTAGAGCCAGCATAATTTGAGGGGGAAGCTCTATATGCAGGGCAGGATTTTAATAAAATGAAACCTGCATCTGTAAAGATTTTTAGTGAATGGTTTTTGAAACTATAAATAATCCCAGTGGGCACAGATAAAGAGACAAAATGGAGGTAAAGTATCAGAACTGCATAGTAAATTCAATTTATCATATAACAATGTACTAACCCTCTCCTATGAAGAACTAAATATTACACAATGTAATACCATTATGATTTTGACAAAGATTTATATTTTTTAACTAAATGCAGATATATTCCTCGGATATCAAGCCCTCCTGGAAACTACATCAAGATATCAGATAAGGGAGTGGTTTTTCTCAACCAGGCTCTGGACAGAGAAACAAGTGCTTGGTATAACATAACCATAAGAGCCGTGGAGCTCGTTGACAAGAGTAAGCGCTGCCTAAGAAACCTGGTTCCTAGGTGGGGGAGGGAAAAGTGTCACACACAGTATTTGCAGCAAGTTAGTACATCCCCCCCCTTTGAATAAAGTAATTGTTCCTGCAAATACCATCAGATGTTTCTGAACTACAAACTTCCACATCAAACCATATCTACAATGAGAGCCAAGAACATTTCAGTCAGCACCGGTCCATTGCTACTATGAAAAAAATCACACCCCTTCTTAACCAGGATAAGCATGAGAAAGACAAGTACAGCACCAGTGGATCAGTCTTGAGGCCAGTAAGCGGGACTGAATCCCATGAGTGCCATACAACAAGCAGTTCAAAAAAGCAGCTATTCCTTCAGCATGTTAAGGCAGAAGGACCTATGTAAAGGCAGATCTGCCTTATCAGAGCCATTCAAATCTGCTAATGCTGGACGGCACAAAACTCCTTTTCTTCCTTCTCTTAAAACCTACTATGCTCCTGCTAAACCCAATGTACTTTTGCATAGCTTTACTGTAGCCTAGCCTTGTCCCAACCTCTACTTCAGTGCTCAAAGTAGCAGTAAAACTAAAAATTCTCAGGTTTGATTCCACACCCATAATGACAATGAGCATGTTCGTATTCATGTTAGCGAGCCCAAGTTCCCCTCCACCACGCCACTTATGTCCCCATTTGAGGACTGTATGTATAGAGAAGCCACATTAACTACTTCACAGGCCAAACCCCTCCATTGTTCCCATGGTAAGAGCCAAGTTGGGAAAAAGGAGTGTCTACACAGGGTCCAGCACAAAGGATCAGGAGGCCATAAGCAACTTCCCAACTCTCTCTCTTTTGGAGGGATGGGCCTAAGCATGGGAAAGACAAACACACTACAAGTGGATCATGTTCACATCTAACTACTCAGACTAGGGAAGAAAAATAAATAAACCCCAGCCCCATATTCTGTGGTGTCCTTGTATATTATGCTGATGTACCACAGAAGGACCCAGGCACCAACAAGGCTCTTGGGTGCAGACTCTAGATGTTAAAATGATTTTGCTTATTTATAAATTTCACGTTTATTTTATTCAGATATTCTGTCAGACAAAGAATCGCAGGCGCTCATTCATATCCAGGTTACTGACGTGAATGACAATGCTCCAGAACTGACTTATCCAGAGGAGCCCAGAGTATGCGAAAATGCTGAACCAGGACAGGTAATGCCTGAGAGGTCTTTTTGCTAATACTTTACTATAGGCCTTCAGTCACAGAAGAAAAAAATATTCTCAGTTTGGGAATCAAGGCTTCAGATCTCCATTTGCCTTTAGTGACAGCTCCATGGCCTGTTATAAACTAGTCGGGGGGATCAGCAGGCATTGGGGGAGTCACTGTTCCCCCGAGCACCACCAGGAGTAACTGGCAGAGGGCAGGTTTAGGCTAGATATCAGGAGGCGCTACTTCACGGTCAGGGCGGCTAGGATCTGGAACCAGCTTCCAAGAGAAGTGGTGCTGGCTCCTACCCTGGGGGTGTTTAAGAGGAGGTTGGATGAACACCTTGCTGGGGTCGTTTGACCCCAGTACTCTTTCCTGCCGTGGCAGGGGGTCGGACTAGATGATCTGCTCAGGTCCCTTCCGACTCTAGAAACCATGAAACTATGACTGCACATATGCCCAAACTGTCAACAACAAACTCTGCTACAGTTTTTCTGGATGCTACAACACAGATTTCCATCACTTACCCCATTCCCACATACATACAGATTGCATAACCACTCCCTATCTAACACAAGGTCAGTGGTATGAACGTGCATTAGCTGTTATATCATCATTCATTTAACCCCTGTAAGGTAGCAGTTAGCACCAACAGCTTATTTCCATCATCTGCCCAGTATTGCCTTATGCAGAAACCATGCTATGTAAAAACAGTCAGCAGAAAACATACCTGAGTATATTCTTTACTGCACCAAGTTACAATTTTCAGCAGTACCAAAAGGTTGGCATTTGTATTCTTGAGCTATTTAGCAACAATTACCTGCTGTTTCCTTGATTTTTGTTCATTTGTAGTGTTAGTATCAAATTAGGCCAAAAGGGAAGATGTGAGCAGAGCACCCAAGGTAGAATTTGACCCTTAATTTGATTTTAATGCACATTTGGCAGGCAATTTATAGTTGCTGTCATACATATTCATCTACTGTATTGCATTCGATATATTGTGCATTGGATACTTGGGGAATTTCAAAAGTAAGCATGTGATTTAGGAGCATAAGTTTCAACAAGGAGCCTTTCAACAAGATTCCAACTCCTGAATCCATTAAGCCCCTAAAATAGTTAAATGATTACAGTATTAACTTATTCTTTTATGGCTACTTTGCAGTTATCCATAACATAGCCATGAAGGAAAGAGCAAGAACCTGCCTCTGTTAGACTGAGGCTATTTGGATCTTACCGCCCAATGCTGCGGAGAACACAAAAGCCATGATGCAGATTTGTATGCTGGGAGAAGGCAGTAAAAGGATATTATACACCAGTATCATTGTTCTTTGCTCCACACCAGGCAGTGAGCCCAATTGGTTATAAGAGGGAAGGAAGCTTCCTCTTTCTATACAGCTGTGTGCTAGGCATATTAGTCCCCCTTTTGCAGTGCAGAGAGGAGCCCCCAGAGGCAGTTCTGCCCTGATATTTACTGCAAATGCTGCATGAAGTCCAACTTTAAGCTACAATATTATACTGTGAGTGTTTTTGTCTAGTGCATGGCTAAAAATTATGATGGGCTTTTAAATCTTTATAGGTAGTCACCAGGATTTCAGCTACTGACAAGGATGAAATGTTGCCTGGAGTTTTCTTTAAATATTCCTTGGACACAGAAGACAGCAACTTCACATTGTCTGATAATCATGGTACTGTATCCCTTCAGTGAATTTCCTCAGATAGGAAGAGAGAGGATTTAGGAAGTATGGGATGAAAGCCACAAGGACTGTGATGGGTCCTCATGGGTGACTGAGATTCATAACAGGTTATTAAGGCTCAACCTACTGAAAAAGTGGTGTTCGTGGTCACTCAAATGTTTGTGCACTCCGTAAAGGCATGCTTAGCCTCAGGGGAAGACGCATCAGACGACTGATAATCTATAAAGAAAATGAGGCCGTTAGAGTACCACTTAATTAAATGCCATTATCTTTTTTCCAGATAATACAGCAAATGTCACTGTCAAATATGGACAGTTTAATCGCGAACTCGCTAAAACCCACTTCCTGACTGTTATGATATCAGACAACGGCAAGCCTGCACTTACCAGCACAAATACACTTGCCATCAGCATCTGCAAGTGTAATGAAAGAGGAGAGGTCACTTTTTGTGAAGCAAGTGCTAAGATGGTTGGAGTTAGTATTCAGGCACTGGTGGCAATTTTTGTCTGCATCCTCACAATCATTGGTAAATATTTGATACTTCAAATATATTTTGCTTTTGAGGCATGGTTTTTAACTGGGGTCTTCTGGAGCTTTCTATTCATCAAGTGACCGGGAAGACAGGAACACATTAAAAGGAGTTTGCTGAATAAATTCTTTCAGCAAACCCTTACTTTTTGCTTGGCGTATCACAAGAGTTTCAAAGGAGCAATGGTAATTTTGCCACAGTAGTATTTGCTCAGCATTATTAGGCAGCTGTATGACAGGAGCTGATTTCTTCCAGAGAGGTAACAGGTTTCTTGTCTCAAAATTACAAAATGGTACAGGCACAAGATGAAACACTACAATAAAAACAGTATCAATTTTACGATAATGTATTACATTACAGCAACCGTAGGTTATGGTAATCTATGAAAGGATTTTGTTGATGGAGGAAGCAGAGAAACTGCCTTTGCAAAATTGGCACCTAGAAATCCAGCTAGAGAAGCATAGGAGGTCATTATGGTTAAAAAAAAATTAAAAATAGCACTTAATATGGGATTACTGGCACAATGGATGGGTTGATGGAACTTGGACTGTACAGAAGGGTGAAAGCTGTTTGATGTCCTATGTAAAATGATTGGGTTATCTAAGCCCAGTGTCTGGTGGCCAGGTGTTCGACTCACTAAGCCAAACACAAGACAGAAAAGTAGGCTCAACCACTATCAAAGGATATATCCTCCATGTCAGATACAATAGAAGGTCCTGTGAGAAGAGCTTGCATTGCTGGGACCTATTTTCTCTTAATGAATATAGGATCAGTCTCCAGATGCTATTAAAATAAAATTCTAAGGAGACACAGATATGAACACTACAGCTGACCACTACTGACCAGGGCTAGGGACAGACATTACACATAAACCAGTTTAAGTTATCCGAAACTGGTGTAAACCTGTAACCGAACAGACATTCAGTGCACATAAACTAGTTTTAAAATGTCTGAAACTGGTTTGAGATAAACCTGGTTGAATGTAGTATCAGACTTAACTACTTTAGCTCAACCCAGTTTATGCAATGTCTGTTCCAGAAGGAGGAGG
>NW_017728915.1:26556587-26564952 GCF_001723895.1 Crocodylus porosus | reverse complement strand
CCCCGCTGCTGCAGCGGGAGGGGGCAGGGCCAGCGTTGGGGGCCTCAGCCCCCGTCATATGTCAGGGAGCGCAAGCCTCTTCCTGGCAGGGGCACTGTACTGAGGGGTGGGCAGAGCTGCAGCAGGATGCATATGGCAGCACTGGTGCCCAGAGTGGGCCAGAGCCATCCAGGACCTGTCAGCGCCACTGCGCTCCGTAGCAGCTCTGCCAGTCCTGCAGTGTGGCCCCCACATGGAAGAGGCTTGCTCTTGGGGAAAGGGGGATGGGGGCTGCTGCTCCCCCCTCACTGCTCCAGCAGCTGGACAGGGGCAGGGCCATGGCCAGACATCGCCAGCAGAGCTCCTGGGGGGTGGGGGGGCAGGGAGCAGGGTTATTCCTTACTTTGCCCCCGGGCTCTGCAACCAAGTCTGCTCGGCCCAGCCACAGCTGCCACTTGGTCTGCACTTGGGACAGCAGAATAAGTCCCCTCCTGCCAGGAAGAGTCGAGATTGAGTCAGCCCACCACTTGGTCTGCAGCCGCCACTTGGTCTGTGCTTGCGGCCAGCTTTCTCCCAGCAGGAGGGGGCTTATTCTGCTGGATGCTGCCCTGAGCACAGACCGAGCAGCAAACTGGCCGCACACTCCTAGCACAACTTCCCTGCAGCCGAGGGCACACTCTAGCGCTCAGGCTCCTGGCCTCAGCAACTGCAGGCATTGGCTGGCATTTCCTCAGTCCCGAAAAAATGTTTGTCCTGTTACAAACTGGTTCAACTTAGGCCAGTTAGACTAACCTGCAAAAGTTGAATCAGCTCAGGCTCTGGCTTTTTGAATGTCTGTCCCTAGTCCAGATGTATGCGTATAAGCAGATGTTACAGTTAAATGCCATTTTGAATTCTTATATTTCCTGTAAGTGGAACTTCAGCCGGTGTTAAGTTCTGAATGCAGTTTGTTTTTTCTCCACTTACTTCCATCTACCTTCACTTATAAATTTGCCATGTTTTGTCTGCAGTTATCACGTTGCTACTTTTCCTGAGAAAGAGGCATAAGAAAGACCTGAATGTTCTCAGGAATAATGTGGCAGAAATCCATGAGCAGCTTGTCACCTATGACGAGGAAGGGGGCGGTGAAATGGACACCACCAGCTACGACGTGTCTGTGCTCAACTCCGCCCGCAAGAACACCATGAAGCCCCCAAGGCTGACCCTGGAACCTGCGCTCTCCCCGTATGCACAGATCCAGAAGCCCGCAGAAAATGGACATTCTGGCACTGGGGAAATGGAAATTATGATTGAGGTGAAGAAGGATGAAGCTGACAATGATGGGGATTTGCTGCCATATGACACCCTTCACATTTATGGCTATGAAGGAGCTGAGTCCATTGCAGAGTCTCTCAGTTCTTTGGAGTCAGGGTCCTCAGACTCGGACACTGATTATGACTTTCTAAATGACTGGGGACCCAGATTTAAAATGTTAGCTGAGTTGTATGGGTCAGAACCAACTATAGATTTTGTCTATTAAGTCCAAAATAACTGAGTTTCCCCTCCCCCTAGCAACAGACAGTAAAGTCAATATGCTGCCAGTGCACAAAGGAGGAGTGACAGCTCCTTACCCAGGCAGTACTGGCTACCACTAGGATTGCAGACACTAAGAAACCCAAAGCATATGAGATCAGAAAGAAGTACAAAGAAATCCTTTAAGAAAAAAAAAAAAGATACTGTAGCTCTTGCCCCACTCCTCCAGACTTGACACCTGGGAGGACACTGATTCTTCCAGTGACACTTCTTTTGATTCACTACTGAGAAGCATTTGACACTTACCTAGGCAGAAGCCACATGGTCTATGACTTCCTCCCTATTTCATGTCTCTCTTCCACTCTTCTCCTCCCCTGTCCAGTTTCTAAATGCACAATCAAGATCATCTAGTGTTAGAGCAGAAGGGTCTAGAAATGCAGACTAGGAGCATTATGGAGCCACCTGTTGCCCCAACCCATGGGTCTGCCCTGCCTCCTGTAACACTTTGCATGGATAAACCCTACACACAGCAGAGTAAGAGAAACTAATGTCTATCATTCAATACTAGAGGTTATTTCATCCTATTCAGAGAGGCAGGACTTGTCCCTTCTTTGCAATCCCCCGACTACTTTTCTTCAATACCCTTCTGATCCAAATATGGGCTCTTGGTGAAACACAGACCTCTTCAGGATTTTTAGTGATAATTATCAATATTAACAGCCAGACTGTGTATTTTAGACACAGTCCTGGAGCATTAACATTCCTCTTACTAGCTTACAAAGTCTTTTTTTCTAAGGATCTCAGTGCTGCTGAGCTGAATATCTCTTGCAGGACAGGAAGCTTAAGGAACAGAGGGAATGTCGGGACTTCAGGTCTGTAAGGTTTTACTAGAGTGCAACCACTACGTCACAGGCTGAGCAGCTTGTTGGGTTTCATTAATTTTTTAAGTAAGTTTTCTTTTTATCGTAGCTGATAGAATGTTGCTATTTCAGGGAAAAAAAATAAAGGGCCTCACTACTGTGAAACTATTGACTTTCTTTGTAAGCAGGTACTGTAGAATGGGTATTTCCGCTTAAAAAATAGTAGAGAATTCCAAGCCAGAACATCATATACCTACATACTTCACTGTCTGTCATAAAAGACCAAAGCATGAACATAAGCAAGATTTTGGGGTGCAATAACCCCTTGTGCCTGAGGCTTGTACATGCTTAGCTTCACATGAGAGGGAGTCATCCTGTTCAGGACAATGGAGTTTACTTCCTAACGTTAAGCACATATTGCAGTTTTGCGCAATCTTGCAATACCATCTCCTGTGATAGCAATGGACCGACTCCTGCCTTCACTGATGCAAGACTCCCACTAATCTTACTGAAAGCAGGGCCCTGCCAACCAGATACCCAGTTTTGCAGACTCTGTACTGAAAATGTATGATTTAGCTCAGTTGATCTATTTAAAATTGGATTTTATATTACAATAACTAACCCAGATAACACTTTTTTTAACCAGAGTAGTGGAATCTCACTAATTTGCATTTTGCTAATCCACACCCCCCCATGATTTAGACACAGTGATGTAGGTTTTCTTAGCAAGGACATAATAGGAAGGAAGTGCTGCATGGTATCATTATTAGCACGTCAATATTTTTAAAAATTTACTATACAGCAGATTACAGCTTGCTCAATGCTATTATCAATAATTCAGATTGTGCTACAATTATCAAACACAGGCCTGACCAAAAGCTTACTGGGATCCTTTCCATTGGCTTGACTAGGCTTTGGATCACGTTGTGTGCAATGCAAATTTTGAATCATTTATCCTTGCTTTTATTTTTATTGCACTCATTCACTCAGGCTCCAATTTCCTAAATCCAGTCAGCAGTGTATGTTAGTGAGGTTCAACTAGGGAACATGTTACTAATACTACTTATATTTTAAGATTTTCATGAATAATTACATGCTGAATTGCAAAACTGTAAAGTTAGTCATGAAACTGTTTAGATTAACAACTAAAGTTACTTTTGTAGATGTTGGTATTTCCTATAACAATAATTGTTTTGCAATCTGTTTAAATTTATGCAAAGTAACACTATATTGATCTCTACTGTACATAATGTTTGCACTGGATTTCTTTTTATAATACCGTATTGTATTTTTTTTTTACTTACATAAAAGCTAAAGTCAAATGTAGTTTTATCTCTCTTTGTATTAATAAGCCGTACATATCTGACAATTCCAGCCCTTTGGGTTACCTGGCTCTAATGAACTTGGATATCAGATCGGTGGAATCTCTTAGTAAAAGCACTAGGAAATCAAAACACAGGGAAATGTAGGTATTAGTTCATGAAGGGGCCCATTGTTTTTTTAAACACGGATTTTTCCCAATGATTAACAATTGTATTTTATATAGATTTTAATAATGTGAAAAGCTTAAGTTCCCTCAATGGCAGGTACACAGCAGTAAAAAACATGCACTTTACCCAATTTAGTGTAATGTTCAAAGGCAAAATACAATTAAATGTATTTTTCTAAGGAAACATTTTGATTACCTACTTGGAAAAATTCTACTTTTACTAAAAGTTTTCTGAAGTGTTATTCATTCAATTGAATATATATATATTTTTACTTGGTATGGTACATGTAAAACACTGTAATTCCGAGGTGCAGCATTTTATACCTACTTTGTAAATGACAGTGCAAAGCATTCAGATGTCATGTTACTTGCCATGTCTTTCCTATTCAAGAGAACTGTTTCCTTTTGGCTTAGGTCAAAGACAAAAATTTTGCAGTTCATTCTAATCTCAGCTGGAGGTCCCACAGCTGGCAAGAAAGCTGTCACAAAACCCTTCATGCGTCTTGAAGGTATTATTGCTGTCATAAATATGGAGCTGGAAAAGCCTATATAAGTATCCATGCTATGCAGGAACATTTACACAAAGAGTGCCATCCTAGCACATCAAGGTTAATGGGAAGTTTGCCACTGCTCTCAACTGGGTGCATCTACATTTACAATTAACACGTAGCAATTTCTCCTGGTCACAGCATTTACATGTGCACCCAGGACCACAGCACATTGAGCTGGGGCAGAGCAGCCCCAGGCTGGCAAGGTGTTCAGGGGTCGGCCTCCCAGCCTGGGGCTGCTCCGGCCCAGCTCATTGTGCTTCAGATGGGCTGGCTAAGGCACGAGCGTGTTACAGTTTGGGGCTAAAGGGACAGGCAGTCCCTGCAATGTAGCACCCTCATGCCCTAGCCAGCCCCAGCCACAATCTACACAAGTTTTTCAGTGCATGTAACTACTACACTGTAGGACAGTATTTGTCCCGGAAAGTACTATCCTACAGCAGAGTTAATTAATTCACTGTGCTCTAATACTGCTGCACATGTAGACGGTGACGCTTTACTGTGGAGCTGATTAGTCAGCTCCACAGTAAAGCACATGTGTAGATGCACTCACAGGCCGGATCCAGACAAGCCAGTCTGCAGCACAACACATTTAGGTGTTCCCCATACTGCTACCTTGCAGAGTGGGGGGGGGGGGGGGGTTAACCCCGGGAGATCATGGGGTCAAAAAACTCATACAGAAAAAAGGCAATGTGTGCCACCCAAAACCGACTGCCTGATTCCAGCCAGGCTCCCAGCTGCAGGAGTGATGCCGCTGTAGCTTCCCCGACCCCAGGACCCCAGGTAAGGCTGCTGGGGTCAGCACAGATGTTCACGCTTGTCCATGCTTGTCTGGATGTGGACTTGTGTGGCCACAGAGTCCAGATTTCATGTCCTGACCCAATAAACCTAGAATAAGGACCAGAGCTTTTTTCACTGCATTTCAGACAGAGAGGAAAACAGGAAACAAAGAAATAGTGTTAGTCTGTGTCAGAAAGAGGAAAAGAAAAAAAAAAAAGAAAAGTCCCTTGCGAGCTGTAGGTCAGATGGTTGGTTTCCTAGCTTCTTACTGCTTCCTGACTCCCGTTTCCTTGCTACTCTGAAAAGGAAAGACCTAAACAGAACTTCCTCTCCCCCTCAAGGGCATCCCCACTAGTTTTTTTTCCCACGTGACTGCTCTGGCAAGATTCTAGCTAAGCCTTGTCAGCACTTTTATGCCTCCAAAGTTCCTACTCTAGCCCCCACAGGCACATTTTGCCCGTTGCATCCTTCATAAAAGCAAACTAGGAAAGAAGAAGATTCTGCGTGTAATCAGCATCCCCTGTCATGCACATACACGAACACCTGGTGGCACTCAATTCCAGTAATACTGAGAGAAAGAATTAGGTTGCATTGTTCCACATAGTACATTTTACAGTCAGAAATCTGCTTTTTCTATCATCTACTTGGACTCCACGGCACAGATCTACAGCTTGCCTCTATAGTGTTGTTGCATCAATTCACACCAGCATTATTAAGAAACCAGTTAATGCTACAGACATTTTCATGCCTTGACAGTGAACTCAAAGAAGAATGCACACGTTCTTGCATGCTGTTAGCCTGCGAGGCTTGCTTTTACCGGCATTCCTGAGTGTGTCCCCAAGGCTTGTGGAGCCAGCTGAGATGACGATAAGAAGCCTTACATTCAGAAAGAAGTCACTGAATCGCTATCTCTTTCCAAAGAGGAGCTATGTGGAAGGGAATGATAAGATGTGGATGCCAGACAAGGCTAAGGAGAGCAGAAGAGACGGGGGACATTTGATTCAAATTCCTCTCGCTAATTTTGGTCCTTTTGGAAATAAGCAAGATTAACGTCTATTGTTTTACAATGGAACCAGAATTGGGTCCTGCAGTGCTTTGTTTTAGAGATGGCTTTCCAGATATTGGGAATATGGTCATTTTTAATAAAATTATTTACTGAAAACTAACAGAAGGAAAGTGTGGCAATCCCACAAAGGCCTTTTTTAAAACTTAAGCAAGAATAAAAAACAAACCATTCAAAGATACTAAGATTGCCGCCAGCTCCAAGCTTACCTGGCAAATACCGAACTGCTTATTTTTTCCCAGGCTGATAACTGCATCATGCCAGTGGCACCCTTGTCAGCTGCCTTGGTCATTCTGGGTGACAATATCATGCTCACACATGCTCTCTGCTATCAAATATTGCCATGTACCTGTACCAGCATAGGAGACCAAGACTTGAAAGTATTATCTGGCTGTCGCATCAATTCTTTTTTTGATCTTGGCTTAGGAATTTTGGTCCAGATTTCAAAAAGCGATCCCTGCTATTCTTTTGTTAAAGACTACGGCACTTAGAATGAGAGGTCACTTTTAAAATCCCCTCCGTCATCAACATGGAAATGGATCACAATCAACCACATGATGCTGTTGCAAGGGTTAATTAACACATGTACAGCCTTTGAGGATGTAACATGCTCAAGGAACAAGTATTAATGTTTATTTTAATTACTAGGGGTGGAAGGTTAATTTTTCTTCTTGGTCGTATCTCCAGTCAAACCTTCTGCACAGGCCACTGCTTCTGGTGTTGGTGTTGACAAATCTTGTGGGGTGCATTGTGGTGCTACAGGGCATCTCAGGAGATGATTAGTTATTTCTCATTACTTATAGCAGACTTTAAACACAAGACACTTCCCAGAATCCAAAAGAGTTTAGTGAAAGGACATTTTCCTGCCTGGCATAAACCTTGTTAACAGGAATATTCCCACTGACACTTAAAGACCTATTCATAGGTACTCTATCTGCACAGAAGATTTGGACACTACATTCAACATGTCACTGTAAGGGCGGGTGACAAAACACGGAGGACGTTATGAACAAAGGTTAGAGTAAAGTGATCATATGGTCATTCAGCATGTGCACATGCTGGATGGTCTTACAAGTTAGCCTTTTAATTATTTACGTAACGCTGCACGTGCCCCTTAATTTACACACAGCCACCCAAAAACCTAAAAAGCTAACTCAAATTTCATATTGTAAGCAGGCTCCTTAAGCTAATTTCATTACAGACCTGCTAAATTCACGTGGCAGATAATATAGGCTAGGTAAAGCCAAAAAGCCCGAGGCTGTATCGATTCAGTCTTTGCAGGTTAGTCTAAAATACACAGATTAAATTGAAACAAATTCAGGAAATGCAACCACATGCCTGCAGTGGCTCAGGCCAGAAGCCAGGGGGTGCTAGAGCACAGTTCTCTGAAAGTGTTCACTTCCTTTTCCTGCTTCCCCCAAGGTCTCAGGATTTGCAGTCCAGAATTACAGCAGTAGGATTCTGCAGAGTTGCTCATCGCTTCCTCTTCCTGCTCCCAGTGTAGCCAGAAGTAAATTTGGGGGATATTTAACCCCCTCCCTGGCCCCAAACTCCAGCCAGGGTTTGCCTGGAGGTGGGGGACAGTCCCCCCACCCCTGTAGACTGGGATGTATCCCCAGCCAGGCTTGTCTCCCCCACCCCTTTGTCAGCAAGCCCTCACTGCTCCAGCTAGGGAGCAGAGGGGTGGAACCAGGTCTGCTCTCTGGAGCAGACAGCATAGCCCAGAGCTGAAAAGCATTCTGGGATGCTGGGAGACTGTGATTTAACTTGAACCAGGAAGGGCTCTGAGAAGAAAGTTTCATAAACTGGTTTGAAACAAATCATTTAAATCCGATACTATGTTCAACCAGCTTTATCCTAAAACTGTTTCAGCCATTTTGAAATTGGTTTATGTGCACTAAGCTTCTGTTCTGTTACAGGATTAAACCAGTTTCTGATCACTTAAACCAAAAAAAGGGAGGAAGGAGGACCCAGGACACTATAGGCCAGTTAGTCTTACCTCAATCCTGGGTAAGCTTTTTGAGAGAATTACCCTGGTGCATATCCACAAGGGGCCAACAGGGGAGATTATGCTTAGGGGCAACCAACACGGGTTCATTAGAGGCAGGTCCTGTCAGACCAACCTGGTGGCCTT
>NW_017728915.1:26526106-26555802 GCF_001723895.1 Crocodylus porosus | reverse complement strand
TTGCTGGGGTCGTTTGACTCCAGTACTCTTTCCTGCCATGGCAGGGGGTCGGACTTGATGATCTGCCCAGGTCCCTTCCAACCCGACCAACTATGAAACTATGAAACTAATTTATGTGCAACTTCTGTCTCTAGCCTTAATGGTCCCCTCTGGCAATAGAAAAGTACAAAGAGAGGCCACCATTTAGTCAGGTGCTAAGTCAGGCTTTGATGTTCTCTGAACTTGATACTATCTACACGGAGTATGCTCAGTCATGCTTTTCAGGCACTTCAACCAGAGTCCTTTTGCATTGATCTATATCTGAACAGTTCAAAAGAAAGAGGCAAGAGCAGCTATAGCTTGAGTTGAAGAGTTAATGTTCCCTGAGTGGACTCAGAGGAAAAGACTCACCATATCTGAAGGACAGGTCCAGAAGGGGAATTATAATGCATGCTCTCTACTGTCTTACACTGTACAACAAATTCATGCAATACATTTTATTTTGATACCAAGCTGCTGTTGCCTAGTAAATACATGACTGACCCTATAGTCAATGAGGGGTTTCTAGCTATTAAAAATGGCAAGATCTGGTAATGGAATTATGATGACATCCTTAATACACAAGATCATAAGACACTACTCAGGATGTCAGTCGCAAGCTGAACAGAAAAGAAGGGTCTTACGACAGATGTCTTAGAAGCAGCAAAGCTCCACAAACCAATGTTCTTCTAAAGGCAGCTTATCAATTGCTTCTAGTCTCTGCAACTGCTGTATTCTTCACTTTAAGCCTCAGGGTTTCTGGCTAGGAAGGATCCTGAGTGAATTTTTATTTTGTTCTAAAACTGTTTGGCTCCAAAAATCTATATTAATCCAGAACAAGAAAGTAGAAGAAAAAATGTGTGAAACTTAAACCAGACTAATCTGATAATTCAATGTTCCTGAAGGGAAATACAAGTCCTGAGATGTATATCTTAATGAATTGGAGAAACAATACTGAACGCTAAGTATCTCCACCGCACTGGAAGACCTCCTTATATTTACATGCTATATAAAAGATTTTTACTTACAGCTAATGGGGTAACTCAGCAAGCTAGAGATGTGACTGTGGAGGCTTACTGTCCTGAGGACTCCCGAGTCACTGAGCAATACTGTAGGCATGGAAGAATTGTAGCTTAAAGTCTCCTACTTCCCCCTACAAGCTCTAAGCAACTAGTTTCATAGAGTCCCTTTACCATGCTGATTTAGACCCCAGGCTCCACCTTGTCCTCCCCCCACCCCTTATCACATACAGGTGAGCATTAAAAAGGGAGCTCAGACTTCACCTGCCTTCAAAACTTTGGCCAACACAGCTGCACCTGTATGGAGAAGGGAGTAAATCAATCAGCAAACAGGATAGCACAGGTTATATTCCTCCTCAGGCTGGGAAGGAGAAGAAACCAGACTGTGATCTAGAGTCATAACCTGCTCTGTCCTGCTCCTGAGTCAATACAGCTACACAGCACAGCCAGGGTTTGTACCTGCTCAAATTGAGAGTTGCCACCCCATATTTACTTATTTATACCTTTTATATATATGGCATAGGAATGGGAGTATATAAAGTTTCCCCTTAGTCCAAATTTTGCTCATTCAGCCCCACTGATTTTGCAGTTTCAGTGTTGGACTTTTTGCACTAAGTTTAAATCACTGCATGACATGTTGCAGCAAAACACAAATATTTAAGGCAAAGTTAAATCCCAGAAGGCACGTTCATGTTGGAAATGCTGATGCAAGCTGCAGTACAATACCACTACTGCAGGATGCTAGGCCTGGCAAGTCATTTACAACCAGGCTATAAAGTTTGTGCTGCATCTGAAATGGGTCTGGCTGCAACTCCCAACAAGCAAGCTCCATAACCCAGAAAACACTATAGTTCTTGGTCTTATTCCTTTCTTCTCATTCTGAAGTGGTTTAGCACTTCTTCCCAGCTCCAGCCCCTATAAAGGCTCCCCATGTGCTTACACTCTACCTGGGAAACACTTCTGCCATGTGTAAATGAGAGCAAATGCATCTTGGGGCTCCCTTGACAAATAACTAAACTGGCTCCAGCTTCCACCTACCAGCTTCGAAACGCTGAACAGCTGATAGGAGAAGCAGACAAGCAAGAGACTGGAAGGAGGAAAGAGGACCACACTCCTTCCTAGTGGCCAGAATGGGGAGACAGCCCCACCACTGGGAATAGAAGAACCCATATCTTGCCTCCCCTCCCCTTCATCACATGACCTCAGTGGGAATACTGAAGGGAGGAGCCAGCTAGAGACTCAACCAGTAAATACAACTACAGAAGTAACCAGAGCTAGACCTTCAGCCACTCGGGCTAGATCTTTATGGTGAAAAGGGCCAAGTGAGTAGCCCTTTCCATTGATGCTTGAACCTGAAATGAGATAGGGTAGACTTTTGAGCATGCTCCTAGCTGGCCCTCAGGGTGTTTTGCAGCTCTGTGATCGGTCTCAACAGACACCATGAGAGAGAGGATCACTTGAGTGCATGCCCAACCCATCAATTATGCCTATTTTATGGGCTCGGGTATAGGTGGAATTTCTCTTTCTCAGAAGTGCTTCTCGGCTTGTTCCAAAGGCCACACAAACATGGCCTTGAAGAACAGACTGCCATAGTGACAGGACATTCCTTATCTGGTGCTGACTGATGTTTGCTCCAATGCTCTTCTGCCTAGACCCTCCAGGTCTCTCAAACTTCACTCCACAACTGCCCTTCTTATCTGTGCCAGTACCGTGTCCTCCACACCTCCTTTATACAGCCCTGGGCTGGGCTGTTTGCTCCACAGAACAGGGCTCGCTATGCCTCTCTGCTCCCTGGGCTGGAGCTCCGGCAGAGTCTGCAGGGACAGCAGGTCTGCCTGGCTTCCCCCTGCAATTTTCCCCTTGCTGCTTGCTGCTCAAGCTGGGATCCCCACTCCTTCCCATCTCCCACATCATGGACCCCAGCCCCATGGACCCTAAGCACATGGTATGCTAGCTAATGCTGAGAGATGTTTGTCCATCTCCAATTTCACTGGGACAGGCGGACAGAACAGTGTCCACTTAAGGCTTTTTGGAGCTAATCAAAAGGTCAGCTGGTAATGTCGCTCCATTCCTTCCTGGGAAAGCTGTTTAACAAGAACTTGAACTAATGAGAAAGGGCTTTTATTTTGTTGATGGGCTAATAAATGATGTGTTATCAGCTCCCTGCTGGCTCCTTCCCCTGTCAGGTTTGCAGACAGTATGAAGAAGCAGGGAGAGGGAAATTGAAAAGCTTTGTATCTTCAATGGATGCATGCACTGCACACCCCCACGCCCCTTTGCCTCAGAGTGCTAACCCAGGGCTGGGGGCTGCAACACTTCTGCCCCTTGAGCAGCAAGCAGGGGAAAAGCCTAGGACTGTGCAGGCTGGGGTGGGTTTGAACCCCTCCCTAATCAGAGCATCCTGCCCATGGTCTTGTTACTCCTCCCCCCACCTCAGCTCAGCATTGTGGAAGGGAAGGGAGGGCTGCTCTTGTGTCCCCTCCCCCCGCTTCTAGACTAAGCCACTGCAGCCATGTGCCTGCATTTCCTCAGTCCAGAGGGAATATCTGCACAGTTGCAAACTGATTCAATCTAGGCAGGTTAGACTAACCTGCAAAGATTGAATCCATTCAGGCTCAAGCTTTTTGAATGTCTGTCCCTAGCCAATAGGGTTAATCAGCTGACCATTAAGCTCTACCATGATAAACAAAATGTAACGTATGCAATTAAAGCACTGTTTTGGGGTATCATGAAAAAAACAGAATTTCCCCATTCAGTAGTGCTTGCAGAGTGTGTACAAACAATGAAGTTACTAGAGGAAGACAAGGCAGTCATACACTTGTGAAAACTTAGACACGGGATGTATATGCAAAGGAAGGGCAAATATCCCCCTGACCTCCATTACTTTGGCAATACTCAGTGCAACTCCCATCTTACACAACAGCAAGTGTTGCACAAAAAAACCCAGACTCTTACCGACACCACATAACCTCTCTCACAGTTTGGATCAGCAGGTAGCAATAATCCAAATGTTTTATAATTCTGTCTCCATCCCAGGGGAGCTGCTCGTCTGATCCCTCCCGGATGTGCCACCACCTGATCTACCTTAATGATTCAGCTTTATTAAGGTACTGAGTAGGCAGGGCCCCAGGGGAGTCCACTCAGCAAGTCATCTGTGACAGCTCTTACTTCACCTCTCACAGCCAAATTCTCTGCCTGCATTGTCTCTTGCAGTAAGATCCTCACAAAAACAATTCCAGAAGTCCATAGAACCCTTAAGCAACTTCTTGGCTACTTAGAAATACCAAGAAAGACTTCTTTCTCCTAGTCTACAGAATCCAAGTTGATAAGTAAAGCTATTAAAGCTCTCTCATACACACACGCACCCTCTTACATCCATATGTATACATAGTGAGAGGTGTGTGTGTGTGTGCGTGTATACACATTAGTGTGTATGTAGGGTGAACTCTCAAGTGTCATTCCAGAGATCTGGGGTAGCTAAACAATGCAAATGAAGCTCTCTGTGGTAGCATTTTCCCCTTTTCACTAAAACAGTTCTTCCCTCCCTCTCCCATCCTTTCCCCAAGATTCTGGTCATAGGGCATACATATATAACAATTTAAATACATTTTGCTTTTGGTTTATATTAAGTGCAACAGCCACTCAGGGTCCCTCACATGACGCACTCCTGTAATCCAGGGATAGCTGAGTACACAGCTAAAGTGGAAAGAAAAAAAATGTACAAAATATCTTAAGTAACTGAGACATATTTTCATTTTGTTGTCAGTTCACATTGCCAGAAATAAAGTGATTTTGAAAGTAATATCGAATCAGTCTAATAATATTGTCCTCGGCATGGCTTTGAAATCCATTTATGAAGCCCCTACTGGTAGAACAAATATGTAATTACAACCAACGACGAGTACAGCTCCAGACTAAATACCGCTATGAGGCAGCATGTTAAATAATGCATTGATAGCTGTTTTTTATTGAATACATGTTCCTTTCGTCTGCGCTGTGTTTTGATGAAAACATCAGTAAGGATAAATATAAATGTGTGTGTGTTCTAAGGCTGCAGTATTGCCCTCCATAGCACGTCATGCCACGGCACTCAGCACGTTACTAATGAATCCTCTCCATTGCCCTTGAGGTGTAAGATGCTTCCAAAGGAGCTGAATTGCTGCCTCCAGCCCCTCTGCACTATCCAAGAGACCTGAACTGGTACTCATGGGGGGAGCTAAAGGAATGAGGTAGTATGCATGTTCCCTTCCCCCACCTCCCCCCCTGCAAACACACACACGAAGCAGTACATGAAGGGTCTCCTGAAACTCCCCCTCAGCCTCACTGAGCCTGCCAGTGGCAAGATGATGGATTGCTTGTGTCGTACTGTTCCAGCACCCCATCTTACAAAAAAAATTAACCCAAAACCCCAAGAATCTGACACCTGGACTTCTCTTGCTTTGAAGAGTGGATACACATTTGCAAAACTGACACTACTGTCCTTCTCTTCCTATAGGAATCCCGCCCATTCACATGCAAAAATAGCATGCATTTGCTGTGTTTCCTATTCCTTGGCATTATTCACTTCTCCACCCTATGCTTTACCTCCCTTCTTGCCTCCCTGCTTTTCCAGTGACATTTTTTCTCCCTCCATAGACAGAAAATGTGACGTATCAAGCCTCATCAGCAATCTTCTTATCAATGCCCCCCATGCCAGGTGCACATGTATGGCAGCTGCAAATGTTTGCTTTGTGCTATGTCACCAAAACAACAGAGTAAAAGAACCAAAATAAATAAATAAATAAAAAAGATCAGTAGCAAAGCAGTGATGCCAGCTATTTTCTGGATCATTATCATGAAAACATCTGTTTTGCTGGTGTGTTTCAAGGTAACATGTTCCATTATGACAGCTCGGAGGCATATCCTGCCACTTTTAAATGCGATTGTAGTCAGGGAACTGACAAGGTAAAAATGACATTGTAAGTCTCCATATTTATCCTCACTCAGTGATTCGGAAATCAAGTTTGCTTTGTTTACAAGATAAACAATGTTTTATTCTCCCTGGCAGCACTGCAAGCACAAATCTGAAAGCTGAAAATCTACTCGAGTTCTCTCTCGTTCTTAAATCTGTTGGGAGGCTGTAGCCAATGCTTTTGGCAGCAGAATGTGTTGCCATGATTCATGCCTTGGTTAACTTGAGACTAGACTACTATGGTGCACTATATATATAATCTTGTCAATACTAGCAAATGAATACCCCTAACTCACCTCTCTGGTGCACTTGCCTCCTGTCTGAGCAGGGCCGAAAACAACTGCAAATAATCCTGAGCCCTGTCTGTATTCAGAGTGCTACCAGTAATGGAGCTAAAAAAGAAAAAGAGAGTGGGGGGGAGAAATGCCTCCCACCTCTCAAGAGGTCACAGTTCTGCCTGTGTAAACACTGCCCAATTGTTTTATACTTTAAATCTACTCCCAAACTTATGCTCATGGACCACGTTGCGGTCATTTTAGGAGGTGGCGTATCATACCACATTCATACACTTAATCTTTCAGTTTCCAGGGAAAGTTTCAGGTATTAGTTTTGACCTATAAACCCCTTTAAAACCTGCATCATGCTGTGTTGAGACACGTGAGTTGCTGCAATTAGCAGAGGAGCTGGAGCCATGCCCAGTTAAAAATAAAGGGGTTGCTGAAAGGGCACCCTTTGTGCCAGCCCTTCCGCACTGAAACTCGTTCTGCCACCCTGGCTCTGACAAAGTCTACTTTTGCCACCTGGGGTATGGTTTAAATGCTTTATGGGAGGGGGCAGCAACCTATGGTTTCACAGGCCACAACTGGTCCTTGAAGAGTTTGGAATAGGACTGATCTGACTGCAGCAAGCCCTCTAAGCCAGTGTCAGCTGGGTTCTCCCCTTGTCTGCCTCAAGTCCCCCATCTCAGGAGACATTGCTGCTGCAGAAGGATGTGTCACCGCAGTCCATCTTTGTGACTGGAGGGATGTGCTCATTGCTTAAGCTTCAGATGGCTTCTGTTTTCAGTGACTGTGCCGGGTCAACAAACACTTTAAGGGAGATGGATTTAGCTTCCCTTTTGATTAGTTGCTTTCTATTTGATGAGCCTGAGGCCAGACAAGGTCTTATCCCACAGGCTATATTATCCTTAAAAAGCTTTAAAAAAAAAAAAAAACTGGGGAGGGGGGACCTGATGATTTATCTTTTTGATGGATTTTAAACTCCTGTCACATTTCTGTTAAAAAAAAAGCCAACCACAAAGTGGACTGCACAAACAGAAATACTGTAGCTATGCCATGGAGTAACCCTTCCACTCCACCCAGCACTGGTAGTTCTCAGCTGAGGCACCGTGTCCAGGTTTGGGTATCACACTTTAAGAGAGAGTCCAAAGCAGAGCAACAAAAAATGATCAGGGGGCTTAGACACACGACTTATGAGGAGGGATTATAGGAAGTGTTTTTTAAAGAAGAATGAGAGGAGACGTGATAACAGCCTCCAAATAAGTCAAAGATTACTGCAAGCGGGATGGTTATAAACTATACAACATGTATACTGGGGATAGAGTGAGAAATAATGGACTTACATTTCAGCAAAGGGAGATTTAGAGTAAAAATCTTTCTAAGTCATAAGGAGAGGTAAGCCTTGGAACAGCTTACCTTAGGAGGTTATGGAATTGTCATTATTGCTGGGTTTTAAGAACAGGTCAGAGAAAATATCAGTCAGGAACAGGTTAGGTATAGGTGATCCTGCCTTGAGTCATGGACTAAATCACCTGTCTAGGTCCTTCCCATCCATACCTCTTATTTTCTATTATTCTATTTTAATTTAGCCCCAATCTTTAAAAGAACGGACAAAAGCTCCAGTGCTGAGGGTGCCGTTTGAAGCACTGTAGTGATTTGACCCACCAACAGTGCAGTGACTTGCTGTCATAAATCAAAGTACATAGATGAGATTGAATAAAATCTCACCGTGTAGATCTATGCTCAGGCCATCTCTGTCAACGCTGATGGCATCACATTCCAAAACAAATTTTAAATAGGGGTTTAATCCAGGGTCTCACTTTCCACCCACAATCAACTGTGAACAAAGATAGTAGAAGGCAGATGTTCCACCAAAAAAGGCTGATAGTTAAAAACAACTGCTTGATTTCTGGAAATTACTTTTTTAAAACACTCCACTAGTTTGGGTGGTCCAGTGTACAAATGCCCCGATTAACTGCTATTTTTTGAGATACCATGTCCCCAGAAAGTGAGTGCCTAGAGTGAGTGACCTTAAACAGCAAAAACAAAGGTAACAAGACTTGAAGACTATGATACTTCTCAGGTTTAAAACTGGGCTGCTTTTTTAAAAAGCTGAATCCCAGGCTACCTTTACCTATCATCTAGAACTGAACAGCAGCACAGACTCAATGCATTTCCCTTACAAGTCGCTTTTAAAAGCTGTAGATTTCTTGGAACAGCTTTGCCAAGCTCAGGTTGTTTGAATGAAACTATACAGAAATACATGAGGAGTAAGGAACGATAGTATCTTGTATGCTGACCAGAGATCTAAATGGTGTTGGAAATATCAACATAAGATCAGCCTCCTTTCTAATACTGGATGTAGCATTACAAAGTGAAAACGTGGACACTGAAACTGCAGTGTTTTTCACCGAGCCTGCTGCAACTGTTTTGTGACAGCTTTGGAAAGCTACCCTTGTGGTTTGCACACCAGAAAGAGGGACAGATGGATGCAACTGACTTAATGATGCTTGTAGTTTTCACAGAAATCATATTTCATGAAACCAGTAACCCCAAAGATAGGAGAAAAATATTTTTAAAGTAAAGCATCCTAACAGTGACACTGGGTGTTTGAAAACATTCGGAAACCAACGGCGGAGTATTTCACATACAAAATCATCCTGTGCGGACTTTTGTCACATTTCTAGAAAGTACCAACAGGTCTGGTGGGTCTTTGGACAGGAAATCTCCAGGGGAAATGTAGTATCCAGCAGGAAACGGTGTGGGTGATATCAGGCCAGATACTCAGTTGAAATACAGAAATATGGTTCCATTAAGGTCAGTGATTTTATACCCTCCAGTGACGTGGCCCATGGTTTTCAGCATCAAAGCACGTAAGGTAGGTCTTAAAATGAGAAGAAACTGAATCAGGGATGTATTTAGATAGAATGCAATTTCCTGAGTTGGAATTTGGCCATGGCATTAGATAAGCCTATCACATTCCATTTGCTAAAGAATGAATCTTTCAATTGAGCACAGATGAAACGGGCTTCAGTTTTTAAAACTGAAATGCACTTGCAGCCCTTTGGAGAGTCTCCTATCACTACTCAAATGTGGATTTCAGATCCACTCAGTGTGTTAATAACAGAAATAAATGCAGTTTGGAAAGCTGAACCCAAGATGCATCTCTTAATCCATTGGAAAGAACTAATAACTACAGATGAGATGATGTGTGGCTGTCTCATAGCAACTTCTTCTGTTGCACAAAACAGAATAATCAAATTAGCCTTGGAAGTGATATGCTGGAAAGGTCACCCTTAGAGTATATGTGCGGCAGGAGTTGTCGGTATGCGTTAATAGGTGTTGTTTAATTTTAAAAGACTGTTTTTAATTGTACCCAGTCACTAGTGATCAACCAGATCAATGGAACAACCAGAGCAAAGCAATTCCTGAAGAACTCACCTGAGTTTTCACACAGGACAACAGAAAACTTATTTTTCAGGGAAATGACCAATAAAGTCAGGACATACTGTCCCATGGTTTCACTGGCCTATGTTTGTGAGCCCTGATCAACTCTTTGGCTAATCAGAGGCAAGCTCAAGCTTTGGGTTAATCACAAAGCTGTTGTTCCAGGGCTGTGCCCAGGATTTAAGGAAGCCAATAGAAATCCCCCCACTAATGTCAATATGCATTATGCTACACCTTAAAGCAGCTACAGCTGCAGAAATATGGTTAAATCCTACTTTGTTTTATGGGCTCAAATGGCTTATGCACTATTTAACTGTCATTTTGGGCATGTACGCACAGCTTAAGATTCAGTCTTGCGGACACCACTCAACTGAGCACAGGATATCTGTGGGGCAGGTACACCAGGAAATATTTACACTTAAGTGCACACACAAGGTTGGATAACTCCAGTAACTTAGTTGCTGAAAAAACATGACTAACTGGTGCTACATCCCTCAGAAGTAAGAGGAGAGCCCTGAGCTTTTAGCCCAATAGCCTAGTGGTTAGGACACTTGCTGAAGATCCAGATTCTAGGCCCCTCTCAGCCAAATAGGGTTTGAAGCTGCCTTTCCTGCCCCCAAGCAAAGCTCTAAGCAGGGGCCAAGGGCTGGGCATTATCCAGACCACTCTCCAATCCTCTTCTTTAAGCTGGCCTACAGCCTCTTGTATTTATTATTCATTGGATAGAATGAATAAATGGCACTGGGGAAGTTTCTTCCACACTGGGAGCAAGGGTCAAAGCTAGAAACCCTCCCGCCCTCCCAGTCTCAATGTCTCACTGAGACCCCTCTTTGCTCTCACTGGCCCCTCATATCTTCCCTTTTGGACTGCCCAGTGCACCAACCTCAAAAGGACAGCTGGAGAAGGGCCTGGGTAGTACCTATGTCATAGCCTGGTGTTTAAAGTACTTTGCTAGGAAGCAAGAGATGCAGGTTCAAATGACCTGGTGGGGAGGCTAGAACCTGAGTCTCTAAGACTAGGGACAGGCATTCAAAAAGCCTACACCTGTACTGATTCAATCTTTGCACGTTAGTCTAACCTGCCTGGATTGAATCAGTTTACAACTGTACAGACATTCCCTCTGGGCTGCGGAAATGCAGGCACATGCTAGAAGCCGGGGTGCTAGAGTAGCCTTTCCTACTGTGAGGGAGTGGGGCCTAGGAGCGTCCGTGAACTCCCTAGCGCCCCCTACCATCACTCACGGTGGACTCAGCACCCTCAGAATCTCGCCAGCCACGACTTTGATCTTGAATGGTTAAATGGGAGGCTGCCTTTGTTCCCCTGGTGAACGGTATGCGTGTTCTTGCCCCTACTCCAAATGGGGCGCCTCCGTGCACCCCTCCCTTAAGGGGTATGCGTGCCTCCAAACCTCCCCTTTAGCACGTCCCAAGCCTCGCAGCTGTTCCATGGGACGTTGTACAGTCCCCTGCTCCTCAGGTGCTCTCTCCCTGGCACCCTGGGCTCGTCGCCCGCCTGGCACCCCCTGGGCCGGGCTCCTACCCACTGGCCTGTTACCGGTGCCTCGGGCCTGTCTCTCCGCTGTCCGGCTCCTACCGGCGCCCCTGGGCCTGGCTTGTCGCCGCCGCCCTAGCTTCCACTATTCACTTCAATGTCCTGCTACTGGTCAATATCGAATTGGGCTCAGGTGGCCGGAGCCTTACCTGGCCTCCCCGACCCCACTGGGTCTTTACCAAGAATACCGGGTTGGGCTCAGGCGGCCGGAGCCTTACCTGGCCTCCCTGGCCCTACTGGGTCTTTATCAATCAGAGCCTGCCCCACTCTGGGGCCTGTGCCGTGCCCGCTGCCCCACTCTGGGGCTACAACCCCCACACAGCAAGTGCCCTCCTGGCACTCCTTATACTGTGCCCTCTGTGGCACTGTGCCCCTAATGGGGACCGGGAACCCCCAAGCTGCTGGGGAGCTCCCGTGAGGCCTCCTCACTCCCCTACAGCCTCACCCGGTCCTCCGGATGTACTACAACCATGATGCCAGCCACCTGGCTTCAACATAAAACACAGAGCCTCCTGCTCATAACCTAAACACTGAGCCCCCCCGACCAGGGCCTCCAACCCTACCTTTCATCAAGGGGCTCTCATACCCGGCATCATCGCAGCCAGTCAGCCCCACAAGGCTGCCACTACCAATTCAGGCTGCTCCTGCAGCTGCCAGAAGGGAACTGCTAGTCAGGCTCCAGCCCCCTTCTGGCCACCTGACCCACCTGGTTGCCCTGGCAACCGGCACCTGAGCTGCCCGGTTGATTGGCAGCTCAGTTCCTTTTACTTCCATGGCACAGGACACTTTAGTGCTCCTGTGACACCTACCCTTCTACAGTGCTGAGCTGAAGCGGGGTTTAGCCAGGCTCTGGCAGGACACTCTGATTAGGGAGGGGTATAAACCCCCACCCTGGCCTGCAGAATCTCAGGCTTTTTCCCACTCACTGCTCAAGGGACAGGAGTGTTGCCAGATCCCAGACTCCAGCTAGCACTCTGAGGCAAGGAGGGTGGGAGAGGTGTGCAGTGCATATATCTGTTGATGATACTGAGTTGTTCAGCCTCCCTATCCCTGCTTCTTCATACTGTCTGCAAACCTGACAGGGGAGGCAGCCAGCAGGGGGCTGATATCACAGTGTTTATCAGCCCATCAACAAAACAAAAGCCTCTCACATTAGTACAGGCTCTTCTTAAACAGCATTTTCCCAGGAAGGAATGGAGCGACATTACCAGTTGACCTGTTGATTAGCTCCAAAAAGCCCTAAGTAGACATTGTTCTGTCTGCCTGTCCCAATGAAATTGGAGACACACATACAGACACCTCTCAGCATTAGCTAGAGTCCATGGGGCGGGGGTCTGTGCTATGGGAGATGGGTAGGAGGGGGGAATCCCTGCTTGAGCAGTGAACAGCAAGAGGTGGGGGGATAGGGGGAAGCCAGGCAGAGCCTGCTGTGCCTGCAATCTCTGCTAGAGCTCTGGGTCTGCAGGAGCTCTGGATAGAAAGCAGAAGGGCGGGGCCAGCCCTGTTCTTTGGAGCAGAGATCCCAGCCCAGCCCAGCCCAGTCCAGGGCTGCAAAGCATCTGGGATGCTGGGGGACTCTGGTTTAATTTAAACCAAGAACGGGTCTGGAACAGACATTGCATGAAGCAAATCAGTTAAGCCTGATACTACGTTCAACTAGGTTTATCTCAAACCAGTTTTAGCCATTTTGAAACTGGTTTATGTGCACTAAACTTATGTTCTGTTACAGGTTTAAACCATTTTCTGACCATTTAAACTGGTTTATGTGTAATGTCTGCCCTAGCCTCAGGAGTTAGAACCTGAGGGCCTTGGATCTGAAAGTGAGCAGGTCAATCCTACATTTTACTTCCAGCAGGTACATAGTATAGGATGTTTCTTTTTCATCACAGGGTAAATCAGAATGCTGAGCTGTGTGTAAGTCCCAAAAATGGTTGTGCACATACTATTTAGTCACATGAAGAAAAACAGGATTTAGTCATACGTGTTTACAGTATTTTATCTATTCTCCTGAATGCTGATGCCCTTTTAGGCACTAAGGAACCTACAGCTGTTTCCTTCCTACTTGTTATTATTCATCAATAACTCCCACAGTGGTGGAGTTTTACCTCTGTAGTTTGAGGTCTTTTTTTCAATTTTGTATGAGCTCTCCTCTTAATTATCCCTCTTCCCACGGAATTCACATTAGTTTTCACTCTCCTGTGCCCATGATTAGTCTTTCATTAATCTACTACCCTGGCTGCTTCTCTATAATTTTATCTTTTGTTTGAGAATCTTTGGTCAGGTTAGGCATTGACTCTCATATTAATGCACTACACTCTTACCTGTAGTTTTACCAACCTTTTCAAGAGTACAAGAGACTAATTTCTGCTGTCCTCCATTTGATATCTTTTGATTAACTAAGACCATACCACTTTTTGTTCTATGTGCTGTATTAAGTGCTATGCCAAAGGTATCACAAAGTTTTATCTGCCTCTTTCTTCTCACAGTGTTTTACCCTGTATACCTCCAAAGAATACATTTCTTTTTCCACTCTTCTCTGTGTTCCTTTGTCCTTAAGCCTACCTTACATTTTTCTACAAACAATTGTATAAGCCACTTAGCTGCCCTGGTTCACAGTCTCTCCAATTCATTTATTGCTGTGAGATTTTATATTAACTGCCAGTTTTATCGTCTTACTGCATGTTGCTTTTTGCAGGTCAGTGTTGTTTAAAATCTACTTTAATACAGAAAAATATGTTACACTGCTGTAAGGGTTTGCCTGACATTTTAACCATTCAAGATTTAAAAAGAAAATTCATGTCTCACTTTACAAAAGAATCAATCTGGCAGGATATAAAGAGATGCTACTGGAAGTTACTGATCAGATCTTTTTAATGACAGCTTTACTAAGTTTGAACCAGCCACCTTCAGAATCTTTTCCTCTCTCCACTATCTTGCACTCTTGTCAACAATTCCTCTTCTAAAATGGAGTCCACAGCTCAGAAGAGTGACAAAAGTACCCAGGGCCCAAATCTGTCCTCTTCTATGTCTATGCAATTCTAGTGAAGTCAGTGGGATTGCAGCAGTTTGACTGACAGTCTAATATAGTCTCCTATAGTTCAAATCCCTGTCTCCAGCTCTCTCTACATATCATGGGGTGATGTCCCCAACTCTAGTGGGGAAGAAATGCTTTGTGCTGCTCAGGTGTGCATGTACATTCTGCCTTGCACTGGAAGATACTGCATTTGTATGGGCCTGATAGATGAAAGAAGAATAGCTGTGTTGCTCTGGGAGAGGCACTACTTTGCCTTTTTCTAACAATAGAGAGCTTTAATTGTCTGAAAGAATAAAATGTAATGTGTAGCAAAGAAATGGTGTTGCAGCCTAAAGAGTAGGGCTGTGTGAAATTTCGCCGGGTGTTTCGTTTCAAAGCTGTTTCGACACGTTTCGAGCTTCTAACAGTGAAACTGAAATGAAACAAACAAAATGAAACAGCTTCAAAATTAAAGAAGGGCACTTGAAACATTTGGAAAGTTTCAAAACGTTTGAGTTTTGAAGTCCGGCTTACTTGGCTTTGGTGCCAGTCCCAGGCAGCAGCAGCAGTCTCCTCTCATCCGGTACGCAGATCCAGGGGCTCACACCCCTGGGAGGGCTGCAGGGCTATGCCAGATTCCTCCCAGGGGTGCAAGCCCCTGGATCTGCACCCCAGATAGAAGGAGGCTGCCTCTTCCATCTGGGACCGGCACTAGCTGTGGGCTGCACCCAACATAGAAGAAGATTGCTGCTGCCACCTGTCCCAGGCAGCAGGGGCAGCCTAAGCCTTCTCTCATCTGGCACACAGATCTGCGGGCCTGAATCCCTGAAATGAGTCCAGCACAGCCCTGAAGCTCTCCTGGGGGTGCGAGCCCCCACATCTGCCCGCTGGATGAGAGGAGACTGCTGCTGCCAGCAAGTGTCAGGAGTTTTGCTTTGAACAGTTTGAGGTGCAGTTTCCCAGAAACGCCTGGACCCATCTCCTTGAAACTTGGCAGGTTTCATGCCCTCAGAAGGGGCTACCATCCCTGCAATTTCCATCCACAACAGGCAAAAAATGCCAACGTTTTAGGCACTTTCATGATTCCCCATTATAGCCTATGGGCAAAACAGGGGAACTCGTCAAAACAGCAAAACAGTTTCAACAAAACAAAAGGGGACAGTGCTTTAAAACAAAATGACAAAACAAAACACTGTCCCTTTGAAACAGTGAAATGGACACTGGAATGAAACGATGGTGTTTCATGCAGCCCTACTAAATAGCTTTGACTTAACTACCCACCAATGAGGAGGCTACAAGAGCTCTTTTCAGGACCAAGTGCAAGAGAAGAATGGAGTGTACCATGGGACTAGAAGCTTCACAGGAAAAAGAGCAATGGAAAGAGCAAGTACTGCATGCAGTTTTTGGCGGCCCTCTTTGGAAATACAAAGTTCCTGCTTTCTAGTTGCTGAGAAGGATAGAAATGCTCTTCCAGTTTGTTCTCAACATATTTTCACTGTAGCCAGAAATGCTGTCACGTAGACACCAATGCATCCCCAAATATGTGTATGTGTGTGTGTGTTAAGCCGTTGACTGTATTAGGCCAAAATATGGGCAAATCCCAAAGGTTCCAGGATGCTGCTGGCACACTGCTTGAAAGAAGTTGATACTGATGATGCTGTGTGCTCTATAATTTCATTTCAGGAAAAATACCTGCAATATACCACAGTAAAACATCCTAAAAAATGTTACTGGCTCTGATATTCCTGTGATACAAGCTACTGAAACCCTAGGCATGGCCTTGGTTAAATTGTTGTTGTATTCACTGGAAAACCCAAAGACCTCATAGGCAACGGTTTTTTTAATATTCTCATTTTAAGGTGCATTATACATTTCAGAGGGCATTAGAGGGCTAATAACCACTCAGAATTAAATGGCCATTTTTCACCTCCTCCTAGACCTGCTTTTTCTCATTTGCAACTATTTTCTATGCAACTTAGAAAAGCTCTGGTTCAACTCAGAAGCTAGACCTATAAAACAATCCAGTAAGTCAGGGATTTTTCCTGAAAGCTATCTATGAAAAGACACTTTTAAAAGATCACTCGTAATAGATGACTGCTTTACCTTAGCATCCAGCTGCACAGATATACAGCATAAAACCCAGAGCCTCCAACACAGTCACCTTAACAGGAGCTCAGAAACATCTATCTCCTAGTACTGGGTCTCCCTTTCCTCTTCAGTTCACCTCTTTTGAGCTCTTCTGCTATTTTTGGTGCTGAATATCTGTTGTGTTTTGTTTCAGGGAGAGCAGACTTCTAATCCCTCCAGGCCTGGAGAAAACTTTCAGAACATAGCACCCTTAAAGGAAATCCACACCCAGGCTTTGGACCACCACAATGACTCTTTGGGATAAATATAATTGCTTTATTACATTACTTGCAAATCAGAGCATATAGGATTCATCTACACAACTTTTAGTATGGGCCTGTCTGTTAGATTCTTGGGGATATTTAGGGATAAAAAAGCAAAGGATGATTATGAATGAGTTATTATAAACTCTGTGCATGACACAATATAACAAATGTATATCACCATCATCATTAATCATCATTATCATCTAATGGCCGTTTTCCAGCAAGAATCACTCTAGAACTTATAATGGACTGATGCAAGTAGCAATGAAAAAAAAAGACTCTGCATCATCACCAATTGCTTTAAGGTCTTTCAGAGTTCAACACAGGGTAAATTGTTTAATTAACTGTAAATTTAACTAAGGAGTTAGAAAACAAAAGGGAAAGAAGACTTAGAATGAAGATCAAATTTTCCCTGTAATGACCTTAAACATTACCATTAGGTTGGCCCAGGAAATTCCAGAGGAGACAGAACAACAGAGAAAACTGTTGGAAGCTTTTCAGTAACAACCCAGGACCCAAATGTTTCCCACTGCATATGCTTCCTTGTGCAGGAAGGAGTAAACGTGCACATGTTGAGGACTGGAGTCTGTTCCCTGCAAAAATCTTCACACAGGCAAAGTGGAGTTGCCTTGTCCCTGCTCCTCAACGTAGAAGCAATGCTTGTTTTTACAAATGTCAAAAAGAAACACTGTTTGATGGCTTTCAAGAAAACAGAAAGAATAGCACTCAGCTTTTGAGGATTTTGGCATGGTGTTAAATTCCTAAAGAAGACTTCTTTGATATGTTAGTTCAGAAGACTGAGTAAAGACCATTTCACTCTAAATTATTGATTTCATTGCTTCAGGTTCCATTCTGGTGCAAATGACAGCATCAGGACCTAGGGTGGAACTTTAAAATAGTAGTTTATTGGTATTTTTCATCTATATTGAGAGTTTTAAAAACTGTTCTTTCTCCTGGCAAGATTTATTCCTAAAAGCTGCCTTGTATGCCTTACATTTGAAAAATAAACTTCAAAAATAATTTAATTAGTTAAATTTAAATATTTTTTACTTTCACCCAATAAAGAGTTACTTCCAAATGTGCACATACAGTTTTTAAAATTCTATCCCCTTGATCAAAATATACACCGTCAAGCAAGAACTTCCTCTTATTAATAATTCTACAGTACATTTTGAAACTCAGCAGATCTTTAGCATCATACTGGGAATTCACTTCTTTTTAATTACATTTAAACCTATTTGCCTGAAAATTGCTGGCCTGACAGCTGAAATTGTTCTGATAGGTAGAGACTATTTTAATCCCAAGATTTCTTAGAAATGTGATCTAGAAAACACCAAATAAACAGAGTTTAACTAGCTAACAATTGATCCTAATCCTTTCAGGAAATACAGTTACATTTTACAACAGATCTCACATACAAATGGATTCACTGCTCTGAGTGCCTTTGCTTAAAAGAGGACATTAAGAGGAATCTAAGAAAGCAATGAAAAGATGGTAAATTAAATAAAGCCATATCTAAGAGAAATGCAATCCTTCCATGTGTTCCCTGGGTAGAACTGAGAAAACTACATAGCAAGCAAGCTACCAGCTTTGGCCAAAAACTAGTTCAGGAAATGGTGCCACTGGAGTCAACCCCCTTGACAAGCCTTGTATTGTTCCCACATAAGCCAAATGCTGTTCACTCAACTCACACAAGATGACCCACTGATCACTGAAGTCAGAAGACCTAAGTGAATACATCAAGCTGCAACTGACATCTGATATCTTCATTGCAACACCTATGGAAATCAAAATCACCAAGGACCTCATCCTGCTCCCACTGAAATCAGTGGCAGGCAGACCATAGAGACCCCCAAAACCCCAAAAGTAGGCATGGAACCATGCATGCTAAATGGCCCTGAAGAGCTAACTAATTTCCTAGCAGAACTAATTAGTGCAGCTGTGTAGTGCCTAGGTCCAGATCTTGTGCCAAGTTGCGGTTTGAAGCCCAATTTTTAACTCTTAAAATTCAACCTTAACTTATACACCGTATCACCATCCCCTGCAAGTGGCACTGGGCTTGATGCTCAGCTGCCATGGCTCAGGGAGCACCACTCACAGGGAATGGAGACACTAGCTGAGTGCCAAGCCCAGCACCACTCGCAGGGGACAGGGATGGGGCAGAGCTCGGTGCTCAGCTGACATGGCCCATCCTCAACAAGTAGTGCTGCCTAGGCTGTGTCAGCCAAGCTCCAAGCCTGGCATTGCTTGCAGGGGATGGGGACACGCCAGCTGAGCACCAAGCCTGGCCCTGTCTGCTGCAAGCTGCGCTGCTGGGCACCGAACCCAGCACCGATGGGGCCAGACTCAGTGCTTGGCAATGCCACTCACAGAAAACAGGGCCGAGTTCAGGGCTTGGCTGGCACAACCCAGGCAGCGCTGCTCACAGGGATGGGGCTGCCAGCTGAGCCCAGTACCGTCCCTATCACCTGCGTGCAGCACCAGGTTCAGTGCTCGACTGGACCACCCCCATCCCCTGCAAGCAGCACTGCCTGGGCTATGCCAGCCAAGAGCCTACCCCTGCATCACTCACAGGGTTCAGGGCTGGGCTCAGCAGTGCCACTCGCAACAGACAGGGCCTGGTTCAGAGCTCAGCTGGTACAGCCCCCATCCCCTGTGAGCAGCACAGGGCTTGGCATTCAGCTGGCGTGGTCCAAGCAACACTGCTCGCAAGGGATGGGGCCACACTAGCCCAGCCCAGCCCAGCCCCAGCCCCTGTGAGCGGCACTGTAGCATGCGTCTACCCCCACCAGGTGTAAGTCAACCCCATATATCTGATCAAAAAAATTAGGTTGACCTCTACACTGGATCTGGAAAATTCCTAACTTTTTGGATCAGAAAAATAGGATTGACTTATACACTGTGTCAACCTATACGCTGTGAAATACGGTACTACTTCTTCTGTTCCTGCTCCAGCTGAAGTCCAGGAGTTTTCTTCCCCTCTTAGAAATCAGTGACTTGAATTTTCAAATTCATCAGAGAATTAGCCTGTGAAGACCACTCCGAGGTTTTCTAACTGAGTATGGGGTACAACTAATCACATGAGACAGCAAGAATCAAACATAGGTCCTATAACTCAAATAGTAAAGGCTCCTGTTTTTAGGGCAGAAAGACTTAAGCTAACTATAACTTAACTTAGACCCAGGTAACTATAGGCCAATCAGCCTAACTTCTATCCTAGGGAAAATCCTAGGAAAGTTCATCAAAGAATCTATCTGCGATAAGCTTGCAGAAGGTAAGATTCTGAATGACAGCCAGCATGGCTTCATTGGGGGCAGGTCTTGCCTTACCAGCCTCATCTCCTTCTATGCCCAGGTGACTTGCCACTTGGACATGAGACAGCAGGTTAACATTGTATACCTTGACTTCCAAAAGGCCTCTGATGTAGTATCACACAACGTCCTTGCAAGAAAATTGGAGGAATGTGGGCTTAACTCCGAGACAGTCAGGTGGATGAGAAACTGGCTGTAGGATAGGACCCAGAGAGTCATAGTGAACAGATCTGTGTCATCCTGGCGAGAAGCAGGCAGTGTAGGCAGTGTCCCAGAGGGTTTAGTGCTTGGTCCACTACTTTTCAACATCTTTATTAACAATTTGGATGTGGGGGTGAAGAGCTCACTGGCCAAGTTCACAGACGACACCAAGTTATGGGGAAGCGTGAAGATAGGCTACAGATACAGGCAGACCTAAACGTACTAGCAAGTTGGGCGGATCAGAATCTGATGAAGTTCAATGTTGAGAAATGTGAAGTGCTCCACCTCAGGACAAGCAGCCCCCAACACACCTACAGACGTGGCAACACCAAACTGACTAGCACCACAAATGAAAGGAACCTGGGCGTAATAATAGACCACAATATGAATATGAGCTGGCAGTGCAATGCTGTAGCCAGTAGGGCAACTAATACTCTGGCATGCATCACCAGCAAAACCAAGGAGGTGATTCTTCCACTCTACTCAGCCTTAGTGAGACTGCAGCGGGAGTAATGCATCACACTTTAACAAGGGCATGGACATGCTTGAGAGAGTCCAAAGAAGAGCCACCCGTATGATCAGAGTCTTAGATAGCAAGCCATACGAGGAAAGGCTGAGGGATCTGGGACTCTTCAGCTTGAAGAAAAGAAGGCTGAGAGGGGACCTGGTAGCAGCTGACCACTACACTAGGGGAGTACCACAAGGGCTTAATGAGCAACTGTTCACCAGGGCACCCAAGGCAAAAACTAGGAGTAATGGCCAAAAAATCCTGGAAGATCAATTCAGGCTCAACATTACAAAAACTTCTTCACAGTCAGGGTGTCTAGACTGTAGTATAAGCTCCCTCCAGAGGTGGTGCAATCACCTACCCTGGAAATCTTCAAGTTGAGACTAGACAGTCACCTTGCTGGGATCACCTGCCACCCGGTTATCTTTCCTGCTTGGTGCAGGGGGCTGGACCTGATGATCTTCCAAGGTCCCTTCTGGCCTTACAATCTATGAATCTAAGGTATACATCTATGGCAGGGGCAGGCAAAATACAGCCCGCAGGCTGCATCCAGCCCACCAATCCATTTTATCCAGCCTACAGGGAACTCTAAAAATTTTAGAAAATTAATTTTTATCTGCCCCTGGGTGCCTGTCATATATGATAGGCAGCCGGCAGGAGCCTGTGGCTGAGCAGCAATGCTGCCCAGCTCCACCCTGCCCCCAGCCCTCACCCCTGTCCCTCCCTTAGCCCCCAACCAGAAGCCTCTGCAGCTTCTGACCTTCCAACCCTAGAGCTGTTCCCCCCACCTCTCTCTGCCCCAGTGGAAAGTACAGTAAGATTGGATGGAGTCGTGGGGAGGTGAAACAGCTGTGAACAACCCAGCAGTCAGGAGTCCCATGGTGCTTGCTGGGCCAGGCTGGAGCCAGAGCAAGAAGCAGCAGGCAGTGGGGCGGAGGGAACCGGCTGCAGTTGGGGAGCTGTGGGGAGCTGCAGGGGCCACAGGGAGTGGTGGGACTGTGGGGATCGGTGCAGGAAGCAACAGGGAAAGGCGTGGTGAGCAGTGGGGGCAACAGGGAATGGTGCAGGAAGCAGCAGGGGCCATGGGGAGTGGCAGGGGCTGTGGGGACCAGTGCGGCCAGCAGTGGGGGCAGCAGTGAATAGCAGGGACAGCAGGGAGCAGTGCAGCAAGCAGCAGGGATTGCAGGAGCCGCAGGCAGTGGTGTGGTGAGCAGTGAGGGATGCAGAGAGCATTGTGGCGAGCAGCAGAGGCTGCCGGGAATGGCGCAGGAAGTGGCGGGAACCATGGCGAGTGGCAGGGGCTTCAGGGAGTGGCGCAGGATGTGGTGGGGCTCACGTGGAGCAGTGCAGTGAGTGGTGGGGGCAGCAGCAAGCAGCAGGGGCTGCAGGAAGCAGTGTGGGAAGCAGCAGAGGCCATGGCGAGCAGCAGGGGCAACATGGAGTGGCAGAGGCCATGGGGAGTGGCGCGACAAGTGGCAGGAGCTGCAGGAAGCAGCATGGCAAGCAACGGGGGCTGTAAGGAGCGGTATGACGAGTGGCAGGGGCCACAGTGAGCATTGTGGGTCACGGAGAGTGGCACAGGAAGTGACGGGGGTTACAGAGAGCAGCATGGCGACTGGAAGGCAAGCGTGTAGGAGGGAATGCAGGAAAAAGGGCAGTGGAAGGCGGGGGCACAGAGCCTGTGCAGGTGCCCTGGGACCGGCAGGGACCCAGGGTTGGGCAGCAGAAGCACAGAACCTTGGTGTGGGGCTTGCATGGCTGCATCATGTGAGGCTCGCATGCAGTCTGCTAGAGCCGCATGTGATGGAGCCAGCAACCCAGCCCCGTCGCTCTCTCTCCCACCCCACCCACCATAACCCCGTGCCCTCTCACATACCCGACACCTACCCACCATACACACATACCCGCCACATACACCCCCTTACTGCCCACACACAACATACAGTATTTTGAGTTATTATATAGTCACCTCTAGATATACTTTGTAAAACACATAAATCAGTACAAAAATATTTTTAAATACAATTAAAATACGTTATAGTAGATGTTTTATTTTTTTGTAAATAATTTGGGGCGTTTTCCGGTTTCAAGATTGCAGCACTCTCCCTTCCAAAGGAGTACTTCCAGGGCAAAGGGAGGGACTTCTGGTGGCAATGGTCAGGGGCTGGGCAGGACTATGGCAACCTGGGGTGGGGCAACTGTCAAGGGGCAGGGCTACCAATGTGGCCCTGTACAGCTCCCAAAACTCAATAAGCGTCCCTTCACCCAAAATAATTGCCCGCCTTGATCATGGGCCCTGATTCAATCACTCTGGACAGCTCTGTTTTACCTGAGGGGGTTGATCATGGTTTAGTTAGAACCAGCTCAGCTAAATCCATTGCTGCCATTTCTGAAACCCTGAAGCAGACAAGGCCCTAGACACATCCCTGGCACATCAAAGCCTCTCCTTCTCTTTTTTTTCTCTGTTGGCCTCCTATACTTTTGGGTCATGCAATTTGACTTGGGTCCCAGTCCAAAACCAAACCAGCCCCATCTTGAAGGCCCCTTTGGTAACTGAATATGGATTAGTCTAGCTGAGCATGGGTCTTAAGACTGTGTGGGAAAGGGAGGGTGGGATATAGGATCATTTGACTCCTCTGCAACAAATTGGAAATTCTGGGTCAGGTTCAACTTTAATCCATGCCTACAGGAGTCAACTTTTCTGGAGATGATCCACACTTGGAAGTGTAGCAAAATCCCCAGTTTTTCTTTCTTTTTTTTAAATTTATTTTAAAATGCATCCCCCCACCCCTTCCCCAGCCATTTCTGACACTTTCTCTCCCTCTCTGTTCCCTATAGATAAGTATAAGTGAGCTCAGACTTAGGATAAGCTTTAAACAATTTTATTTTGGTAGCAAGTTTTTGGTTTGGGATATCCACTGTTTTATATTGTATTATTATTAGGTTTGTATTGATTCTTACTGTTGTATATTGTATTATTATCATTTCCGTATTGGTTTTTATTGTTTCATATGGATATTGTATGGTGTAGGCCTGTGTTTGTAAGTTAACCGAAGTCATGTCAAGTTTCCATTTTATATGTCAAGTCTCCATCTTGTGTCCTCTGCCCAGGCATCCCCTGTGTCGCAACTGTATGAGTCATATATCCCTCCCGTGTAAATTGGTTCCCTGATGAATGAGTGTGATTGGGAATGATTGAAATACAATGGTAGCAGGCCTCTACTGAATGGCCTGTAATGACTGGGCCATCACCTCACATTGATTCATCAAGGAACCACGGACCTCACCCAGAAACAGAGACAAGAACCCAGCATTTGAAAGACAAAAGACCCTGCAGAACCATCAACTCTTACCATTACAGACACCCGAAACTGCACATCGCTACATGGAGCACACATGCTCAGTATGCTAGGGGCTGACCCTTGGCTGGGCATGCCTCCTGTCACTAGAGTCACACAAGGTCTGCACCTATAAAAAGAGGCAGTGAAAATAGACCCACTGGGACGCTCTCTCCATCTGGACCAGCACCATGCCATACCACCTATCCAACCAGAGGCCCTGCCGGCGACTCCCCTCTGGACAACATCTACTGGACAAGGACCCCGTTCTAGCCTGGATAAGTAGATATTACCTGCACACCTCCTCTTACAATTTGGACTCTCTGTCTCTCTCTCTCTCCTCCTGGACTTCAGTAGACTTCAGCCCCTGCACCAAGCCTCTCTAACCCCTGCTATCATTGTGTGTGTGGGTGGGTGCAAGGGAACCAATAGGACATGGTGTCACCATCTCCCCTGTTCAAGAAAACCACTGCCATTTGCAACCCCCAGTTGGGTCATGTTTTACTGAATCCCAGGCCCTTTCTTATCTTAAATTCCAGCCTCATTCTTTCTCTCAGCTCCAGCCCCCCCACCCCTGCTAGTTTCCCAATCTCCTCCCAATTCCATCTCCGCTTTTCTCTCCTTGCTTTCATGCTGTCCCTGCTGCCTTTCAGCCTTCCGTGCCATTTACTGCCTTTTCCCTGTGACCTTCTGCTGCCTTTTTCTGCTTTCCCACTGCCCTGCCATTGTTCAGTCTCTCCTGACGCTTTTCCTGTGATTTTTCTGCTGTCCGTCTCTGTTTTCAGGCTTCCCCCACCCCACTTCAGCTTCCCAGCTCCTCGTGGCTGTCCTGCAGTTTTCTCCAGCTCCCAACACCTCATGCTGCTCCCTGCAACTTCTCTAGCTCCCCAGACCCAGAGCCCCTCTTTCACACCCACACTTTCCCTTAGTCCCTTTTTCCCTCTCCCCACCTACCTTTTCAGCTCCCCCGTAGCTCTGGCTCCAGTCCCAGCCTCTGTGCCGGCATTGCTTCCCTGTTCTGCAGGCTTTGGGCATTGTCTTTTAATCAATTAAGACCAATTAACCTAAAGTTACCCCCAAGCCTCAGTTCTTCAGCCCAGTCTCCTGTAACCTACCGGTTCTAATCCCAGTCCTGGTAACTTTAACTCCCTACACTTCTACTTTCTTACCTTAACCCTTCCCCAGGTATCCCAAGTACACCAAGCACATTCATACATACACAACACCCAACTTAGGAACTCACCTGTGTGTATGTGTAGGTGGGTGGTATGTGTGTAAATTAATGAATACACACACACACACACACACACATATATATATAGATATCAGTGTGTGTGTGTGTGTGTGTGGTATATACATTAGTAATCCATGTATGTGTATTGAATGTGCAGGTGTTGGTAACTGGTAACTGATTCTGCCTAAATTTGGTGTGTGTAGCGTGTATGGGCTTAAACTGGTGATAGGTGTGCATGAACCTGGACTAGATATTTTGAACATGTGTGTGTGTGTGTGTGTGTGTGTGTATGGCATTGTGTACATGATATATGAATTAGTGATCTGTGTCTAACTTTTGGGGTGTATAGTATGTGCTTGAATTGGTAATTGGTATGCATGTGCCTAGGCTGGTTTGAATGTGTATGTGCCTGAGCTGGTAGTACGTGTGTGTATGCACCTAGTTGATTTGTGTGTTTGTATATGTGCAATTGTACACCATGCCCTACTGTCTAACAGCGCAATTTTGAGATCCTGAATGTTGGGCTGACCCCACAGGGCAACAGAATAAGGTTCACCACTTCTACGCCAGCCTAGACCCAGTGCTAGCAATGATAGGATTACAGGGGCAGACCAGACTTAGAAGATGAGCAGTTTTACATGGTAGGAAAACACCTGTATATACTCTCTTATAGTATTTCCCAGGATTCTACCACTCCTGGCACTTCATTAATGGTAAGTCAACGATGATATTGCAGACAAGACCTGGACTTCTCCAGTCAGAGAAAAGATGTACGTGTCTGCCCAAACCGCCATTCGACAACTGCTCTTATACCAATGCAGCAGGGTATTCTACCAAAGGCCAATAATATAATCCAATAATTCAAACACATGCATTTCATTACAGCCTTTTCCATAGCAATACGATGTGATAGAATGTATTTAAATATTATCCCCCAAATGTCTCCTTAAGCATATATTAAAATTATCAAAGAGAGTTCTCATTATGAAGTGGCAATTCATTTTGTCTTACAACAAATGGATAACTATGTCAAAATGTGGCCATCCACATAGTAACACATCACAACCACTCCTTAGCTTTAATTCAGCATTTAGCCTTAGCAATCCAAAGAAAATTCTTAATCACAGGAGATAGTAAATGTGGCTGAGGAACCCTGTCATTTCAGTAGCCTATATTAACTGTGCAGCTTAGCCATAATGAAGTCCCTGGATTGAAGAAAATGTAAAATCATCCAGGAATAAAATTATCTGTCTTCAGCAAGAGCTCCTTACTGACTGCTCATTATTGGTACAAGAGAAAATAGTCACTAGGAATGTCAACCTTTCACAATTCCATCCTCAGTGAACATCACTGTGATTCTAATGTGAATATATCTGAGTTTCCAAACAGTCAGTCAAGATCCATATTTCAAAAGGTTAGGAAGAAAACATTCTGGCAAGACTGATAGGAAATAAAATGGAAATACAGTATGTAAATCACCAGGGAGAGACTGTCTTGAAATACAGATGCTCCTTGTTTTATGATGTTATTAAAGAGACAACCTAGTCTAAGTTTGAACAAGCACTGGTATGTGAAATTCTGAGTATTTCTGTCCTTACTTTAGCTCTCTGTATGAAAACCTAACGGTGTTCATGCAAAAGTAAACTGAAGTGTGAATATCATCTTCCCTGAGATTCTCTTTTTTATAATGAAGGATCTGTTTTGCCCGAAGAAAAGAGCAAAATATGAGGGAGTAACAATATAGCTATTCCCATAGAGTATAGCCCAGGGACTACAAATGGTTGCTAAAGTTTTGCACCAAGTGTTCAAATAAAGGTCTGACCTGAATTCAGCAATATGTGAAGGTTCCATTCAAGTGCACAAATGACCCAGAAAACAAATGGGAAGCACAAAAGAAGGCACCCTATTATCTTCATCTTTAAAAGACCCTCTGAAATGACTTTTGGTAAATGAACAAGGTCAGCAGTCATAAGCAAAATCTATATTATGTAATGTGTGCCCACTGTCACGGTTACAGACTGGAGAGAGAGATATTCATATGCCATGATGATAGGTTTTATTGGATCATATTGTGCGCAATAGGTTATGATCTAGAAATAAAGCTGTGCTATGCCTGAGTTACGCTGCCAAATGGAAAGGTTCTTCAGCAGTAAATGTTCAGATTTGAAAATGTGTGCAAAGAATGGTCACACATTGACATTTTCATGATTCTCCTTCTCTCAAACCTATCAGTTTCGCTAAGTGATAGTGAATATGTCTGGAGAGCAGGGACTGCAGAGTTTCAATCCAGGCTGTGTCACACTGATTCACTGCATGTCATAGCCATGTCAAACATGGCTCAGACTCTTAGATCCATGCCTTGGCATCCAAATAAAAGTGGTCATTTTCTCAAAAGTGCCAAGTGTCCACAGCTGAGGTTCTCAGTATTCGGGGCCTAAAGCTAGGCACCTACAGAAGAAACGTTTCTCAGACTGGCTGAGCACCAAACAGCTTTCCAGTTAAATACGTGGGAGATGATGAGTGCTTAGGCAGCCTTCTTATCTGAATCCGGACTTTGAAGTCTAAACATAGGCTCCTGCTTTTGTAGGTCTTGGCCAGAACTATTATTTTCTATACAATGAAATGCTATTGCCAAAATCCTAACTAAAACCAAAATCGATGTTCATTCTACTGAAAATTCTTCTTGAACTTTAAAATGGATAAAACATTCTTAACATTTTGCCCTGAAGTATTACATAAAGTTAACGTGTAGAGGCATGTGAATTGCAGAGGCTTACCCAACAGACCCTAGAGGCACAGACCACACTATCCTTTTGAACGCTGCCTAGCACAAAGAAACGGTCCTAGCTGAAACAGGCTTACGAGGGTGAGGGTGACACACATTATAGAATCGTAAAACCAGAAGGGACCTGTAAGGTCATCAAGTCCGGTCCCTTGCCATGGGCAGGAAGTTATTGGGCTCAGACAAGCTCAACAAAGTGCCTGTCCAGCCTCCTCTTGAACACCTCCAAGGATGGTGATCGCACCACCCCGCCTGGGAGTGCGACCCTTACAGAGAAGACGGTCTTCCTTGTATCTAGCCTGCATTTACCCCCTACAACATGAACGCCGCATGCTCCCGGAGGCTGGGGGGGCACGGCAAGCTCCTGTAGGTGACAGCAGCACTGTTGGTGGCAGGAGTGCGGCAGTGGCCGCCAGCAGTGGTGGCAGCAAGGGGGTGTGGTGGTGAGCAGCAACCACCTGCCTGCTTTTCTCAGGGGGTGCATGTGCACCTGCGTGCACCCCCTACATGTCGCCAATGCTCCATGTCCATTGGTCCTCATCCTCCCGTGAGGTGCCTTCCTGAAGAGTTGCTCACCTAGATCTTGGTGCTCACTTGGAGGCGGCTACCAAGTCACCTCTCAACCTTCTCCGACTCTGAACAGGCCCAATTCCCAGAGTCTCTCCTTGTAGGGGCTTATCCACCATGCCCTGGACCAGGTGGGTGGCCCTTCTTTGTACCCTCTCGAACTCATCCATGTCCTTCTTGAAGAGCAGTGCCCAGAACTGGACACAGTACTCCCGTAGGTGGAGGTGAGAGACAAGCAGGAAGACAGTTGCGAGCAATACAAGTAGCGCCAAATCCCAACTCATGCCTGCCTCGCCACTCGAGTGGTTTGTAAGTACGGTAGAAGAGCCGGGCGGGGGGAAAGATTTCAGGAAGGATAACAGCGTGGTCTTGAGGATGTTTGCACGGAGCTCCTTACATAAGGGCAGCAAAAGGGAAGGCAAAGAAACATCTAGTGAGAAGTGAAGGCGGCCTAATGTTCAGCATTGGGTGATTTAGCCCTTCCCTTGTCCTAAGGCGTGGGACTCCCGCCAGGCAGAGATGACTGGGGGACATGCTCCAGTGGAGCTGACAGACTCGCCAGCAGCGCAGCATCTACTGCAGCCTGCCCGCCAGCGCGTGGCAGCCATCCTCAGTGCCCTGGCATGGCACGACCCTCCCATGCGCCAACAACACCTGGGCGCTGGTGGCCCAACCCTGCCTTTCCCTGCTTCCAGCTGCCGGCTTTCCAGCCAGCCCTTGAGCTGTCCACTGCTGCTGACCCGCTGGCAACGCACAGTGGGTGCATGCGGATGCACGCGCACCCCTGCGAAAGGCGCAGGCAGTCGCCACTCGCCAACCCTCCCTTGCCACCGACACCGCCGGCACCATGTGCGGGTGGTCCACAACTGCTGCTGGGCGCCGCCAATGTTGCCAGCACCGCTGTGCCCCCCCAGACCTCCGGGGCCATGTCCCACCGGCCTGCTTTTCACCCCCGCTTAAAGCAACGGGTCCCAAACTGGGCGGTCACGGGGGGGGGGGTGCATAAACGGGGTCAGGCCGAGGAAGAGTTGGGGAAAGGAGGGGCCCGGCACCCGGGGGAGGAGGCGGCCCAGCTCCAGGGTGCT
>NW_017728915.1:26474814-26525735 GCF_001723895.1 Crocodylus porosus | reverse complement strand
GACAGGATTTCTAGGGGAACTTCTCGCTCCCCCCCTCCCGCCGCAGGCAGCAGCCTGCTCCCCACGAGCTGCCGGGGGGTGCAGCCGGTGCTTGAGGCATGTTTCCGTGCCTGAAAGTAGGGCTGTGAGGGCCGACTTTTGAGGACCCGCCGGGGCTCCAGGTAAATGCGATTTACATCTTGGAAACTCCTGTGCCAGCGCGAGCCGGCAGTCGCATGCAGTCCGGCGGGTCGTCTTTTGTAGCCACAGAACGATTAGAGCTTCAGGGAAACTTTTTGGGTTTTTTGGGGGGGAAGGGGTGATGTTACTGAGGCCACATTGTACATGGATTTGAGTCGCTTATAAAATGCCTGTGCTTTTAATAGTGAGATTCAGTCTTTAAAAGTGCAACTTCGCCACTATTAAGCATTAACTACGTTAGGGAGGTATAGATTTAAAAATTCCATAAATAAATACATTTGTTGACCCTCGGACAGGCATCGCTGCTTCATTTGTGCTGGATGAAGGTAGCAAATTAGGGAGCCGTTGTTCTGTTTTACAATGGGAAGTGCTAATTCAGTGATTGACGAATGACTTAACAACAATTATTAGCACATTTATATAACTCCTTGTTCAAACATGGCTTTTGAAATCTTTGTGGCATCCAAGTCAGCTGTACTGTTACTAACTAAGATGGAGTTATTCCCAAAAACATACAGCAGCAACTCATTTATTTTATGTGCCCATTCAAACTACATCTGTAAATGGATTCACAATCTGAACAGACAGTCCTGGCACTAGAGAGTGTGGGTGCACTTTAACACCACTGTGTGTCATCAGATGACATCTGGCTCCAAAACAAAACAAACTGCTATTAAGGACCTTTTCTTTTCATTTTTTTTCTCTCCTTAGTTCTTTTCTTCCATCTTCCCCTCATCTCTGGAAGCTCCATCCATATTGGAATAGGCAGCAATTATTCCAATCTCTGTAAGTAGTCCTTTTTTTTTAAAACTGCTTTAATGGCATGCCTTGCAGTTATGTACAGCTGTAGCTATATTATATTTAAAGCCCTCTACCAGATAAGACATCAATCCAGTAAAAAGCAAGTAGCTTTCTAAGAAAATAATTATATTAACAGGACTATCCTCATTTATTTAGGGCCAAATCCTGCAATCTTTAAAGCGGCTGAGCTGCTCTTTGAATGGGGCCTGTAAAATGTGGTGCCAAGTACAGTACTTTTCTAATTTATGTTTAATAGATTTGCTAGTTTCTTACTTTTAACACTGTTACCTACAACTTTTGCACTTCCCTAACAACTGATATGTAAACTGGATACATTCACATCAAGATGTCCACTTACCCAGAAATTCCCTACCATTTTCAATAATTGCTGTAAGAGCAGAAGTGGTTCAAAATGGCTTTCGGTGACCAAAACAAATTAGAATACAGGATCTAATTTGATCCATCACTGCTTTAATGTGTTTTCTTTTTGATGGTTTCTTTTGTAGTAGTTAAATGAATGATTTTTTTTTTTAAATGGGCAATATAAACTTAAAAGCCCTAAATCTCTCCTGGATGTTAGGCATCTTAACGTCGGTGGAAATCCACGTGGATGCCAGAGTTCATGCTAACAAGTTCTGATCAGGAGCCTCATAGGTGAAAAAAGAGGAGGAGAAAACCACCACGAAGGAAGGCTGAATTGCTAGGTTGCTTCTGGAAACTGAGGATATGAGCAGACAACGTAACTTAAGGCAACGATTACTGAAATAATGGAAATAAAACAAACTCCTCCATGCTGAAACTTTAAAGGCTGGATCCTAGTCGTGGTAGAAATGACTGTCTAGGTCTGCTAGACACACAAGTCTGAAGTCTGAGACACGTTGGACCAACTGTCCTGTCACTTACTAGGGACAGATACAAATCATTTCCAAAGTTAATGAAGCCACTCCCCATTCAGGCTTAGCAACTAGGAGTGTGCAAAACGGGTCCTATTCGATTTGGATTCAGATGTGGCCCGAATCAGGGTCAGTGATTCAATCCGTTGATTTGGATCACCGTCCCCGATTCGATTCAGCCAAATCCAAATCTAACTATTTGATGCTGATTCGGCGAATCAGCAATTTGGACACAGGCACAACTTTAAAAGTTTTTTCTACATACTTTGAGGTACGAGGCACAGCTCATGATCACTGTGGTGCTGGAGCTCATGGAGCATCCCATAGGAGCACAGGCAGGGTGCTTGGTAGGGAACTCGGACACGGACCGGAAGTATTTCCAGTCCACCTCCAGGTATGCCGGGGAGCACACAGGCGGGCCCCCCCCAGCCCAGCAATCTGCCGCAGGGGGGCCCCAGGTGCCCCCTCAGGCCCAGGAGGCACCAGTCACCCCCCCAGCATGCTCCCTGGTGAACCCCAAAGTGCTCCTGGTCCACTTCCAGGTCTGCTGGTGAGCACACTGGGGAGTCCCCCATGCTCCTGTGGGATGCTCCATGCACTCCAGCACTGCAGCAGTCACACACCACCTAGTACCTCGAGGTATGTAGGAAAAAACATTTAAAGCTGTGTCTATGTCCAAACCGTTGAATCTGACTGAATTGATTTGGAGAGATTAAAGGGTCCTCTGATTTGATTTGGAGATTTGGGCACTGAATCGGGCCAAATCTCTGCCGAATCGAATCAGGAACCAAAGGTTTGCACATCCCTATCAATCATGATCTCCCTCTTCCCCTCCCCCCTGCCGCAGGTAATTAATATCTGGGTCAAAGTCAGAAACTTGAACTGTGGCTTGTTTGGGGCTCCTGCTAGGGGAAAGAGCCCCTATATAATGCTGGTACTCACTGTAGTATGAATTAAAATTTCAAATAACAGCTCTTCCATGCAGAAGAGAGAGGAAAGAGCCTTGGCTCTAATCCCTAATATGCCAACCAGTGCAGCCTTACTGATACACCAGGGGAAGGCTTTTCTATCAAGTACAGGGCTGGTGCTGATTACAGCCAGAGCACTGGGAAGACTAGGAAGCAGATGACAACTCTCTTGCCATTCGCCGTCATTCCTACTCTGCTTCTGAGAACTAGAAAATGGCAGGAGAGCCGTCATCCGCTTCCCAGTCACACTGCTTGTGGGAAAGAAGTTAAGTGACACAAAGTCAAGTTAAAATTCAGGATTGTGGCAGCATGAAATGTTTGTCTCAACTCCCATGTTAATAGCAATAGGAAATTGGTATTGATGGAAATTTAGTATTGAAACTAAATAGAAGAATAGGTTTTCAGCTACACAGAGTTGCTCTTCAGAGTGTTCATGGACAAATTTGCTGGCAAAACCATTTTGATTTTTCAGTGGAAAGGTAAACTGATTTCTGGAAAATGTTTATTAAAATGACTTTACAGTGACTTCAAAATCATTGTTAGTTTTAGTTGAGTCTCCAGTCACAAACTTTAGTACTTACTGGAAATGCTTTGGTGAACATGGGCCAAAATTGTTTGTGTATCTAGCAAAGAAAGCAACTTGTCCCTTTTAAGCAAAATGCAGGGCAGAGTTGCATCTTATAGACTATTTCAGAGATGCATAAATTTATGGTTATGGTTCATAGGTTGAAACTTCTCTGAATGAGTTAGCCTGTAAGGTGCGACTTGGCATTCTGCCTGATTCAGATTAATGTGGCTGACTACCTTTCTCCGTCTATTCCAAGCTAGCTTTCCTCCCTTTCAGTCTTGTACCTCTGTCCAACAAGCTTTAGGATCATCTCCTACAAAAAAATATAATTTAAGTGCTTTTATTGACATAATTTTTGGAGTCAATTTAATTAGGTTGTCCATACAAATCAGGTTTGTGCCAGAGAGCGTAAGTCAGGTAAGCAGTCATTTGTCTGGGCAAGTCAGGATAAATAAGTGTATACAGTAGGCAAGCTGTGGGGAGGGCCTGTTTAAAACTCATGCTTTTATTCATTGTTAGTACTGCCTCCTCATGAGCTTAGCAGGTTTTTAAAATTTGCCCTCACTTAAAAGATTTAGCTCACAAAAAACATAAAGGGACACAAATATTCAGGAATACAATGGCTTTCTCCCTGCATTAGAGTAGAGGCAAAGGGCAGGGCCATAAAAAGATAGCAGCTGAAAAAATTCTGCAGAAAATCCCACCTCTAATCCTACACATCCTTCACTAGGTGCTTAGGAGACTGACCCTGCAATGCTCTACTCAAATCTCACATGCACGCAGCAGCAGCTGGCTCCCTGCTGGGTTGTCATTGACTACAGAGCTGCCAGCTGTGACTCCAAAGAGGGTAGGGGTTGAGCAGGCATTAACTCATGAACAACCAAATTCTTATCCCGTTCAACCTGAACTATTCGCTGTTGGTGGTAAACCCTGCTATTCCTGCTCAGTAGGCTCCAAACATAGCAAAATCAGTGCAGTTCCCAGGAAACGCAGACTTAGTACACCTGATGCTCATGGACTGCAGTCACTAAGATCAGTGAAGCACAGATCCAAAGGAAGTGTGGGGATATGGTCAAGTGAACTCTGTAGAATCCACGGGTTGTTCTCCACCACATCCTGCCGGCCTGACTCGGCTCTCCTACTACTTAGTAGCCAAAAGAAAAAGTATAAACCCCTCTCACCCTAGCCAGGTAGTCATGTGCACTGGGACAAGGATTTTGCCCCTGCAGCAGCATTTTCCCCCTGCATGTGCAGCACTGCCACTGACAATGCCCAGATGATTAAGAGGATGGAGCTAGACAGTTCTCAGTGGTGACACATAGCAGAACAAGGAGCAATGGGCTCAAGTTGCAGCAAGGGAAGTTTAGGTTAGATATTAGGGAAAACTCTCTCATTAGGAGGATGGTGAAGCACTGGAACAGGTTACCCAGAGTGGTGGTGGACTCTCCATCTGTGGATGTTTTTAAGGCCTAGCTTGACAAAGCCCTGTCTGGAATGATCTAGTTGGGGATGGTCCTGATTTGAGCAGCGGGTTGGACTAGAAGACCTCCTGAGGTCCCTTCCAAACCCTAACTTCCTATGATTCCATGATTAAGCCACCAATGCATTTCCTTTTGAGCTGTGCTTCACTGTGCTACCCAGGCCAACTTTTCCCACCTTCACCTATCCAACATTTGTTCTTGCAGCAAGAAGATGAAAGGAGTCCTAGGTAACTGTTGTATGGCAGGCAGGGCAGGGGAAGTAGGCCACCTGAAGAGGTTCCCCATATCCTGGTCCATTTTTCATCCAGTGGAGCCATTCAAGTTCCACTGCAGTGAGACCACTCAGTGCCCATGGAGGTTAGGCAAGAATACAGCTATTAAGTGTGCAACAGTAACTTAGTCCATAGCAGGTTGTGTGACTACTTCCAGAGCTCCTTAATTGAAATCTGTTTTTACACAGATAATTTGTAGAGAGATTAAAAGGAATCTCTCACCTTTCCTCCACACTGGCTAACCCCAAGTTCTCATCCACACTATACAAAAGGAGGAAACACATTTGGTTTAATGGCACAAGTGGTGATGATGTACGTAAGTCAGGGCTATTCTCAAGCCTCCAAAACTAAACTCCAGTAATTCCTTTATCTTCTCCCCTAATAAATTCTTCCCTATTCAGCACCAACGTACAGCCATTTCATTTTACAATGACTTCAGCTCATCCTACTGATTCACATCAAGTATAATTTCTTCACTTTGAATGCACATGAGACTATAGTCTGTACTAGGAAGGTATCAATTTCTCACTAAGGCTGACTACTTTCTCATCCCATTTATTAGAACTTCAGCTGACTCATCTCCAAATCATTCATTTCTACTCTAACTGTTGACTTGGTGGTTTAATTTCAACAGTTTTCCCCTCCTGAGATTTTTTTTTTTTCCGATGCTGCAGAGAATGAGATCAGAATTTGTTTTGCCTAACTAAAGGTACAAGGCCCAACTCTCTTTTCACTGAAGTAATTGGGACATTTTTCCTGGTCTGTCTTTGATGGGGGCAGGATCTGATCCAGACAATGGGGAATGAGATGGAGCAGAGTGTGGTACATTTTCCTCCAGTTGCACAGCGACTGATAATCCAAAGGTCCAAACAACAACAGTTTTTGCAACCCATCAGTGCCTAAGGGCCAGATTTTCAAAGGTATTTGGGCACATAGGCTGCTTACTAACTTAAAAAAAAAACCCCAAAAAACAGCTGTTTACTTTAAATTTGGCACACTCCCACGCTGAGTCCAGCACATACCCAAAAGAGGCATTGTGTTAGTTCACCCGGCTAGCCCAGTGTCTGTATAGATTAAGTACCTTCATGTGGGTTTTTTGGAGGTACTATCTAATAGCTGATTGAATCAGTTTTAGATAAAAGTACCAAAAAGCCTCGGTGAAGCACCCAATCTATACAGATGCTGCAGAGCTGGGTTGAATTAATGCACTGCTTCTTCCAGTAAAATGTGTTTTTTGTTTTGTTTTGTTTTTAACACCTGTAAGCAGCTATAATCAGGAAGATAAGTGCTAAGTAAGATTTCCAAAAGCAACTTAATGGGTCAGACACTTCTCAAGAACAGTTCGGTTTCTCATGGGACTTGGAGCACATTTAAAACACCTAACTGTACTGTTATATACCTACCGTATTTACTGGAATAGAAGATGACTCTGATTATAAGATGACTCCCCAATAATTAGATTCCATCTATGGAAAATTTATAAATTTCTTGTAATTTTCCAGGTAGAGAATCTACTTATTGGAAGTTGGCCTTGAATTTGTCTCCCTCTCACTGCTATAGCAGGGAAAATAAATCTGGGGGGTCAGGTAGCCCTTTGCTTTTTGCTTTCCTCCAGCTTTTTCCTCCCTCCTTACTGTCAGACCCTGTTCTCCCAAAGCATGTGCTAGTGAGGAGTAAATTTGAAAACAATAACCGTGAAAGTAAACGTGGCTATAGAAATTTGCACATAGTATCCATACACTTAATTGTTTCTAGAATCAATGCATGTTATCTTTTTTTTTAAATTACTGCAAGTTTTAGCACAGGTATTCCATAAACACACTTTTGAACAGCACTTTGGCACCTACTTATATTAGTTTAAAGCCAAAGGTTTGTGGTTTATCACATAGCTTATTGAGCTGGGCCCTGCCAGAGTCAACAGCAGGTCAAGCCATAGTGACCTTGCAGCTCAGCACTGCTCAGTAAGTGTGTATTCCAGATACCCGCCACAAAGGACTCATGTTCTGAGCAGTCCCCACTCATGACTGGAACTGGGTATTTTTATTACAAGTATTGGGGTGCTCCAAAAGTTTATATGCAGATGAGGTGCAAGGAGGGTGGGGTGACACTAATCAGATGCACCAGACTGAAAGAGAGGGTGACAAAGAGATTCTGGGTGAATTGTATGAATTATTGTGGTTCATGATGCCTTGAAAAAGAGTCAGTAGTGAGGGGGACTGCCCTTAACGGGCACTACTATATGTCTTATTCAGATGGGCTACACTGACCTTTCTCGCAGTAGGTCTCCATTACAATTTTTGGCACCAGGAGAGGGCGTTGGAACTCATTCTAGTCTCTCCGAGCGCCGTGCCGGCTTTTTAGTGCAATACCTCCAGGCCCAGTGCTCATTCCCTTCTGAGGAAGCAACTCCCCCCCCTCCCTTTTTTTTTTTTTTTTTTTTAAGGACCACACCAAAGAAATCTTCCCGTTAGCATGTTTGCTTAATGTGGGCCATGTGTTTTATAGTCAGGCTCAGTGGGGGCTTTTAATCAACTTCATAGTTGGTTTCCATTGCTGAGCACATGCTGCTTTTGGCAGCAGCTTAACATAGATAATGTATTTAGTGACAGATCCTTGTTTGCAATTATAAGACGAGGGGGGCTTTTTTCCCATGCCAATTGTGGGGGGAACTTCATCTTATATTCAAGTAAATACATTTAAACTGGCCGACAGCTTTATAGGTGGTATATACAGATGATTCTCTTGACCTTAAAGGTGTTTATGCAGGTTGTAAATTTAGCTCTAAGACTTTACCCATAGCCTAGTAACTAGTGTATAGCTCCACAAGATCTCCACAAGCACTTTTTAAAGTAATAGAGTTATGTGAGGCACGTGTAGTCTTCAGGGATCTGTGCTGAACTGAGCGACTGCTCAAGCCACTACAGTGCCTGCCTAAGCACTTTTGTTTAAGCATGTATCTTGGCCATATGATGTGTTTTCTGGGCCAAGTGCCTTTTTATAATTTTAAAAGTCTCTTATCTTTTAATTACTGTTATTAGTTGTACACATGCTAATCCTTTTCCTTCTATCACAAAAACCCATGATTTTTGCTTTAGGCAAATGTTTTCCTTCTTCCTTTTAAAAAAGATACAGTACATATAAAGAAATAGTCAAATATGTGCGATTTTATCATTCCCTGATTCTCAGTTACCACTTCTTTATAGGCAGCTTTTCCTTGTATTTCCTCTTTGGCTTAGAGGAAATAATTCCCATTTCAAGTATCTTGTTTCAAGAGTAGAGTCTTGCCCAAGGTCACACAAGAAGTGAGCAAAGAAATGAACCTAATTTTCCCATCCAGTGCCCATGCTTCCTCTTAATAATATGATCCTTTATATACAGTATTAGTTACTGTCTTGTATTAGCTTTGGTGTTGAAGGGATGGACTACAATTCAGTTATTTTTGGGCTACACTATACTGGCAAGAGCAATGGCAGAGATGTATATACAGTTGTGCAACTCAGAGAGCATGCTCCTGTCCAACTCCCTTCTTTGGGACATGGTACCCTAACTGATCCAGGCTTACAGACCAGGGCGGGACGCTAAAGCCGTCCAAGTCATCTATTCATGCTTCTTCCAAAACTCCATCCTAATGAGCACCCTGGTTTATATTTTAATTCTTTGGAGACAGTTAAAGCAATATAAACTTTGCAAAGGAACTTCTAAGACATGCATACACTGTTTCCCTTATATAGCTCAGGAGACTACAAATCTAAGCAAATCACCAGATCACTCTTGTCTCCTATCCCACAGAGCTAGAGTCATGCCAAGGTTCTGCAAGGCTTTGGTTTTGTATCTGTATCCTGGCAAAGAAGGCCTTACTTCTCCAGCTCTGCCTTTCTGTTTCTGGTAATGAAATGGCTCTTTCCACACAGCACGAATACAGTTTTGGTCATGAGCCTCATGAAAACCCAAATTCTCATTGTGTTGCATTCATGTGCGCAGCATGAAAAGGGACAGAAGAGTCAAACAGAAAATAAGCCACTTCAGCTTTGCTCCAGCATTTTGGCAGGACCATAGGATTCAGCAGTCTTTGATGGAGACCATCAAAGCAGGGTATCATCCATTACTGAGAGGTTCAAGAAACCCTGACCTTCCACACATTCCACTCATTAACCCACTATGATTTTAATTCCAGCCACTGCTGCCTTTATGGCATTTCCTAGGGATGTTCTTTTCACAATGTTTTTGTCCCTACTCTTGTGATCATCACTGTATCATCCAGTCTATTCCAGTCATCCCGCCTGAGGGTCCTAAGCAATGTTCTATCATTTTTTTGGCTATTCCTAGCCCACATTTCAATCAAGAGTGCCTGTGTTTTAGGAGCAAGATTGTTTTCATCTTTGATAGGCTTAACAAAGTGCTCCAGCCACAGAGGAATCTGCACGGAAATGCAGATTCCATGCATTTACCATGTTTCAGAGTTATCTTCAGCATGTGGGAGGCAGAAGAATTAGATAAGGACAAGGCCAGGAGGATTTTCCTCCACATATGAACACTACTCTAGCAACTCCAGTTATACATTTTTGCCTTTGTAGGCAGGGGCAGTGTGGTGTTCAACACTACTGTAATGGTATCCTCTGGTGACAAGAGATTCCTGTTGCTGAATTTTTGCAGGAGGTTGGGGGAGGATGTATAGAGACTAAGTGTCTGAAATGGAGCATGGGATGCCAGAAACTCAGTAAGATGGACAGAAACACACAGGGCTTCTAGTAGGAGAGAGAGGCCTGAGGAAACAAAAGTTATGCTGCAAAAGAAGACATGAGAATCAATGTCACAGGAGACTCAGAAAAAGCAAATCCAGATGGCAGCACCAAATGATCTAGGAAGTATGATCTGAGCTAGCAATTTCCAACCAGGGTGCTGCCAAATCCTTTGAAGGGTACCATGAGATTTGAGGAGATGAGCAGATAGGCAGAAGCTCATACTTGTCTCTGCCTGACTTATCCCCTACGCCCGCTGCCCAGTCCCTCTGCAAGGAGGTAAGCACTATGTTATATAAATAAGCTTTTGAAATTGGGTGCCACTTACATCACAGAAGTTATGGAAGAGTACCTTGAGTCCAAAAAGGTTGAGAACCACTGATCTGAGCAGACAGGAGAGATAGGAAAATATTGGTGGGAATGCAGCAAAGGTAAACAACAGTGAGAAAGTCAGAGATGCACAGAGGAGACATGGGAACTACCAGTCCCTGCTTGTGAACATCATTCTGTCCCATGTTTAGCAATGACTATCACAGGCAAGGACTCAGGGCATGACTGCACAATGCCCACCTTCAGGCTGGGCACCACTCAGCAAATCTATTTTTCAAAGGGTTAGCTATCAAAATTGCAGTTCAGTGAGATACAGAAGCTCCTGTGGACACATTACCAATAAAGTTCCTACTCCAAGGCTTGGATGGCAATTCTTTGCTTATTTGTTTCACTGATAACTTTTCCTCTGCTCTTTTCTGTTGGTAATATTTTCTTTCCATTGTTTTTATTCCCTTTGGGCTTTTTACACTTGCCATCTGTCTTCTTTTTTAATTATATTTTTAGCATGAAAGTATGTAAATGAACATAATGGGGAAGAAGATAGGGATGTGTGCGCTGAAGATTGACAGGCCCTAGAACTCAACTTTCCTTTGTTTCCCTCACTGGGGCTTGGCACCATCCATGCTGATCCTTTTACTCTGTTTTCTCAATGAATACATTTCCACTGCTGGTGTGAATCCTGTCACCTCCAACAACACACCCCACCAGGCTCACATGCCATATGTAGGAAATGCTGTAAGACACAGTTGCCAAGTATCTCTCCTATTTGTATTTCCCCACAATTTTCAATGTGGCTGAGATTGGTTTTGTGCCCCCTGCCAGGAAAGGAAAGAGAGGAGCCAGATGAACCCTCTGGGATGCTGATCCCAAACTTTAGAACTTGCCAAATTCATGCTGAAAGTGTTGTAAGGTCAGAAACACTAGGAGAACGCTTTGTGTGTGGGTTACTGGTGGCCCTAGAAATGTGTGGAAATGGGAAATTACACAACAGAAAGTTAATCAAACTTTATACAACCTGCCACAGGCAGACTAATTAGTATGGGGGTGGGTTAGTTGCTACTGCCACAGATATGGCTGCACTGATTCCATGTTATAACGTGACCTGTCCAAAGCAGTGCAGCGTGCATAAGGATACCACTCCAGAGCAGTCTGTTTGCCTGAGGGTCTATGAAACCTAGAATGACAGTTCCTTTAAAAGAACTGAGCTCCTCGCACAGACTCAACCCAAGATCTTTGCGCAGAGAGGAGGGTTAGAGACCAGACCATTAGAAAAGGAGCCAGGGATTTGCTAACATTGATTCTATGGATCAAGGATCATGCTTGTGTATCCCAGGGCATCAACGCAGCCCATGACCTTCTCCACATCCTGGTCTGGGTACCTCCTTCTGCAGGCAGCAGATTCATGCTGTGACTATGCTGGCATTTATTTCCCACCTGGCAAGTGGAAGCTAAATCCTGAGGCCAACTGGACAACAGAAGCCATGGATAACAAGTTAATACTATTGGCCTGTCAGACATGCTATCGTGTCTGGTGCCACAGCGGTACCTGGCCACCAGTTAAAGTAATCATCAATCCCATAGATTGGTCTAGAAAGTTATCCAAAGTAACATCTGTGCTTTGTCTGGGATGCAGTTCCAACAGGAGACGTGTCGCACTGAAATGGAGAACTGAGTCCTTTCTGCATAGTTCTCATTCAGGATGACTCCTCCCTGCTATTTTATCCTTTTCCATCATTTCAAAATGTACATTAGACTATGCTAACAATCCAGCTCCTTTATACAAATTGCGTGTTTGTGAAATCAAATGTTCCCTAGGAAAGGAAACCATGGTATTCAATAATAAGATTGACACAGCGGTTACAACGTATTCATTCTATTGTGTGCTAGAGCACAAGCCCCATGGTACATTACTTAACATCATACCCTGATCAGAAGCTTTCCCAATATCTGCAAACAGCAGAACATCAGCATCGCTTTGTATTCCTGTAATGTATCACAATCCTTCTTTTATTTATAGTTTAAGAACTTATAGCACAATTTAATAGAAACTGAGAAATTACAAAAGAAAAAATCCATTTTAAAAGCTCCCCCCACACACTTTTTTTGAGGGAGTAGGAGACAATGCATAATTGAAATGTCAGAACGGAGACACTATGCTGTTAAGAGGTGATCCAACTCCCACTGACCTCCCTGAAAGAAATACAAAAACTAAATCTAAACTTTTCCTATATTTAACAATCTTTGGATCAGGTGTTCTAGTTCATCTTTGTAGACAAAGGCAGCCAGTCATTAAGCTCAGACTAATCTGGGACTTTACTTGTTGCTTTATTCCTCTACTTTAAGCCAGAGTTTCTGTTCATTTCTTTGGATTTCATTTGGCATACAACTGAAATGCTACAGTGGTAAATTAGACCCTACAACAAGAACTTCCCCAAAATGCAGGACCCAAGTCTGTTGGGCCTAATGTTTTGCTACTGTCACATATTTGGAAAAAGAATTTAGGAAATCTGCTTTGGCTTTCCAAGTATATGGAGTACTTCCAAGGCACAAGTATTGTTAAATCATCCCTATGTCACCAGAGGATTCTCCTATAGATGCTAAGAGTAGCTTCGAAGCCAGAATCCAGCTCAAGACTGGGGTTGGGATTTTAAACCCAATACTGAGTATAGAGGCACTGGTGGATTATGCAAAACTGAGATTCTGCTATTGAGTAATTGGTACATTTTCAGATTTAGCTGGTTGATACCAGAAGTTTGTGCCCAATTAAATCATATAAATAAGTCAATTTGATTACTAGGGTAAAGAACAGTTTAGGAAAATAAACAAATGTGTATGTCTGCCATGAAACAGATATGACATGTAGTGCAGGTGTTAAAAAAACCAAACAAAAAACTGCGCTCTAGCGGAAGTAGCAGCATGTTACTTTGACCCGACTCCGCAGCATCTGTATAGATCAGGTGTTTCAGTGGGGCTTTTAGCTAAAACTGATTCAATTAGCTATTAGATAAAAGGGCCAAAAAAGGCTCACTAAGGCACCTGATCCCTACAGACATCAGGCGAGCCAGCTCCAACTAAGGTGCTGCCTCTTCTGGACACACATATGAGGAGCAAGCAGAGGTGGGGTAGAAATGAAGCCCCTAAGCCATGGTAGCAGCATTAACTCCCAAAAGTTCCTGGTGTGCTTGGTGCTGAGAAAAAGAAATGTCAGCTTGGAAGACCACTAATTTCTGACAAAACATTAGATCACATACAAAATTGGATTGATCTTTGTATTGGATCACATTCACTGGCTACTCAATAAGCAAGCCAAAGTCATTTGTTCCTTGCTGAAACAAATACATCACTTGTTGAAACCAAAGCAGAATCAATGTTGAATTTCTCTTATACATTTTACAGACGCCTCATGATTCTGTACAAGGCAGATAAAACCATGCTGCCAGTCCATGTAAACTGGGATAGCTCTGCTGGCTTCATTACACCGATCTATACCAGTGGAGGAACAAGTTTAAATTTCAGTCATTTTGTTTGGTAGAACATAGGTACTTTTGTCTTGTTGCACACAGTAACAAATACTGCAAAAATCTAAACTGCTTCAAAATCTGCTGCTCCAGGATTAAAAATATCAACAAGAATTTGATCCATCAGTTTTCTGAGTGATCTCTATCACACGCCTGAGTAGTGTCACTGGTGGGGCCATCCTTCCAGCTCTCCAGAGTAGTACTTACTTGTAAGAGAATTTTTCATTAATGCTTTTCTGTTTCTGGTCTCTAGGTATCAAAAATAAAATGCAGTTGGGAATAAGACTCCATTTTCACCGCATATTGAAATGTGGTGTTTTCATGCTCGTGCTTAAGTGTAGGTAGACACATGGTCCTCGTTCTGCATTCGCACAAATATTGGCTACTAAGATTCTGCAACACATTAATCAAAACAAGTGGATGTTCTGTAAATAGTTCTAAGCTGATTCCTTGTCGGGGGAAGGGCAGTAAAAGGGGAGCGAGGCACTTTATTTGGGTGTCCCCAGAGCACAAAGCTCTCACATGCGTCAGGCAACATGCATAACATTTTACAGCATAGACCATTCCTATTTTCTGTCACTATGCAATGCTTTCCCTACTTAAACTAAAAGCATTTAAACAGATTTGAAGAGGCTGGAAGAGCCCAATAAAATAATGTACTCTGCCTTCCTGCATAGAACAGGCCGTAGACTTTCACTTCAGGATTCCTGTATTTGGTTCAGCATGCAGAAGGAGAATCATTTTTCAAAACAAGGTTAATAAATTGCTGGGCTCCATGAGGGTATGCAGTTGAAAGTACTTCTCCAGGCATAGCTCCAGCTCCAGCAAACCAAGGAACGAAATTAGTAAATTATATAAATGTACTCCAGGTATCAGAGGCAGAAGATACAAGAGATCTATAAGGTATAGGAAGGATAATGGATCCATTATAGTGGGTGATGCAAAAGATAATCAAACAAGACATGTCTGTTACTTTTATAAAATCATAGAAAATTAGGGCTGGCAGGGACCTCAGGAAGTCATCTAGTCCAGCCCTCTGCTCAAAGCAAAACCATCCTCACCTAGATCATTTCACCCAGGGCTTTGTAAGGCCTTGAGCCAGGTCTTAAAAACCCCCAAAGATAGAGATCACACCACCTCTCTAGATATCCCGTTCCAGTGCGTCACCAGCCTCCTAGTGAGAGAGTTTTTCCTAATACCCACCCTAAACTTCCCTTGCTGCAACTTGATACCGTTGCTCCTTTTTCTGTCATCTGCCACCACTGAGAGGAGTCCAGCTCCATCATAGGTGACTGGTCTTGCATCACAGGGGGCACACCAGTCAGCAACGGGGGGGGTGGCCACACGGCTTCTGGAAGTCCCAAGGCCACTTGCAGAAGTGGTGCAGCTGCTTTTGCTAGTGGCCCCGCTTCCTGGCTGGCACCCACAGGGGAGACACCAGCACTCCCACCTGCCCCCCGCCTGTTGCCTACACAGGGAGCGTGGCCTGACAGGGGGTGCACCAGTGCTCTCAGGGGGTGCATGTGCACTCCTGTGCACCACCTACGCGTTGCCACTAAGCTCCATCCTCTCTGGAACCATCCTTCAAGGTTGCTATCAAATCCCCCATCAGTCTTCTCTTCTGTAAATTAGTGGCATAATTTAAACTATATGTGTACTTACAACTATGGAATGGCATTAGGTCTCTGTGTCTTTAGGAAATATATTAAATTACACGCACCAGGCAAAATAAATTTGATTACTCATCCCATCAGCTCTAAGTTCAAGTTATTAGCATTATAACACCTGTAATAATTTCAAACAGCACATTTTACCCCTCTTTCAGACCCAACTCTGCCATTGCCTGCTGGATGACCTTGGAGAAATCCTTACAGTCTCATGCCTCAGTTTAAAATAAGGATAAGGATGATTACCCACCTTGGTAAAGCACTTTGAAATCTAAGTACAAAAAGTGCTATGTAAAAACTGGGTGTTCTCTATTAAATTCTTCCCAACTTACTCCAGGTTAACACAGAATTAAATTAGTTCCTTGCCCACATTTCATCCTTCGGCTTCTTCAGTCTTTACTTGCAATAAGTATTTTGCAGCAATGGAAACCCTTCAGGGTAGATATCCTATAACTCTTTTTTCCAGTAAGACACAGGGTGTGTGCAGATGTTCATTTCCACCAAAAGAAATTTCTTCCAGTAGAAAAATAGTTCAGGAGCTGACAATACAGTTGCTCTTCCAGCCCCATACCATACTCTGGGCCACCCTTGCCCTTAGGGGAGCCCATTAATTGACAACCTGTCCTCTCCCCTGTCTGGGAAGGGGAGAAGCACACTCCTCTGCTGTAGCAAGGCTCCAGAAGCCTTGCAGCAAGAGCTTTCCAGCCTGCCTTGCTCTGTGCAGCTCTGGGCAGTGCAGGGGCATTTCTCTGCATCCTGAGCCTTGCAGCTACAGCAACCTGCCTCATCCCACACAGCTCTGGGTCAGCTGGAGGGAAGCTAAAGAGGCCAGGACTGGCTGGGGAAAGCCTTCACACACACACAGTTCCCAGCTCCTCCAGCTTCCTATTGCTCCCCTCCCACACCACTCCTCTGAGCAGCAGGGGGTGGCAGTTTAAAAGCCTGAGACCAGGAGCGAGATGTGTGGAGGCTTTCCCCAGTAACTTAAAAGTCAGTGGCTGAGACTGGGGCTTGGGGAAAACTTCCCCAACCTGACTGCTTCTTGCCATCCCTCCACCCAGGTGAGTGGTGAGGTAATGATTTAAAAGCCAGCAACTGGGGCTTGGGGACCCCACTTCCAGCCACCAGCTTTTAAATCATCACCTCTCTGTTCAGTTGGGTGGTAGAGTGGCAAGAAGGAGCTGGCAGGAGCCAGGTTGGGGAGATCATGGAGCCCCTGTCCCAGCTATCTTTTAAATCACCATTCCACTGCTCATCTTGGCAGCAAGGGGAAATGGGCATGAACCAGCAAAGCCCCCTGCCTCATCCTGAAAACTGGGACTGCCCAGTTTGGGCAAGAGACAGGGAGTCAGGTTTGCCTGCCTGCTGTCTTCCAGATTTGATCAGCTTCTACTGCTTTCCGTTCCAAAGCACAATTCTCCACTGTTACATATAGCTCACAGAGTTCTCCTATGCTGATAATGCAACACAGCACACCAACAAGTGGCCTTCACAACCTAACAGCTGCTAAAAGAAGAAAGAAATTTAAAGTGATTTATGAGTGAGGAAAGAGATGAGTGTTTTAGGTGACATCTGAAATAAAGCAAAGACAAGGAAGAGAAAAGCTAGCAGTTCTGGGTGGCAGAAACTGCAGAGAATAGCAGTAAGATCATGCAGCATGACAGAGGAGAACTGCTAGGGACGAGAGAGAGAAGGTGGGGTGGAACGGAGCGGACTGGAAAAAGTCCACAGACATGTTAAAACTAGAGGCTGAAATAAATGGACTTAAGCAGTGGGGAATGCTTGGCTACTTCCTCCAATATATTTTTCAAGAGTAATTTCATTGCTATCATTTTCCCTGCACCTGCTCAGATGTCTTGCAGGAGTCTGCTTCTCCAAATTTAGACTGATAAGAAGTCAGTGAAATTGATCCCACTTCCTCAAGGGGCAAAGCTGGCCCTTCATATTAATGTTAATAACATTGCTTCCCTATTAAATATTTTAACTGCTGTTAAAATAAGTAAATCTTTAGATTGCTGGGAATTCTGTTCTCTTACAGGGCGTGTTCTTATCCCTCAAGTTCATGTTTTAAGTAGCTGCCACAAGTGCCCTAGCTATTCAGGGAACATTATCCAAAACATGCAAAAAGAACAAAACTAAATTATCTGATTATTACCCTTTAGATTGCAGAGCTGCCAAGTTACAAGTGTATGGTCTAAGACATATAGTAACAGTGTGCTGTCAATGCTGGTGATATTTATAAATGCATTTGGGGGTTCTGACATTTTCCACTGGAGCAGCTGTGTGGAGAATTGGAAATCATGAACAATTACTCCTAACTGCATGGTTTTCCCGCTATGAGAGCTGACACAAAGGCTCCGAGTTAAAAATATTGGAGAGCAAACAAAAACCTGAATTAATCAGAATGCCTCTTTTCAGCTGGATGCTGATTTCCACATTGGTCTCCTGCTCTCTTGCTTCTAAGAGCTGGTATTTTCAGTTTGAGGTCTGATTTTTATTTTCATTAATTTGGAAGGTTAAGGCTGGTTTGATAAAGTGACTTAAGTGCAGCTTTAGGACCTGGGAAGAATATAACATTGACCCCTGGTTTTTTATGCTTATGGGTCTAAATGAGCATCTTTCAGAAATTTCAGAAGGGCCAGATTGTTTTTGTAAAGAAGTTATTGACAACCCGTGCGTATTTATTTTCCTGAATACTTTCCAAACCATTCCCCATTTCTGTGATTGTACTTCACAAGTACTGAATCAAGAATCTGGACAGATTTCAAAGCTAAAAGACCGCTCTTTTCAACTTGTTCACTACTGGCATGGTATGAGATATCACCTGTGCTCTACCTGGCATGGTTTCTTCCACAACTTGACAACTAATATACCAAAGAGAACAACCAGGGATAAATAGCCGGATGCTTTTATAGTCTGATGTGGGTACAAAATCTGACTGTTGGTATGAAAACCAGCTGCTTCCCGAACATGAGAACCAGTAGCTGCTCCCATGCTTGTTTGTGAATATCCCATAAAATGACTGGGTGAGGTGGCCAGTCAGCTGAATTGATGTTGTGCGCTCTCTTACAATTCCCAACCTCTGGGAAGGGATGAATGACCATTTTCTGGTACAGTAAGCACAGACCTAAACATTTGAGCCCTAAATTCATTCTTCTCAGGATTCAAAATGGCTTGGTTTCAAGGTTCAGAATGATAAAGCCTTAACCTGTGTCTCTCTAAGGACAGAGAATAGAGAACTATTCCTTCTTACTTTGCTGGTGGAGTGGGGTCTAACACAGCCACCAGTTATAGGGCAAGAGAAAATGTCCCTTCATCTGTAATGAATGGAGTGGGGAGGGGGGAGCTTGATATTCAACTTCTGTTCCTCAAGGATCTGGAGTAGTCATGGGCAGGCAGGGCTATGGAGTAGTGACGGGAACATGCTTCATTCCTCAAGTAGGAAGAAAGTCTCAGGCTGTTCAGATATAAAAGAGCAACCGATTGCATTCAACAGAAGCCCTTGTGCTGGTCCAAAAGTCTCTGTGAGCCCAAACATGAGCATTGCTCTCCAATAGTCAGCCCAACTCAAGTTGTTCTGATATTCAGGTCACAGCCAAAAACAAGCCACCACCACCTCCTCCTCTGCAAGTACTTGCCGTAGGATTTGGTTCCACACTATGAATGGTATTTTGCAAACTGGAAAAGGATCACTAGAAGTTCCCATCCATAGCTACCTCAACCTTTCATGATTATGCCGCCTGTTAGGCCACTCTATTCCCTTTTCTGCTATCCTTTTTGTGCACAAGCTGACTGGGCCAAACACTAAGTAGATTTATTTTTAAAGCACGTAAGTGACATAAGAATCAAAGACTCTGGAAAATTATGTCCTTTGTGATTTGTTTAATAGCTTGTACCCATGCTTCATTTGTCTGTAACATTATATAAATGATTAATAAAAATGTACCAAGCATTTGTTTGGGTCTTAGGCCCCGTTTTGATATCTGACAAAGAGGAAACAGTTTTTTGCTCTCCCAAGACTTTTAAAGATGGTTAAAAGGAAAATTGGCTTTCCAGAGAGCTGTAGCATTGTTACTCAGGTGGGAAATGTGCGCTGCCAAAGCCATCCGTTGCTTCTCTTCTTTTCAGATGAACAGAGCATTCTGCCTTGTAAAAAAGAAGAGCTCCAGTGTGGTAACGGACTCTGCCTCCTGAACTGGCTGCGCTGTCACTACAAGAAAGATTGTGGAAGAGATTACATGTCCATCAAACTAACATGCTCAAGTGAGTTACCTTTCAATTTCCTCCTAAATCCAAGGGTGGGAAATGGCTTAGGAGCATAAATCTGTGTTCCTATTGAATCATTCTCCAGTATTTAACCTCTCATTAGATTTGTTTCGGTTTGAGGCTGTACAGATATGACTGTTTGAATTTATATTTATTTGTCTAAATTTCATTTATGCTGAAGTGAAAGAGTGGTCAAATATAAACAGTAGTAGAAATAAGAGACTTAGCTTTGCTAAGAATGTATTTAGCTAATGTTTTGTGAAGGATGGTGAAATTCCAGTTTAAGATAAAAGGAAGTATAAGCCAAAAGCTGGGAATGTCTAAGTAGCCATTCATTAAGTATTAGCATGATTAAGTATTAGCAGCTATGTGAAATAAATAAAGAAGTAGCTGTAGGCCAGGTACTTGGCATTTGGAAATGTTAACACAAATAAATAAATAAATCTTCAATCTGCTAAAACACTATTGAAGAAGGAAAAATAGGGAATGACTGTACAAGCTGGGACATCCAACATATTCAAAGGAACTGTATGGTGCAAGCTGTAAACAATATGCCTAAAAACTAATGTTGTCCTAGTCAGGTGCTTTATGGCATTGCTGATTCTAGTCAATAAATTCAGATACAATATCAAGTATAGATGAAGAATAAAAGTGTGCAACACAGTCCATGATAACCATTTATTAGCAATTTTAACTGCCTGAAAAGTGCCTGCTCCTTGGTTTTTGTTCTTGCTAAACTGCTGATTGCAAACTTCAGGAGCTCTTCAGTTAAATATTTGTATTTTGTTGACAGCATCTTGCCCAAAGGAGAGTTGGATGTCAGAACCCCACCCCACCCAACAAATCGCTAATAGAACTGAGCATGCTCAATTATTCATTACATGCCAGCAGTGTCTATGACCATCATTTTTTCCGGCTAACACTCTCATGTACACGTCACCCAAAGACTGCATACACACATTCAGATATCGTCCAAGACAACTCTCCCAGGTTTGTTTTCCTGAGAGAAACATTGACGTGTACAGAAGTTCAGACAGAGAAGCAAAGAGCCTCAGTATGGATGCTGGGCAGCCAGGGGTTGTTAGGACAGGGGCAGGCTGGATGTGGCCCACAGCTGCCCACCCTCCTGCACAGGAGGGCCCTGGCCAGCATGCACAGCTTACAGGCAGGGCCACTGCAGCCGCCTCCAGGGGAAGTGCTCAGCTTCCCCAGCCTCCAGAAGCTCCTCCTTGTGCCCCTGCTGCACCACTCACTCCACGCAGCAAATAGGGAAGCAGCAGTGGGCAGAGGAAAGCTACAGCAGAGTGGGAGTATAGAGCATGGCACTGGGGCTGTTGGGACCCCAGGGCCTGCACCCATTGGGGCAGCAGGAGTGTGGAGCCTGGGTCGGCCCAGTTCCATTGCATGCAACTCCCCACAGCTCACATGCACTGCAGCTCCCAGGATTCACACCACTGGGGGGAAGCCTCACGCAGTGGAGCTGCCTTCCCCATTTCCTTGCTGCCATGTGCAGCTCCCAGGACTCTGCCAAAAGTGGCGGGGAGCCCTGCTCCCTGCTTCCCAGTGAAGTCTTGGGAGCTGCATGTGGCAGTAGGGAGCAGGGCTAGGCCACCATCTCCATTGTGTGGAGCTTTTCCCGTGTCATGTGAGTCCTGGGAGCTGTACGTGAGGTGTGGGGAGCCCACGTGATACATGCTGGCTGGCCCTTGCCACCACATGAAGCTCCCAGAAGTGGCTGGAGCTGGACTCTGCCAGACGGCTGCACCTGCACAGGCCATGAACACCCCGAGGGCCCACTGCCTCCTGCTACCGTGTGTGGCAGGGGCTGTGCACCATTTGTTGGGGGGGAAGGCATAAGGGGCTCCTCACAGCCCCCAGTCTCCCTTGCACCCCACAAACCTACACATAACCTACACCCCCTGCACCCACACATAACCTACACCCCCCCACAGACACCCCAGACCCCATCATACACACACAGCCTCCCCCAAACACAGCCCATACACTGCTCCATACTCACACACCCCCCACACACAAGAGTAAGACTTTATTTTTGAGCTATTACATAATCAGGTCTATATACACTACTCAGATGTACACAAATCAGAACTAAAAAAATGTAATAAAATTAAAACATGATGTTTGACTTTTAATATATGATGGGGGGGGTTCCAGTTCCAAGTGGCAACCCCCCTCCCCCCAAAAGCAGTATTTCTGGGGGCAAGGGGAGAGACTTTCAGTACACACGTCAGGGGATAGGGGAGGAACTTTCTGTCCCAAGAGGAACCCGTCAAGGAGCAGGGCTACTTTTGCAGCCTGTGACAGCTCACCAGAACTGGGAGATAAGGCTTTTCCAGTGCCGGTCCTGCAACAATAGAGCTGGTGCTGGAGATAAGGATCTCTCAGTGCCAGCCCTGTGACTGCAGAGCTCAGGCTGGGAGATAAAGATGTCCCAGCACCTGCTGCACTGTCACAGAGCTGGCGCTGGGAGATAAGGATGTCCCAGCCCCTGCTCCCTCGTCATGATCTAGGAGTGGTGGGGAGGCTTGGAGCTCCCTGCTACCAGGGCAGGAAGACATAGTCCCTGCCTGGGCTCCAGTGGCAGACCCCCACCCTCCTCCAGCAACAGGCAGCTTCCAGGGGTAGGGAGCAATCTCCCGTGCCGGCTGGCTGGGACCATATTTGCTCTGGGTCATGCATCTACATGACCGCTAGTGCACAGTTAGTAATCACAAGTAAATTTGCTACTTGCATTTGCAGGTAACAGATTTAATCACACGTAGCCAGTTTTACTGCACAGTAAGCATGTGCACATGTAGACGCACATGCTTTCTGCACAGTAAACTACAGTAAAGCATCTCATTTAGATGCATCCAGTTAAGTACAACCAAATTAGCTCTATTTGCTGTCAGCCAGGTGATCAGGCTGGCTGACAAAGAATAGTTGTAAGAGCACACAGAACCAAGTCTTCCGTTGTTCTGCATCTGTGTACCCATGGATAGGGAGTTAGTCCAATCATTAGCTAATACACAGTTAGCTACTTAGGTCATGCATGAGTCATGTGTTTACTAGCCTATCAGAATACTATTCATGTGCCAAACCTGTTTTTCTAATTAGGCAATATCTGGTACCTAAATTATCTTTATACCCTTAATCTTAATGCACCATAATTTTGGCTTGTTTATTACAATTCCTGGGGCAGGGGCTGGACTCAGTGATCTTCCGAGGTCCCTTCCAGCCCTAGTGTCTATGAAATCTATAATGCTCTTATCCTGTCTGAAACTGGGAAACTAGACATGTGGCTTGTAAGGACTGTAAACTCCCTCATTCTTACCAGGCATATATCAGGCCTCCCTAGTTACATCTAGCAGCTTCCCGCTACAGTGCATATGCAGCTCAATCTCACACACCATCTCTTGAGGAGTTTCCTGATTTAACATTTTCAGGTCTATCCAATCAGGCCTACAGAATGGCCATAAAACAGCACAGGCCTTATCACAGACCCACTGAGCACAGAAAGGCTATGTGTTTGTCGCTGAGCATTTAATAAAGACATTACCACCATATTCTGCAAATCTGGATTTGCATGGTTCTCACCCACAAGCCTAATTAAGCCAAAGCTAGAGCTGGTCAGGAATTTGTCAATAGAAATTTTTCATTGAAAAATGCCATTTAAAAAGTATTCATAAAAGTACATCGTTCTGGGGAAGCTTTATAGGACTGACTGACCCACCCCAAACAGCCTAGTGGTCAAGGGACGGCTCCCTGGACTATGGACATCCAGTGCTGAGGTCCTGCTCTGCTTAGTTCAGACTTGCAAGACTTGTGCCTGGATCTCCCACATCTGCGGTGAATGACCTGAGCACCTACCAATCCACTTCTCAGGTGCTACGTGGATTTTAAAAATAGGATTCATTTAATTTAAAATTGAATTTCAATGTAATGTTAATATGTTTTAAATAAACGTCTTCTAAATTAAGTGTGAAATTATGGCAGCTATTTTAAGGCTTACACTTACATTTCATTCAAATAATTAAAATTAAATAAAACATAACATTGAACCAGTACATATTTTCTGCCAAAATTTAAAGAAAGTCAAACCACTGAACTGAAACAAGTCACTGGCAAAGCCTCTGGAAGACTTTTCTAAAGGGACAAATCAACCTTTTTACCAGCATAGCTACTTCTGCAAACCCAGGGAGTGTTTTTTTCATTTGACTTTATTTAACTAGTTCGATTCAACAGCCAGTTCATTTAAATTTGGGGAGCTAATGCAAAGCTGAAAAAGCAGAAAGACTCATTTTCACTTCTCCAATCTATCAACAAAAATGTATCTGACAGGAGCAGATCTCCTAGTTTTAAAAACCCGAAGGATATGATGACCAGGAAAATCAATTTAGCTTACTAACTAAAGATAATATTTCCTCTGTTTATTAAATCAGTTGGATTTAATTTTTCCATGAACTTATGGCTTCTTAATATAGCCAACGTATTTAAGATGGATTCATTAAATAACCCATTTTAAAACGCTGTTTTTGTACATTTTAATCGAATTCCAGGATCCATCCAAATACAGCTGAATGCCACAAGTTAAAAAATTGTCATCTAATAAACAAGAAATACATCACTCATTTTCTACCATAGTATAAAAGTTTTAAAAAATTAAGCATCTGAATAAGCATATGTTAAATTTAAAAATGTGTATACATATATAGTATATCCTCCTATGTAGCAAACAGCAGTAGCAAAGTTAGTGCAAAGACTATATTGACCTAAAAATTATCATCTTTTAATGACTACCAGCCAGAGAGAATCAATGTTCTTTTGATAAATAGCTACAAAATATAGATGTAAAAAACAACACTGATTATTTAGATCAGGGTTTCCTGCCTGCTGATTTGAAGCTTTATTAAAATCAATGCTTTACATCAAGCCACCCAGGGGAAGGTAGGCCACTCCCACAATTTGAAAGCTCTTGGGTTTATCACAGTGTAAAGTGGGAGACAAGAACCGTTTCCAGCTCTGTCGTAGCTGAGGTGCCAATGTAAATTGCTGCAGGGCTGTCCGAGGGTCCTGACCCAGCCATTCACTGCCCAGCTGTCTTCTAGTACCTGTCCCATACATCAGCACATAGTCTGCAGGAAATTGGGTGCTTGACCTTGCACCAAATGTAAAGTCCCACAACAACAACCATCCCAGCTATCAGGAGGAAATAAAGAGAAGCAATATCTGCAAATGGTGTCTATGGAGAAACAAGTTGCAATGAGATGAAGACCTGACCCAGTTTCTTTTTTCTTAATCCTGGGATAGGAGCGGTATTGCAACCGAGTGAGAATCCCAATGAGAGGGAACTGGTGATTCGTAGTCCAGACTGTAGACACGAGTCTCCAGTCATTTTAACCATTTTCTGCAAATCCTATATGTCAAAAGTGTCATATTATTTCCAAATAGCGTGCATACAGTAGACAAAGCAACCAATTACATGCATCTCAAGCACTGAATAAACACAGACAGACCTAGCATACAATTTCAATATAAAAGTTTTTTTCTATATCTATTTGCAAATCTATCCATTTGTGTTAATAATAATAAAAAAGCACAATCAAATGTTCTAATCAAAAGACAGAGTTAAGCGAGTCACACGGTTGCTCTGAAAATGTTATGGGAGTTAAATGCTAAAAAATCACCACACAGAATAACAGATCATGTGTTACAGTCACGGAAGTTTATGGCAGAGCCACCTACAAATCAAAACTTGCCTAGAGGAAGAATTCATTATTTTTATAGGGAAAGACTGATTTGCTGTTCACAGCTGGACTTGAGTGCGTGGTGTCATACAGTTAGCTACTAGTACCTGTCATTTCATAGTAGTCTCATTGGACACAAAAGAGTTTCAGACAAGACAGGTGCCACAGCAGGCACCTCCACCTCTCTGCTAGTCAAAGAACTTGTGCGAGTGTTGCTGAATAATAACAAGGGCTATTAAAACACCAGAACCAGCAGAAAATCTCAACAGTATGAACTTGGACCAGCTTGCAATTTATGTCCATCTTGCATCAGCCTGAACAGCACTGCAGCATAAGGGAAGCAGTCTCAGTATTTAGGAATGATGAAGATGAAGAGCAATAGCTATAAAACCCTGACAACTAGGTGTTCAGATATACACAAAACTTATAACGAGGACTTGCATCTGAGAATTTGCCTGTGTACGCACACGAGAGAGACAAGACAAGCAGTCTGTAGAGTAAAAATTTGCCTACGGTCAGCTTGTAGATGTAATACTGTATATCTTCATTCTACATGCACATGTAGAAGAGCTGACTTATTTGTATCATGACATTTTTGCTACTTATCAATTCGTATCCCAACAGATCATAAAATAGGTCCTGTGGATGCATATGAGAATTCTTACATACCTCTCATCACCCTTGTTTCTCAACACATGGTACAATCAGAAGTAGCTTTATCAGACAATTATTTTACCATAGGGCATGAAGTAAGGTGCAAAGGCACTTACTGTACAAACCTCCCTTCATTATATAGTAAACTGCCTAACCAATTAATTCCAGCACCGTGCTTAAAATATTAGGAGGTAGCAGAGTCACACTGGACACAAAAGTAGTTCACTGGAAATTCTCATGAATAAAAAGCTGTAGATCATGTCATCAGGTTCTTTCCTCCCTGTTGGTTTAATGGGTGGGGTGTTTTTTTTTGTTCTGACTGCTCTGGTTTTTGGTTGCCGGGGGGGGGGGCTAACACTTCTCAAGTTACTGAGAGATGGTTTAGGCAGGTGTCCTTAAGTTGACTGCTTCAGGTGAGGGTCAAGTGGTACTAAGACCCTAGGTTAGTAAACTGTCTTTGATGAAGAAGTAGGCTGAAAACTTTTCTACATCATCTAATTTACTTACAAACACAATAGCACGTGGTTACTTTAGATCTTTTTCCCTTTCCCATGTTTAATGTATTTATTGGCTTCTCTGCTCTCATTCTGTATAAACCCATGCTTCTTTTATGGTATTTTAGAATACCAAAAATCTAAAGTTTAACAAATAAGTTAAATACCCCACATAGTTTGCAGCTGCATCAGAAATGAGATAAGGCTGTCCCATGTATGAATCATAATGCAAATTTGCTGTCACAATGCTCTGTATAGTTTTATTTTTCCCTATTTGTAGTATTTTTGGTCTAAAATAGTTTGTCAAATGCAAACAAAGGCATTTTAATCAATGGCAGCAGCATTCTCTCCTCCCTGGTTTAGTGTTGCATTTCTAGTTTGGAGTATTATCATGGTAAATAGGTTTTAATGCATAGCCACAGATTCAATCAAATCAAATATACTACTCCTGAAGAAAGTCATACAGTCCCCCCAAAAGCAGTGAAAATAACATCAGTAGCTGTAAACAGCAACATCATGCAAATTAGCAAAACAGGATGAGACAAGTGGACTGTGTGCTTAGGGAAGCTGGAGTTGGTACTTCCATGAATGTTACAGTCCTCATTTCACTAAGATGTACAGGGGTGCCTTTTCAATTGCAGCTTCCATGCAGAAACAACATTTAGATTGGCATTTGTGCTCATAAATTACAAACCTGATTTCCATGAGCAAATGTAGACTGTGTGCGCAAAAAATTGGGCTGCCTGTACACATGCTTGCTGGTATTCTAATTCGAATGTGCTGGACCAGACTTGATTAATTGATTCTGCTCTGCTTTCTAGAACGCTGTAGCCTCTCCTCGCTGTCTCATGCGTTAAGCTATGCACATTTTCAAATGGCCGCAGGGGCACTTTGTCTAAACCTCATCAAAAGAGGTTTAGATAAAGTATCCCACAACCATTCTTAAACGTGCAGGGGCTTAATACACATGATGGTGAGGCAGTTTAATTAGAGCGGCTCTCCAGGAAATGCTCTAATTAAAATGCCTCCCTACCCCACTCGCAAGCACATGTATAGGCAAGGCAGCCTTGGGGACCAAAGAAAGCCTGACCTGCAGGCTAAAAAAGACCTTAGTTATGTTCACACTAATAACTTGCTTTATTATTTTACCAAATTTGGGCTCTGATCCTGCTAATCCCTGAACACTGACTGCAAGCAGTGGACAGTGAGAACACTTGGACCTTCGAGCCTTTCCATTTGAATGGAGGGTTTGGGCTCCCACAACTGAGTTACCTGTGTACTTTCACACTTGCCAGAATTGCCATGCTATATGTTTAACTTGTAGTGTACACAGTGTCTCAGTACAGGTCATGCTATCCTCAGTTGCAAAAGTAAATATCTAACTACTTAGAAAAATAATTACAAATTGCAAAACCTTCATAAAACTGATATGGAGACAACAGGAAATAAGAGAAATCCCCTAATTAATTTGTTACCATTTCAGCCCTAGTAACAGCTGTCTTTAAAATACCATTAAAATAGCTTAATCCATACCACATTTCCTTTTGTATGTTCCTGGACTAGGAGTTTGTCATGGTGTTTAAAGATGCTGATTAAAAATGTAATTAGATGTATCACACAAGACTTTTTTTTTGCATGTTTTAACATCTTAGAAGACTTTGGATTATCATCATTTTCATTTATGAATTTAAAAGAATAGAGACAAAAGCCTTTGAAAAAAGAAAAAAATTCTGGTTAACAGAGATTGCTTTTCCTGCAAAAGATAGCAAACCACTTTGATTAATCCATATACTTTTCAGGCATCAGCACCATTTCTCTTTTAAACTTTATTATTAACAAAAGCTTCTGTAGTCGTTAAAGAACAATGCATAAAGTCTAGTGATGAAAATCTGAAGAGGAGATATTCAAGTCAGTGCAGTTAGTTTGAATTTAAACTGGTGTAGCTGAGATCATGATCTGTCCTTGCCTGTTTGACTGTAAATCTCCAATTGTCTTGCTGGTCTGTAACAACAGCATGGGAGATAAAGTGAAAACTGGAGCACTAGAAAAATCTGATATTACCATCGTCTCCTGGGGACATGGCCAGATGCTAGACAAAAACAAAAAAACAAAAAAAACCCTGAACTAGTGATTTCATGGTGAAGACTTTGACCTTCAGCTGGGTTCTTTTTCCTAAAAGGACAAAGAATGCCTTAATATCTCTCTTTCTGAGCCAGAGCTGTTGGCAAAAGGATCCCCAGAGGCAGCATAATTGAAAGACTAGTGAGAGAACTAAATTAAGCTTGATTGATTGTTACATCCTGAGAGATCCAAGTTCAAATCTAGAAAAAACTGGAATCCAAAAGCATGGTTCTCTGCCTTTATCTGCCTTTCCGAGGATGCTGTTAAGATGCCTGCAGTCAGCAATTCCATCGTGAGCCTGTATTTAAGAACGTGCATTATTGCTCTGCAGTGAAGCCCATTACTTACCTGTTCCATAATTTTGATGGACTCACTGGATAGAATAAAAGGAGGAAAGAACAGCTGTTGTCAATTTTTTCTAATCCCCAAACAAAGAAAGGCTATGGTCCAAATCTCTGCCATGCAATATGGTCGTCTTTAACTGAAAATCTCTGGATACTAAGCAGATGGTTTTGAAAATGAGTTTCCATTGGGATGCAGGTTTATAATTCTCATTATAAACCATGATGTAAAACTACTGTATGGACAGGTTGAATTTCAGCCTTTACCAGCTTCAGTGGATCTAAGAGATGTCACAAATGATGGAGTTTCAGCATAAAAAAAGAAGCAAACAGTGATACTGCAGCTTTATAGAGTTCTGTTGAAACAAGCATCCATCCACACATGTGGAAAGGAGAACAGTGATGTGGCTGGCATGTCATTCCTTTCCCTTATTTGAATATAATAATTCCTTTGTGGTTCAGTGTTTTCATCATAGTAGGTTTTGTGCTTTGCAGAGTAAAATCTTCCCCTGTTCAGAAAGGCAGCCAAGAGGCTGATGCAGCACTCGACAACAAGTCCTGCTAGGGTGAAAACAGCATGTCAGTGCTGCCCAGCCCTTATACTGGCTTTTTGCATACAGCAGACTTTCTCCTTTAAGTGCTGAATCCCAAATCCTGCTTTAGCCTTGCGTACAGAACATGCAAACATTGGTTCAAGTCCTCCCAGTCCCTGCTTCAGTACAAGTTTCCCTGTGTGATCCTGGGTAAGCTCACTCAGCCTTCCTGTGCCTTGCCATGTCCATTTTACGAAGGGGATTTTAGAATTTCCCTCCCTTTCAGAGGTACTCAGAAGAAAAATGTGTTCAAGATTGTAAGGCCTGTAGGAATCAGAGCTATACAAGTACGGAAAACAGGACCGGGAAGAAGGAAGTGCGCGTTGAAGGAAGTATCGTCAGTGGGTCCATGCTGCTGCCTGTAGACTACCAAAAAGATCACTATGGTCGTAGATTTTTTATTTTTCTTTCCTGTAAGTGCTATTCATGTTGCAATCTCCATTTCCAAAGGCAGGAATGAAGAATTAAGCATGTTGTACATGGCTGAAACAAGGCAGCAGATGTCAACTGAATCCTCTGAGTGCTGCTTGCAAGAAAACTATTTTCCATGTAATTAGTGGCGCACTTTTATAATAGGATCAATTAATTGCATTACTAAGCAGCAGGTGATACTGTTGGGTATTTTGCAGATGTGCATTATATTACTATACTATACTATTCATAGTACTAAGAATTGTTGCCAAAATCCATTTATCCCAATAGCTACTTGACTGTGGGATTCTGCTCTGCCTTTTCATTTATTGTTGCACTTTACTTTCTTGGGCAAGAATGCCCACTAATCGACTGGCACTGCAACAATAATGTGGGCTCTACTGGACAGATGCTGGTTATATCTAGGATCTCTCTGCTGTCACAGGAAACGCACCCCACACTCAGTGGCATCTGACTCAGTGACTTCATTTTCAAACTTACGCTTCAGTCAGGTAAAGGGCTTCAAGTAAGGCCCCTGGTATGTGTTACACTTAAAACCTGGTTAACCAATGAATCATGTCTAAAGTATTTGCCCAGCCATATATTAATGCAATTAACAACAGGATAAAGCAAGGATTAAGCCAGGAAGTTATTACACAAAATATGAATAATAACTTTATGGCTAATTTCCATCAGACCATTAATTGAATGCATGGCCAGGCTAATTGGGGCTCCCAGCTGTTGACTCCCATGCACTCCATAGGCCACGTGCTGATTAGCGGCTTGCTGCTCCCAGCCCCAGGGCCCGTTGGAGTCAAGGGTTCCAAGCCTGGCCCCCAAACCTATGATCAGCTGCCATTCCCATCCAAAGGGGTTAAAAGCTCTTGACTCTGATAAACCCCCTCAGCTGGAAGCAGTGGCAGACTGGGGCTCCTAGCCTTTGGGCACAGCTGGAGTCAAGGGATCCACTGCGCCTCCATGGCTAGGAGCTTTGATCAGCTGATCTGAGCTCCCAGCTGCAAGGAGGCACTATGCACCCCCGTGGCTGGGAGCCCAAATCAGCTGAACCCGTGGAGGTGGCTTTAATTGCATGTCTGCCAGAGGCCTAAAAAGCAAACAAACAGTCTATCAGTTGTGGAAAGCAGTAAGGTTCACCCTCTACCACTTCCAATGCATGCTGGAGCAGGAATACAGCAGCTTAATTGTTTCTAGTTAGAGAGAAGCCTGTCATTGGCCATTTAGATTATTGGGTTTTCATATAAATACAGGCTTAAATAGATTTCCAGGGGGGCTGAGCACCTGCAACTTTCATTGATCAGCACAGCACATTCATTCACACGGACCATAGGATATTGTAGAACAGCCTTCCAGGACAGCCCCACGAATAGCTGGTGGTCAAAAAGGGAGGACCAGTGCCTTCCCTGTTTATCCAAGGGTATTCTTCACCCCACTATGGATACTCCTAAATCCTCCTTGCCAAAGATGACTTCTCACCAGTGCTTCATGGTCCCTAACATGCATTAGAGTAACTCATAATGTTTGCTTTTAGAATAAATCAGATTCTTTGGAATGACAAAACACCCCAGCATGAATACAAGGCCCCTCGACAGAGCCTTTCTCCAGATGATTGCACCATTTCAGTTTGAGTCTTGCCGTGTATTTGGCTGTCAGTATGCTCAAGACAGCTTCCAGGAACAAAGGATAAAGACTGTCAGCTAGTGAACTTCATAGAAGTGCCCAGTGTTTTTGCTTCCTTCACTGATTATGGCCTGGAGACAACATTTTTTCTTTAAATGGGAAAACAAATTAATACATTCCCCCACCTATTAGTTTTCCTCTCTGTATATGCACACACAGCCCAGGGACACTAGTATTTATCACAGGCTAAAGGGAAATTGCTGTGAGAGACCCTTGTTAAAACACTGGCAGCACATCAATCACTGAAGTAGACTAATGATAGAGTGGATGGGAAATGACTTTCAAATCACCTCCTGTCCACTGTGTCATTAACGCCTAAGCTAATATTCTGCATTCAGTCATTTAATGACTAAAAGGAAAAATGAGAGCCTTTTGTTCTAGTTTTTATAACACCAGATATAGTGGTGTCTGGACTACTGCTACTAACCATCACCAGGATGTGGTAGTACCCAAAGTACCCATTTCAATTTAGAAATAGTAATACTGCAGATATGCACTCAGTGAAGAACTCAGAATGAGCAGGACAAGGGAAAATAGGGTGATATTGAGGAAGAAGTTTAAAAAATACATTCAGAGAATTTTCTAATTATTCTAAGAGCACTTGGGAAGACAAATAAGACAGCAAGTCGAGTGAGAGGTACTGTTGTTAACTGTGTCCTAGAACAGATTAACAGGATACATACTGTGTAATCTTGAAAACAAAAACATGGATGGCCCATACTAAGGCTGTCTCTACACCTGAAAGTAAAGGCATAATTAGATCTAATTCACAATCCATACAATCGTGCCTCCTGCCATGCAATGTGTGTATGACAAGAGACACGACTGTGGGATCATGCATTAGATCCAACTGTGCCTAATTGCCAGTGTAGGGAGGAGCCCAACCCTAGGATCCTCCAGCATCTACAAGAAGCAGGCACCCACAGGCAGACCCCCCTTTGCTGAGGAGTAAGAGTCTTGTGCCTGATGAGGCTCAGGATCCCACATATGTCCAATGTGCAGCTCGGACCCAGAGCCCTATCTGGACCCTGGGGTTTCACAAATCCCCAAGCCTTGTGGATCGCAGAACCCATGATTCCCAGGGCTTGAAGATTTCCCACTGGCTAGGAGCCCTATCTGCTGATGGGATCCCAGCTGCAGGAGAGACCCTGCTACACATGTAAATTAAACCTCACTAGAAGCCAGTTTAAAGTTATTATACATTTTCAAAGTCTAACTTTATAGCTGGTTGGAGCTTTTTATTGCGGGATAGGTCCTTTGAGTGTGTGGCTGGTCTCCAGGTAATTGTGCAATTAACCAGTTAATTGTGCAATACCTGTAACATGTAGAGGGGGCCTAAATGGTTGCCTTGGATAGACCAAATGATCATTTTGACCCTAGTATTCCTAGGCCAAATTCTGATGCAAGCTTAGCATGCTCGCGTTGTATTTTCCTCTAGTGGGGGTGTCTCAGCACTTCCTATGGTTCGGCCCTCCATAATTCCTTTCTCCCTACCTCCCTTCTAGGGCTGTGCGAAGCTTTGGGTGCCGGTTCGATTCGGAGGAGATTCGGCCCAATTCATAGGCCAAATCTCCAAATGCAAATCGAAGCAGGGGACCAATTCAAAGGTCCAAACTGATTCAAAGCTCTCCGAATCTTTAATGATTCAGGCAATCCCTGGTGGCTGCAGCAGGGAGCTGCAGCCACTCCAGGCTGGTAAGTACTAGGGACAGAGAAGGGGCAGCTGGGAAAGGGGAGAGGAGACCATGGGGGGGACCCCTGCCAGCCCCCCCCCAATGTCCACCCACTCCCCCAGCCCCCCATGGCTGCCTCGCCCACCCCAGCTCAGTACTTTAAAGAAAAGCCCCAGTGCTCACCAGGTGCTGCTGGGCAGGGGGACGATCTCCACTGCCCCCCACTGCCTCAAAATTCATGGGGGGCTCTACATAAGCCCATCAACCCCCCCACCTCACTCCCCCAGCCCACCCTCATGGGTGTCCTCCCCGGGAGAGCTCTGGCCCTTTAAGAAAAAAAAAAAAAACCAAGAAAAGCCCAGGGACTCACTGCTCCTGCAGCAGCCTTGGGGCTTCGAGGGCTCATGCAGAGCCCTCCATATGCCACAGGGCAGCGGGGGTCACCCCCACACACTGGCAGGAGCAGTGAGTCTGGAGGTTTTTCTTTTTTTTTTTCCTTAAAGGGCTGGAGCTGGGGCAGGTGGGACACCTGTGGGGAGGCTGGGGGAGGAAGGGGGGAGTCAGGGGGCTCATGCAAAGCCCCCCACACAGCATCGTGTGGTGGGGAGTAGTGGGGATCGCCCGCCACCCGGCAGCACCTGCTGAGCCAGGGCTTTCCCGCCCCCCAAGTGCCGGGAGCTGGGGCAGGTGGGCTAGCCATTGCATTTAACCTGGGCTCTCTTATCAGATGTCACCCAGCTTCCTTAGGCTTCTTTGGAAATCCAGACCCTACTCTCAAGGGTCTGCTTGGAGCCAGCTGCTCAAAGCCACTTAGAAGCACGTTGGACACCTGCATGTCAGAGAGACCATTCTTCCATCATGGGAAAAGGAGTTCCCCCTCCTTCCCCTTAATGAGAAGCTAAAATCTGCTATTAAAAACTGGAGAAATAACCAGCTCTCAAGTCAGATGGGGTTTACAATCACTGCCTACATTCCTCCATGCTCCCAGGAAGGATACACTGTGGGTTAGCTTCCTGATTATCCTGAGATAAGCAAGACAAAATACCGTACTGTACATGCTAATGAGCAAAGGCTTCATTTGCCAAAGCAGTGTTATTTACAGGAAGTGGGAAGTCTCTCTTCAAAGGCCTAGAGTCTGGTGTGCACCGAGCACCTCAGCTACAGCTGCCTCCAACTTTAGTTAACACTTGTGTTTCAGTGTCATCTGATCCAGTCAGTGCCCAAACTGTTCACATAGTAACGAAGGGGCAGGGATTGGATTACCATTGATATTGCAAGTAGAGATGAGGTGCTCTAATCCAGAAGGGAAAAAGATTTTTATTTCTTTTGCTCCTGCTAAACCTAGGGAAAGAGAACTAAAACAAACCTAAATGAGCTACTAGTTATCATCTGCATAGCTACCTGCAAGATAGTACTTGCAAGCTAGTTCACTTGAGATTCTCATTCACTTAAGACTCCTATTTTACTCTTTATTCAGTTTGCTGTTAACTTGATAGATTGCTGGAGATTATACTCTTCATGCTGCCAGCAATCAGTGGCCCTTGGTAACCGGTTTCTAGTCCCCAGGCACAGGGATTTGGGCATGATTATTTAGACCAACGGAAAGAAAGCTGGGGAGGAGTTAGATAGGAAAAAAAAAAGATGAATGCCCAAACCAGCTCCTTTGGCATCTGACTTCCCTGTCACAAGCAGCTAGCACAGAAAAGCAACAGATATTTTTGACTAAGACAGCAGGGCCATATTATACTCCGAGTCTTTGTACAAATTCTAACTTCTTGCTTTGGGAAGATCCTACCCAAGTCTGGGAGGAAGAAAAGACTGACGTGATAATGAGACCACTCACAAATTCACCAACCTGAGAGCAGTGAAGCCAAAGACGGCCCTGCCAGAGGATGAGGATTGCATTTACACTTACATTAATGGCACAGGTGGTTGCTCAGCAGCACCTTGCAGAATTATGACCAACTTCTTTACTTAAATGAGACTTTCTAAAGCTAATGGGACTTTCTATATTCTTGACTATAGAATGGGCAGAGTCTCTAAGATTCAGGGGCTGAAGTTCAGAAAGCTTTTCACTTTTCACTTGTACTGATTGAGTTTTTAGTTTATTTCAGTTTATTGGATCAGTTTCACTTTTGATGTTTTATTAGCTGATGCCTACCATGAAAAACATGGATAAAGGCATTTTAAATCACAACTGCCTAGCATCTGAGTAGTAGGACATCTTGCTCCTATCTCTGCAGTGCTGTTTTAGAAGCTGGAAAGGAGACTGAAGAAGGGAGAAGACATGGCTAACAGTTTTTCTCTGTAGATGCAGCAACAGCAGAGGGGAAGACAGAGAAAAACAGACATGGGGCCAAATTCTCTACTCTTACCACTTTTACTGTGGTGTGACACCTTTGGAAACTGGTGGAATTACACTGTTGTGATCCAGCTAAGAGTCTTTGACCACACTATTTAGAATGGTCCCTCAACTCTTTTACAGTATTAAGTACCAGCTGCAAGCATTTATATAGGATGTGTAAGTAAATGCTATATCCCCAATCTTTCTTTAATTTCTATATAACCCTTTGGAGGCAGGATGAGCCAAGATTTCAATGGGTTCGTTGCAAGAATGACACACAGGTCACCCAGGGAAACTATGGCAGCCCACACAGTTCCACAAAACAAAGTGTGTAGGGAAAGTGTTAGCATGTAAGGGTGTTCCAGTGGCTCACCACTGAAGAGACGCATGCTTTCTCAGCTGAGGAAACACTGAGGCCCTAAGCGAGTTCATCTTGGTTAAATCAGTGTGTCCTATCCAGCAAAGGACTACATGAATGCAAGCTAGGTGAGACTGCAGCCGCACACCCAGCACATAGTTTCAAGCCTGGAGGATGCAATTGTTTAGGATGTTGTCACATGAAATTAATGCTAATGAATAAACTCCAGCGTATATCGTGCCAGAGTTTGTTGCTCCTGGGTGCCGCATCTTCACACGCGCCTTGTAAAGCAGCATGTTGAGCCAGGTTGGAGCAGCCCTGGCTTGCAGTGGGCCCCAGAGGTCAGCCTGCCACCCCGAGGCTACTCAGCATGCTGCAGAGGGGCTGACCGGGGCATGAGGATGCTCCAGTGCAAGGCCAGCCAGCAAGCAGTCCTGCGCTGAAGCATCCTCGTGCCCCAGCCAGCCACATCAGCATCTACATGTGCATTGCTGCATACTAAAGAATGCTACTGCAAGATAGTACTTGTATTTACTGTATTAGATGCAGCCACTAAGTACCAAAGCCTATCCTTAGCAAGACTTTTTATGGCAGGAGGTCCGTAATTAATCTCAGGTTAGGGAAGAAAGTCAAACCACAGATTCTTAGCATGCATCTTTTTTGTTTTGTGTTGGTGAGCTTGCAAGGCTCAGGACCCCATTGTTCTAAGAATGGATCCTAGGCACTATGTTAATAGAAATAATTAACAACAGTAATACAATACAGGTCTGGGTACTGAATGCAAATACTGTGGTTTCTTGATGCTGTATATTGCAGGGTGACAGTAGTTAGGTGCAGGCATGAGGGGTTGTGTGTGTGTGTGCGCACATTCATAGCATGGCTGGTCCCAATATGTTCAACCACAGGCTGGAGAGGCTGAAGCCCTGCCCACTATTGTACAGGAGAGAAGTGCTTAATTTAAAGACATCAAGACAAAATAGGGATTGTGTAGTAGAGTTAAACCATTTCTGGACCATCATGGCAACCACACCACTCTTACACTACCAGTTATTTAAAAGTACATTTCTAGTATAAATATATTTCTCTATCCTTCTGTAACAGGAAACCCTTGCACTGTTACTGAATGGTGGTGTGGCCACTTTAAGGGCAGGGTTTTTGTGGCATAGACACAGGCGGAGGCACATGACCAGGAAGGGGCAGGGCTTTAGTAGTATATAAGCCAGAGCAGGAACTTAGACCTGGGAAGCAGCAGGGTGAGGAAGCCTTGCTGTGAGATGACTGCCTGGCAGGGAGCTTTGGAAATGCAACCAGAGGGACCCGATTCATGGCTCAGAAGAAGTGAAATAGGCAGCCGATGGGCTGGGTGTTTGTGTTACTGCCAGAAAGCTTAAGTTTATGTTTGGGTTCAACTGGTGGTTTGGATGGGACTAGAAAAGGGATGGCTTGGAGGTCCCATTGGTGCCTGTGGGGCACACGATTGCCTTGAGCCCTGCCAGGCTCAGGGTGCAGACAGGAGCCAAGGAGCCCAGTACTGCTCTAAAGGGGGGAAGAACTGGGGGCTGAAGGGGCCCAGAGCCTGAGAAGGGCAGGGCTGCCTGAGAAGGGCAGCCCAGAGAGGGGCAGAGCTTGGGGCCATGAGGCCCAAGGAGGACAGAGACTTGAGAGCCTATGAGAGGCAAATGGGACCATGGAGCCTGAGCCTTGAGTAGGGCAGAGATGAAGGTCCTGGGGGGTGAAATGAGGGCTGAAGCCAGGTTCAGAACAATGGACCTTGGCTAAGGGACCAGCTAGAGTATAGGGGCAGGAGCTGAGAAGACTAAAGCCCCGACAAGGGAGTAAAGACCTGAGCTGGCCTAGTTGCTTTGGGAGCAAGCGTCCCACTGGATGTGTGACATCTGCAAGGCATGAGCGTGACTATGGGGGCAGCTTAACGCCCTTAAGGCAAGCAAGGTTAAGAGTCAGCCACTGGAGAAGAAAGGGCACCATAGGTGTCAGTCTCTGTGGGCAGCCTCCCTTTCATTAAGTTTCTATCAAGGCATGGCAGGCAGGACAACAAGGTGAGACCTTGAGAGAGAGCAGAGAGAGAGCCTAGCACGGATGTATCACAGCAGTCCTCAGGCACCTAACCTGTTACACCTTCCTATATCAATCAACCCAATTCCCTACAACAACAACTGGATTCTTACATTTCTCACTTATTAAAATTATTGGAGTTGATGCCAATTTTCTCTTGCATCAGAAGGACCTCTTCTAAGACTTAACAAAAGTGTTTGTGCTTCATGTACTTAAAAGAAACTGCTCAGAAAAAGCAACGCATACATTTGTTCCAGTTGAGAAAATAAACTAATATGTTCCTTGCTATAAAAGGAAATCAGTTGTATAATCTTTGCTTAAGGGTTAACCATAAAGTCCTTGAAAATACACTTAGTAAGACAGTGGTGACCTGTAGCACTTTGAATGCATGTGTTTTTCCAATATTGTCTTGCCACCCCCTAAAGAAAAAAGTATAAATATACCAGGTTTTAATTATCCTACTCTATTTCCAATCCCTCATTGCTATTTCAGCACTGAATTCAAGAAGAAGACTATTAATACCGGTCTGTGAGCTGCCATGAACTCAGGAAAAAGTGCATGTTAGTGACAGGCCAGATTCTGTTTCCAGTTCTACAGATGCAGACTAAAGGCTTGGGTCTTCATGGATAATCCACTAGATTGCTCTGCACAAATTGCCAGAGACTGTTTGGAATAAATACTTAATCTATACTATAGGGCTGCCACCACTTTAACTAAGGCACCAGCACAGTCTAGGTTTCTGGTGTAGACATAGCTCTGCCACCAAAACCATAGCAGAACTTGCAGTTCTTTGGGGGATGAAAATTTCTGTACAAGAGATAAACATTAGTATATGAAGGGCCATTGTTGTGAAGGGACTGAACAGTATTGCTTTACATTTGGGGATATGAGGTTGCCTAATAAAGAGAACGTTTCAGAGTACAAAATTCAGATCTGCCTCTCAATTTTTTGGGAATTTTGGCAGATAATGTTTATGATTTCATAGACCAATAGAGGTCTGCTGATCCTCAAATTGTCCATTTAATGACAGTTTGGAAGAATTGTACCATACGATTTCAGAAGTTCATCTTGTGCTACTAATTAGGAACAGCCAGCAGTGATTCACCAAGGGCAAGTCATGCCTGACCAACCTGACTGCTTTCTACGATGAGAGGACTGGTTCTGTGGGTGTGGGGAAAGCAGCAGACAGAAGGAAATTTGACTTCAGCAAGGCACTTGACACCACCCCCCACAGCATTCTTGCAAGTAAGCTGAGGAAGTATGGGTTGGATGAATGGACTGTAAGACAGATTGAAAGCTGGCTGCATTGTCTGGATCAACAGGTAGTAATAAATGGCTCAGGGTCTAGCTGGCAGCCAGTATCAAGTGGAGTGCCTCAGGGATCAGTTCTCAGGCTGGTTTTATTCAACATCTTCGTTAATGAACTGGAAGATGGAGGTGCACCCTCAGCAAGTCTGCAGATGACATCAAGCTGGAGCATGTAATAGATACACTGGAGGATAGGGCTAGAATTCAGAGTGATCCTGGAGGATTGGACCCAAAGAAATCTCATGAGGTTCAACACATGACAAGTGCAAAGTCCTGCACTTAGGATGGAAGAATCCCATGCACTGGTACAGGCTGGAGACTGACTGGTTAAGCAGCAGCTCTGCAGAAAAGGACCTGAGGGTTACAATGGACAATAAACTGGATACAAGTCAACAGTGTGCCCTTGTTGCTAAGAAAGCTAATGGCATCCTGGACTGCATTGGTAGGAGCATTGCTAGCAGATCAAGGGAAGTAACTAATCCATTTTATTCAGCACTGGTGAAGCCACATCTGGAGTGCTGTGTCCAGTTTTGGGCCCCCCCTCCCCCCACTATAAAAAAGAGGTGGACAAGTTGAAAAGAGTCCAGTGGAGGGCAATGAAAATGGTTTGGGGGTTGGGACACATGAGTAATGATGAGAGGCTGAGGGAACTGTGTTTATTTAGTCTGGAGAAGAGAAGACTTGTAGAGGGGATTTGATAGCAACCTTTAACTCCCTGAAGCGGGGTTCCAAAGGGGATGGAGCTGAACTGTTCTCAGTGGTGGCAGATGACAGAACAAGAAGTAATGGGCTCAAGTTGCAGCAAGGGCAGTTTAGGTTGGATATTAGTAAAAACTCTCTCACTGGGAGGGTGGTGAAGCACTGGAATGGGTTACCCAGAGAGGTGGTAGAATCTCCATCCTTGGAGGTTTTTAAGGCCCGGCTGGACAAAGCCTTGGCTGGGAAGATCTAGTTACAAATCATCCCGCTTTGAACAGGGGTTGGACTAGATGACCTCTTGGGGTCCCTTACAGCCCTCATTTTCTATGATTCTGTGATACTTATATGAATGTTGTTTATTCTCTCTGCTTGTCCTGAACACAACATAAAAATGATATCTCACACTTGATCTTCTGAATTGGCATTTATTCATGTACTTTCCTTTAGTGATGTTATATTAGAAGAATTAGTCTATTGTGAAAATTACTGCTTCCAGTCATTTACTACTACAAGAATATGTCACGGAGGTTGTGGCTGGATTGGTTTGATTCTAAATCTTCTACATGTCACATATTCCATGCGGTATGATCCTGGCTCATAACAACAGTATCCCATTCTTTCATGGAAATTATTGTTTATACTTTCAGGGGTGAACTTGAGAGCCTGGAAGAAGCTACTTTCATTGAGCTGATTCAGCATACTCTCAGACCTTCATTTGTGCAGTGTTGTTCAATACCCTTTCTTGCCAAGGTTCATTATTGGTCAGTTTTGCTACATCTGCTTTAAAAGGCTGTTCATGTGCTTCAGTCTTTTAAAGGAAAAACATTGTCAATGGAGATCATTGAACTAGCCCGCAAGGCACTGGTAATTAAAACAGCATTTTTAGCTCTGCTATATATCTTTGTAGATCTTACAGGAGTCACCAGTGTTGTCAGGGCTGACTATTACTGTAGTTCTCTGACTCGGTTAGTGTTGTTTGGGGGTTAGGGGTTGCCAGTCATACTGGGCTTCCTCATTTTGGATGATCTGTGTGCGCACGTGTCAGGATATTGTCTGTGGCCCTTAGAATGAATCTAACGACCTCTTCTGTGAACTTAAAGAAGGGACCTCCCTTGCTAAATTGATCTGCCATGCATAGCTAATAATACTTAGCTACGTTATCCAGTAGAGAGGCTATTATAGGATATTAATAACTTACTGTGATTGTAAGAAATGTTAAAAAGTATTATTACGGTAGCATAAGAATGACGTTGTAGCTGTGATTGTCCAGAAATTATGTGAAAGGCAAGGATTTCTTTGGGTGGTCTCTTTTACTGGACTCACTGTGTAGTTGTGATGAAGAATGTCTTTCATTTGAAAACTTGTCTAACTTCAGCCCAACTACACAGTTGGTCCAATATCACCTTAAGAAATCCTTGCCTCTCAGAATATTATTGTTACATTTTAAGAGATCTTAGGAAGGATTATTTTTTTCTCCAGAACAACTGAGGTTTAAGGAGGGAGTAAACACAGGTCAAGTCAATGAAGATTATAGAAAACTATTGTCTAAACCCTAAATAAAGACATATAGTCCTCCTAGTCAGAAACTTTCTTCCCCGCCCATATCTTTTCTTTCAGCTCTAGTACAATGCATTCAGGGGAGAATATGAGCTAATATTGTAATAATAAATAGAATAGTTTTTCATTTTCAGTGCAGACATTCTCAAAAGGTTGCAGAAACATAAATTAAGTTAGACTAATTCTCTCTCTCAGGTGGGAGGGTACTGGTGGGTTTCTATATTGCATGTGAGGAAAAACAGACAAGCAGTTTAAGCGCCATTCACAGAGCACTCGTGCACAGGCATCTTTGCCAGTGATATGAAGTATGTGCTGAAAATGAAACATGTGCTTCAGAGCTTTCTTGAACTGGGAGCTAAGAGCAAAACCTGCACAATTCCAGCCTGGTGCTTTCACTGCTCTTTTCAGTGGATCGCAAACTAGGATAGTTCCTGTTCATGTGGTGTGGGGCCTGGGGCACAGCTTTGCACAATTACAGTGCCAATATGATGCCGGTTTTCCTTCATTACTTTGCATTGGCAAACATAAAGCAGGAAGGCCCTTGAAGCTTCTTGCATGTAACTGAGAGGCGAAGCACTGCATGGGCCTAGGAAATACTATACACAGCAGAGTAGAGAACAGGAAGGAAAATGTCACTGAGAGCAAATTTTTTTAAAAAATACAGTGAGACAGGTTCATAAAGGGAGTTTAGATCCACTTTAAGCGATGACCAGAATGATTTAGGTGGATTTGGGTCGTTTTGGCTGAGTGTCCTGATGATTCCTGTATTGCCAGAGAAGCATGGCAATAGGAAAAAAAAGAGAGAAGGCAGGATAAAGGTATCTTGCCAGATCTGCAAAGCCTCCATTTCTGGCCTTTTCCAGTCATGGTAGCAGCAGTTCACCATAACTAGCAATTATTGTTAATAAATGAACAGAAGAAACAATATCCTTCTGATATCAACCATTCTGCTGCACAGAAGGGAGGAGAAAAAAAGCTTCAAGTGAAAGGCAGAACGAAGAAGGACAACAGCAACTTCAGTTCTCTTGCTATGAGCTCAGCAATCCCCTTCTCTGCCACTCCACTGCTCCACACAGCGGGGGACAGCACGTTTCCACAGATTTCCCAAGACTGCAAAGGGTTACAGTAAGTCTTTTCCCCCAACAAACTTCATTAGCTGGCTTCAAAGAAAGTTGAGACAATCGATCTTTTTGTTGGTCAGGCATCCAAGTCAATGTGAACTAACTGCACGCACAAAAGTTCCCACTGCCCATCTGAGAAGAGTAAGAGCCACTGGGCATTGAGCAATTGGAAAGTCTGGTCACTTCATTTAATTGTCCAAAGACTAATCAAGTATCCTTGTAAAACCAACTTCAATTTCAGATGCTACCAATGTGTGCAAATAGTCCCTTGAACTAAGAGAACAAAAAGGGATTCTCCACAGAAAAAATGCCAGAACTGACAAACTTTGTAGTGTTCAGTGCCATTGGCAAGATTTTTGTAAGTGTCATGGAAATGTGAATTATCCCACCAACTCATGGGGAAGCAGCAGGAGGAGACAACAACTTTCTTTGCATTTGTCAGGGGATTACAAATAGTGTTCTCTCTCTTCCTCTCCATCTGAAATTGTTGGCTCAGAGGCAGGAGTCCAAAGATCCATGTCTGCTTCTTGAGACTAGTGTGTCTAAAGCCAAGAGAATGACATTTGCAACCTGGTGCTTGCAGTTAATTAGCTCTTTTATATTAAATGTACATCACTCCAGGAAATCCTGCCTCTTAATACCAGGAGTTACGAACAGGAACCAAGGAGGGTAACAGGGGTTGGTCAAGAAAGTACAAATACAGGACCCATCACTCCAGTGAGACAGACGATAGCTGGCTCACAAGTCTTAGTTGGGCTCCAAACATTTTTTTGCCTTGGGTATTAAACAAGTGCTCCCATGCCAGTTCTGCTGACAAGATCAGATGCAAAGTAGTAGTCACCTCACCCTGACACAATACACTATGGAACTTTCTGATGATAGAAATGAGTAAGTTATAGAGGAAAGTTAAAACCCCTTAACTTCTTCAGGTTGAGAAAAAACCAGTTCATTAGGACAAAAATCAAACTGTACAGGAAAAAAAAATCAAAGCAATATTAGCTGGAAATAAAGCAAAATAACAGGGGGGAAAAAACAGAAACATTTCTTAGAAACTAAAGCTACTTCAGGGTATGGTATAGGAGATACAACAGAGCAATCCCTCGTGCAAAATAAAATACTCAGGGGGAAAATCCTTCTCAGCTTTTAAATCTGCCTTTTCTGTTTTACCTCCTTTGTCCTTTTTAATACAACCCAGGCAATATTCATCAGAAGTAATTGCTCATCATAAGGAAACAGATACAGTGCTTATAAGTTCAATTATATAGTGCTTCAGTTATATGGTGCTTCAAATTCCTGGCCCTTCAAAAGGTCAGAAGGAAAAAAAGCAAAAAAATACATGCAGAGGCAGCAAATTACAGTAGAACATAAAGCAGAACATCTGACAGTGGCGGGCAGTAGCAAGGCACCAATTGCACAGTTGGTTTGAAATTACAAAGCAAGTAAGTAGCTGCAGGGGACTGCCAGTTATTGCCATTGTGGTAGCATTTTTGTAAAATGACAGATACACACATTTGAAACCCAGCCTGGCTAAACTCCCTGGCATGTTAGCTTACAGACCCAAGAGGCCAGCAAAACCAGTCATCCCCAGGAGACTGCAGTGCAATTAGCACGCTGCTGGCCTTTTCAGCAGCCATTCAATAAAATGCACTTCTGACAGTACTTTGTCATGCTGGTACAAATAGAGGGCAACACGGGATTTCAGGACTGAACAAGCCAAAAAAGGTCAGAGTCTATCGTGCTAAAACTCTGCCCATTTAGTTTGCTCATTTCTTGCAAGCATGAGCTCTTGTTTCATACCAGTACAAGATCACAATAGCTAGCTGTTTGGGGAACTCAAAACCCTATTCTTTAGCATTAATACCAGGGCCTCCCACAGGAGGAACCCTAAACTAAGGTAGAGTTGGGCCCTGTGAGCTCCAGATGCATCACCCAGTCCTGGGAGAGAGCTAATGCTGGCAGTACCATTAGGAGGAAAGCCTCTGTCAAAGAAATCATCTGTACTATGCTATGAAGTCCAAAAAGAGACATGTCCTCTTAGCCTTCTGTGACTCCACATCTCTTAAGCCAATCCATATACTCTGCCCCTTGATGGTTAAGCACCACGAAGCAGGACTCCACAGAATTTCATTTGCTATCCACTCTAAACAGCAGGGGTTTGAGTGGCATTCACACAGGTCAAGGATACAAGGTGGTGGGAGGGGAAGTAATGCAGCTTTGCCTCCCTTTCTTTCAGGTCTCATCTGAGCTCAATTTCAGAGAAAACGACTTTTCAGTAACACTGGTTAATAAACACATAAAATAGCATTCACAGTCAGGAGCTAAACAAAGTCTGCTGTTGACAGCATCTTCTTCTACCTCCACATCAACATGAAAACCATGTCTCAACATGCAGTATACCTTGTCACAACCACAAAAAAAAGGCTGTGTGCTCTCAGTATAACTACCTATATTAAAAACAAGAAAAGTGCTTTATTAAGGGATAACAAGTCAAAATTAAGAAAAAAAGCAGGTGGTAGGCAATCCAGTTTCAAATTATTCTTAATTCAGTAACATAGCACAGCAACTACTTTTGTTTACTCTGTCCACATATACATGTATTTGTCAGTTTGATGCATTTATGTTAAAATACCTTGCATAAGGACTCAAAAGATAACGATTAAAGAGTAAATAACCTGAAAGTGAAAGAATCAGAATGTGACACAGGTCCAAAGATTTCAAAAATAAATGCCACCCTGTTGCTGAAATGGAAAGTGTTTTCACCTGAATGTCATGTTCAGACTAGGTAATTTGTCCACCCAGCCAGGTCTTACGATTTATCTTAAGATCTTCATCTGTGGTAGAGTATAGGTGTTCTTCAGTGAAGCTAGGGACAGAAATTACACATAAACCAGTACAAGTGGTTGGAAACCAGTTCAAATCTGTAACACAGCAGAAATTCAGTGCACATAAGCCACTTACAAAAAGTTTAAGATACACCTGGATGGACGTGGTACTAGACGCAAGTTATTTATGTTAAATTGCTGTATTGAATCTCTGTTCCAGATCCCCTCCAGATTCAAGGTAACTCACAGTCCCCCAGCATCCCAGGATGCTTTGCACCTCCTCTGCAAATCCCCACAGGGTGGGCAGGCTAGCCTTGGCCCAAGCTGTCTGCTTCAGCCAAGAGACGTGCTCTAGCACCCCTGGCTTCTGGTACCACTGCAGGCAAGTGGCTGAGTTTCCAGACTCAAAAGTGAATGTCTGTTCCTTGCTTATTGGTTCTATCTACACAGCTTAGACTAACCTGCAAAGCCTCCGGCTTTTTGACTGTCTCAACTTAGCTACTCTCCCCTTTAAAAACTGATATAGGGAGGGAAGAAGACCCTGCCTGCCCCACACCTCCACAGCAGTACAGAAGACTCAGACTCTCGCTTTAATGCAGCAACTGCTGTTGTGCCTGGTGCTAGATCTGCAAGTAGAAGGGAAGACCGCTACTTGCTGCACACCTGCATGAAAGCTAGACACAATCTGGAAAGACCGTTACAGTTTACTAGTCTGAAATGTGTGACAGCAAACAACTACACACAACAATCCAGTCACTTGTCATTCATTAGGGCCTTCCTCTGTTCATTAATTCATTCACTCCCACAATTGGGATCTGTGTCACTGAGTATTCTTGAGCTGAAGAGGCACCGCTCATTGACTCAAGAGCACCAATTATAAACATATAATTTCTAGTCGTGACACCAAACTTAGCATGAATAGGGGCAGTTATTTATAGGGGCAGCCTGTTTATACATGCTGTATGATAAAAAAAGAAAGCAGTGAAAACAACTACAAAAATAAATGGAAGGAGAGTCTGTATATGGAGCACTGCCGTGTTCCCTTTCTGCTGAGCAGAAGCATCCTGAGAGCACCCTGAGTCTTGTCACCATGTTAGGTAGGGAGAAGTGAAGCAGTTCAGCCTCTCTGAGGTAGAAAGGTTGTGGGGAACCCTTCCAAGACATTTGAAAAAGTTGTTCAGTCAGCAATCCCCTTCCTTGCCTGGAGGATCTCCATCACAGTGAGATGCACCAGAACACACAGGCTCTCTTGGCCATTCACATCAAATTGCATCTGAATTTGCTTCTCCCATGTTCTATGTAGTTAGACAGGAGGCAGAGTAGAGATGTACCGTATAAACTGACTCAGAGATGCATACGTTTTCATGAGCAAGAGCTCACTTCAACAAATGCTAACCTTCACATCTGACAAAGTAAGCTTTCCCTCACAAAAGCTTATGCATCTTTAATTCAGTTAGTCTGCAAAGATGCATCTCTACCCTGCCCTCTGCCTGACTTCAGATTAACACTGCTAACTAGTCCTCTTTATCCATGTAGTTCAGATATACGAGCCGCATTCTGTATTTAAGTACACCAGGTAAGGTTCATACCAAAAGTACTCTGGGGATCGTATAGATGGAGTCCTTATAAAGGAAAATCTTGGAGTTGAACACAGATCACGTGTATTTTCTAGGCTGTTTCTGTTGGCAGAAAATACTGTGGAGATCATCAAGGCATCTAAGTGTCATGTCCACATGACTTCATGTAAACCATACCACTAAGAGTATATCCCCTGATCGTGGGAGGAGATTCAGCAGTAATGTGAAAGGAGATGTCTAACAACTACTGGTAAGCAAGTATGTGTTCACATGAGCTCATGTATTAGATGATATAACTTACACACCTGGACTAAATACAGACAGGCAAAAAACACATGGCTGAATCAATTCAATCTTCGCAGGTTAGTCTAAGCTGCATAGATTGAACTGATAAGCAAGTGAACAGACATTAAATTTGATTCCAGAAATGCAGTCACATGTCTGCAGTGGCTCAGACCAGAAGCTGGGGCGGGGCACTAGTGCACACCTCCCTGCTTGGCTGGAGCAGACAGCTTGGCTAAGGCTAGCCTGCTCATTCTGCAAGGGGGGGGGCTGGGGGAGGTGCAAAGTATCCTGGGATGCTGGAAGACTGTGAGTTAACTTGAATCTGGAGGGGATCTGGGACAGAATTCAATAAAGTGATTTAACGTATATCAGTTAAGTCAAATACTACATTTATCCAGGTTTATCTTAAACCAGTTTTGGTCACTTTGAAAGTGGTTTATGTGCACTGAATTTCTGTTGTGTTACAGATTGGAACTGGTTTCTAACCACTTATGCCTGTTTATATGTAACTTCTGTCCCTAGCCCTAATGGCTGGGAAGCAGGCCGTTGCAAGAAAAGCAACCAAGAGCTAAACTCAAGCAGAATTGTTCTGCTGCTTGATTCCACATGGGATTAGAGCAATCTAGCATTTTAGGCAAGAGCCTGGCAGGTTGCCAGGGCTAGGTAAGACAGCTAGAAACATGGGAAATACTATTTTGAAGGAAGCAAATTTTCCATTGGAAAAGCATTCCTATAGAAAACTCCCAACCAGTTTTAATGGAAATTCTTCACAGTTGGTCTCAGATCTATGTGCTATTATTTCCACATATTGTTGATATACTTACAGCACTGGGGATTTTTGCACAACAAACAAATTGTTTAATCACCACAAAACTATCACAGCAGTAGCCAGGGCCTGGTGTTCACTGCAGCCTGGCGTTTCCTACAGTCCAGAGTCATGACTTCCAAAGTTGAGGTTGCCTTGTGGTCTCTAAAACCATACCCTGACCCCTGACTACCCACCAAGTGTAGGATGAAAGTAGCTACTACAGTACCATCATGAAAGGGATTGCAATTTTGCTTGACATATAGGCCAGATAAAATCAGATCCATGAGAATTAACCTACAATGCAGCTCCATTAAATTCTTCCCTTACTTTTCCTGAATGCTATGAACAAGGCTGAGCATTCCCGTGTCAGCCAGTCAGCACTAAAGATCTGTTAGAGTTTGCTTGCAGATAGCAGGCAGTTCAATCCAAAAAGGAATATTTTTGGATCTGCACCAAGGAATTTCTTTTTTAACTTCTTAGGATGCTAATGGGCAGCTGGAAAAATAAGTAAAAGTCTGAGACAAATTAAAACAGAAGGACCATCTGCCTTTTATTAGGATAATTCTTAGTAATTGAACTACAGAATAGCAAGGAAGAGTTTCCATAATAGTGCATAGTAGTGCTATCAAAAATCATGCAGTTGTGGTCTCAAGTTCTGTATACATCTACTTAAATTTCATCGTGATGCATTTCTGTTAGGGGTTTTCATCAAGCTTACAACTAAATGACTAAGAATAACTGATTATTCTGGTTCAGTGGCCAAGTTGAAAACCTGAAATAAGTGTTTCTCCCCTGCTCCCCACTCCCATAACCAAACCCACCAAAAATCTGGTTTTCGCCTATGAAATGTTTTGTTCAACCCATTGTTGTTGCTATAATTTTAAAAAGTAAATTGGGTCTTGAGACTTAATTTCAAAATAAAAAAATAATCAAACCATTTTATTTAAAAATAATGAAAAGAAAAAGAGTTTTTGAAAAGTCAAAATGTGTTCAGTCGTTTTCAACTGCAAAGTTGAAAGTTGCTGACTCAACCCAAATTGACAGATAGTTTCAAACAAATTAAAATGTCATTGTTCAGAAATAAAACTGTTCTATGAAATCATTTAACCCACTTCTATTTGCAACATAGTTTCTTTCATTACAAAAGTGAAACAGATGTGGGAAAAGATAAATGTAATAAAAGCCTGGATGTCCCAAACTGCTTTATCTAATCTCTGTAGGGGTTTGATAATCTCTTGTAGGCAATATTCTAAAAAGTCATTTTTACAAGACTCAGTCAGAGAGAAGCTCCTGGGAGTTTTTCTTGCTTACTCCTGCCAAGTCCTGGTCCACTTTGGTGTTATATGCTTTGATTTAGAGATTTTGATAAACAGTTTGTGATGACTAGAAGCAGCTTTGTCTGAAGTATAGCATTATTAATCTACACCCTGATCTGTCTAAATGGACAAAAACTGAAGGCTGCTGAAGATGCAGAACTGTCATTTTATTTGATTTTTCCTACCAGTTTTAAATATTACATTTATTGAACATTTCCTTGCCAAAAGAAAAGTAAACAGAGATGGTAAATAAGATGACAGTATTTACAGCAGCTGCAAAAAAATAAAAACTATAAATTTAAAAAATGTATAACATTTCAAACAACAACCTTTCCTCAACCTGGAAAATAAAATAAAATAAATCATTTCAGCAGCCTAATCCCTCCCCCTCCTTTGCCTAGACTGAGTTGCACCTTGCTTAATCAGTCCCAACAAAATCATAAGTCACGGAGTGAGAGGGTCAGAATCTGGCCCCGAGCAGTCAATCCCAATTCTGCTCTGATTCCACTTTAATATGGCTGTATATGTATGCACTGGCAACTAAGTTGCTGTTTTTCATGAACATTGATGTGTATGAAAACAGAATTAGTCTATACATCAGAAAAAAAACTGTATATTAATACTACAGAGAAAGGAAATGTGTACAAGGCAACCTGGGATGAGAAAAAAAGTAACAATGCAGCCTGCACTAGTCTCAGTGCCTGCATGTATTACGATTCAGTGATTACCAAAATTGCAGGAAGTTACCCCAACTCTGTATCTTTTAAGCGTATAATGCAATCTAGTATAACCCAATTGCCCTCAAAATAGAAGGTGACTTATGCATGCAAGTCTCTCCTCAAAGCTGTTTCTGCTTCCTTCAAAGTTACAAATGATCAGCACCTGCTTATAGTAACATTATATGATAATAACTTGTTTTTATATCTTAGAGGTGGTTTATAATATATCAGTGAAACCATTGCCAAAAATACATTTGAGAGAGGCAAGTACCAAAATGCCCGAAGCATTACTCATCATACTGAGTGTTTGCATCCATAGCAACAACCCTATTGTATAGGGCAGTAGAGTCATTTAGATGCCCAGCTCCGTTACTAGGTTCCAGTCCATTCCGGGTTTGATAATATCCAACCCAAGTATATTCCATCATTTCATAGATTTCATAGACATCAGGGCTGGAAGGGACCTCGGGAGATCATCGAGTCCAGCCCCCTGCCCAAAGGGCAGGAAGTCAGCTGGGG